>NC_071355.1:74410948-75028448 GCF_943734655.1 Sabethes cyaneus | reverse complement strand
GTGGTGATGGCAACCGAGGTGGTTCGCCTATGCAAGGGTCCGGCCGGGACCTAGGTAGCTAGCATACGACTTCCGCTGACTGACGGAAACGAAGCCCTGAAAGTTGCTAAGCTAAAAGTGGGTTGGTCGATATGCCCACTTAGCGTGCTCAAGCAGTCGGAAGTTTGCTTCCGGTGCTTCGAGCACGGACATAAAGCCTAGAACTGCAAGGGGCCAGATAGGAGCCAGTTGTGCAGGAGATGTGGCAGTGCTGGCCATATAGCAAGGGACTGCCCGGAACCTCCCAAGTGCCTGCTCTGTACCGGTAAACGGGACGCAAAGCACGTAACGGGAGGTCCAAGGTGCCCGGCCGATGTGCCGGCGTTTAAGCCACGTTCATAGTGCAAGTGACACAACTCAACTTGACCCACTGCAGCACGGCTCAGCAGCTGTTACACCAAGCAGTTTCTGAGTCTGCAATGGACATTGCCATAATCTCGGATCCATATCGCGTCCCTGCCGGAAACGGCAACTGGGTCTCGGATAGGTCTGGGACGGCAGCTATATGGACGACAAGCAGTTCCTGGTTCAGGAGGTTGTGTCAACTGCAGATCTACGGTGGATGCCATCTTGTCTGTCACTAAGACAGCCGAAGTGGCAATCCAGCCCAAGAGGACAGGTATCCGTTATTGCGCAGTTGTCGCGCTGAACGTGAGAAACCGGTAGCGGTCAATGCGGCAGCTACTCCAGATTGTACTTGAACTACAAAACCACTGGAGAGCCGATCAACGGTGAATAAACAGCCTAACTACCATAGTCCAGTAGTTATTTCAGAGGGTGCGTAAAGCACAATAGCCGCTCCCTGAAGTAATACCGAAAAGGGGGATGGAGACTGGAGACTCGAGTAGGGTTTTAGTGGGTCTGGATCCTCACGCCCCATTAGGGGGTCGGGACCAAACCCATTAGGGTCCATTAGGGACCAAACCCCACTCCCTGAGTTGTCTTCTCAGGTGTCTGATAGTACCGTATCTTCTAAGGTGCTGAGCAGATTTGCCTACTCGTAAAAAAACACACACACACACACACACACACACACACACACACACACACACACACACACACACACACACACACACACACACACACACACACAGACACACACACAGACACAGACACACACACACACACACACACACACAGACACACACACACACACACACACACACACACACACAGACACACACACAGACACACACACACACACACAGACACACACACACACACAGACACACACACACACACCGACACACACAGACACACACACACACACACACACACACACAGACACACACACACACACACACACACACACACAGACACACACACACACACACACACACACACACACACACACATGATAGGCCTTTATATAATTAAACCTTCGATGTGACGACCACTGATGAGATTCAATGCCGCAATTTTTTTTTGAGGGCACCTGCTCCACGAGTTTTTTTTACTATCAGATGGATTCTAATTTTTGCGATAGAGACCGTAGATTACTGCAAACAACTAACGTGAGATGGTTTCATCACTGAACCGGGTATTAGTTAGAGTGACAACATCATACGCAGCATAGGAGACAGCAAAATACCGTTAATCGATTGTTTTACGTAGGGCTCTGACGTTCTGGTAATATATATTGGAGTGCGTAACGATGCATGGTTCCCAGCCAAACTTACCTTTAACGTTATAAATATGCTTCTTCCGACGATTTTCAAGCAATCAATAAATTCAAGCTCATGGTTTAGTTTTTATAAATTACAACTGTAGAATTCTTCTTGGAAGATGCAGCTTTCATTTCTGTTTACATTTTTTTGTTCTCGATTTATTCCTCACTCACAAAACAATCCTTCATATGGACATGAGTGACTTTACGGTGCAGGATCAATATTACTGATTCGCTTTGATTTTCAAGACTGCAAAAATTTGTATCGAAAGTATGAAGGTCCTTGCTAAAATCAATCAGCAAGAATCTTTATACTTTCGATTCAAATTTGCTGGCTGATATGTATTATATTTACTATATATTAAATATTATATTATATTTAGGATTTGTAAACTTCTAGCCTATTTTATTCAGCCGTTTATAATCACTCCTTGAAATTGCTCAGTTCATTTGTTCCATTTGTTCTAATTCTTGTTTAAAATAGATATTAAACGAGCCTAAAATTCAGGGGCGAAATATGTGTCGGTTAGAAAACTAAATAGTAAAATAAAAATTGAAAAGTTTAATCTTTTTCAATATACAGATTCTGCTAAGGAACATTAGTTAATCAGTTTGTTTATCGCTTGCAAACAGATTCCCAACCGGTATTCATAGAATATTCATAATCGGTATAATAATTCGAAATTTAATCTGCTTATTTTAACAACTTGAGCCACGTCATTAACCTCGAAAACGTACAGGAAACCCGTTCCTTCTCATGCGACCGTTTGTCAGGAGCACATCTTTGAATGTTTATAAAGTTTTTATAAATTCCATTTCCAGCAGCGGAAAAGCATAAATATTGCAGGAAGTATGGCCCTACGGTTACAAAGGCGAAAATGAACTCATTTTTCTAACGACATTTGTGAACGCATATATTTTCGGGGGCACCGAATCCTTTCGCTCTCGCTAGCTGCTGCTGGTCCGAACTAACCGTTCAGGAAAAGAAAATGACATTCTCGATCGTTTGTCATATTGTTAATCGGTACGCTGCAACGGATATTTTATAGCCGGCAGGTGCGAGACCTGTTCAAAAATGATATTTGCTACCATAGCAAGCAAAAGAAAAAAAATCCGACAACACACAGTCAATCTCCTGGCTCTGGGTCCCCTTTCCTTTCGCTTCCAGAGCGCGTGTCTGCTGAACGACTCGTTGCAACTTGCCGCCAGCACTCACGGCCACGGGGGCTGTGGTTTTCTTTCAGCAAAGCCAAGAAAGCGTGTCTTATTTTAACTCTTTTTATTAGTTTGATAGGTTTTCATATTTCTTTATCGTTCTGTTTATGATCGTTATGCGATACAGGTTTCGTTTTTGGCAACTATTATACTATGGCAGCGGTAGACAAGCATCCTGTGTGAACACATTTGCTTCCGGAACGGAACGGGTGCTCTGAACCGCAGCCGTCGGTCTGATCGACCGTACACGTGGGTGCTCCAACGAATTAACGCTGATGCGGTTCCGACGGTAAGGTTAATCACCTGACAGAGGGGTGCTGTTGAAGTTTAGCTTGTTTATGATCCGGTTTGGGTTTCAACAAGCGAAAATTAATGAAAAATAGTAAGTCACAGTTCGAAACCCAAATAAGCACTTTGCTTTAGGTTTTTACCAAATTTCTACTCAGAGCTAGCAAAGTGAAAATAAATTGATCAAAATGTATTTACGTTTCAACAGACTGGGACTCATCGGAAAAAGGAACTCGTAAACGCAAATATCTTTGGGCAAAACAAGTGGAAATAAATTGCCAACAATCGTCACCGTAAGACAGGCAGGCCCGGCAGGCAAGAGAACACTGAGGCTATGAAGTACAACTTGACGTGTTTGGCATTCTTTTTTCGCGCCTTCAAGAACCCATTTTAACCGCGGCAGCGGCGGCGGCGGTGAGTAACTTCACATTTTTTCCTCTGTTTGGTCATCTTATAGCTCAAGTGCAGAACATCGAAACCGCACTTTCCAAGGGCTCTTTTTGGGTGAATTGAAGCTGTAATTAGATCTCTATTTTTGTCGGTCCTGATTATCTACCTACTTACGTGGCC
The DNA here is from genome assembly GCF_943734655.1 of Sabethes cyaneus. Lineage (NCBI taxonomy): Eukaryota > Metazoa > Arthropoda > Insecta > Diptera > Culicidae > Sabethes > Sabethes cyaneus. Next base: position 75,024,670 of record NC_071355.1, on the reverse strand, counting down.
GCATGCCAGCTGCAGGAAAGGAGGTAGAATTACCGAAGCTTGGGGAGAGGGGGTCTAGAAGCGTAATTAAAATTAACTGTTTGGTTAAGTGTGGAGAACGAAGGAAAATTTGCGTTCGAGTGATCGTCAAGATCAAGTTTTTGTTTTGAATTGTGAAGAAATTAACCGTACGGATTTGCATAGCTTTTAGCATATGATTGGATTATTCAAACCTAACGGATCATGAATCTATTGGGCAGTTTTGATTTCGGCTATAATAGATAAGTTTTGATTATACATAAAAATACCGCATCCACTTATTACTTTGACCGCACACAATACTTCAATGTCCATTTGATAATTGAGAAACCTACTGAAGCTACTTTGCAAATGATATAATGTAAACCGCCTACAGCTAACTCAGGACTTATTCCGCAAAGCTTCCCCCAAAGATACCGATGATGCCATTCAATGGGGAAACATTTCCTTTTGTGGTTCGTCTCAACAGGGATACAATCGATCAGCTCGCACATCCGCTCCGACGAAACCGGTCGAGTAGGGAAAAATCTGTTTTGATTTGTCTGTTCGCTTACTTGACGATGTAATCAGCCGTGTTCGAGAGCATCATCGGATCGCCTATTTGTGTAAGTAGGTACCCACTGCGGAGCGTTGAAAAACGAGAAAACACGGAATCCTTTAATTTCCCTTCACATTGCGGTTCGTTTCCTTGCGATTCCTCCCACCCACCGATGGTAATGGTAGTTAGAAGTATGCATGCTACGCAAGGATAACAGGGATTGTTGATTCGAGAAAGAGAAGAACGAAATGCGGAAAAGCGATTCATCGAAGGTATCTAAGCATTACTAATTCATCATCGAGTCAGTCTTAAGCGGACCATCATGCGAAGCATGCTCTTCGTGATTATCTGAAGATTTGTATGGAAGCCTGCCTTCTTTTACTCATCGACACATAATATTTTAACAATCATCATATTCATAACTATCTTCAATTGGTTTATAGAAGATCTCACAAGGATGGGATAGACAATCGATTTTGAGAAGTTAAATTTATATTATAACCAACTAACAACGAAGAAATTTTGTAATTGTTTGTTACTTCTGCTAAACTGTTGGAATATTTATTTCTATTTACTTCGATTTAAATCCAGCTTTGGCTTTGAAAAGTAACTCCGTTTATTTTGGTGTTAAAACACATTTCGTATAAAATATTCAAAATTGAAAAATTATTCCGGAAATTATAAAGATAAAAGTAGGGGAATGTCCTCGTGGTAGGGCCACTTTTTGGCATTCGCCCATAACTTTCATTTGAAAAGGAATTTCGGAAATCTAAATACATCGTGGCAAAGGTTCAAGAATAAGGTATATTTTTAAAATCTTGTACTGATTGCTTGAAAAATAATAAAGTTATAGGCATTTGCGGAAGACAAAAAATAATGGCAATTTTTTTATTTTTGTTAGGGGGGACTTAGACTACTTGATGTCATAGTCGGGCCTTGTTGTACAGGTTGGACCACCGCTGAAAATCCAAGAAATACGTATTGAAATTGTATATAGAGACATGAAAATAATGAATTCCGTGAAAAACGTTTCATATAAGTATAAGTATCCTATTTTTAATTACATTTTTGCGAATTTTCGGCGATCTTTTAAAATTAATATTGCTACAATCGCCTTTTGCGAAGTGTACTACTACAACGAAAAGACAACAACAATTTAGGTTTTTAACGTAATAATTTTGCTTTATCTCATCACATTTCACGTCATCACGTGACTGCCGTTCTTTAGCGAATATTGCGCTTTTTCGCTTAAAATGATGGTTATCCAACCATGACTATACAAGTTGCCCGACCTTTAAAATAAGCACTTATATAGTATTTCGCCTTACCTTACCCAAACACCTTACTGGAGGGGATTTTTCTACAGCCTTTGTATGGATCACGAAACACTTAATAAATTTTCTATATTTATCTCGATAATTGCATTTCTTGAAGATAAGTTCACTGCGCCTTACATTTACTTTTTTTGTAAGATTCAGTCACTAAATTCAGTACGCGTGTTTTGAATATACGATTGAAACTCACAACATTGTAAAAAGTTAGCCGTTATAGTAAGAAGTTTTACAATGCTAGTACGTAGATACCACGAGTTACTAAAACTGAAAAAAACGTGGTAGCCCAACCCTAATGACATTACCCTATTGTTAAAGCAAAAATATATTAGTAAAACTCGTCTTTAGAGAAAATGTGTATTTTAATATACTACTGAATAACTTTGTAGAATGATTTGTAGAATATTGTCCTGCTCAACGTATCGGTCTAGCTTTAACCACTTGATTCTTGGTTCTTAGCACCCGCCGTTCGAAAACTCCGAGTGCTCGTAGGTCCTCTAGCAGTGTCCACGTTTCGTACCCGTAGAGGACAATCGGTCTAATTAGCGTTTCGTACAGTGTGCACTTTGTACGGGGGCTCAGATTGTTCGACCACAAGTGTTTGTGGTGTCCGTAATAGGACCGATTTCGGCTGATAATACGTCTTTTAATCTCACGGTTGGTATTGTTGTCCTCTATTGCCAGTGAGCCAAGGTACACGAACTCGTCGACTACTGCGCACACATCTCCGTCGATTTACCACGGTACTGCCCAAGCGGGCCCTGTCGCGCTCGGTCCCATCGGCCAGCATATTCTTCGTTTTAGACGTATTTATCTTCAATCCAATCTTCTCTGCATCGCGATTTAGTCTGGTGTACTGATCTTCCACCGCCTCAAAGGTTCTGCCGACAGCATGTACGTCATCAACAAAGCAGATAAATTGACTGGATTTATTGAAAATCGTGCCCCGCATTTCGATCGCCGCTCGTCTTACCACACCTTCAAGCGCAATGTTGAATAGCAGGCAGGAAAGACAATCTCCTTGTCGTAGCCCCCTGCGAGATTCGAACGGGTCCGACAATCCACACGAGATTCTCATACAGCACTAGATCCCATCCATCGTAGCCATGGTAAGTCTAGTAAGCTTACCCGAAAAGCCGTTTTCGTCTAAAATTTTCCATAGCTCTTATCGGTTTACGCTATCATATGCGGCTTTGAAATCGATGAACAGGTGGTGCGTGGAAACTCGGAATTCGCAGCACTTCTGGATGATCCGACGCAGGGTGAAAATTTGGTCCGTTGAAGACCGACGCTCCATGAACCCGGCCTGGTAACTTCCCACAAATCTAATGGCTATTGGCGATAGTCGGTGGAAGATGACTTGGGACAGCACTTTGTAGGCGACATTCAGGATAGTGATCGCTCGGTAGTTCTAACAATCCAGTTTATCGCCTTTCTTGTAGATAGGGCAGATAATCCCGTCTTTTCACTAGTCCGTTAGTCGTTCCGTATCCCAAATCTTAACAATCAGTTGATGCAGACAGCCGACCAACTTGTCCGGGCCCATTTTAATAAGTTCCGCTCCAATGCCATCCTTTCCCGCTGCTTTGTTGTTCTTCAGCCGCTGGATGGCTTCTTTAACTTCCCTTGGGTGGCACATCTTCGTTGCTTGCTACACCAATGTTGTTTTTTTCAGTCAATATTTGCTGGCATTCCTCGTCAAACCATTCGTTACGTCGATTCGGTGCCACCCGGCCTAGGACGTTCTCCGTTACGCTGTTAATCGTTTTTTTCACGGCATTCCAACAGTCCTCAAGAGGGGCTTCATCCAGCTCACCCTCTCCGGCAGCGTGGTTTCGAGAGATAACGCGTAGTTTTCGGCGACATCCGGTTGCTCCAGTCGCGCTAGATTATACCCTAGCGGGCGCCGGTATCGTATGTTGTTTACAACAGATAGTTTTTGACTTATCCTTAGCATCACTAGGTAGTGATCCGAATCAATGTTAGCGCCCGGATAGGTTCTGACGTCGATAATGTCTGAAAAGTGCCGACCATCTATCAGAACGTGGTCGATTTGTGATTCTGTCTGGTTGGATGATCTCCAGGTGTACCGATGGTAGAGGTTATGCTGGAGGAAGGTACTACGTATGGCCTTGTTCGTGGAGGCGGCGAAGTCGACAAGTCTTAGGACGTTTTCGTTCGTTTGCGGGTGTGCGCTGAACCGTTCAATCACCGGTTGGAATTTCTCCTCCTGCCTGACCAATCTGAGCATTGTAGTCCCCGATGATAATTTTGACATCATGTCTTGGGAAGCGGTTGTATTCACGCTCCATCTGCGCGTAAAATTCCTCTTTGTCATCATCGGTATTTCAGAGGTGAGGGCTGTGCACGTTAATTATGCTAATATTAAAGAAACGGCTCTTGTTTGTTAATCTGCACATTCGGGGGTTGCTCGGTCACCACCTGATCACCCGCTTCTGCATCTCGCACATCACTATGAAAGCTGTGCCCAACTCGTGTGTATTGCTGCAGCTCTGGTAGATGGTATGACCATCTCTATACGTACGTACCATCGCTCCTTTCCAGCATACCTCCTGCAGCGCTACGATGTCGAACTTGCGGCTCTTCACTTCTTTAGAAAGCATGTGGGTACTTCCGAGGAAATTTAGTGACCGACAGTTCCATGCGGGTCCTAATTTCCAATCGTTAGTCCGTTTTCGTCGCCTGGGTCTTTGCCGATTGTTCCGATTAAAGTTATTATTATTACTTACGGAATCCATTGCTTTGATTTTTTTAGTGGTTCAGGCTTGCAAAGCCCGCAACCAACCCCACACAGTATCGTCGAAGGTCCAACGAAGCGCGAAGGAGCCTTCCTCCCTTGTCAGCCTACGACCTTGGTTTTCATCGGGGTTGGTTACCCGATCTCCACCGAGGTTGCTCGTATCCCGGCTGGTACCACGAGGAGGCAGAGGTAGGAGTTGCAGGATAATAGGCTGTAGTCCACTGTGGGGTCTATTTTAAGCCCAGTGCACAAGGCACCGATGGTACGCATTACCCAGCCGTTGACCAGCCGTATCCATACAGAATCATATTGCTAATCCAGACAAAAATGAGAATTTCATTGTTTTATGGATACGTCATCCAGTTGTGCGCTACATCGTAAACAAAGTAAACTTGTGTCAAAATTGATATATTAGTTGAAATGTGTCAAATTTATTTTGATTTATCAATAACTGTTAGAATTAATTGAAAATTATTTAACAAAAATTAGATGCGTAAAACTTTTTTAAAAATATACATTATTTACGACACACTCAATATTGAGCGTTCTTTAATTGGCGTGTAAGTGCAAACCATCTGTCAGTGTGTCGTTCATTGCTGCGATTCTGTTTGTTGACATTCGGTCAGAATTCCGGTTTCAACTACGGTCTTGTGGTAAATAACTTTTTATTTGATTTGAAAAATAACTAAACTGTTTCCTTTCTAGAGCACATCGTATGGATACTTGTGAAGAAGTTTATTTTCCAGACGAAAATGATTTTGAAGCCGCACCAGCACCACCAGCAGCAGGAATTGAAATAATGCATCACAAGCAGCCGGCACTAAACCAATAGTTGATATGGATGTAGAAAACTTGGCATTTGAAGAAGGATCTTTGGGCGATGAGGCGATGTACACCTTTCCAGCAACTGTTTTTTTACGTTATTTCAAAGGTCATAAAATAGGGCCTTCAGTGGGAAAATTTTGGATCAACTGCGACTCAGCGATTGATGTACCAATGCCAGCAACGACGGGCTTACTGTAAAGATATTACACGGTAAGAAGCCGTATTTAAAAACTCATAGGAACCGATTACACAGTTAAGTGGAATAAATCGTCGCCCACTAATGAAGAAATCGACAAATTCATCAGCTTTCAAGATAAACTTTCCAAAAAAGTTTATAAACCAACACAGCCTCTCGAAAAACCGGAAAAAATGCAGAAATTTTTTAGAAGAGAAGTAAATGTATTCATTTATATGTGTATTCGGAATAGTATTATCGTCGAATATGTATGACATATTGAAAATGCAACTGCTACAACCCGAAGAAAGAGACCGCGCAGGAGCTGCATCGAACCATTCGTTAAATAATTTAGCAGCAGAGTTAAAAGAACTTTACCGGGATAAATACGGTTCGTTGGCAATTAACTGGTCTATCTGGGCATCTTATTTACTAACAAAAGACCGCATTACTCAAGAAAAATTGAAGCCGCTTGGCCCACCACAACATTTAATTCACTTGTTCCAAACCGTTCCATCAAAATCTCAACAAATTTTGAGCACATCTCGTCAAGATCTACGTATTGCGCAAAACGTAAACAATTGATTTAAAGATTTTATGGCAAATTTACAATCAGATTTGGATCAATTGATGTCTTCTATAAAATTGATACAGCTACGACTAAACGCAAAGGCGGCAATTCCTAACAGAAATGAATCATTACTGGCGAATATTTCTGGAAGCTTTACAGCAACTGGCTGAGGAGGTCTCTGACTGTTGGGATATTGATCACATGTAAAATATCATCGCTCTGTTTTATTATTTTTATTTTGCAATGAAGCTGTAAAATACATAAACGGTTTATCTTTACCTAATGCGTAATAACTATTGATCGAATCCAATGTTTTCTGTGCTTTATTTAGTCCTCTCTCTGCAACAAATATTCCACCTGACCACACTTTCGGAAGATTTTTGTGCAATCGAAAGTTGAAAACTCGTTCAATGTTGTCGCAATAGTTGTGATGACCTTCGAAGAGTTTTCCTTGTAATTTTTTGGAGTTTGCGTTTGCAGTACCCAAAAACAAATTCGATGGGATTAAAATATGGTGTATACGGAGGCAGAAAAATTACATGAATTCCCATGGATCTCAGATATTTCACGATACGATGATGACAAGGAATTCTAGCCCCATCTAGAATCCAAATAGAATTCACTCCCAGATGCTTAAATATTTTGCCACGGTTGGCAAAATTACGACAGCACTCAAAAAATTTTCTGCGGGTAAAAGTTCCATCGCACATGAACGATTCCAAAATTCCATTTTGATTCAGGAAACACAATAGGGACACACGAGCCTTGCGGTTAAACTCGCCTCGGTATATAAGTTTCTTTCCCTTAATCGCATATCCACGATTACGGAGCATTCCTCTATTGTCAATTGATACATCATCCAGGAAAACTAAATTATGAAGATCCCAATTAACGTTCGCTAGCTCATTCACAAAGAAACCAATTTTATCCTCTTGTGCCTGAATTGCTCTACGCTCAAGCACTTTCCAGGTGTAACCTTCTTCATGCAAAATAATGGAAATAGAAGAAGTACTGATGGAAATTCCGAACGTCTTGAACAATATTTCCTTAGCTTCATTGAGAAAAAGGGTCGGTTGCTTTTGGAAAAGGTCTACTATCTAAGCCCGTTTTTCCTTGCCGAATTGCAAATAAACTTTTTGTCTCGATCTCGATTTTGTATCTTTCGAGATACAATACCGTGTTGTTGATGATTTTGAATCCATCTAGTGATTGTACTGGGATGTTTTCCGTAAATTTCCGCACATTCACGTTTGGACAATTGTAGAAAGAAAAATCCATAGAGCGCATGGTATTTTGTATTGGTTGATGTGTGTTGGTTCAAAACTTCATGTTTTATTCTAAACATGGTGAAATTTTAAGTGATACTTTAAGTTAAGTAATACAAGTTGGAACAAATCAATATTCGTGGCAGTTTTACAGTTGTTGACATTTTTGGAGAACAGCTGATTGTCACCGTGCACACAACTCGTTGCGCAACTGACAGTCGCTCAACTAAATCATAATTAGTTGCATTTAAGAAAAGATTCATAATATTAAAGCCGAACACTATACAGCTGTAGCGCATTTTTCCAACACGGATATCAAATTCGCCTACTGTTTTACCTGACTCACTGCGAATAGGCGTATTATTGAAATAAAACGTAACCAGACGTTTTATTCGTTTATAACGCATATGCAGTTAATATCGATAACAAACGATTTTTTATAAGTTGTGCTTTTGTTATTGCATTTAATTTGTAAAAAGTTAAATAAATAACAATTCAGTTTCACAATACAATTATTGCGTACCACTGGCACATGAAATATAACGTTTAAGTACGTTATTTTTAGTGATCAAAATTAACGATATTTTCGATACAAGGGCGATATTTTTCGAAACCTTTCGAACCAACACGATCCCGCGAACACAACGCATATTCGCAGTGAGTCAGGTAACACAGTAGGTTTAATCGTCTGGCCGTAAAGAATTTGCGATCTGTTCTGTTGGGACAAAGGGGCCATCCATATACCACGTGAACAGCTTAGAGGGGAGTGGGGGGTCCGAAAATGTCCACGCTTGTCCACGGAAGGGGGGGAGGGGGTATGGAAAATGTCCACGTGGACAAGTTTTTTTTCCTACAAAAAATAGAAATTAGAAACAGCAATGTTGAATTGATTCTACATATGTATTAGCATTAACCATTGATCAGTGATTGCTTTTGAGCTCAAATAAAGATTTATCTTCTGAGGCATATGTTGACCTAAACACATGAACCGATCATTACGAGGGCACATATCTGGTATAAATCTTATCGAAAAGATTAAACCTGCGTTAGTACACATAGCTGTTGATTGTCGAACCTGACATTTGATGTAATGCAGTAATAAAGATATTATTATTGTTTTACAATCCTTGCCCTCTTTTGAAAATGATAAAGGTAACAAAAGAATCCACGAATATTCACCAGTCACGTGACTCATTTATCATTTAGGTCGCGCTTGCACCAAATGTGGATTGTAGTTTGTCTCAAAATCAAATGCAAGGGCATCCATGGGCAACGTATTTCCAAAAGGATTCGCCTGCAGAAACTTTTATAAATCACATCACATCGGAAAGGTCTTGTGTTGTATTGAAGTAGACGGCCAAACTGAGGTGCTTTGGTTAGACAAAGATACTCTGGACAGAGATGAATCGTCAAGCGAAAGTCAAGGTGAAACGGACTTTATTGCAGTCGATAATAATTTGCAGTAGACAAGATCACAAGAATTAAGGTTCGAACACCTTGCATATGGATTATAATACGCTGCGGAAAATTGACGGAAAATCCATGGAAAAACTCAAATTTCCCCAACGACTGAAAATCCGTATGCATTGTGTCGGGGCCTTTAGACTGGAGCTTCCATTCACGTAAGCTTTTTCTATAAATACCTACTGCATAAATCAAGTTGAAAATAAAATTTAGCAGAATGCATTTCAGTTTTGTTAAATTTGACATAAGCAAAAAAAAATGTCCACGTGAACAAACAGGAGAGGGGGGTGGGGGTTGAGCCAATGTCCACGCTTGTCCACGGAGGGAGACGGGAGGTTGAAAATTGGCATTTTTCTGTCCACGTGGTATCTGGATGGCCCGAAACAACTTTTGTAATTTTTCTGGCACACTTCCCTAACGCGGACATCAAACTGGATTAGGTTTAATCGCGTTCATAAGAAATTTGTTGGCACGAGGGGGCTTTGTCATTCTTTCTAGCGTACTTCCCAAGCAAGAACATCAAAATGGTTTAGGTTTAATCGCGGCATTAAGAAATTTTGTTGAGACGAGGAAACTTTGTCACTTGTTTTGGCTTACTTCCCAAGCACAGATATCGAATTGGTGTAGGTTTAGATCATTGCAAAGAACCTTCAACCAATTACGAAGCGAGGATTTCCAGTTGGACAATACTTCATTATTTTCAATTTTTCAATTTTTCAATAGTATGTACTTTGAAATAAGTTTCATTATTGGTGTGGATGCGTAGAAGATTTTCCGATCGATTGGTGTAAAAATATTTAAAATCGATCTGGAAACCGCAAAGTTATTACCGCTCAAAATTTTTCATTTTTCGTGACGCTCGCATTTTTCGATTTTTTGGAATGACACCCTATCCCAAACCTTGCCGTAAGACGTAGTCTTATAAAAATGGTCACCGCCTCGAGTCAAGTTGCGGAGATATGATGTGAGCTATGTGGTATAGATAAAGTGAAGCAAGACCTAGGCAGTTTGTAACATTCAGGAAACTAGGGACGAACAGCTCTGAACCGAGTATGTTGGCGTAACATTGTAATGCAGGTCAAATCCCAACGGACATTAGGATAAGCAACTAAGTAGGAATCGTGGCATTACGGAACAAAGGCCACGAACTGGTATGCCGCCAACAACATGCCAACCCTTCCAATCCGCAAGAACTCTGCCCAATCGAGAAACCGATGGACCGATGTCCGCGGAACTAGAAGAAAATTTCAAAAACTGTTGGATATGAGTATTGCTTCTCATTAAGAAATTCAAAAAACTGGCATCCTGCGGCGAAAATAGTGGACGAGATGGTTGTACAGAAAACTCCTGATGGCAGGAGGTAATCAAAGCGCCCGGCAAGTCGGATTGGTTCAACCAGAAGCTAAGCTAAATATTTTTTATCTATTATCCCAACTAAACTCCCAAAGAAAAATAATTGAAATTATGGGACCTCTTATTTATATTGGATTAGAAATGTAACACATTAGAATTTTCTACATCATTATGATGAAGGAATTTACTTCTCATCTCGAACATTTGTAAGCAAATGTTAATTGATGATGCAAATTTTGGTTTTGAAGCACCTCTATCACGTTGCCATTTCACCTCATCATCTGGCGAGCTGATTCCCACGGAGCAGGTGCAATTGCATAACAGTCACCAGGGAATGCACGCTACAACGTTTCTGGTTATTCGTTTGTGTCGACAGCAGCAATGTCAACAGACTACAACACCAGGCCAGCAAACGCTCTGGCCGCTGCTGCGCTGGCTGGATGCGGAACAGAGAGACACCCGAATCGAGCTAAGCGAGAAGACACGGTACGAAAGATTCACAGAACATGCCGCGAAACAAGGTTATTCTCGTTCCCATCATGCACTTCTCGTGACGCTGCCTGCTGTGACAATCCCCATAGATCACAATCTCTTATCTCTCTGTAACTTTCTTTGCCCGCCTCTTCGATCCGCATTTCCGAATGGTCATACCTCATATATGTTACACTCAACATAATTTCACGCTAAATTTATCAAAATTAAAACAAGATATAAAGCGCACGGGAATGCAGCTCGCTGCGAGATGGTGCAAATATGCATCGTCGTCGAACGAAACAACAACAATGGAACTGCATTTTGGTCCACGATGCAGTCGGCAATCGGGGCCTTCCCGTGGAGTGAGTTCCGAACAAAAAGAAATTGGCCACAGATTGGAGTCGCGAGATAAGCGAATTGCACCAAGAAAGCCGCACTTGTGGGAGTGTGTCCGGATCGGTGGCGATACTTTCGGTGGGGGCTTCGAAGACCCGTGCAGCACTAATGCCTAGCTGCGCTACTGAATCGAAAAAAAAAACAATGTATCGACACAAAAATGAATCAAGCAACGGGAAAAGAAGGAAATCAGACTTGTTGAATGGTGGAAAAAGGTGCACAAAAGCAGTGAAAAACGAAATCGGAAAAAGATTAATTATGAGCTCGATAACCTTTCAATCGAAATATGCTCGGATTCTCGAAGCCCCCAAGACCGGGTTGGAAGGGAAAAGTAGAACTGGAGTGGAAATTGACTGAACAAGATCGATCCGCACAGCGTGATTAGTCAGGGCTGTGCCACGTGGTCTAGTTTGAGGATCACGATTTTTCCTATCAATTTTCCACTGCTTGCTGCAAGTTTGACCGAGTTGCAGCGTAGTGCTGCATCGTGCCGGTCGTCGCGTCGGACGACCAGTTTGGTTCGATGATGGGTGAGAGTTATGTAATTCGGTTCCAAACACGACAGCATGCGGTCGTAAAAGCGAAAATAAAAATTAACCTTATCTTTCGGAACTTTCCGTTTATTTTATATCCAAGCTTGGATCAGATTTCAACTGATTTCAGATTTTTTACAATACATTAGCGCGTGTTTGTTGAGCAATGTTTCAGGAAACTTTAGTGGCCTCAGAGTAGTAATACGTGTCATTCTAAACTATCGCTTTGTACCAATCTTTTGACAGCAATTGCATCCGTTTGAACTGACAGATCTCTTGCCTCTGCAATTTGTTACAACTCCTAATTCCCTGCGCTGATCAGTTTATCTTTTGATTCCCTGATGCAAAAGAACGCTCGTACAACTGTGAAAGAGTATCGTATTACCAAAGGTATGATGCAAATCTGTCTGTGGGTACCGAGGCTGATGCCTTCAGAGCCGTGCTGATGATTGCACAACACCAGTAGCAGTTGCAGTTTGCGATGGATAATGTTTTATTTGATTAATAATAAAGAATGTGACGAAATAAACTTGAAAAATGTTAAAAATACCACACTAGAACAACAATAATAAGGAAAGCTAATAAAACATAAAACGTTAATTTTGATCGATCACTTTAAAAACATTCAATTTTGCTGTTCTTAATAGTAAAAATTTAAACTTTACGCAAAATATTACTAAATGCAACCACCGGACAAGCAGGGACAATCGTGAAATAGATATCTCCATAAAATTGCACGTCCCATGTGTCCTTTTACCCCAATCAATCACGGGTCTGATTATAAAATGCAACAGTTGTACATCGCCTTCACAGCAAAAGTCCTACTTACGAGCCACCAGCAAGTAAACGGGACGGTCCTATTATGCGGGAAATCTCCCACCAGAAGCGTAATGAAATGAAATACCTACTCAACCGAAAAGGGTCCGCTGCCAGCATAGCGTAGCATAGTTAGCAGCAGCAGGGTCTGAAAAAGGAAATGTTTACAATCAAATTTACCAACCGATACAAGGTGGGCGATAAAAACCGCTCCGAACCGCCGGGGAAAGTAGCAAGCAAACAAGGATGCTCTCGCTATCGCGCCGGGACGACAGTGCACCCAACGAAAAGGACAACAGCATCCGGAAGAGGGATTTGACTGCCCGATGCGATGTGATCGATCGGTGTTTGTGTAAGAAAAGTCAGTGATGGGCTTTCTTCCGAAGAGTTTTGTCCCTGAGATGGTCTGTGACGGCCAACGACGACGGCGGTGGTGGCGGAAGAAAAGGCAAAACTGCGAACAAAGAAACCCACTGGCGCTTCTAGCCGTCTGTCTTTTGTCGAGATGATAGGCTATCGATAACGAGGTTACACAATACACAAAAGGACGAAGCAGCAGCAGCAGAAGCAGGAAGGAAGAAGCAGGACAGCCGCTTGAAAGGATCGCGCGCGGGTAGGAATTCTGTGTTTCAATGGATGGGCTAAATGGTATCACAGTAGGCGACTGATGAGGAATAGAATACATTTTAAAGTGATTTTGGTATTGTTATGGTCACCGCTAAGAAACCGCAAAAAGCTATAAATATTTTCAAGTATTGCTTCCTTGAACTGCGTGGGTAACTGTGCCGTTATAATGAATGCCGGCTGCGAAGTTTGCTTCCCTGAGGTTCAGGGATATTCCGGATGACAGAGACGATAAACAAAGAATAAACCAGACTAGCGCCAAATGAGTTTCGAATGGGATGAAAGTTTGTTCGGTACCTAATCCTAACATGACTCAGAATTTGATTACGGTGAAAATTTGAAGGTTGAAAATTTGCTTATTTAAAAGACTGCTGGTTACGCTTGATTCAACGAGAGGTTAACGTCGCATGATTATAAATTTAGATTTGCGGGATATTATAAAAAATAATCGAAATAATTGAATAATTCACCTAAAACACTTCAACACTTATGTAAAATCTCATGCATTTTTACTTGTCATCTTCGGGTATGAGCATGGTCCCATCTCGCAATTCTAAAATGAGACCAAAATCCACAGGTTGTCGTAAAATGACGATAACTTTTTTCCTGGAATCTATTTTTAAAAGTGCGAAACGACTAACATTCCACACCATAAGCTTTATGATTCAGCTTTTGTTTTTATAGTCATCCTGTACCGTGGGAATAATGATCGCAGTAAGTGTCGCGAAATTATCACTTTCTGTGTCTCACACTTGTACCAGCGGCAGTGGCTACAACTTTTCCTTCTCTCATCTAACGCTTGAGCTGCAATGACCTTCTTTGGAAGATCTAACACATAATTTTTGTCTGGTTTAGGTTCATTTTTAATACTGCTAAAGCTCCAATGGTTGTGAGGTGTAATGCAGTTTTAGTTGGAATTCATTTCCAATGATGAACACCGGAGTTTTAATTGTACCTTATCGAATAGTATACAATCATAGTTCTATAGTAAGAAATCAAGCATTCCCAAGTAACAATATGAGTTTTAATACACCCTTATGTTAGCTTTTATGACCAAAATTGGTCTTAAAACCGCAATAAGAGTGCAATAAAACTCACATTGTTACTAGGGTTGTTATTATCAGACCAATCGTTCAATCCATTTGCCATAAAATTTAAATTGGCAGTGGCCTATTCGGCGAAATAAGTTTTTCGACGACATAGCCTTTTTGCATCCTCAATTAAATCGGACCTTTCTAAACAAAAGTATTTTTTTTTCATTTCAGAAAAGTTCATACCATAGCTGGGAGATTCCACAGGTTGGGTAAAGATAAAGAGGAACGGAAGCGTTGATTCCATTACCCCTCTTACCTAATTTATTCTCTTTCACCTTAAAGTCTTGTCCCACTCTATTTCGATACTATACACCTATACGATACTATTTCGATCCTAACACCTTTGTTTCTTCTAGGGGACGCTCTGTCGATTGTAAAAACTGCCGTTATGAAAATTTTTAAATAGGGTCTTTTTTTAAATAAGCACTTAACGCTGGTTATACGACTCTTTACATCAATTGTTCGACATAATTTGGACACTGATAAATTCTGTCCCCAAAGTGAAAGTTTCTATTTTCGGGTGAAATTGCCGTCGTCGTCGTCGTCAGCAGCATAGAGCTGGGGTGGCTCGGTCTGTTTTATATTATCGTTTCCATTTAACTGGGCCCTGGGCTTGGGATCCTGGGCCATAAGTTACCAATGCTCTAGACATCTCAGAAGTGGCAAATCACTTTCCACCTGGTCGAACTATCTTGCACGTTGAACCCTTCAGTTCCTGGTACCGGTGGGGTTGTTGGAGAGAACCGTTTTCGTCGCACGGTTATTCGGTACCCTCACGACGTGTCCGGCCCACCGCAGCCTATCGACTTTCGCCAGATATACAATGTGAATCTCTCCTTGTAATACCTGTGAGCTTTGTAAGGCGACGTATGCTTCTTGATCGTAACGTTTTGCGAAGGGCAAAGAAGATCCCATTTTCAGCTTGAATGCGCCAATTTATTGTTAGCCCAATCCTCATAGACTTCACTTTCAGTCTGACGTAGATTGCTCCTCTGTCGCAAAGCTCCTTGCTATGATATTAAAGTCATCTGCAGAACCTAGAAGTTGGCTACATTTGCTAAAACACGTACCTCTCGTTTCGGTGCACGATCTTCGGATTTAGAGTGATCCAGAGTCACCTTATCTCAACTAGAATGTTATCGGGATGCGCACAAAATGCATCACTCGATCCCGTGTATCTCTGATCAGTCGCGTCCATTTATCCGGAAAACCGTGTTCGTGCATTATTTGCCATAGCGGGTCTCGATCGATTGTAACGCATATTGCTTTGAAATCAATAAAGATGTGATGCTTGGGCACTTTCGATATTTCTGCAAGATCTATCGTATAGTAAAAATATGGTCCGCAGTTGCGCGAGCACTCATGAAACCTGCCTGGTAATTCCCTACGAAACCATGATGTGCTCTCGGCGACAGCCGGCGTTACAGGATCTGGGAGAGTACCTTGTAGGCGGCGTTTACCAGCGTTATGCCGCGAAAGTGTCAGCAGACGAGCCGACCACCCTTTTTGTAGATGGGACAAACCTCTCCTTCTACCGGTAGCTTCTCCTCTTCCCAATTTTTGTAAATAGCCCAGTGGAGAGTTTTCGCCATCGTTTCTCGGCCATGTCTGTGCCGGTAGACGGTCCGTACCAGCTTTGTTGGTCTTCAGCCCATTTCTCGTTTGATTTCTTGGAGATCAAGTGCTGGGACATTACTAACTTAAATGGGCACTCCTAGGTTATCTTCCATTCCGCCTCCTTCTGCAACTTTGCCATTGAGGTATTCACCGAAGCATTGCTCCCACCTGTCCTCCTGTGGACCACCTCACGACCGTTTGTGTAGCTGGAATATTGCTCGGCGATCTGGACTGGAATCCCCGTTATCTCAACGGCGTTGATCGGTAACTGAAATTACAACGCAAATTAATTCGATTCGCCCTCCCTCGTCTGCCATGGAACAACCCGCTGCAACTACCTAGCAATTAGAAAAAAATCAATGCCGAGTCAATCACAAGTTGTGATTCACAACCTCTTCGTAGCAGAATGTTACTCCAAGTAATGAGAACAAATTATGCAACAAACGGGGCCATCATGGGGCTGCAACGAGTTTTCCGCCACATGTCAGTTGGGTTCGATTTTTACCTTATTCGTAAAACGTGGGAACTTTTTAAACATTTTTCGTATTAGTTAGACTAGAGGACAACAATATGTCTGTTGGTATAAACAAATAAATTATATAACATGATCTGCCCATTGTACTCTCCCAACTTTTATGACTTTCTGGGTACTACGTACTACGGTACATACTTGGTTTTAAACATATTTACAACTAATCCAACATTCTCTGCTCCACGTTTCAGCTTAATAGACTGCTCAGCAACGTCCACGTCATCAGCGAAGCAGTTAATTGACTGGATTTATTGAAGATCGTGACCCGCATGTTAAACCCCGCTCGTGTCGTAACATCTTCTAGCTTGAACAGAAGGCGTGATTATTTCCTTGTCGAAGAGCTTTGAGTGATTCAACAACGCGCTCGGAATTCTCACGCAGCACTGTACACCGTCCATCATGGCTTTGTCAGCTTCCCAGGAAATCCGTTTTCGTCCGTCATTTTCCATAGCTCTTCACGGTCGATAGTATCGTAGGCGACCTTGAAATCTATGAATATGTGTGCGTAGGCGCTTGGTATTTGCGCCACTTTTAAAGGATCTACGACAACCCAAAGTGTTGGTCCGTTGTCGACCGCCCATCTACAAAACCGGCTTGATAACTTTCCACAAATCTACTTGCTAGCGTCGATAGATGGCGAAAGATGATCTGAGAAAGCACTTAGGGAGCATTGAGACATTATTGTTGTTAATTTGGAATGTGGAAACTACCGAGCGATTGTGATCAACTTGTTCGTTCTTGTACACTGGGCATTGGGAGAGAACTCTCCGTCTTTATCCTGACATGTATCGACTCATGGCGCAAATCCTTTGCGGGATACGTTGCGTTTCTGGTAGATTTGGACGTCTTTTACGCATTTTCTGAGAGCAATACGGTTGTTCAATGTTCTCGCATTTTATTTCTTCCAAGCAGCGCTTTTTATCCCGGAAAACTGGGTTCGTTTCTGTCTGTATCTTTCCACGTTTTGGCGGGTCTTATGCTGCAGCATCGTCTGCATTTTTCTCGTCTCACATAGTTCGAGGGAATCTAGTATTCCCCGTCGAGTGAGTCGTTACGTCGACTCCTTTCAGCGCATTCAATGGATCCTTCCACTGCGCCGTTGATGGCTGCTTTAAGATGAAACGTTACTGAATCCCAACATGGCCGGATCGATGGCACCCATATCCTCACATGGACGCCATTTTTCCGGCCTTGTTGGGATTTAGTTCCGTATCACCTTAACGCTATCTCAGCACTCCTCGAGAGGGGCATCGTTTAGCTCTCCCTAACCCGGTAGCGCTACCTCAAGGCTTTACGCGTTCTCAGTAGTGACTTCAGGTAACTTTAGTCGTTCCAGATTGTACAACGGGCTGGTAACGGTACAGAATATTGGCAACATCGGAAACTATTTGGCGCACTTTAACCATCACAAGGTAGTGGTCACACGATAGCTTCTAACGTCGATAATATCCGAGAAGTTCCTTTCAGGGTGACCCAGTTGGCACGATGGTTTAACAAGATGTTCGAATCTCGACTGAGCGGTGCTGCTAGATAGAGTCAGTAGAATCGTTGGACTAGCCACGTAGTTGTTCTGTACGCTAACCCGCCGGCTACGAAGTCTACTATAAAGAAGGGTAAAGTCTTTAAAACGCGTTTAAGCCCAATGCTTTGTTTGTTTGTTAGTGATCTCGAGATGTATAGGGCGCTATGCCAGAAGTAGGTATTTCGTGTGGTCATATTTTCCCCGTCATCGCGTAGAGGATTTTAACGTCATGTATTGGGCAGTTGTCATCTTCAGGCTCAAGTGTCCTTATCGTCCTCGTCACTTCCTAGGTGTATGCTAGGCAACGTTGAAAAAACGGCCTCTATTCTTTGCACATATGGCTGTCGATTAGCCACTACCTAATCACGCGCTTCTGCTTGTCGCCCATCACGATGAAAGATTTACGCAGCTCGTGTGTACTGTCACAGCTCTGGTAAATGATGTATCCATTCCTATAGGAATGTACTGTAGACCCCTTCCAGCATTACTCCTGTAGCGGTACAGAGTCGAACTTGCGGGCCCTCAATAAGTCGAAAAGAACGCGGGTACTTGTAAATTAATTTATTTTCGGGGTTCCTGCGGAGTGCTGTTGGTGGAAGTTTTTGTATTTTGTAGATAAAATATAGTACTTTCTTATACACTCAAATCTCGTTTTACGTCCATTACTGGGGGGACGTAAATCAAATCGGTCGTAAAAAAAGTGGACGTTAATTCAAATTTCGGACGTAAAACGAGAGGACGTTAATTCAAATTTTGGACGTAAAACGAGAGGACGTTAATTCAAGTTTTGGACGTAAAAAAAGTGGACGAATTGACATAATTGGTTCCAACATGAAATAACTCGTGATCCTGACCGTATAGAACGTTGGTGTCTTCGACAAAGTTATTTAGCAGATCAAGGGCTTTTCGTCGGATTGTATGGATTATAGAATTGTCTCACTACGTGGCGCTAGTGTATATGTAGTACTCTTATGCAGGCTATATCTTGCTCTGCTGGCTATCTAGAAAGTTACGGTCTTCGGGAAGGTTACTCAAATAACTGCCGCCTTCAAGATGGTATGGAAAATAGCGCAGAATTGACTCACTACGTGGCGCTAGCGTATATGTAGCATTCTTATACAAGCTGTATCTTGCGTTGCTGACTATTTAGAAAGTTGCGGTCTTCGGGAAGGTTACTCAAATGACTGCCGCCTTCAAGATGGTATGGAAAATAGCGTAGAATTGACTCACTACGTGGCGCAAGCGTATATGTAGCATTCTTATACAAGCTGTATCTTGCGCTGCTGACTATTTAGAAAGTTGCGATCTTCGGGAAGATTACTTAAATGATTGCCGCCTTCAAGATGGTTCAAATTTGAATATAGGTCCCACTTTTCCCGGTTAATGAGGCAAATGGGACCTGTCGCCATGGTTCCGAAAATTCTCCTTAGGTTCATTTCATGTAAATCGATAGGCCCTTGTTGTAATTGAATCTTCGGAGTGATACCACTGAAGAGTTTCGGTGCTACAAAAATTTTAAAATAATCATAGGTGTGTATTATACAGTCGAATAAATCCTAACTAACTGTATGTTTTAATTACATATAATAAACATAATTGGGTCTACACGGAAAGAAATCTGTTTCTGTTTTCATGAATAAAAAATCATGAAAAGAAAAAGCTTGAAATGTTTAGAGATTCTTAGTTTTGCTGGCGTGAGCTGTGTGTTAAAAGTGATGAATGAATGAATGAATAGTGATGAATAGTTCAATGGAAAAATCTGCTACCATGGAAGGAAGAATCCCTTACGATAGAAGTAAAGGAGGCTATGATATCCAATATTCTGGATATGCAAATTAAACCATTGGTCTATTTTAATGACGGCAGTTCCGGTGAGGTAACAATGACGGCCGCTTTACTCGACGTCGCAAGTGTTGTGGTGAAAGAAGAACCTATGTTTCAGACTAGGTTTCAGACTATTTAGATCCAATTCTTCATTGAATGCAATGATGGCTATGAAAATACGTGGACGGGGGTTCATAAATACAACGCCTGCAACCATTGAGACATAGTGATTTCTTTT
This sequence comes from Sabethes cyaneus, assembly GCF_943734655.1. Classification (NCBI taxonomy): domain Eukaryota; kingdom Metazoa; phylum Arthropoda; class Insecta; order Diptera; family Culicidae; genus Sabethes; species Sabethes cyaneus. The sequence continues at coordinate 75,004,699 of NC_071355.1, read as the reverse complement.
AAAAATCACTTGTGTGCATCATAATAGTTGAAATAGTAATGAATGAACAGCCCACAGAGTATTGTATTAAATATGATTATGCGTAGCTTGATATGTTTCAATAATCTTACTTAAACTCGCTTGTGGCTTTTAAAAGGGCCATTGGTTACAAATAACATTAAAGCCCAAGCACGTTCATCGCAAATATGATGTCGAATGTCCTTCTCTTTTGACATGAATGGCAACAGGCACGTAAGTTAGCGACGTCGATTCACCGTCTTTTGCTCTGAGAAGGTTTTACTAGTTTACTTTCATAGTTACCCACTTGTTAAATAGCAGAAAATATGGCAAATAGGCAAAAATTTCTATTTTATTTGTATAAGAGTCCTTATCCTCGTACCACAGGGGTGAGGGGTCTCAAAGCATCATAAAATAAATTCATGTCTCCACAAACACCCAGAAGCCAAATTTGGTTCCATTTGCTTGATAAGTTCTCGAGGAAATTGAGGAAATATGAGGAAATTTATATTTCATTTGTATGGGATCCCCTCTTCTTAAAGAAGGCAAAGGTCTAAATTCACTATAGAAAAAATTCTTGCCTCCAAAACCCCTCACATGCCAAATTTGGTTCCTTTTGCTTGTTTGATTCTAGAGTTATGAGTAAATTTGAATTTCATTTGTATGGGAGCCCCCCCCCCCCTCCAAAAGATGGAAGAGGTCTCAATTTATCATAGAAAAAATTCTTAGCTTCTGAAACCCCCACATGCCCAATTTGGTTCCATTTGCTTGATTAGTTCTCGAGTCTTGAGGAAATTTGTGTTGCATACCCCCTCTTACGTCCTCTTTAAAGTTGCTCTTCTACACATCCATAAAATTGCTGGCCATTTTATCTATCCAACGGCATATAAATCGTTCAGTTTCGTTCAGTAGTTTAGTAGTTATTCGCATTCGAAATCTTTCATTCAAACTTTAGACTTCTATTTTCGTTTTCACAAAGTACTACTCAGTCCCAGTATAGTAAACAAAGACGTAGTCCTTCGTCAAAATATTTTAAATGTTTGAGCAGTCACTGAAAACCTTGAGCTTTAACTCCATATTTGGTATGTACCAAAATAATAAAAATCAATTCAGTGGTTCAAAAGTGATAAATTATCAAAGAAGGAAAGCTTGGCAAAAGTTGGGATTTTTTGGGACCACTCTTTCTCAAAACGGGGTTCCCTAAGTGCCAAATGGAAAAATACGGGTGTAAATTTTGTAGAATTTTTATGGACGGTTGACCAAGCGGGAAAGAAAGGGTTAAAAAATACACAATCATCCTAAGAACCTTCCCCGGCCCCAAAAACCCTTCCACGTTAATTCAAATTTTGGACGTAAATCGATAGGACGTTAATTCAAATTTCGGACATAAAATGAAATCACGTAAAATGAATGGACGGTTCGGTAACTTAAACTACCATTCCGAAGAAAGGAACTTCTTGTACAACCAAGATCATGAGTTATGGTAATACAAAAAAAACATACACTAGTGCCGCCGGTTCCATACCATCTTGAATTTTTCATACCATTTTGAAGGTGGCAGTCATTTGAGTAACCTTCCCGAAGACCGTAACTTTCTAGATAGCCAGCAGAGCAAGGTACAGCTTGTATAATAATACTACATATACGCTAGCGCCACGTACTGAGTCAATTCTGCGCGATTTTCCATATCACCTTGAAGGCGGCAGTTGTTTAAGTAACCTTCCCGAAGACCACAACTTTCTAGATAGTCAGCAGCGCAAGATACAGCTTGTATAAGAATGCTACATATACGCTAGCGCCACATAGTAAGTCAAGTCTGCGCTATTTTCCATACCACCTTGAAGGTGGCAGTTATTTGAGTAACCTTCCCGAAGTCCACAACTTTCTAGATAGTCAGCAACGCAAGATACAGCTTGTATAAGAATGCTACATATACGCTAGCGCCACGTAGTAAGTCAATTCTGCGCTATTTTCCATACTATCTTGAAGGCGGTAGTCATTTGAGTAACCTTCCCGAAGACCGCAACTTTCTAGATAGTCAGCAACGCAAGATACAGCTTGTATAAGAATTCTACATACACGTTAGCGCCACGTAGTGAGTGAATTCTGCGTTATTTTCCATACTATCCTGAAGGTGACAGTCATTTGAGTAACCTTCCCGAAGACCGCAACTTTCTAGATAGTCAGCAACGCAAGATACAGCTTGTATAAGAATGCTACATATACGCTAGCGCCACGCAGTGAGTCAATTCTGCGTTATTTTCCATACTATCTTGAAGGCGGCAGTCATTTAAGTAACTTTCCCGAAGACGTTAATTCAAATTTCGGAAGTAAAACGAGAGGACGTTAATTCAAATTTCGGACGTAAAATGAGAGGACGTTAATTCAAGTTTTGGACGTAAAAAAAGTGGACGTTAATTCAAATTTTGGACGTAAATCGAGAGGACGTTAATTCAAATTTTGGACGTAAAAAAAGTGACGTAAAACGAAATCACGTAAAATGAACGGACGTAAAACGAGATTCTAGTGTAAAAGTTGCTCGAAGTTGCCCGAAATTGAAGAAAAAATTCTTTTGAGTAACGCGATTTTTTTTTCATACATATTTCATAACTTATTAAATATGAATCCTAAGCGACAAACAGTTCTAAGAGAAAATGTATACTGTGAATTACTGAATAACTTTGTTGAACATTTCAAGTTTGTAATACCCTGTTAGGTGGATTCATGATCATATTGACAGAGCAAAAAGATGCGCTATATTTCATTAATAAACTTTTTCAACGACACCAACCTACGCATCAAAATAAGTATTTTTTACGCAAATGCTCATGATCGCGTTTTTACCTTGGTTATACTATGACAAAGGTGTAGGAATTGGTCGAGAAACACGAAATCGAACTGAGACCCGGTGGAGCGAGTCACCAATCGATAAGGTTCGACGAACTGAGCAATGTCTGTGTATGTATGTATTGTAACCAACGGTTACAACCGTGTTCTCAAAAGCCATGAATTACCTAAATAAAATTGTTATCAAATATGTTCTTTCTTTAAATTTTCGATACCCTATGTTTGTTGACCCAATAAGCCGCGTGCGATGACGCCGCCACTATTCAGGCTCGTTTCCAATCCAGCGATGGGATTGACTACGAATGAACGAGTCTGGGTAGCGGGAGGGGATTGGGTCAGCAAACATAGTAGTGGGAGCGACTCGCATAACGAAATAAATATTATTTTCCATATATAACTTATTTACAGGGCAACTAAATAAAAATACTTGCATTGTATAAAATTAGAATTAAAACAAAAAAAAAGTAAAAAAAAATATCTTTAAGGAAAGAAGATTTAAGACGCGCCCAGTCACTCCCAAAAACACTAACTTTTTTAGCGATAGGTTTTACTAATTATACACCGTTCCTGAAAATTGCCACAAGGGCCTAAACGCACAATGATAACAGTAGCGGTGCTATCGCTACTCCAATTGCGATGTAAAGTTTCCGGATCCATCTGGAGAGAGCGATGAGCGGAGCTATAAAAGGGAGTGGCAGCCAGATGGGCTAATGAATTAGTAGATTTGACACTAGTGCGAGTCGGAACGTGGAAACGCGACGCGGTCGATCACAGTATCGACAAGAGTTACAATCGGGCAAAAGTTTAGTGGTGGGGTTTAACATCGCAGAGTGGTGGACTTAGGTCCGGAGATCGCCGGCAGAAGATCGGAACACCGTACGTTAGAGATCAACTGCCCTGGCGAAAGCCCGATTAAGTTAAAAGCGGTGTGGCTCCAAGATAGAAGAAACCCACTCTAAAGAAACGATAGTGCACAGTGACAAAATCTAGTGTCACGTGTTGCGAAAGTTCTGACCGTCCATCAACATACGGTCCCCGTTCCGACTATTCCTACGATCCGCAGTCTGCGGTTATATTTGGGACACCCTGTAGCCGCCGAGTGAATTCCCCAGTCTTCCGAGTGAGACTCGGAATAGCATTTCTACCCTTGTACCGGTGGTAACCGGTCACTCACGGCACGTCTGCCGGCACCGTAATCGCTCCAGCTGATTCGTCGAGTAGCAGTTGCACGAGGTTCATCGAAGGCGCCCATCCATCCGACGGCCGCAACGTAGAAGCATGCCAACGTGAGATACAATTTGTATGTTATTTCTAATAAAACCCAATTAATGGTAATTTGACTCTAAATTTCGATAAAATAATCACTTTCGTGACATTAATTAAACTTTAGACCTAATATATACTTGCAATGAGAGATTTTGACTTGATATAATTTTACATAAGAGAAATATCCAAGTGTGAGACTTTTGAGAAACGGGTAAGTGCCAATTCGTCGATCGGTTTTCCCCTGTTGCCCTGAGTGTAGCTAGCCGAATCATTATCATCTCAGACATTATCAAGCGAACAACCAAAGTGTTTGTTTCAGTATGTATGTATGTATATATGTGTGTGACGCTTCATTTTCTATCGTCTGTTTCTCGAAGATGTCTGAACCGATTCATCTGCTATTGCTTTTGTTTGAAGGGTATTATTGCCTAGTATATCACTATTGAATTGTTTCGTGATACAACATTTTGTTTTAAAGTTATAAGCAAAAATGTGAAAACTACGTGACATGTTTTTCTCCGGAACCATACAACCGATTTCAACGATCTTAGCATCATTGTTATCATAAAGTATTCTACGAAGTTTTATTGAAAACAAACAAGTGGTTTAAAAGTTAATCTTACCTAACCTTTCTTGGCAAGGTAATTATTATCGCCTGTTTCTCAGAGATGACCAAACCGATCTATGCGCTATTAGTCTCATTTAGAAGGTATTACAGCCTCATCTATCACTATTGAATAGTTTTTTGATTAGACGTTTAATTACAAAGTTATGAACAATCGCGTACAGCACACCAATATTAACAATAACTTATAATGATTTTAACCAAGATAATTTATCTACTTTCAATTATTTTAGTATCAAATGAGAGGTTTTAACACTGTCAATATATATGCGAAATTTCATGAGAATTGGTTTTACCTGTCAAAAGATATTTAATAATAATTGATGAGATTTATTCAAGAAAACTTTACTGATATGAATCAGTGGGATCAAACCTCAAAACCGCGATAGTTTACTATAGCGCAAAAATGCGTAATTTTTTAACGGGTGTGGTTTTGAAGCAGTTCATTAGTTAAATATATCGCATTTTCTTACACTATTAGGGTGACCGTAAATCCCCCTAATAGGGTGATACAGATTTATGTTTCTTAGTCAAAGAAAATATAGTGTCTTCACAAAAATTGTAGAAACACTTAAATAAGCAACTTTCCTGCATATAGTAACTATCTATCTTTTATTGGTTGACAAACAGTTGAATTAAGTTTCGAAGACGTGTCGATTTCTATATGAGTATTTTCAGTTTAAAGCGCTTCAACAGCTTTTTTGAATTGATTATTTTTGATTGGAATGATTGAAATTGGAGTGTGAAAATATTTTCTTTTTAAATCTAATATTTCCAAATACACCTATAAACAAGAGAAAATAAAAGGAATTGACAAAACGAGTCTTTCCTTTATAAAGAAGGCATTACTTTTAATCTAGAGGACCAAATTAGGATTTTTGCTTTAATAAAAGCACTTGATCGTTGTGAGATGCATATAGGTCTGTCTCTTTACGGAGAAGATGAGCACAATCAAGCCTACGGATACTTCGCGTGAATTGACCCCAATACATCGTTTTTAGATTTTACATTTGCAATAACTTGAAAACGACTAAGCCTAAGAAACAGTTTGTGTAAGAATTTACTTCAAAATTGTTGTGAATTTGTTTTTAGTAGTTTTACAAAAAATAGAAATTTCAAGGATTTAAAAAAAATATCAGAAAGAGAGTCCATAAGTGATTCATTCATTAGAAATTATACCCTAATAATTTAAGCTATGTTTCAAAATAATAAGGCGGGGATATTTTGAGAAAATTAACATTTTATGACCCAAGCCACAATGTGAGTTTTATTGCACTCTTATGACAGTTTTCATGATCAATTTTTGTCTTGAATGCCATCATAAGAGTGTAATAAAACTCATATTATTGCTTGGGGATTATTATCATGATTTTACAAAGTTTTTTTTATTTTAGTGTAATTTTTGTCTGAAAATAGGGTACGGGAGAGTATTTTCAGCCCATTAAGCGATGGCTTCTATTTTTTCGGCCTATGGCCTAGTTCTAGTGGAAGAACAGGTGGTTTTGACGTTCTTTGAATAAAAAATAGTAGATTACTTACAGTCTTGAAAAAATAGTTATAATATATTCAAATTGTATGTCGGCAAAGTATATTTATTGGCGAAAGAAAAGGCAAATAGGCTAAACTTTGAGACCTGCTGAAAATACCCTCCCGTACCCTACATCTAATTTCCCACAACCTTCCTTTGACGGAATTTTGATCCAATAAGCAGTTTTAAGACATAATTAAAAAAATAAGCTCATATCCAAATACCTCCTGTTGAAAAGTTACTCTTGGTGAAAAAATTATGTTTAATGGAAAATGAATCCTTGCGTGGTATCCAACATATCAGCAAAACTTCATTCCAATAAAAAATACTCGAGACAAGCCGATTTTCTATTTTAGCTAGAAATGCCCATATCAAATGAAAAATAACATTGTATAACTAAGGTTCCTTTCATCACTAGGTGGATTAAATCGGGTTTTTCGATTCGGCACCACTATACATCGTGACAGTACTGTTTAGCGCCCTACACGAGGACGTTAAACGATTAGCGTAACACGAAAACGATAATTCCCCGCTGCCCTGTCAGCATACGACCTTAGTTTCCCCCGAGGTTGGTTACCCAATCTTCAATAAGATTACTCATGTCCCAGTTGGTACCATGAGAAGGTAAAGTTTGAAATAATAGAACGTGACGCTGTCTGAAGGCGCTTATTATTGAACTTCCTGTACCTCAGATTTCTCTTCACAGGATGTTAGTATTGATCCAAACAATGAATTTCACAAAAGGCTTAATCTTATTTTACATGATACGATAGAATTGGAAGAATAAAACAAAATTACGCATTAGACTTCCTAATATAACAGACGACAGTAGTTTAGTAAGTAAAACATTCGGGTACTAAACGAAAGAATATCATGTTAGTTAACGATATGAAGAAAACAAATGTAAAGACGGTATATTTTATAAGTTTCTCCCGCCTTTCTAGAAATCTCGTCGGTCAATTTTCTGTGTGAAAGCATTGCGACAAATCCAAGTATAATTCGTATCCGAATATTTATAAATTAATTCCCGGGCTCAATATACACTACTTGGTATAGATGAATCATTCTGAGTAATACAGACTTTTTACCGAAAAGATAAACTGCATCAGCGAGTAGCTTACTTTCTCTGCTAATCAACCGCACATAAGCCACGCGTCACGGACAACGCGGTTGTTGACGACATTTGCACCGGCTGCTGCTGTTCGCGGTTCAGATGAGAAGCCAGACTAGCGCCAATCGGCCGAATCAAAAGGGGTTGCAGCTGTACAACACATAATCCACTAAACCGACCGAACCGACTGCGGTGGGATTTGGACAACTTTCATCATCGGTTTGCAACTGAATGCAGTCACTGGCTGGCTGTGGGCGGCGTTATTCACCAAAAGAGTGAGCGAATCCTTCGTCGCTGCTGCTTGCCATCGTTGTCCGTTGATAAAAGAGAACGCCGATGATGTGGTGCACAGATAAAATCCTGCAGTTCAAATTACCGCTTATTACCGTTCCGATAGGATCTCGCTTCCTACTTTCGCATACAAACTATTTGTACCACGCCAGTGAATGTGACGCGCGTTTGTGTCCCTGCTGCTCCCGGCCAACAGTTGGTGGGATTGGAAGCATATTCTGCGGGCGGTTCATCGGTTTGTCTTGTACCTTGCTGGTTGACTTTTGTCGAGAGCCAAGCACCGGAAAGTCATTGCAAAGGACTCGTTCGATGTCGTTATCGATTGCTAATTACACCGTACACTGTTGGCTGTTCCCCCCGAAAAACGACGGATGGTTCTGCTTAATTACCCTTGTGGATTGCCGTTGCTACCGACGCACGGTGGTGATCAGCTCATTGGTTTCGTACTGGATGTTGTATGTATGTTTGATTACTGTGGTGGGGGTGGATTACGTTCCATTTCCTAGCTACTACTTTGGGCTGGTATGCGACCGTTTGAATTTAATGGCTGATGTGCAGAGATTTTATACTGTGGAATGTCCCGCCAAGGCTGTTGATGAATGGGCTTTCGAGTGAACCGGGAAGAATGAGAATATTGCCAGTACCGAGCGATGTGAAATGGTAGTGGATTAGTTTTGTGTTGGCCCTTGCTTTTCTGCAGATTAGTTATTTGCTCTCACATCGGGAAAATTTGCCTGCCTCAAACCACTAAAAATTCCCTTTTCCCAAAACTGTCAGCTGCTTTGAGAGTAGAGAGCAAATAAACGGTTGTAATGTTTACATTTTCTTCTAGTTTTGAAGTTTGGGTTGAAGGGATTCTTAAATACATACACACACGCACGACGGGAGCTGATGCTGGTCAACAAGCGCGTCGCTCGGTGATCTTTGCTCACACTTCTTACGCAGGATCTTGTCAGCATCTGGCCCTTCTGCAGGTAGTGATGTGCCCCTCGTCCATACAAACAGGCCTTTAAATGCAATTTAAACAGCTATAAAATTGCGTCCCTTCGGTAAAAAAAAGATAATGCAATGGTCAGTTAACCAGGAGCTACATCAGAGCTGGAAATGCTGAATTCCGGTTTCATTCCGGCTGTACATCATCAGCATCTTCGATAGCAGGAGACCAAATGTCAGTGAAGATGCAAATGCAGAAGATGACCCTTCATTCATGAACGTATTTTGCATGCTCAGGAAGTTACAACATCTTCATGGACCAGTTTGGCGAGATTCGCAGGGAAACGATGATGTTGACCGTTGACCGAGTTCGAGGAAGGAAAATATTAACGGTTCAGAGGTTGCACCTTTGGGCTAATTGACGCTGTTGTGCAGTAGTTCGATAGATGATGGTCACTTTAGAATGTTTGTTCTTCGTTTTTTTTCTTCGTCTATCCAGATTTAAAAGCAGGATATTTGAAATCTGGTTTTAAGAAGTTATTTTTAAACGGAAATCTGGTTAGAATAAAATACTTTGTCGATAGTATTAGTAGAATTTTAGAAACCGGAAAAGTTGATCATGCGATGTTTTCAGATGTTACTGAACGGGTAACTAATGCAGCATTAAAACAATTAATTCATAATAGATTCGCAGTATTCAAAAGGAAAAATAGCTCTGATTTGAATGATCATAACACATTATAAATAATTAGTATTTTTTGGCGAAAGCTTATGATTGACTGCCAAAATTTTATTTAATTATTAATAAAATATAAATAGTTTTAATCTCATCCATCAGATACCATGCTTCAGTATCTTCGCGGAACACGTTGACTACTGCTGGTTGTTTCCAAATCTGTAGACTGACAAGGATGTGCCGGGCAAAATATCGGTTGCGGCTTAGTGTATGCCCGGGTGTACATCTGCTGAAACTTTTTCACGGTTTTCCTATAAATCCTTGAACCGACATCAACGTAACCGGTTCCGATGGCCGTTAAAGTAAATGTTGCTATAGCGCCCAATGTAACTATCAATTTTACCAAAGAACTGCCTCCCATATCAATGAATAGTGCTTGATTTCTGCTGGAAACCAGCCACTCGAACAAACGCGACACGATCAATTCAATTCGGCACCAGAGCTTGACCATTGCAATCTCTATCGCTAGAAGAAAGGCGAAAAGTTCAACAATAGCTTGCACCGCCAGCGAGATCTTTCGAAAACGCTTCGGGAATAGGCTGGTTTTGCTAAGAAACATTACGACAGATGTCCCGGCCAATGCTCTCGCGAAGTACAGTCCAGTCGATTCCTTCGGGGGCTGATCGACGAATACAGGAACTTTGAAAACGAAATAAACCAAAACAGCCAGCAAGAGAGCAATTTTACTTGCCATCTCGTTTGTTCGTAGTAGCAATTATCTGAAAACCGTGCAAATCAATAAAGTTAACAAAACAAAAATAACTTTGTTTTACAGTTACCTGCAACCAGTAGGTACTAGGCCAACACAATTAAAATTGCTAGCAAGACTTGACAGTAGAAGATTTGTGCGGCAGGCTGCTTTGTTTTCCAGTAGAAAACTTACAACAACTGTTAATTCAAGAGTTTTTGTAAGTTTTCTACCGGAAAGCGTTCACTAGTCTCGCCTAACATTTCAAAAGGACTGATAAACTAAACGTCAACAGGTGTGAGAATTCCTGTGCCGTGACAAGATTTCTTTTTGGCTTATTCGTCCTTTTTGCAGGTAAAGCGGGTTATGCGGAGCTATCTTGAATTATTAATTGAATTAATACTGTGAAATTAACTTGAAAAGAACTAATATAGTATTTAATAAATCTCTATCTCGTTTTTTTAATCGTTATTTCCTCTTCATCTTGTCCTTTTTCTTCTGTTTTTCCTCGTTTTCAGATTTATTTCAACTCTTTTCCTGTCTCGTTTTTTGTCATTTTGACAGAATCCCGTTTCGGCCTTTTTCGTTTTTTTGTCCCGATTTTCGTATTTTTTCGCTTTTTATTCTCGTTGTTCGTTTTCATCTATTGTGTTCTTCTATAAATCCTGCTGTTCCTAATTTTCTGTCTGTTTTTTCCAACTGCTTTTGTTTTCCGTTGTCATTTTATTATCTTTTTCTGTCCTGTTTTTTCCGTTCTCGTTTCTCCCTTTTCCATATTTTCTCCTTTTCTTGTCCTTCTCATTAATATTTTTTAAAACGGTAGTTCTACAATTGATGAAGGAACGGTAGGGGAAAGTAATGATTTTTTTTGGAAAATGGAGTGGAAAGAGTGGAAAGGTAAGGGGGCGGGGGTAATAGGAAGCTACGCTTAACTAGTTGTCGTTGTGACTTCTACCTTTTGTCCAATGCTGGAAGGTGCATGGGAAGCTATAATCAGAGATTATAACCGGATTCGAACCCACAACACCCACCAGTGCGTGTGGTTCGCTGGTACTTGTACCTTTGAACCATAGAGGCGCTGGACAAAAGGAGACTGCGCAACCCCCCTTATTAATGTAGCGACGTATCTGGATTTGGATTTTTGGATTTTGGATTTGGACACACAAATTGTGCCTCTTCCTCCGTCAACTGTTGAAACCACCGACCGAGAAGTTTTAATCTAACTTGTTTTTACTTTCTGGACGACGACACTGTGCAGGCTCTTACGACTTGCAAGGTACTGCGCGTGATGTTGTTCGTCTGTCAGCGTGTTAGCCGCGATTCTCAGCGCGGGTTTTTGGAGAAAGGCTCCGGTCAAACATATTTTATTAATATTTTTTGAAACGGTTATTCTACAATTGATGAAGGGACGGTAGGGGAAAGTAATGAAATTTTTTTGGAAAATGGAGGAGAAAGAGTGGAAGTACTAGCGAGCCACACGCTCTGGCGGGTGTTGTGGGTTCGAATCCGGTTATAATCTCTGATTATAGCTTGGTTCGACTCATGCACTTTCCAGCATTGGACAAAAGGTAGGAGTCACAACGACAACTTGTTAAGCATAGTTATCTATTACCCCCTTACCTTTCCAGTCTTTTCCCTCCATTTTCCAAATTTTTTTTTATTAATTTCCCCTACCGTCCCTTCATCAATTGTAGAATCACCGTTTCAAAAAATATTAATGAAATATGTTTGACCGCATTTCAAGGTCAAGACTAAAAACTCGAGGTAGGGTAAAGAACTAGTTTTAAGCAGTCTAAGCGGGTCACTGATTGTTTTACCTTATTACAAGCGATGGGTTGACTAAGTGGGGGATATCAGCATACCAATCTTCTTGCTATCTTTAGTTCTTCAAGCTGTTACCATTGGAAGACACTATTGTTGAGCTAAACTTTTGATTTTTCGCTTTAAAAGTTGGAGCGGTGGAACTAATTTTGAACACACCGAACCCATTTTCACCCGCAGGGTGCTGTTTTCAGCAATCCTGAAATCTGAATTTTTTTACGTCCCGTTAAAAAATCCCTCGAACTTTTCCCCCTATTCAGTAAGTTCGCGTTCCTATCCGCGACCTACTAATCGGCATCTGATGCGTAATCGGCATAGCGTATCGGCATATGCGTAAAATGCCATCTGTCTAAATTGTTTATCGGGGCATACACTCACCGCACCGTTCGGCAAACGGTATTCGTCGTCTCTTTTGTTCTCTGGTGTTCTTATGGGAAACTGCGAGTTTGACGTCTCACTCGCTGTTCATAAGGATGGTGGGAGAACAAAAGAGGCAAACATAGAAGTGCACACGATCTAACTTTAGAACAGTGTTGTCAAAGTAAATAACATTGAAACACATCGTTGCTTCATTAAATCACTGAGAAAATCTTCAAAAATTATTGAAAAAGCTGTCTTTTGTGTTGTTTTTAATAAAGAAAAATTAATTATGAACATACATTTCTCTTAAAAGTATTGAACCACGTTTTCACTATAGGAGGTTTCAGTTAATTTCAAACTTAAAATTCTTATTTCCAGAACCGAAACAGTATCTTGGCAACACGATAGTTCATCAGTTGTGCTGCAGCTGCTGCTACTGGTGAACAGGTTCCATCAATTCAGAATTTGTTTTCAGTTTTGTTAGAAAATAATAAAATTTTCGGCTAGTGACAAAGCCTTAGATAATAGAAAAAAAGAGACTGAATAATATAGTATGTGACAATTGAGTGCTTGACTTTCAGAGTGGTTGTAATCAGTGCTGAAAATTTGATGAATTCGTTAGTAGCGAGGTGGCGATTGCTGAAGAGCAGCTGAAAAATGTACGTTTTTGGACAACAATTTTTAATTCATCATATTTCTTGTCGGAAACCCAGTAAATTGTGTTTGTGTGAACCAAATGTATGGTTAAGTGATTTGTGAAGATGATCCTATCAAAAGATTTTGAAAATATGAATAAAAAAGTGCATTTTCGGATCATTTATGTTCAACTGATTAAAATAGGTAACACTGCTTAACTCGTTCCTTACCCTATGTCTATTCTCCTTTTTAACTATCCCGTTTTTCTCCCTTTCTCTTTTTCTATACTTTATCTGTATTCTGTAGCTTATCCTATTTTTCTACGTTTTCTTTATGGTTGTTCCTTCTTTTCTCTCGTTTTTCTTCTATTCAATTCCGTTCTTCATTCGTCCATCTCCTTGTTTTTGGTCTCGTTTTCCGCCGTTCTTTTTTGGCTTCCTTTCCCATTTTTCTCATTTTCAGTCCTGTTTTTTGCCTGTTTTAACTAGTTATTTAACTATTAAATTTTGTTTTAACTGTTATTTCTTTTCCCGTTTTTCGTCTTGTCCAGTTTTCGACGCATTTTTCTAACTCTTTATATGCTTTTTTGGTCTCGTTTTTTGTCTGTGCCGCGTTTACTCTTTTCGGTGTTTTCTGCCAAGAAAGGGTAATTTCTTAAATAAATCCATGTGACAGAACATGATTTTCCGAATTTTCTTTCGAGTTTTCTGTCATCACTTACATAACTTAAAATTGGACATAAAAATGGAAATATATTGGTTTTAAATTAGACTTGAGACTAGACATCAGATTGGAGATGAAATCGGACTTTAAATAAGCATACGCATACGCATTTATATAGCTCATCACACACACACCTTTTAATTGTTGCATTTTATTTAGTTTCTGTTTTTTCGTTTAGTTTTCGTATTTAGATTTTTATTGCCAAGTGAGGAGTCCATTACCAGGGGACTCTATGTGCGATTTCTTTGGTGTGGGGGTGTGTTGGTGGGCCTCCTTAAATTAAGAAAAAAACCCGATTTAATCCACCTAGTGGTGAAAGGAACCTTTGTTATACGGTCTTACTTGCTATTTGAGATAAAAATCGACACGTCTTTGGAATATAATTCATCTATTGGTTAACGTTGCGTAGTGCGTTGGTTTACATAAAATTTTTGAAAATTGAATAAGCTTACAAAATTTGAACAAAATCGGAACACTTTTAAATTTTAATAGATCCATTTTTCATGAAATTGCTGAGTAAGGATAAGTAAGTTGTTATTAATCTGAGTAAGTGCAAATAAAAGTAAGTTGTAAGAGGAAATCTTATTCTTCAATATACATTACCTAGTAAAGGTCTGGTTTACAGGTTTTTGAACTATGCATAATTTCCTGTAATGCCATTCTATTTGATTCACATCGATAGAGTTTTCTAGAATAATTTTCATCAATTTTTATTAACCTTCGGTTACTCACTCTATTATATTTTGTACAACACGTGTAGGTTTCGCTAAAATTTTCGGGTAAATTTTATTGAAAACAAACAAGTAGTTTAAAAGTTATGCTTAAAAAACCTGTTTTGACAAGGTAATAATTATCGCCTGTTTCTTAGAGATGACTAAACCGATTTAGGTGCTATTAGTCTCATTTGAAAGGTAACATAACCTAATAGATCACTATTGATTTGTTTATTGATTGGACGTTTAATTTAAAAGTTATGAGCATTTGAATACAACACATTAAAATTTACAATAATTTATAACGATTTCATCTAAGATGATTTATCTAGTTTGAATTATGTTGGCATCAAATTAGAGATTTTAATGCAGCAAATATATCTGCAAAATTTCAGAAGAACCGGTTTTGTCGATCAAAAGATATTAACCCTCCAACACTCGCGCCAACTTTTGTAATACGGTTACTCACGCGCACAATGGCCCAAAGCCAAAAAGAAATGCGCACTAGAATTTTGACTGGGAAAACTTGGTTTTAGGTTTATGGAACCTTCGGAAGAATTTTTTGAAATTGAAAGTTCTATCGTCTGGTGCAATTTAAATTTTTGATTAATCCCCCTGAAAGTTAAATAAAAAATTATTTTTCTTCAGTTTCAATATAACACATTGATGTGTTCTGCAAAGTTTTACAACATATTACTACAAGAAATTTTGTTGAAAACAGTAACCTTCTATCTATTCAGCGAAGATAGAAAAATCTTATTCATTGTATATGAATTTGCAAAATCAGTTTTATTCTATTTTAGCTCTTTTTGTAATTGTTGTATGACTTTTTCATGTATTACAAAATTGTATAAATAGTAAAAATACACAACTTTGATGATGTTTGTTTGTTTAGGTACTGTAGAACTTTGATTAAAACAAATGACTTAATTTTGACCCCGAATGACTCGACTACTAACAGATACATATTAAACATTTTATATTTGCTGATAGTTTTGCTGCACCATTTTTTCATATGAAGAAACGAGAGAAAATTCCAGGGTCAATCACCGTTCACCTCACATGCTGATTGATTCGTTTCTGTGATGTCGGTTTATGTTCATCTATTTTCCCAACAATTTAAAGTAATAATGCATTGAATAATTATGAGGTTTTGCTCATAACAAGTTAATTGAAGAATATACGTTAGTTAAACAGCGATTTGTAACTTTATAACAAAATAAAATTCAAAAACCTACACGTGTTGTACAAAATGCAACAGCATGAGTAACCGAAGGTTAATAAAAATTGATTAAATTTATTCAAGGAAACTTTATTGATGTCAATCAAAAAGAATGGCATTACAGAAATTTATGCGTAGTTCAAAAACCTATAACCTAGACTTTTACTACGCAATGTATATGTTAAAGAATAATATTTCCTCTTACAACTTTTACTCAAATTAGTAGCAACCAACTTACCCTTACTCAGCAATTTCATGAAAAAAGGATCTATCAAAATTTATAGGTGCTGCTATTTTGTTCAAATTTTGTAAACTTAATTCCCAAAAATTTTATGAAAACCAACGCACTACGCAACGTTAACCAATAGATGAATTATGTTCCCAAGACGTGTCGATTTCTATCTCAAAAAGCAAGTAAGACCGTATAACAAAGGTTCCTTTCACCACTAGGTGGATTAAATCGGGTTTTTTATTTCACTATTAGGAGGATTAATCAAAATTTAAATTCCACCAGACGATAGAGCTTTCAATTTCAAGAAACTCTTCCAAAGGTTCGATAAACCTAAAACCAAGTTTTCCCAGTCAAAACTCTAGTGCACACGTTTTCTTTGGTTTGGGGCTATTGTGCGCGCGAGTAACTGTGTTACAAAAGTTGGCGCGAGTGTTCGAGGGTTAATATCTTTTGACCGGTAAAACCAATTCTTATGAAATTTTGCATATATATTCGTAGTGTCAAAACCTCTCATTATCATATTAAAATAATTGAAATTAGGTAAATTATCTTGGTTAAAATCATTATAAATTATTGTTAATATTGGTGTGGTGTATACGGTTGGTCATAACTTTCAAATTAAACGTCCAATCAAAAAATCATTTAATAGAGATCTATTAGGATATACTATCTTTCAAATGAGACTAATAGCGCATAAATCGGTTTGGCCATCTCTGAGAAACAGGCGATAGAAAAAATCATTACATACACACACACACACACACACACACACACACACACACACACACACACACACACACACACACACACACACACACACACACACACACACACACACACACACACACACACACACACACACACACACACACACACACACACACACACACACACACACACACACACACACACACACACACACACACACACACACACACACACACACACACACACACACACACACACACACACACACACACACACACACACACACACACACACACACACACACACACACACACACACACACACAGACACACACACACACACACACACACACACACACACACACACACACACACACACACACACACACACACACACACACACACACACACACACACACACACACACACACACACACACACACACACACACACACACACACACACACACACACACACACACACACACACACACACACACACACACACACACACACACACACACACACACACACACACACACACACACACACACACACACACACACACACACACACACACACACACACACACACACACACACACACACACACACACACACACACACACACACACACACACACACACACACACACACACACACACACACACACACACACACACACACACACACACACACACACACACACACACACACACACACACACACACACACACACACACACACACACACACACACACACACACACACACACACACACACACACACACACACACACACACACACACAGACATTGCTCAAATCGTCGAACCCTATCGATTGGTATATGTGACTTGGCCCTCCGGGCCTCGGATCAATTTCGTGTTTTTCGACCAATTTTTAAACCTTTGTTATAGTATAACAAAGGTAAAAAGATATCGCCCGTGTGCTACTACTCCATTATTGACCAGGACCAGTGACACTTGCAAAATGATGACTGGAAAAAGCATACTTGAGACAGCACACTACTCCTCACACTGTCACACTGATGAAGCCTGCAAGTCGTAGGCGAAATAGGTATCTGTCAAGAATAAATATGCATTGTAGAATTAAATTAAATTAGAATTAAATCTGGAAAGTTTTCTTTTTTATTTAATTTCAGAAAACGGAATGACTGAAATAAAAAAAATTAGATATTGCAAGAAAAAATCAAGAGGATTCAATCATTATCATTATCATCATCATCATCGTTACAGTTTTGGCTCTATGTTTTCTCTATCTTTCTCTATACTATTTTTGATCGCTTTTTATACAATTTGTCTTCAAATAACCACCTTAGATTGACCTTCAATGGAAAAATACATTAGGATATGTTGCTGCTTCGTCGTAATTGCCTATTCCCGTCCTATCCAACACAAATGATTAAAAATGTCAGCATTTTTATGACACACAATGCAAAACTAGTTATTCCCTAATATTTTAGTTTGTTGTCTATCATACGCGATCAATCAAAGTGAGCTGAGGTCTATTTAAATGCTTTTTATCATTAAAGAAGTCCTACCAGCCAAATATTCAACGTTTTTTCGTGCGAAGAAGAAAATGTCAACTAATCGTTTTAATTTCCGTCATTCATAAATGGAAATAACTCACGCAAGGTATTGTCGTTATTCTACAGCCAGAAACACTTGGCTAACCTGCAGAAATTTTGCAGAAGAGCATTTGTCATGCCGTTCTGCACAAATACATGCGCGTTAGCTTCGTAAACATTGTTGTGATTTTTAGTTCGGACGATGAAAAATTTTGATGGATGGATTTTAAAATGGTACGACGAATTTAAGAAATAAAGTCAGTTGCGTAACTTCAATAATATGCTTTAATAATCGCTTTCCAGTGATTTCAAAGTTCACGGATCGGAAGGTAAGTGTGTTTTAGTCAAATCAGCACAAGAACTTTTGGAGTATTCATGAAATCCATCCAACAAATGATGAAAATTAGAATGGCTTTACTTACTACGACGGGAATTAGAAATAAACCCTAGTCAATTTTGAATCCATTTTCCCGGAGATATTCCAGACCGCAGTGGGATTATTTTTTCACATCATAAGTAATAGATGAAATAAAACGAAATCTGCTGCTGCCATCTCATTTTGGGTCAGTAAGAATGAATACATTATACTGTAGAACTTCTGTTTAGAGTGCTACCGGAACCTAAAACTGGTCATTTATGAATTGTAAAATAATAGTGAAGTGTGGCAAATGGTGTATTCAACTACATGATTTTCTAAGCCAAATTCTTGGATCAACATTTTTGAGTCAATCAGGACATTCCGGTATATCTGTTGTATTAAGGTTAGTAAAAACTTAACTTGTAAAAAATTGCGTGTATTTCCATAGCTACGTAACGACCGTTCCGCAGCTTCAGCAGCTGAAGTCTATGAGCCTCGAAGCGATGATCTTGCTCTAAACTAAACGGGGTCAACCCTATTCAATTTTGTGGACTTCTTTACACAAAATAATGTTACCTGGAAGGAGCGTCAAACATAGCTCTGGCTCTCTCAAGCTCCCACCTGGCGCCTCCACGCAGATCTAAGTCAAATGATGACGGTCGATGGCCTTACCCGGAAATGCTTCACGTACTTACTGAAGCAGCTAAGCTAGGAGGTGCGAACTAGAGCGCCTGTTCTCCAGGTGAGGGGCGGCTCACACAGCGTCTGTCTCGTAACGGGCGGCTGAATCCCGCAAGCTATACCTAAGATGGCAGACCCATTAGCGGGATGTAGGTATCGCGACCCCGGTGAGGTAGTATACCGAAAACTCAATTACCACGAACAACGAACACAGAAATTCAGGACGGAACAATCGGTATAGGACACGGCAAGGGACAAGGAAACGATTAAGGGATAACGATTGGAAACTTGGTACCTGGAATGTCCGAACTCTCCATGAACCGGCACGGGCTGGCTTGCTTGCTCGAGAGTTGCATCAACTCGGAGTGGAGATCGCTGCTATTCAGGAAGTTCGGTGGCCAAATTCCGGAGAAAGGGAGTTCCGTGCAGTAGACCCTATTGCAGGCACTTCTTTTAAGTACCACATCTACTACAGTGGCGGTAAGAAAGCTGAACATGGAGTCGGTTTCGTAGTGTTGAGAAAACAAAAGCAACGAGTTATCCGGTGGAGGCCCGTAGATGACCGTATATGCGTGTTGAGGATTAAGGGCAAATTCTTCAACTATAGCCTAATCAACTTATACGCACCGACAAATGATAAATCCGATGATGCTAAAGACGAGTTTTACGACAAGCTTGAGAGGACCTATGGAGAGTGCCCAAAACACGACGTGAAAATCATCATCGGAGATGCAAACGCGCAGATCGGGAGGGAGGAATTCTTCCGTCCAGTTATTGGAAGACATAGCCTGCATCTGTCGACCAATGATAACGGTCTGAGGCTCATAAATTTTGCCGCGGCCAGAGGGATGGCGATCTGTAGCACCTACTTTCCACGTTTGAATATTCGGAAACAAACCTGGAGGCATCCAAATGGAGACTCTAGCTCTCAGATCGATCATGTCTTGATTGACGGTCGACACTTTTCGGATGTTATCGATGTACGATCTTTTCGTGGACCAAATATCGACTCTGACCACTATCTCGTAGTGAGTAAGATTCGCGCAAGGCTGTCGAACACGGCGAAAGCTCGCACTGAAAGGACGCTGCGTTTCAACATCCAGCGGTTAACGGCAGACGGCGTTGCAGTGGAGTACGCCAGGAAGCTTCACCAGCGAATCGCAGAACAGCAGGTAGAAGAAGAAGAAGATATAAATGGGCTGTGGAGCAGGTAGAAGAAGAAGAAGATATAAATGGGCTGTGGAGGAACATCCATGGTGCCATCCAAACAACAGCGAGAGAGGTGGTAGGCACGACGCTTGGAAGACAGCGTAACAGCTGGTTTGAATGGAGAGGTAAATGAAGAGATCAGCAGGGACAGGATAGAAATTGTAAGCGATGGTCAAGCTGTGGAGCCACCAACACAGGAGGAGGTTAAGAAGGCAATCAGTGAGCTGAAAAACGGTAAGGCTGCTGGGAAGGACGGTATCCCGGCTGAACTTCTAAAAGCGGGGAGCGAGCGGCTGTACGAAGCAATCCACCGGATCATTGTCAGGATCTGGGAGGAAGAACAAATGCCGGAGGAGTGGTTGGATGGCCTCATTTGCCCAATTTTCAAAAAGGGACATCGAATGGAGTGTAAAAACTATCGAGGAATTACATTGCTCAATTCTGCCTACAAGGTGCTTTCCCGTATCCTGTTCTGCAGACTGAGACCGTTAGCGGAGTCCTTCGTCGGCGAGTACCAAGCTGGTTTTCGTGAGGGTCGCTCCACGACGGATCAGATGTTTACCCTGCGCCAGTTGCTAGACAAGTTCCGAGAGTACAACTTGCAGACACACCATCTGTTTGTGGACTTTAAAGCGGCGTACGATTCAGTTAAACGAAATGAGCTGTGGCAGATAATGCTAGAACATGGTTTTCCGACGAAACTAGTTACGCTGATTCGTGCGACGCTGGATGGATCCAAATCATGCGTTAGAATAGCGGGTGAGACCTCAGCTGCTTTCGTGACGTTGGATGGACTGAAGCAAGGGGACGCACTCTCTAACCTGCTATTCAAACGTGGAAAGGAATGGAACTATCATCACGAAATCTCACATGCTTCTTGGTTTTGCGGATGACGTCGATATCATCGGAATCAACGTAGAGCAGTAGAAGAGGCCTTTAGGCCCTTTAAAAGGGAAGCTGCGAGATTGGGACTTACCATTAATACCGCCAAAACGAAGTACATGGTTGCTGGTAGGGAACGTGGGAGCTCAAGTGGTGTTGGTGCCGAGGTGGAGTTAGATGGGGAACGATATGAAGTAGTGGAGGAATTTATATACCTTGGTACACTCGTGACATGTGACAACGATGTAAGCCGCGAAGTGAAACGACGAGTTGCAGCCGCGAATCGGGCTTTCTACGGATTACGTAGCCAGCTGAAGTCCCGTAGTTTGCAAATTCGCACAAAACTGGCGCTCTACGGAACACCAATCCTCCCGGTGGCCCTTTACGGACACGAATCATGGACGCTAAAGGAAGCTGATCGGCGAGTGCTTGGGGTTTTTGAGCGTAAAATTCTGCGATCTATACTTGGTGGCAAAATGGAAAATGGAGTGTGGCGCAGACGCATGAATCACGAGCTGTACCAAGTTTACAAATATGCTGATATAGTGACGGTAGTGCAATGTGGCAGGCTGCGGTGGGCTGAACACGTAGCCAGAATGCCCGATGAAAGAGTAGCCAAAACTATTTTCAGCAGAGAACCAGGAAGAGGCCGTAGACTCCGAGGCAGACCCCGCACCCGGTGGGTGTGTGCTGTCGAAGACGATGCACGTTCAGCTGGTGTTCGTGGGGATTGGAGAACGGCAGCCCAGGACCGACGGTACTGGAGGACTATAATTCGTTCGGCGCAGGATCGGTAACGGACCGTTGCCACTAAAGTAAGTAAGTTTTGTTTTTTCAAAGCCTGGCTTGGTATCGTCCAAAAAGGGTAAAAATGTTAAAAATAGGGGAAAATGAGCAAAATGGGGCACTTCCTGATGACAGACAGGAAAGCGGTGGGCACCATGCGATTCTCCGAAAAATTTTACATAAGATTACCTACATTTTATCAGCCTGCAGGCCATATCTTAATTGCGTCGGTTTTTTCGGCTTGTTTTTGCTCATAGTGCAATGGTATAAGATAAGACCGAACCTATGCAATAGTGTAGGTTGCTAATATTAGCAAATGTTTATTGCAATGCGTAGAATGCATTGGTTTTGTTATCTCGAGAGATAAAAAAGATTTATGTTAATCCAAAAACCACAAATATTGTAACTAAAACCCTCCGTACTTGAAGGGATATAAAAATTTGTTGTTGTTGTTGTTGTTTTTATTAGTGACACTTTACACCTGTTAGTGCATTCGTGTCAGAGATATTCCTTATAGTCAGTATATTCCTTATAGAATCGAAAACTACTGAACCGATCGCCCTGAAAATTTGTATGCAGCGGATTGTGGGGCCGAGAGAGATTCTTATGAGCTCCCCTAAGAGAGGGGCTCGCATACAAATAAAGTACAAAGTTCTGCATAACACGAGAACTAATCAAACAAATGAACCAAATTTGGCATGGGCGAGTTTTTGGAGGTAAGAATTTTTTTCTATGGTGAATTAAGATCCACATATCCCGATAACTAATCAAACAAATAGAACTAAATTAGGCATGTGGGGGTTTTTGGAGGCAAGATTTTTTTTCTATGTTGAATTGGGACCCCTCCCATCTTAAGCAGGGAGGCTACCATACAAATGAAATACAAATTTCCTCAATTCGCGGATTCGAAAAAATGCGGACATTAGCAATTGCGTAAAAAAAATTTTTTTCTTCAAAAAGTGCAGAACATACTAAAATAAGCAACTTTACTGAACATACTAACTATCTATCTCTTACCGTTTGCGAAATATAATGTTATATTAAGAACAAGGAGCACTTAGGCTGTGAACCCATTTCGCGAAATTTTTAACTTTTTAGTTAAAATTTGACAGTTCGATAGTTATTTCAACTTCTGTCGAAAATAACCCTGCTCTGAAGCATGGTTATTTTTGACAGTCCGATGGTTATTCTGAGAGCCAATGAGATATGCACAGGTGACGAAGAGAGCTTTGTGATGTGTTTCACTAGTTTTTCCTTTAATTTTTTTACCAATGCATGGATGCTTATCCGTTATACGACAACTTGTTTATTAAACCGGGGTTGAAATGAGATGAATTTTATCTATCAAATAGGAGCAAATGAACACCAAAAATTCATACAGTTCCAACCCGGATTGAAAAAAGTATCTATTTTCGTTATTGTGTTTTCCTTGACCTGATATAAAGTTGTAAACTAAAGGTTACCGTGACAAACAAACAAACAAATTAACAAATTAACAAATAAACAAATTCGCTGTTACAGAAACATATCCTCACCTTATATGCTCTCATTGAGCAAACAAGCTATCAAACTGACAATATTTGAAATGGTTCACATTCTGAACTGATTTTAACCACTCGAACCGAAATAACCATCGAACTGTCAAATTTTAACAAAAAAGTTGAAAATTTTGCGAAATGGTTCACAGCCTTAAAAATCAATCAAAATCAACTTTGCACACGATTTTTTTTTTGAAAATTCGAAAAAATATTACGATTGGCACCTTTTTGCGAGTGTCCGTCTTTCCTACATTAACTCTATGCAATTAGGTAGTAGTTATTTTCTCTTTTTTTTTATTGGGGTAAATATTCGATTAAATATTCGAATTAGGTAGTAATCGATTTAGATATTGAATCAATACAGTTATATTTGAGAAGATATTGAACCTTATCCTCAAGGAGTCCGCCTTTACCGCCCTTCCCCTACTGCACAATTCGAAAATTGTCAGAAACAAAATAGGTACGTTTTAATTTTCGTAGTATTGAATATCTTCTGGCAGTGAATCAAAATTTCAGTATTAGGGCCTTGCACTGAGAATTTGCTGAAACACTAGTAACCAGATAGTTTATCGCTTCAGGAAAAAAATGTGACCAGAGCACTTCAAAGGTATGCAAACTGAAATCCGGTCCAATCCATCTCCGATCGGTTCCACCTTTCCCCGAGGAGAGCAATAAATCGCCACTCGGTATGATAATCTACCGACCAGTTCCGCCGTCGGATCGAATTCAAGGCGCATCGGATTTGGAAACCATTGAAAATGCGAGAAATTTCCTTTGTTCCCTAATATTTACACGCAATTTTTAATCCGAAAACTACATTCCGCACAATGAATGAATAGTCGTACAAGGAAGAAATCGAAACATCGCAAGCTAAGACTACAAGTCGGCAGCTTGCTATCTAATGCGGTTCTCCTATTGCCGTTCTCCCCGTGTCCCTATTAGATTAGGAAGCGATTGAACGTGAAGGAATTTTCTCACGATCGGCTCCGGAAGGGACACTGACCGGTATAACGGCTCTTGCATTTAGTCCCTTGCTTGATTCGGTGCGCTCATAGACGACGACGACGCACAAACACACGGCGCAGTGCAGTGCAATATCGGTCCGTGCAAAAGGAAAACAAAGTGACCGAAACTGACCGATGATGGTCAATCAGGCTGCGCCATCGATCGAGGGAAGCGAAAAATTACACAAAAAGGTTCCGTCCTTTTTTCCCCTGCCGGTCGTTTGCCGTGGCAGCATGATGAAGCTAACTTTATGCCGAAGCACAACATGCTGGGGGATGATGGAAGGATTATGTGAGGTGAAACGAGTGTCGAGGTTTTTGTAAGAAATGGAATTGTTAGTTTTAACTAATCAAACTATGTCGGAATTTCAGATAAATATTGGCGTCAATGTTATATTTCCAAAAGATTGAAAAAATATTAGCAGGTTTTGCGCATGAAAATTCATTTTACAGAAATATTAAGAATTTTTTTGCAACCTACACTTAATTGTAATTTAATAAAGTAGATTAGGATTTTCCTCTTCTCTCCTGGATTTTATAGAATGGAAGATTTTTCATATTTTTCTAACAGAACCACTAAAATTGTATAATGAGTTCTTTAAAAGTAGTATAATCTCACCGTTAATGAAAAGTAAATAACGATGCTACGCTCAATGCTAACTGTTAAGATCAGTGATTCAGAAACCATTCCATTGAGTTGATCGATATCTCAATCAAACTTGAGGATGAAAACACTCGTTCTCACAACAACAGTTTGTTCCCCGTATTATTAGCTGTAATCTGAACTGCCAATTTGAACCTGTCACCGAGATTATTATCACCCAAAGTCCACACAATCCATACGAAACTTCTGGCCATCCTCGGGGCAAACCAAGCACTCTCGACAGCGACGCGGCGCAGTTTGGAATATTTAATTAGCTAAACAAATTCGATTATGCAAATTGTCTGCAGTAGGTATTCTTTTCGCAACGGAAAATTTCAAAAATTACCGCTATTATTACTGTGGTGTCGGTTTGGTTTTCCGCCGCATTGTTCACACCCCTCGCGGCCGAGCGGAAATCGGGCATATTTGTAAGTATCAAATGGCTTCTTGAACACCGGCCGCGATTTTCCCCCTTTGTGAACCGAATATCCTGGCGGGCGTACTGATTCCTCACATAAATTAGAATCGGAATATTAAGTAGTTCCAATTGTCTGAAATCGCCTGAAGATACTGTGTCCCATATAAATCTTTGGCTGCGCATTGCTTGCGCCAAAGGAGAGGGAGGTTTGTAGTATTAAATTAATAATTTATCACTGTCACCTCTCGCGTACTTTCGGCAGTGTCCTGAACCTGAACGGGAACCGATTGCCATCCCCGGAGAGAGTTGTAATCTATATAATTTCCCGCCGCCAGAATGCTTCTGGAGTCTACTGCAGCCAGGATACGGGGTTTGCTCCATATAGGTGAGAGTAACCCTTTTTCGGTATCGGGAGCAAATTTGTCTAGATTATAAATTAAACTTTGACAAAGTTGGTGCCTCATCTGCATTTTCCGGGATGGTGTTAATTTCTGGCGGCTGTTTGCTAATTGAAACATTACACCACACCGTCTCAGCCGATCCGTGTGGACAAGCATGCGTCGGCTTCTCCGCGTCGTCATCGCCGAGGGAGTTCAATTTGATTCAGCGTTCGTTGGTGAGTTGTTTGTTGATTTAAGTGGAAAGAATAATCAATTACAAGTACTCCGGGTAAGAAAATTCCAATTAGGAAGTTTCAGGGTTGTTTATGCAGCACTTCAGCGTGCTGAAGGTGATTGATGTGTGGCATTTTGTCTCAGATCGTCGAGTGTCCCTGCGGGCAATCAGCGGTGTGGTTTGGTATTCAAAGGCTCAGCGCTTCTAATTATCTGCAACTTGTTTATGATGTCGCATGGTAGGTATTCATCTTAAAATTTGAAAAATTCGGCGTTTTGGAATATTATATAATACGAAATTGAAGTCCATCTTATGTTTTTTATTTCGTTTATTACTGTAACAAAGTCATATATAAATGATATAAATGATTAACTTATTGTACTTTTATTTTATGTATTCAATTGCCCAGCCAAGCCATCGTACTTTGGAATGGATAGAAAAAAGGAACTTCCTTGAAATGATCATATATTGACTGCTGTCAAGGAATCATAAAACGTCATAATCTTTAATGATCGTTCGTGGTAATCTATTGGATCCATTGAAAATCGTGGTAATTTCATTGGATTTCTCCAGGGCAGAGTTCTCAAAACATATCGCAGGAGCTTCGCTTGAATAGTTTTGATCCTGTTTGACCACACAGTTGTGCTATTCGTCTATCAGCTATTCGTCAGCACAAATTGTAAATCGGCCTGATGGTATAACATTACAGACGTCATTGAACGATATCAAAAATAGTAATGGCCACAGATTACTGCTCTGCGGTACGCCCGATAAGATCATGCAGCATTGTGTTTCCGATTCTTGACGACTTCTGGTAATAGACAGAGCCGGCGCACAATGGGACCCTTCTGAAAAAGAAGGCGGTCAAAAGTATTTTCTCGCCTTTCCTGACAAAACGTCAGCTTAGATGTCTTCGGAGAAATTACTTAAGTCATTCTTTTACATCTTTTTACTTCTTCTTACAATTCGGTATTAAGGGGATATCACACTTGAAGAATTCACTTTTTGCTGGAACTAGATAGCAAGTTTATATGTTCAGTAAAATTGTAGAACTATAAATTTTATCAAACATTGCCGAATATACTTGCTATCTACGTCGCATGGTTTACGAGATATAATTGGCTTTCTGTTGTGACCCCTTAAAATCATTAACCTTTTTGCACACAAAACCTTATCTAACTGGTTTGACATGTTCTGCAAACTATTTGATTTCATCGGAATACATAACGTTCCAGAAGATATAGATATCGTATGCTGCTTTGTTTGCTTTATAAACTGACTAGCTGATTACCCGATCTTACTCGGGACCCCTTTGCCTCTCAGTCACTTGTACATCTGTTATTGTAACGAAAATTCTCATAATTCAAGAAACAAAACCCTTTTTTCATTTTAATGTGTCTACTCTCCTTGTCAGTTCCCTTATTTTGTCACCCAGCCACTTGTAAATCTGACTTCTTCCTGGTAATCCCTATAAATCGACAAAAAACCGTTTTTGAACCTTCTCTTTATTAGTGGCCACCCTATCCCCCCTTTCAGAAATCCAGCAAATTGTACAACTGCTATCATTCCAATTGCAAGAGAAACGCGCCCTTTTACCCATTTGAACCTTTCTTTCCCCTTGTAAGAGACCATCTCCCTCTTTTGTTAACCCCCCCTGCGCTGATTTTTTTTATGCCAAAATACATGTGTTTGACAAACGACGTTTAATGAAGAACAGTCCAGAAGTTCCGGAGCTATGGCGAAACATACATTCATAGTCACGTTCTTCGTCTCCCTACTTGTCGATTCTTTCCCAGTCAGCTTCCTCTTCTGTCACGTAGCTAATTATGCATTGGTTTGCTATATGAAAATCACTATAATGGAAACTAAACAAAGGTCTTTTTTTCCAAATATTCCTCTTCGGTGGAACCCCCTCTTTTCTCAAAGTTATTTGCACAACTGCAATCGGTTTAAACGCATCCCCTTTTGCTTAGCCCCTTGTATGGGGCCCCCTTTTGGCAACCTCCCAGTGCTGATTCCCTTATGTCAAATGTGCCAAGTTTCATGAACAACCATCCAGGCATTTCCGCGTCAGCCCCCCCCCCCCCCTTTGGCAACCCCTTAAGTTCTGAGTCCTTTATGCCAAGGAACATATATGCTAAGTTTGATGAAGAACCGTTCGGCCATTTCGGGGTTATTGCTTCCCCCTTCCCACCTGTTTCAAACACCCCACGAAAGTGGAACAAAAACGGATCTGAGGAACCACCACAAGGATGCGAAGGTAAAACAAATATTACGGAGGAGACCAGATCTTTCTGTACGTACCATTGTTCAATAAAAATGTCGCCAACATTCGTGCACACTTCTAAGCAATGACAAGGCATGAAGTCTTTCAAGGTGAGAACTGTGCCAAACCGTAATGATAAGCAAAATACGATGGCCAAAACACGTGCTCGTAAGCTTTATCGCGAATATTTAACGAAGTTTCCATGCGTTATAATGAATGATGAAATATATGTCCTAGGAGACTTTAAACAGTTCCTGGTAAAAAGTTACACTGCCATAAAACGGAATGGCGTTGCAGAGCATTTTAAGACAAAGAAGAAAGCCAAGTTCCCCAAAAAATATTTAGTACGGTAGGCCATATGCAGCTGTGGTCGAGCAAGCAAAAGTTACATCACTACGGGAACGGTTAACAAGGAAATATACCGTGAAGAATGCCTGCAGAAACGATTGTTACCGTTCCTACACAGCCATGATGTACCCTCGTTGTTTTGGCCTGATGGTATGATGCTAATGGAGTCCATATTGTACCGAAGGTTATCCTTTTTACATGTAAGTTTTTTCGTTACTAGGCACTTAATGGACGAAAAAAGTAGAAGTGAAGAATTTGTAATATGTTTTATGTTGTTAATGTGCTTAATATAGTGTTTTAGTGTCCGCAGATGATGAGCGAAGACCAGTAGTAGCTCGAAACGACCGAACCAACTGGTATTTGAAATTTTTTATAATTATTTCGCCGAAAAACGTCGATAAAATCGAACAAACATTGTGGGAGATTATCCAAAATCAACAGTTTTATTATTAATAATACAATCCTGGTACATTACATAATCTTTACTGCTCCTTGGTTGGCTTTATTCTTGAGACAAGCTGCGGTGTCTGGAACAGTGTTGCGAAGCTCGCACTCGTGTGTTCTAATTTTCTCACACACGTGTACTCATTCTAACGAAAACGCCGGCACAAGCATCCCTTTCGAACTCACGCTCTTATCTGTTCATGCACTGCAACGAGTTTTTGCGAGTGTGTGTTTAGCTAAGAGCTACAGTCGTCGCTTTCGTTCGTCGTTGCAGCGGCTGTTTCGAAAAGGCGGCTGTTTCGTTTACACCTGCGTGAGCGGTGTAAGCGTTGCATGCTAGAGCGGCTAGAGCGGATTCAGAAGTGCTTCATCCGCCAAATTTGTTGCATGCTGGTATGGAGAAGTCCGATGCTCTGCTACTGCGCTAGGAACTTTATCTGCTCGTTAGCGTAGTACCTCTTGAGCAGTGGCGACGAGTTATTATCGCCAAGACTGTTCATTAAATCCTCTCGAGCGCTTTTGACTGTCCTGCTATTTTCACGCAACTTCAGTAATACTGCCATCTCAGTTTTCTAGAGGGCATCCATAACAAAAGCATAAGAATCACTATTTTGGCATTCAAAAACATTTTAGCATTCCTAACCAATAACTAAAATACCACAGCATTCAACTTTATTTCCAACATCCGAAAAGAATTTATGAAAATCCATTATTTTTCGACCTTCCGGAGTAGGGTGGGTTCCCGTTAAGTGTTTGATTCCAACGGGATACCATTTCTACCGTTTCCCAAGTCAGACATTCGCCTTTTACGGTTGATGTGTTTGATGAAAATTTTTTGAAGATAGAGATTATGTACCCTACAAATCTTCCATACATCGCAAGATGGTCAAAATGAAAGGAAAAAAGTTTTCCTAACAATAACTTTTTTAAGTGCTTACTGGGACAAAGAGATATTTCAGTATTTCCAAAATTATAGCACCTACAAACAAATGATGTATAAGTGACTTTTAGAAAATTTTCTGAATTTTCATAAAAAAATACTGAGGAGAATAAAAATTATTTCATACACTGAAAAAAAGCATTTCAAAGAATAAAACCCGATTTAATCCACCTAGTGGTGAAAGGAACCTTTGTTATACGGTCTTACTTGCTATTTGAGATAGAAATCGACACGTTTTCGCAACATAATTAATCTATTGGTCAACGCTGCGTAATGCGTTGGTTTACATAAAATTTTTGAAAATTGAATAAGTTTACAAATTTTGAACAAAATGGGAACACTTTAAAATTTTGATAGATCCTTTTTTCATGAAATTGCTGAGTAAGGATAAGTAAGTTGTTATTAATTTGAGTAAGTGCAAATAAAAGTAAGTTGTAAGAGGAAATCTTATTCTTTAACATATACATTGCCTAGTAAAGCTCTAGTTTATAGGTTTTTGAACTAAGCATAATTTCTTGTAATGCCATTCTATTTGATTCACATCAATAGAGTTTTCTAGAATAATTTTCATCAATGTTTATTAACCTTCGGTTACTCACGCTGTTGTATTTTGTACAATACGTGTAGGTTTTTCAACGCCATATTGTTATAAAGTTACAAATCGTTGTTTAACTAACGTATATTCTTCAATAAACTTATTCTGAGCAAAATGTCATAATAATTCAATGCATAAATATTTTAAATTGTTGGGAATCAGCATAAACCGCCATCACAGAAACGAAGCAATCAGCAAGCGAGGTGTACCACAATTGACCCCAAGTGGAATTTTCTCTCGTTTCTCCATATGGAAAAATGGTGTCTGTATGCAGCAAAACTACCCAATATAAAATGTTTAAAATGTATCCGTCTGCTGGTAGTCGAGTAATTCGTAGTCAAAATTAGGGTATTTTTTATAATCAAAGTTCTACAGTTCCTAAACAAGCAAATATAGAGGTATACTATATTCAGCAAAGTTGTGTATTTTTATCATTTGTACATCTTTGTAATACATGAAAAAGTCATACTATAATTACAAAAAGAGCAAAAATATAAAACCTGATTTTACAAATTCATGTACAATAAATAAGATTTTTCTATCTTAGCTGCAGAGATGGAAGGTCGCTGTCTTAAGCAAAATTTCTAGTAATAATATGCTCTATAACTTTGCAGAACACATCAATGTGTTATATTGACACTAAAGAAAAACATTTTTTTTATTCACTTTTAGGGGGATTAATCAAAATTTAGATTCCACCAGACGATAGAGCTTTTAATTTCAAGAAACTATTCTAAAGGTTCGATAAACCTAAAACCAAGTTTTCCCAGTCAAAACTCTCGTACGCACGTTTTCTTTGGTTTGAGGCTATTGTGCGCGCGAGTAACTGCGTTGCAAAAGTTGGCGCGAGTGTTCGAGGGTTAATATCTTTGGACCGGTACAACCGATTCTTATGAAATTTTGCATATATATTCGTAGTGTCAAAACCTTTCGTTTGATATTAAAATAATTGAAATTAGGTAAATTATCCTGGTTATAATCATTATAAATTATTGTTAATTTTGGTGTGGTGTATACGGTTGCTCATAACTTTCAAATTAAACGTCCAATCAAAAAACCATTCAATAGTGATCTACTAGCATATATTATCTTTCAAATGGGACTAATAGCGCATAAATCGGTTTGGCCATCTCTAAGAAACAGGCGATAATTATTACCTTGTCAAAACAGGTTTTTTAAGCATAACTTTTAAACTACTTGTTTGTTTTTAATTAAAAATTTCTGAATAATTTAGCTTTAATAAGGGCTTTCATTTGATACTAAGATCGTTGAAATCGGTCATGTAGTTCTAGAGAAACCCGTGTCACGTATTTTTCACATTTTTGTTTATAACTTTTAAACGAAACGTCGTGTCACGAAGCAACTCAATAGTGATATACAAGACAATAATACCTTTCAAACAAAAGTAATAGCGAACGATTCGGTTCAGCCATCTCTGAGAAACAGGCGATAGAAAAAATCATTACATACATACACACACACACACACACACACACACACACACACACAGACATTGCTCAAATCGTCGAACCCTATCGATTGGTATATGTGACTTGGCCCTCCGGGCCTCGGATCAATTTCGTGTTTTTCGACCAATTTTTAAACCTTTGTTATAGTATAACAAAGGTAAAAATCGATTTGCAAAAAAATTTTGGGGATAGATAATATGGCCTACAAATCTTCCATACCATACCAAAATATTCAAATAGAAGAGAAAAAAGTTTTCCTAACAAAAGTCCTTACTGGGAAAAAATGATATTTCAGTATTTCCAAAGTTATAGCATCTACAAAAAAAATTATGTATGAGTGACCTTTAGAAAACTTTCTGAATTTCCATAGAAAAATACTAAAAAAATATCCTACACTGGAAAAAAAGCATTTCAAAAATTAAAACTCAATTTCCCAAAACACGCCATCTCAAAAATTGATGAAATTTTTTCTGGAGACAGATAATTATATGGCCTACAAGTCTTCCATACATTGCAAAATGGTCAAATTAAAGAGAAAAAAAATTTCCCAACGAAAACTTTTTCATATACACACTGAAAAAAAGATATAAACAGCTACAAGTTTTGGTAGAAAAACTTTTTCTCTTAAATATGACCATTTACACAGTATGGAAGAATTGTAGGCCACATAATTATCTATCTTTAGAAAAAATTTGATGAATTTCTGAGATGGCGAAATCGATTTTTAATTTTTGAAATGCTTTTTTCAGTGCAGGAAATAATTTTTTTTTCAGTATTTTTTTTATGAAAATTCAAAAATGTTTATAAAAGTTGCTTATGCATCATTTGTTTGTAGGTGCTATAATTTTAGAAATACTGATATATCTTTTTTTCCCGGTAAGCACTTAAAAAAGTTTTTGTTAGGAATACTTGCTTTGTTTTCTGTGTAGAAATTAATTTGTTTTCATTGCAGAAATAAATTTTTAAATTTTTCGGTATTTTTTTATGAAAATTCAGAACATTTTATAAAAGTCACCCGTAGATCATTTTTTGTAGGTTCTATAGTTTTCGAGTCAAATTTTTTATTAAAAAAAAAGAGAAAAAATTGCGCCCTTTCCAAAAGTTAGTCTAGACCAATTTTGGAAGCAACTAATTGCATAGTTGCTTATTTACATGAACTCTTTACACACACAAAGTTTCATTAAATTCTGAGAGGGTGCTGCTAACTCCATAGACGAGTTGGCGTGAAATCCGTCGTTAATTTTATCTACCTGTCATAACAATATGCACGATAAAATTGAATGCGCATATGCTGCTAACCAACGAAGATTGCTGAAAAGTTATTAATTATCCTATGAAATATTCTATTATGGTCGTTATAAACCAAATCGATCAGGATGATCTGACAGTAAAATTTTACCTTTTCCGCTCACGGATGTATTTTCAATTTAACGAACCTGTTGGACTGATTTAGCTTTTTACCAGAGCAAGCTGTATGCTTTATAGCTTTGTAGCGAAAAGTTTCATCAAACTATGGCGGTAGCAGAGTGTGATAAAACTGCTTAAACTTATAACCTGATTCTTGAAGAGGTTAAAAAAACCTTCTGAAAAATGGGACCTTCGGTAGTGAAGCTATTCTACAGTGGTCATCAGAAGGTTCTGGAGGAGCTCATAGTTTTATTAGTGGTTTTATGAATTTGGTTTCATACGACTGCACCATAAGTTATCCTGGCCCGTAAATAATAGTATATGACCAAAAGGCTAGTTGAAATTTCGATCCCCAGCGTTGGCGTAGCTAGGAAGTTTCTTTGTCAGGGAACTAGAGAATGCATTCCATCTACATAAATATAATGTTTTCAGTACGAATATTTTATTTATATTATTTTATTTATAATATTTTAGCGAAAACTCTCAAAAGAAAAACTTACATAAGCACCAACGTTGCCGTCAGCAACATGAAGCCGGAGTGGCTCGTGCTGTATCAAGTAGTCGTCTCTATTCACTCGATGTTGTCCCACTCGTCGCCAATTTCCCAGTTGTCTCGGATGTCGCAAATCACTTTAGACCTGGTCGAGCCATTCTGCACGTTGAGCCCTCTGTTCCTGGTGTCGGTTGAAGAGAACTCCCCCTCCCCCCAAGAGCGATGATGAATAGTAAAGCAAAGCGATGGGTATAAACGTCCTGTTGTGAACTTGACCCTTCTTCATCGACAGACTTCGAGCCGGTTATTAAAGTACAGGACCATTACGGGGCCAGTGCAACGATCTCAATGACTCTATAGCAGCACCTCCCGGCCAATACTCGAACATACGACGACTGGTTTGTTTGGCCAGCATTGTACCCCGAAGCTAACTAACGGTGGGGTTGTTGAATAGCATGCATGCTATTATAGGATAAGCCGTCACCTTTTCTTAACCGTCGCCGCATCTCAAAGCAACTCGAAAGTTTCTCTGAGATGCGCACGAAATATATCACTCGATCCAATGTAGCTCTGATCTGTCGTGTCAGTTTATCCGGAAAACCGTGTTTGTGCATTATCTGTTATAGCTGGTCTCGATCGACTGTATCGTATGCTGCCTTGAAATATCAAATATCAAAAAAGATGTGATGCATGGGCACGATCTACTACTATTAGATGGAAGTACTATTAGACCATTACAAATATTTTATGAGGTTTTTGGCTTCTAATGCTGAGAAACTGAGTAGGGAGAGGAAGAGGATTATAAAAAAATAATGAGATTATTTCAAAAAAGCTAAAATATTTCAGTATTTCAAGCGTTTTCACCTCATGCATATTCATTTAAAAGAAATTTATTGTAGTTTCTTATATGTATAATATTATATAATGGAACCTGCCAAAAGAGAGATGAAATCGAAAGATATTTTTTGCCACTTTTCGGTTATTGTTTGTTTGAACATTGTTTGAACTTCCACTTCTACTTTGTACTAAAAGCGTGAACACTCCGTATATTCATTTTTTGGGTTCTTTAGCTCACAAATAATCGATTTTCCTAAAAATAAAAAGTAAGAAAACTTATCCAATTTAATTCTACTATGTGTATTTTGTCATCTGTCATTGAATAAAATACACATAGTAGAATTAAATTGGATAAGTTTTCTTATTTTTTATTTTTAGGTTTCGTATTCTACTAAGACGCTCCAAAAACTTCAGTCAATCGATTTTCCTTTAAAAAATGTACTCATGTTCAACTATGTTTTTGCAAATGATTTTAAAATAATGGTTTGTGAATAAAGTACAATTCCAAGTACACAAACAAAATTTCATAAATTTGCTAAGCATATATCTCTTTCGAAACAAAGATTTCAAAGTGGATTGAGTAGCAATCTTTTTGTGTTGGATAAGATATTCATCCCGTAATAATGTGTCCTTTATCACTGTCGACGTAAAGCCCTTTAATACCTGCGGTAGAAGAACAAGGATACAACAGCAAATTTTATCCAGTTTGTGTCCTATTTAAAATTCAACCTACATCAGCACCTTTCCTGCCCGATACGCGTTCACACGATTTCCGCAAACCTAATGTTTGATTACCCGCACATTTGAGACTGTGCGTCACATACTCACGGCATGGTCCGTTGAAATCCGTCCGCTTGTATTACTGGCTTCAATTGTGCACAGGCAAAGGTGCCTCTTGAAACGATTACAGCCAAACCAGTAAGCATAAATTCGATGGGAAAATATCCATTTTCGAGCAAAATTAATGAGTGTCGAAATTCGTCGAATGGAAATCGTCTGAATGTTGTGACTAAACTCTTTCGACGCCTCTTCCAGACTTTTTTACTGCTCGAAGGATAACTCCTTACTCCGTATACAGGCGACCCCTTCTCCTTTTAGCCTTTGCGCCCAAGCGCAATAGTGACCAGTGGTGACACTGATGACCTCCTGCATCATTCAACCAGGGGTCGACAGAGAACCCTGCTTGGATAGGTTTAATCCTTCCGCAACCAATCCTTTCACCGAGAAGTTTTACTTGTTGGGTTGTATGATTTTTTTTTTTCTATGTCGCGTAAAGCGATTAAAAAACCTGGAAAAATGATAAATCGACAAAACATTACCAAAAATTAATAAAACCTGTCCGGCTCTTCACGCCGCATGCTCAGCAGAAAAGGTAGAACTTGGGGTTCTTGAAGCGAAAAAAGGTACAATTTGAAAAATGAGGATCCGTCTTTTCCCGTCACACCGGTTTGCCTTGCCGGCAGTTTGACCGTCACGCAGGAACCGTATATTTTCTCATGATTTGACCAATTTCGGGAAATCGATGGTTTGCTCGAATCGGCAATCAGGTTTTTCCTGACTAGCCCTCTCTGTGAATAAAAAGGCACTTTAAAACTGGGCTTTCCATAGGTTTTTGGAGAATAAAATGTTTACACAAAATTTTCAACCAAGCAGTGGGAATGCGTGAGAAAAGGACCGTACGGTATGGGCTCGATTGTCAAACTGATTGACCGTCATCAAATGGTTGGTTGGTTGTTTGCTCGCTTGCTGTAATGTTGTTGAATGTGCTGTTTGCATTGTTTGCATCGCTACGTTTGCAATAGGAAAATTAAAACTAATTGGAAACTGCTTCGGAATGAGTGTAATCAGTGATAGGCATGCAAATGATTGCACGTGAAAATCGTAAAGCGCACGACACTGTTAAGGTTTGTTACATTTGTGACGAGTTCAAGCGTGAAGCTACAGTCACTATCAGTCGTAGACATTGTTCGCGTTAAGTTTTTATTATGGATGAAGCCGTAAATCAGTCGTAAGGTAGTAAAATAGTTATTTGGGTAGGATATTGACAGTTTATTACCGCTATTATTGACGTGCTGAAATAATTGGACCGTTACTCGATACACTCTAATTGTTGGACTATAATTTAGCAAGTTGGATAATGAAGAGGAAAATGACACATATTCCGTAAGTCACTCAATAAAAATTATAATGCTTAAAAGAATCTCTTGTATGAAACTAAATTCGTTGAATTCAAACAGTAGTCTTGAATATAGGCTAGCCATCTATATTGTATGGTACGAAACTATTCCAAGGCCAAATTCTTTAACAGCAGTTTATTGTAGAATTCAATAAATTGAATTAAAATGTTTTACCTGCAACCAAAGCCCAGCAAACCGTTTGTTAAATTTCTGTCAAGCATTATTCGATGATATTTACATTACTTCAGGCACAGTTACTGTTTTTAATAATCTTTGCAAAATGCCATACATTCTAAATTCTAAAAGTCAATTGTTTACATTTTCGAACTGAATCCTCGATTAACAAATGACAAAAAATATCTTTCCTATTGGGAACAGTGAGACAAACATGCACAACATTATATACACAATTGGCAGATAAATGTTTATATCATCAGCGTAGCACAGCCCTGTTCCAAGAGGTAACAGTCGAGTGACGTCGTTCACGAACAGCGAGAATAGCAAAGGTCCTAAAATGCTATCTTGTGGAACTCCAGAGCCATCCTGGAACCATCTTGATTGACTGAGACCCAATTTAACAGCGATTTTACGATTGCGTAGATATGAGTTAAGGCATGAAAGCAAATTTGTTGACACTCCTAATTGGTCGAGTTCAGCAAGCAAAATATCATGACTGACTCGATCGAAAGCCGCTTTCAGATCAGTGTAAATGGCGTCGATCTGATTGCCCTGTTCCATAGTACGCAGACAAAGTGAGGTAAACTCCAGTAAGTTGGTTGAGACTGATCGGCCAGGATAAAATCCATGTTGTGAAGTAGTGATGTATGATTTCACATGGAACAATAGATGGCCATAGATTCATTATAACCAAAAATATAGTCTAAATTTAACTCAAATATGTGTCTCAGTATTCAATACTCGAACAGTGAGACAAAACAACGCCTTCACATTCATGGTTATAACTTTTATTTAGCTTATAATCAAAATGACTGCAACTTTTTTTAACCTTTCAAATGGATTGAAGAGCTTGTTGGTAGCTATCACCTAAAAAAAATTAAAATTTTTGAAAAAAAGTGTCTATGTAGACGTGTCTTCCCTAAACCACACTTATGCATTTGTTTGAAAATATACAGCTTCCTACTAAAAAGTCTAATACCTAGTTTTGTTGTGCTAGTTACCAAATATAACGGGCGGGGCGGCATTAGCTAGTAAACAATTCGGGTACCAATCGAAAATACGTGGGTGTGAACCCCACCTGGCATTGCACAACCCGATATATGTTTGGTCTATATCGAAATTTTCCAATTCATCCAATTAATCATTCTTCGCATCAGACATATCCTCCCTTTCCAATGAAGAGTTTTCGTTATGACTGCGTATGGAGTCATATACAAATAAATAAATAGAAACGATCTAATCAACAAAGAATAGAATTGCTAAGTGGCTTACTTGAGGTGTAGTGTTCATCTGAGAATTACTGAGTTTTGCATTAAGAACAGTTAATTTTATAAAGTTAACACACATTTTTAGTAAGAGGCTGTTTATTTTCAAGATGTTTATTTTCAAGATGGATGGATGGATGGATGGATGGATGGATGGATGGATGGATGGATGGATGGATGGATGGATGGATGGATGGATGGATGGATGGATGGATGGATGGATGGATGGATGGATGGATGGATGGATGGATGGATGGATGGATGGATGGATGGATGGATGGATGGATGGATGGATGGATGGATGGATGGATGGATGGATGGATGGATGGATGGATGGATGGATGGATGGATGGATGGATGGATGGATGGATGGATGGATGGATGGATGGATGGATGGATGGATGGATGGATGGATGGATGGATGGATGGATGGATGGATGGATGGATGGATGGATGGATGGATGGATGGATGGATGGATGGATGGATGGATGGATGGATGGATGGATGGATGGATGGATGGATGGATGGATGGATGGATGGATGGATGGATGGATGGATGGATGGATGGATGGATGGATGGATGGATGGATGGATGGATGGATGGATGGATGGATGGATGGATGGATGGATGGATGGATGGATGGATGGATGGATGGATGGATGGATGGATGGATGGATGGATGGATGGATGGATGGATGGATGGATGGATGGATGGATGGATGGATGGATGGATGGATGGATGGATGGATGGATGGATGGATGGATGGATGGATGGATGGATGGATGGATGGATGGATGGATGGATGGATGGATGGATGGATGGATGGATGGATGGATGGATGGATGGATGGATGGATGGATGGATGGATGGATGGATGGATGGATGGATGGATGGATGGATGGATGGATGGATGGATGGATGGATGGATGGATGGATGGATGGATGGATGGATGGATGGATGGATGGATGGATGGATGGATGGATGGATGGATGGATGGATGGATGGATGGATGGATGGATGGATGGATGGATGGATGGATGGATGGATGGATGGATGGATGGATGGATGGATGGATGGATGGATGGATGGATGGATGGATGGATGGATGGATGGATGGATGGATGGATGGATGGATGGATGGATGGATGGATGGATGGATGGATGGATGGATGGATGGATGGATGGATGGATGGATGGATGGATGGATGGATGGATGGATGGATGGATGGATGGATGGATGGATGGATGGATGGATGGATGGATGGATGGATGGATGGATGGATGGATGGATGGATGGATGGATGGATGGATGGATGGATGGATGGATGGATGGATGGATGGATGGATGGATGGATGGATGGATGGATGGATGGATGGATGGATGGATGGATGGATGGATGGATGGATGGATGGATGGATGGATGGATGGATGGATGGATGGATGGATGGATGGATGGATGGATGGATGGATGGATGGATGGATGGATGGATGGATGGATGGATGGATGGATGGATGGATGGATGGATGGATGGATGGATGGATGGATGGATGGATGGATGGATGGATGGATGGATGGATGGATGGATGGATGGATGGATGGATGGATGGATGGATGGATGGATGGATGGATGGATGGATGGATGGATGGATGGATGGATGGATGGATGGATGGATGGATGGATGGATGGATGGATGGATGGATGGATGGATGGATGGATGGATGGATGGATGGATGGATGGATGGATGGATGGATGGATGGATGGATGGATGGATGGATGGATGGATGGATGGATGGATGGATGGATGGATGGATGGATGGATGGATGGATGGATGGATGGATGGATGGATGGATGGATGGATGGATGGATGGATGGATGGATGGATGGATGGATGGATGGATGGATGGATGGATGGATGGATGGATGGATGGATGGATGGATGGATGGATGGATGGATGGATGGATGGATGGATGGATGGATGGATGGATGGATGGATGGATGGATGGATGGATGGATGGATGGATGGATGGATGGATGGATGGATGGATGGATGGATGGATGGATGGATGGATGGATGGATGGATGGATGGATGGATGGATGGATGGATGGATGGATGGATGGATGGATGGATGGATGGATGGATGGATGGATGGATGGATGGATGGATGGATGGATGGATGGATGGATGGATGGATGGATGGATGGATGGATGGATGGATGGATGGATGGATGGATGGATGGATGGATGGATGGATGGATGGATGGATGGATGGATGGATGGATGGATGGATGGATGGATGGATGGATGGATGGATGGATGGATGGATGGATGGATGGATGGATGGATGGATGGATGGATGGATGGATGGATGGATGGATGGATGGATGGATGGATGGATGGATGGATGGATGGATGGATGGATGGATGGATGGATGGATGGATGGATGGATGGATGGATGGATGGATGGATGGATGGATGGATGGATGGATGGATGGATGGATGGATGGATGGATGGATGGATGGATGGATGGATGGATGGATGGATGGATGGATGGATGGATGGATGGATGGATGGATGGATGGATGGATGGATGGATGGATGGATGGATGGATGGATGGATGGATGGATGGATGGATGGATGGATGGATGGATGGATGGATGGATGGATGGATGGATGGATGGATGGATGGATGGATGGATGGATGGATGGATGGATGGATGGATGGATGGATGGATGGATGGATGGATGGATGGATGGATGGATGGATGGATGGATGGATGGATGGATGGATGGATGGATGGATGGATGGATGGATGGATGGATGGATGGATGGATGGATGGATGGATGGATGGATGGATGGATGGATGGATGGATGGATGGATGGATGGATGGATGGATGGATGGATGGATGGATGGATGGATGGATGGATGGATGGATGGATGGATGGATGGATGGATGGATGGATGGATGGATGGATGGATGGATGGATGGATGGATGGATGGATGGATGGATGGATGGATGGATGGATGGATGGATGGATGGATGGATGGATGGATGGATGGATGGATGGATGGATGGATGGATGGATGGATGGATGGATGGATGGATGGATGGATGGATGGATGGATGGATGGATGGATGGATGGATGGATGGATGGATGGATGGATGGATGGATGGATGGATGGATGGATGGATGGATGGATGGATGGATGGATGGATGGATGGATGGATGGATGGATGGATGGATGGATGGATGGATGGATGGATGGATGGATGGATGGATGGATGGATGGATGGATGGATGGATGGATGGATGGATGGATGGATGGATGGATGGATGGATGGATGGATGGATGGATGGATGGATGGATGGATGGATGGATGGATGGATGGATGGATGGATGGATGGATGGATGGATGGATGGATGGATGGATGGATGGATGGATGGATGGATGGATGGATGGATGGATGGATGGATGGATGGATGGATGGATGGATGGATGGATGGATGGATGGATGGATGGATGGATGGATGGATGGATGGATGGATGGATGGATGGATGGATGGATGGATGGATGGATGGATGGATGGATGGATGGATGGATGGATGGATGGATGGATGGATGGATGGATGGATGGATGGATGGATGGATGGATGGATGGATGGATGGATGGATGGATGGATGGATGGATGGATGGATGGATGGATGGATGGATGGATGGATGGATGGATGGATGGATGGATGGATGGATGGATGGATGGATGGATGGATGGATGGATGGATGGATGGATGGATGGATGGATGGATGGATGGATGGATGGATGGATGGATGGATGGATGGATGGATGGATGGATGGATGGATGGATGGATGGATGGATGGATGGATGGATGGATGGATGGATGGATGGATGGATGGATGGATGGATGGATGGATGGATGGATGGATGGATGGATGGATGGATGGATGGATGGATGGATGGATGGATGGATGGATGGATGGATGGATGGATGGATGGATGGATGGATGGATGGATGGATGGATGGATGGATGGATGGATGGATGGATGGATGGATGGATGGATGGATGGATGGATGGATGGATGGATGGATGGATGGATGGATGGATGGATGGATGGATGGATGGATGGATGGATGGATGGATGGATGGATGGATGGATGGATGGATGGATGGATGGATGGATGGATGGATGGATGGATGGATGGATGGATGGATGGATGGATGGATGGATGGATGGATGGATGGATGGATGGATGGATGGATGGATGGATGGATGGATGGATGGATGGATGGATGGATGGATGGATGGATGGATGGATGGATGGATGGATGGATGGATGGATGGATGGATGGATGGATGGATGGATGGATGGATGGATGGATGGATGGATGGATGGATGGATGGATGGATGG
This sequence comes from Sabethes cyaneus, assembly GCF_943734655.1. Lineage (NCBI taxonomy): Eukaryota > Metazoa > Arthropoda > Insecta > Diptera > Culicidae > Sabethes > Sabethes cyaneus. The sequence continues at coordinate 74,961,672 of NC_071355.1, read as the reverse complement.
ATGGATGGATGGATGGATGGATGGATGGATGGATGGATGGATGGATGGATGGATGGATGGATGGATGGATGGATGGATGGATGGATGGATGGATGGATGGATGGATGGATGGATGGATGGATGGATGGATGGATGGATGGATGGATGGATGGATGGATGGATGGATGGATGGATGGATGGATGGATGGATGGATGGATGGATGGATGGATGGATGGATGGATGGATGGATGGATGGATGGATGGATGGATGGATGGATGGATGGATGGATGGATGGATGGATGGATGGATGGATGGATGGATGGATGGATAATAAAAGGATAATGATAAAATGCAGAACGTGCACTCAAGTCGCTTTTTATGCAAAGAATACGTCCCGCGTAAATCAAAACCGCGTAAAAAAACAGCGTAATTTCCTAAATTCGCGTAAAAAACGCGTAAATTCCGAAAATCGCATAAAAAACAGCGTAAATTCCGAAAATCGCGTATAAAAACTGCGTAAATTTCGAAAATCGCGTAAAAAATCGCTTAAATTCCGAAATTCGCGTAAAAAAACGCGTAAAAAGCGACTTCAGTGTATATAGAAAAGTGTAGAATAGAATAGAATAGATGTTACAGAAAATACACAAATATCACACGAAAATGATGTCACAATAACAAAAATGTTAAATGTGGACCAACAATTGGAAGAGCGGATAAGCCAACAGTCAAACAGAACGAGTGAGAATTATTTTTTGCTGGAGCAGTATAGGAAAATGAACTCTCACTCGTTCTGTTTGACAGTTGGTTTATCCGCCCTTTTCAAATGTTAGTCGACAAATGTGTTATACAAATAAAATACATAAATGGCATAAACATTTTACATGACAAAATGACACAAAAATGTACAATAATAACACTTGAAACGATATAAAAACAATACAGAAATGTTATAAAACAGAGCTAAAGAGATATAATAACTAATGTTCGGAATTGAAGTTCAGTATAAGTCTTTGCAATCAGAAATCTCTGATTAAAAAACTATAGTTTTCAATCCGATTCCCTCTTACAGACCGATCCACTCTTTTCACAACTGACCCTATAAATGCAGTTGGTTTTTACTCATGATCATGACAAAGTTCTATTTTGTTGATTTGTGTTTGACTATGTATAATTCATCGTCTATGTCAATAATAAATGTAGACTATTTAACCGATTCTACCGATTCACTCCTTTTACTTTACCTTTCAATAGTCTACCTCATCTGATTGTTTTAATTTCTGATGTAATTTACATAAGTTTCTTGTTCTTCATTAGCTCAGTATCAGGAACGTCATCTCTACCACTCATCGCATTTACTCACCGACTCACAGGCATACTTAATGAGTCGTTCTTAACAACTAATATGGGACTGATAAAAAATAATACAAAAGACTCATTAAAATGGTATAAAAATGACTTAAGCGACAAACAGATATAAAAAGATATGAAAATAATTCATATTTAATATCAAAATTGCACCAAAATAGTACAAAACTGAAGTGTGACAAATGACACGAATATAGAAGAATAATACCTAGAGGACTCTAGAAAAATAAAAAATGACTCAAATATTCCATATAAATAACATTAAAATGACATTGGAATTGTTTGATTTTTATTTTTCCTTATCAAAATCTGACTTTACATTGAAATTCTATAACACGTTACACTAAAACTCCGTTCTTAAGCAAAGATTTTATATTAACGTATTATAAATACTTCCATTTAAGAGGTAAACAAATCACAAGTAATAGAGTGATTTATTTTGCATGAACAGGCATTACGCGTAATCTATTTTGGACATTTACGGCAAAATCGCATGGAAATGTCCAAAATAGAGTACATACACGTAACGCCTGTCCAAAATAGGTGAATCACCCTTAGCTTCATGAATCATACGTTGCTAATTGCTAATTCGTTGCCATTTTTCGGCCTAAACAAGGTTAGTATTCTAGGTGAAGTTCATCAGCTGTTTAAGTCGTCCATGAGTCGCGAATAGAAGCACTCGAATCAATTATTCAAACCGCGTCTAACAGTCTTACTAAACCACGTCGCTTATCGACAGTTGCCACTGGATTGGTGCTTCCGCGTGATCGACCAAGCCATAGAAACACCCGCATGGTTCGTTCACACCCTTAACCTTGCCGGTCCCTTTTAGTCGATGACAGTCAGCTGGATACTACACCGCGCACCATAGGCGCCTGATTTCAACTAGTAGTCGTAAATAAAAATAAAACTGCACAGTTAAGCAAGAAAAAACGGTAACAGAGAGCACAGCCCTCCGCCGGCCGTCCCGACGCACGCCATAAATCGCAACCCACCGACAGTCAGCAGTGATAACCGACTCGGTCTGGCCGATTGTAAAACAATATAAATGCCATTAAAGGTGCTTCCTAGTCGGTCATTGTGGTTCCGGTGACGGCCAGCAGCTCAGTGACGGTGGCTTCTCGGCGACATCAGTAGTTTATGGTCTCGCAGGACAGTAATTATACAACGTCAGAAGCTGTGAAAAATCGACAGCAATAATGAAAGTGGCGAAAAGTTTTTCGCTGGTTAGCGCCCTCGTGATGATTCACGGTCTGGTGACCGTTAATGGTTCGTCGGTGAACTGTTTGCATTTGGAAAAATCATTTGGCAATCATTATTTCCAGGCGGTGGACAAAGTAAAATTGTAGGTGGTAATAAAGCGAATGAAGCCATTCCGTACCAAATTTCGCTGCAGATTATGATTAATTCATTCTACGGACTTGGCCCGAAAACCTGGACTCACAATTGCGGCGGTTCAATAGTTTCTCCGACGTATGTCGTATCGGCAGCTCACTGTTTGGATGGTATCGACCCCTCACGGCTGTCGATCATATCCGGTACGAATGATCTGAGGGATGATGGGAGCAAGGGAACTCGTCACATGATTCAATCGTACAAAATTCATCCGGAGTACGTGGAGTTGGACAAGTGTGACATCAGCATAATTCGAGTGTCGGATCCATTTGTGTACAGCGACAAGGTACAGCCGATCACGTACTCTAGCAAGCACGTCGATGGAGGGATTCACTGCCTGCTGACCGGCTGGGGATATACGATTCCGATCCGAATCGGAAGAACGCCCACGGATTTGCAACGCGCAGAACTTACCACCATCACGAACGACGAATGTCGAAGCCGTGGTTTTCCGGTTAATCCTACTGAAATCTGCACGTTTACCCGCGTTGGACAGGGCGCCTGTGGGGTAAGTCAGTAGATATAGGAGTCAATGTAATCACACTACACCTAGATTTTGTTGATACTAAGTTGTTACCCTTGGTTCTCAAACACGCACAATTACAATTTTTAATCAACATGCACTACGTATAACCTACAATTTACTTCCCCCTCTCTCATGTCTCACCAGGGCGACTCCGGCGGACCGCTGGTTTGTAACAATCAACTCGCCGGTGTGGTGTCCTACGGGACACGTTTCTGTGGTATCGGCTCACCGGACGTTTTCACACGTGTTTCCGAGTTTAAACAGTGGATCGACGAAAACCAGTTGTAATATGATCTCGCAGCCGCTGCTGGAATAAAAAACCCTCCACCACGGTTTGATACACTTTTTCCACCTTATTGAATTTGTATAATAAAGGACGCACCAAAAATGAAACAGATAACAAGCCAAACATTCAACGTGACAAGTGTCCGACCGAGCCCGTGCGGTTCGGATGCTGTGCGTTTACGTGTGACACCGAATGAACCGCATTCCGAATAGGCGCAGACAAGCGATGATTACGTGCACATGTTTCCCTGCGAATAAACAACAATAATCAACCCCTTTTTTCGGTCGGAACCAAACTCTCCCGAAACGCGATGAACGCGTGCCAAGTCCCATCTCGATTCCATCCTTTTTTTTACCGAGCTCGACTAAATGAGAGCATCCATTCTTTCCGTTCGCAGCAATCTGCGGCCTACGGAGATGGGAATCTCCGCTGACGGAGCAGTCGGCAGTGACAGTGGTTTAATATAAAAATCCCGGAGTTGGAAAATCAATAAAAAATCATTTCTTCTTTTCCGGTTTCGCTTTGAAGCTTCGCACGCGCTCTCGTCTCGTCGGCCTAGAGTGGGTTATAAGGTTGGATGGGCGATGCAAGGAATAACAATGGGCACGAGAACGGCTTGAAGAGGGCGAAAATTGGAGTCTGTCAAAGTGACAGGCCTCTTTGACATCTGTAACATATTTGTTTCTTCTTTAGCGGAAAGTTTTGTCAGCTTCTTGATTTTTTTGCGGTCGCGTAAAAGAGGGTTACTGGAAAACCATCGGAAAAAGAGTGCTTTAAATCAATATCCAAATTTTGGCTGTATCTAACTATTCTACTTGTATTTATTTGAATAGTTTTACGGGAAAGAATCCACATTTCATTGGACAAGAAATCAAATCGACGAAAACCATTAGTTTTCACGCTTTCCGAAACCGCTTTCTTTTGCTTTCTTACAACAATAGCAAACTACAGATTTATGAGAAAGGACATTATAAAATGTCTCAACATTTATGGTACATTAAAGTTCACATTAATGTAAAATATGAATTAGCTAAATAGTTTCGAATAACCAAAATTTCTCAAGCAGACCTCAAGCATTACAGAGGACAAAAAAGGTTTGATTTGAGTTACTTCGATTTGGTTAAAAATTTAGTGGTGGGAGACGAATGAATCTTATGATTTAAAGTCTCTGTTAACAAATGAAACCCAACCAACCAGTTAGTGGTACACCACTTTAAATACAGTTTTGAGGCTGTCTACAAAACGAAAATCATGAATCATATTTAATGCATCTAATAGTAAAAGAAATATTGCTTATTATCTCATTTCACATTGAAGCTACACTCGCAAAATTAGTTCTGAAATCTAGTGTTTGTTTTGGAATAGTATTTGGTTTTTCACTAAATATACCAAAACTGGTCTCCAAAAAGTTCGATTAGTATTGTTTAATTGTTCTTATGGATATTAGCGTTAATCAACTATCGTCACATATTCAAACCGTGAGTCCAGAGAAAAATATTATGAAACAGATAACAACCTTTGGGTTGCATATTGTTTTCATAAGTCTACGGTTCAATCTTTAACTAATCTTTACTTAGCAAACCAATCAATGGCTACGTTGGATCGCCAAATGTTCAAAACCAATCAGAAAGTGTCCTTCCAAAAACCATTTGCACGAACCGATAAAGCAAAAGTCATCCACAGCGCTGCCGATTATAATCTATCCGGAACATACGCAAAACTTCGAAACAATAATCGTCACCCTTTTCCTCGCCGGTAATTATTGAGCTTCTTCGGTTTCTTCACATGGAACGCTATCGCCGGACCAAGACGTAACTAAACCTCCCTCAGCCCCCAACAACGGAACCGGAGAGACCATTGACCAGCATACTGTTCTCTTGTTCGTCGCCAGTAGTGCTCACACCGGCTCCATCTGCGGCCGACCGGCGATGTGGTAATAAATGACCAGCAATTTTAAACTTTAATCTGGAAGAAAATATTTTTCCTTCGGTCGAAGCTGCGAAAGCCAAACATTATCACTTCCTTTCGCAGGGAAACTGATGACCGGTCGAGAAGAGGTCCTTTTCGGAGGCAAACAATCACACATTCTATTGGAAAGGAACGAACCGACCGAGTGTCGATGCAGATATGTTGCCCGAAGGAAGGGGGAAAACTTTGTCCTGTTCGATGAGTCCGTAACCGGTAGGTACACATCCTTACGGTGATATTCTCATGGCAGGAAGGAAAGTACGGGAAGAAGAAACGGTAAGTACGACAGTGGACAGTGGCCGGTGTGTGTTTTATTTTTCTTTTCTTTTCGTCGATAGGAGAATCCGGTAGGTTTGAGGATATCGTTCGAAGGAATGTGTTCTCGGTTGTGGTTCTAATTTATGTGAATAGATGAGTTTGAAGTTTAGTTGCCTCGGCTTGGGCAAGTTTTGCACCAGCGTAGCGGTGTGGGGACGGGATTTTCTCAAATCTGATGGTGAATCGTGTGGATAATTAATTCCGAACTGGTAAATTTTGGGTTGTCACCGAGGAAAGACGCAGGATGGTGGTAGGGTTTGTAGTTTCAGAACTACAGTTGCGCTAGGCTGTTGCGTTGTCTGCTGAGAAAGGGTCAGTCCAGATGGTTCAATGCTGTTCTGGCAATCATAAATTATGTTTTTAAACAGAAAACCGTTGCTAATGCCTTTTCGCTTTTGTTTGTCGAAGCGTCTTTTGTTTGGTAGATTACGGAATGTTCCGAATATTTTTCTTGGCAATACGTAGTTGTAGCTCTGAGGTTTGTCATTTATTGATTTTATTTGGAAAACAAGTATCCTACTAAATTAACGATTTCGTGTTGAATAATATCGACTGTCTAAAAAATCTCGGATTTCAGCAAACCAGAAGTCCGTCAATTAAGTAAGAACCCGGAGGGCAAAATCTGTCCGAAATCTCGTTTCGGCAACTCAATCCCGAAGTGCCTCATTCGTCCCATAACTAGATAATTAGCTCAACAAAAAACATAACTCAATTGCTACAAAATAATCGTTGAAAATCCCCTTCCATTAGCACACAAAAGCTCATTGTGTCAAGCAGGCATCCAGCTTCCAGATATTCCATCAGCTCGGATTAACCCCTTCGAGGGGAATGCGTCCATTCATCCCTTGCTTCGGTTGGTTAGCCGAAAAAACCACACCGGAGAATCAATTGAATTTTCATTTTGCTAGGCAACAGGAACAACTACAACAACAACGTCGACAGCAGCATCAACATCATCATCATCATCCGGACGTCGCCGCCGTCACCGCACAAAAGGGATGCGTCTCCGGGAAGGACGCAGAATCCAATCACCCCGAGGCCAAATTAAATGAGCGGTCTTAGCTTTTGCACTTCCATTAACCGGCAAGGAGCAAACGGCATACTCTCGGTTCTGTTGTTTGTGCTTCCCGGTCTGACTCCTTTCGACATTGTGTAACCGATTGTGAACTGTGATGTGAAGTAGTAATCAGGTTCTTGATGTCATCCGCGCGGACATGCGTCAGTATGCCGAGCAATGAATCGCAACCCCTTTTAAAAAGGAGATTGGTACTTTTTTACAGCTTCACAGCAGCATCAGCCGCATCCGTTACTTTGGCTAAGGGCGATTGTCTTGTGCGCGATGAACTTTTGGGATGACATTCATTCGAGAGGAAATGGGATTCGATTTTCTTGGGACGAGAGTCGCCGCAGCTGCGGGAATTAAATGTGTAATCAGATCAGCTTGTGGGTTTTATTTTCCTACATTTTAATTTATTAAAAATCACAAAAATAATGGTGAAAAGGACAATTTTGACCATAATGCTTATTAATTAATGTAAAGGGTGTTACAATCAAAATTTGGTTGAAGCACTTTTTAATTGTTTATTTGAAAAAACCAAACACTCTGCATTTTGTGGGTGTGTGGGTGCAAAATGGTTACCTATTTTGGTTTTGACAATTACTCTCCAGTTATCTAAATGGCGTCCAAGCAAAAGAAATAACGCTGTAAAATTTTGCTCGTGCTCAAAAATCTAGACCACTCGTATTTTAAATCGTACTCGTGTATGTATTTGGTTGTTGTTGGTATTTGGGAGTAGAAACCCAAATATCACTTTTCTCTCCAAATTTAATCCAGTTTGCTACATAGTTTTCCCCTATTGTGTTTCTGCTAGTCGAACGGTTCACGAATCTAAAGTGATGCTCTAAAAGTATAATGTACCATTCATGATTTATTTGACCACTTAGGCTTATACAAATTTGGAAAAAAGTTTATGTCACCCCCCCCCCCCTTCAAAAATTTTCGAAATTTGAAGGGGCAAAAAAATAAAGTGGAATAATGTTGCATTTTTTAATGGTAGGCAGATTTTTACAATTCAACGAGTTTACATCTCTAAATTACCCAATCCATGCAAAGTTGAAGTAATTATCCCGTTAGTCTCGATCAAATATCCTACACCATCTAAGCTTTCTGATTCCTGCTACAGGTCACAGGCGACTATTGTGCTTAACCTTTAAGTTCCGACGCCGAAAATTGGGGGCTTGGAATAAGACTTATGGCTCCATTCACTTTAAATTTTGTTCTATTTTAATTCAACTTGCTTCAAAAGAACCGAATTAGATTGAGGTATCAATCAACTAAACATTGTATTAGTGAAATTTGCTACCACTTTTGACGGAGATATTTGCTGTCATAGGTAATAGATAAGAATAAAATAGAAATACAACAAATTACACACTCCGGAACATCACCTTTCGGTGCTTTCGGGGCTCCAAATTGATCGTTTTATTCAGTTTTGTCCACGTACCTACCCTAATTTTGGATGTAAGGGACGAAAAACTTCAAGATACAATTTTTTACCATGCATTGGACGCATGCAGAAAGGATGTCACTGAACTGTTCGAATCTTTTCAGACTATTGTCATGTTGTGATTACCATTGGGATTAACGGTGGCCCCGACCATTCCATGAAATCAAGTCATATTAAGTTATATGGCTTTTATATTTAGTTTTATCTGCTTCTGCTTTAAAAATGGAGTTTTAGTATGGAAATGTGCGAAAGTGGAATTAAATTGGAATAACACTTTCATTGCTAGGCAGTCGAAACAGTTTATCTCTCCAAACATTTCAATGATTCGTAAAATCCTAAAGCTTTCGAAGAAAGATCTAAGCATTTATACTGATCTTATAACAGGACATTGTCCAAATCGCTATCATCTGAAGCTTATAGGGAAACTGCAAGGTGATTTATGTATGTCGATTCTGTGGCACAGAAAAAAGACTCGAAACACCTGTTATGCCGATGTCCGGCATTTTTCAATTAAAATTCAAGGTTCTTCGACAGAGGGCTGTTGGAAACCCTGATATTTGAAAAACAGCTCCCAGCGCAGTACTGCACTTCATCCGAAGTGCAGCACCGGACTGGACTAATGCTATTAGTCAAACAATGACAATCGCTTCTGATAGTGGTGCGTTTGCATCCTTAATATATCAAAGATAAACACGTTATTGTTGAGAACCAGCATTAGCTGAGGAATGGACTGATATTCAGATGACTAAAAGGTTGACCAAGAAACAAGCGGTTTCAAACGTGAATGATGTGTGTGATTGTTTTTCTTAAAAAATGTCAGTAGCATTGCGCAAGCGTTCCAAGTAAAAAAGTTGTAGGGACCTAAATTGCCATTTTTACGAGAAGATTAGATTCCGATATTATTTCGTGGTTACCGAGTTCTGAACTAGTAAGTGACACAGATTTGGATTATTCTAAAATACAAGGTAACTATCCGAGCGATATGCAAGTAAAAAGCAAAATTCAAATGAAGGTCAAGTTACACGTTTATGGCTCGCTAAGGTGATCCTTTAGCAATCCACTATTTACAAGTTGATTCATCTCTAGCAGAATACATTATGTGCTTGGATCAAAAAATTTTGAAAGTTGTTTTGGTTTGGACTAAAATTTAAGTACTGTCAACTTTTTTGTATTAAACTTTTATTAATCTGGATGAATAAACACTGGTTTCTTCTCCTTTGTTTAGTTATTGAAGGTTTGAGTTAATTATTTTTTTCTTGCCCCCCTTGAACAATTTTTGGAAAACTTTTTTCCAAATTTGTATAAGCCTTACCTTGATTATTTGGGAAAATATCAATTGTATTATACGACCACCCCGAGTTTTTTACACCAGAGCTTTTGTTTACAGTTGCTGATTCCACGACATCGATCAAAGTAGGTTGTGTTCAGATGGATTATCATCGCACTGTTGTATTCAAAGTAAACTGATTTAAGGTGACTCACGATTGAGTACCGTCAAACGGGGTAACTTGCAACAGTTCTCAACTATGAGTGCAAGTGAAAACTTATCTGTAGTAAATTTGAGGACATTTAATTAATACAAAGTTATTAGGTCTGCCATAGAACAATTTCACTTATTGAGAAAAAATATGCGATCAATATTGGCTGTTGTAGAATTTTTTAACTAATTTGTTACTAGTAACCCCTTAAACGGGGTAACTTGCAACAAGCAGTATTTTTTGGAAGTTGGACGAATTTAAAGAATTGTATGAGTTTCTTTTGACTTGAATATGCAAACGATAATCCGACTTGCGATTTTTAATGCTTTTGCTATGAATATACGCATAAATGTCCTATGTCACGTTGGTGAAAAAAATTTATGAGCCCCGTAACGGAAATTACAGAAATAACTTTTTATAATATTCATGCAGTTGATATTCCTTGTCTGGATCCGATAGAGCTGCCTTCTTTACGGACCATTCACATATTACGTATCGCACTTAGCTAGGCGGGAGTTGTGTAACAACGCATTACACGTCGTATATCCACTATGCAAAAACGCGTCATGAAGTGAAGCGGGAAAGTTAAAAATCATCGATATCTCGTTTACGTAATATTGAATGTTCATTACGTTACGAGTGATTGTAATTAGACACTGTCATATTTCTGGTCGATTCTCTCAGTAAGGTTATTTCCGTTTTGGCCTCTTCTATGGCCATTTTCAGTATATCCAGAGAAAAACTGGCATATTTCCGATTTACCGAAAGTATCTTACACTCTTCAGGTGTGCTTTAGTATTGTATTGCAAAATTAGATGATAACGTGCCTCTTGAAGGTAACGGAACACAGCTTTTTATATCTACCAGCTATTGCAAGTTACCCCGTTTAAGTACTTGTTTTACGAATAACGTGGTAACAAGTAAGATAAACAAAACTAGTCATCATAAATCAATTATTTTGTTTCCTTATTGTTTATTTTACTATAAAAAATGAGTGTTAGGCTTCTTTTATTTGAAGTGCCTGTGGGCGACACAAACGTTTTACTGACGAAAAATTGACGATGAATTTGACACCATCTTGTGGGATTTTTTAAAAATCACCAAAACAGCAGAAAATCAACATAACAGTATTTAAGGCTTCTTTGAACTGTTAACAACAAGATTCAGTGACTGATATAGATTAAAAATTGAAGTAACAGATCAAAAAGTACAGTAAATTGGATGGATGTAGCGTTGTTGCATGTTACCCCGCTGTTGCAAGTTACCCCGTTTGACGGTACATCTGTCATGAAGATGAAAGTACTCCACGAGCGCAAGAGTCTTTTCTGGATATGCAACCTATGCATCGAATTGATGAAAATAAACGCTTCAAATAGATTTTATCGTCCTTCTGCCAGGCTGTGTCATAAATTTCTGCCAAGCGGTGAGGCAATCAATGATTTGAAGAAGGCTATTTTGGTTAAGGGCAAGCGAATGAAACAGCTTTTTAAGAAGTGCAAGATAATGTCTCTTCACCACTAGGATCTAAAATTAGTGTTGGCGAACCTCCGATGAACTCCACAGCGTCAACCGCCAGCAGTTCACTACTGCTGATACACATTCTGGGGTACCTTGCATAGGAATCATGTGGAGGAGTTTCGCAGAAGATTCGTACAGAATACCACGCCTATAGAACGAGAATTATTATTTGAGAATCTAATAGTCCGAATCCCCGGAATACCTATAACGCGGCAAAAGAATCGCCTTTGCTAAGAAATAGGAATCCTGGTGTGTTAGTTATGGTAGTTCACCGTATCTTTATCATCATGTGAGACTATGTCGGGATGCAATGACTTAGATATTATGATAGTCCCCGCCAACGACCAACAGCCGTTCCGGTCCTGTGTGTGGATACATGGAACGGGGCTCCTGAACTCCAGACCAGGCAAGTGCAGCAACTGCTATGACAATTCTTTCGCAGAAGAAAACCTCCAAACCACTGCAGATTTATTACCAGAACGTGCATGGACTTCGAACCAAAATTGATGATTTTTTATTACTGTAACAAAGTCGAACTTCTAATTCTAGCAGCAGCTATTCGGGAGCACATTTTCTGTCTTTAGAAAATGATCTCCAAGCGCTACAGCAGTCACGACTTACTTACTTACTCGTGTATCCAAGCACACCAGTTTGCAAAGGGATGAATTCAGCGCTCCACTGTCAACTATGACCGTTATCTGCCACTAGGAGAGGTTTACATCAGCAGTCTGAAAGCCCCAAGCCCGAATGATTTTACGTTTAAATTGAAAATCCGTGTTTTAGATCGGCAAGGTAATCTTATTTGAGTGCCAACCCCCTTCGAAGATCCACAAAGTCGTCATCCAGTCTTGGTACCATCGTCTCGAGACGGGTACTGTGGGCACCCCAGTGGACTTGAAACTGGATTTGAAATTAGACTTAAAATGGACTAGCAATCGCTAGTTCTAGAGACCTAAGCAAACGGTGGGCACCCGACATTTCAGAAGAATGTTTTGGTCTGAAAAATCGAGTAATTTTATGATGGCGAAATATACCGGCCGATTAGGTTGAAAACTCCAGATTTTTGGATGCAAGCAAAGCAAAGTCTTGGGTATAACCGTCTTTGGACATTATCCTTCTTTATCGACAGACTTCGTAGCCGGCTGTTATAGAATACAAAACAGTTACCGGGCTGGTGCAACAATCCTACTGACTCTATCTAGCAGCACCGCCTAGCCGAAATTCGAACATACGACGCCTGGCTTGTTAGACCAGCATCGTATCTCGAAGCTAAGTGAGCGGGCAATTTTCGGATGCAATTGGACTTAAAAGTAAAATTGAAATTGGACTAGAAATTAGAATTTGAACTGGACTAGAAATTTGTGTTGAAATTAGACTTGATATTGGACTTTACAAACGGCATTAAATTTGAGCTCATTTGGGCTTGAAGCATTGAACTGGAAATTGGACTTAAATGTGCAGTAATTTGGACTGGAAGTTTTACTTGGAATTAGATATGAAATAGTACTTAACCCTCAACTGGTTAACCGGATACACCGGTACCCATGCCGAGATTTTCGAGTTCCAGTTTCGATTTGTTCTTTTTGAAATATCATCAAAAGGCTCCAAATACTTGTTATTTACATAGCTTTACGTAAATTAAATAATTTATATAAAAACTTTTATATTTATAATCACCTGCTCCTGTTGAAATTGCATTTAAAATAATAGAAATTGAACATTAAATCAGAGTTTAAATATGACATAAAATTGGAATAAAAGTAGACTTGAAGTTGGACCTTAAATCGGACAAGCAATTAGACTTGAAAGTGCACTTGACAATGGACATGGAATTAGACTTGAATTTGGACATGAGCACCAAATTAGACTCGAAGTTTGTTGCGAAAGCAACTAAAGACTTTTCCGAATTATTAACCACCGTTTATTTACGACGATATCCGTGTGCGGACGAGGGGGTGAATATTTCCTACCAATTATATAATATATAGAGATACATAGTTAGAATCTTGTGCAGGTTTGTATAAATCAATGTTACTGTAAGAAACTGTCATTTTCATATTTTGTAATTACTTACGTTTAGTGTTTTTAGGATAATCAATCAGTTTTTATAAATTGTGTGTTAACACGTGCCGTAACCCAAGCAGGAGCGAAGTGCAAAATATTATAAAAACAATGTCAGACTGTGTTACAGGTATACCTCGATATAAGACAATTTATAATTTCTAAAAGTTGTCTTATATCGAAATTGTCTTATATCGAAACATGTTTTTTCAAAAAAAAATTGCATTAGCGGTCGCCAGTTTTGCTCTGTTTTATGTGTTTACGGTTTTTGAACTATTTATTATTGTTTGAGCTATTAGTTTTTTACTATTTTTGGGGTTATTTTGAAATAATGAACATCTTCATGGCACCGATTTCAGAATGGAAAACCAGCTCTGGTATCGTTACCAGCTATGTCAAAGGGATTTGTTTCGATATAAGACAAAATTGTCTTATATCGAATTGTCTTATATCGAGGTTGTTTTATAACAAGGCTGTCTTATATCGAGGTATGCCTGTATAATGGTATATTTTGTTATTGAATAGATATGGAGATACATTGATAACACATTTTGTTATTGAGTAGATATTTAAAACAGTGGCTGTAAGATTAGTTTAATAACTGATTTTGTTATCTTATTTTGGCCTTAAAATGACATTCGATATATTTCATACAATTTTTATTATTGAATAAAGAGGTTTTAGAATACAGTAGGATTTCGAATTTGGCAACAAATGCGTGTTCCCTATGTTGCCAAAATCGAAACCGTGCCAAAATCGAGACCCTTTTTCTTTGTGAAAAAATTTAATGTAAATACTTTAGAAGTTGACTAAATATCATTAATCACCGATTGCAACCATTTTATGTTTAAAAAGTCCGACAAGAGCTGTCCGTCCGGTACAAATAAGTTATTGACATCCTGCGGTAAGACGTAGTCCTACGGCAATAAAAATATTATTGTTCGAAACCACATAACTTTTTTCATAAACATACTCAGGGCATCATTTTTTCGTCATTTAAAGCATGTATGCGGAAACTGATTGATATTTAAGCATATTTTTGGAAGATAAATATCGTGTGTTGCCAAAAACGGATACGTTTGTTGCTAAAATCGAGGCATACCAAAATCGAACCATGCCAAATTCAAAATCCAACTGTATAGATATTCTATAAAATAATTTTTTAATATCTCATATACTACTGCATTTGTTATTCAATACCTTAATAATACTAAAACATGTTATTCTAAACTCTGAATACAGTCATGTTATTGCTTTGTTATTCAAATAATACAAGTAGTTATTCTATTGGCCTTAAAGGAGTAGAATTTTGATATTATTTTTTGTTATTTTACCAACTATGTCAGCCAAAACAAGATCAAATTGTGATATGAGTTATTCGATTTCCAATAACACATTTTGATATTATTTTGCTCTTCGCTCCTGCTCGGGAAGTGCTGAAGCAATTGTATGTAGATAAGCTAGGTTAGCTTCTGGATTCATAAACTATTTAATAACAATTAAACAGTTACCTGCCGTAGATTTAATTTTAGTATAATCGTTAGCTTTAACTTTAGGATTAAGCCGTTCACTTTCTGCAGTAGTGTTGGTGGGTACGATTGGTGGTAATAACAGAGGTATGGCATCTAAGATTAAATTTGTAACTGCTATATCGATGTTGGTTCGTTGCAGCCACGTTCGCAACAAGGATTGACATATTTCTCTTGTTTTCTTTTTGCCCCGTGTTTTCTGTTTAATTGTTCGGTTTAATTGTTCTGTTTTTCTTCAATTCCTGTAGGGGAATTTTCTCATTTTCAGTTCTGTTTGTCCCAATGTTGCAAATCGAGCGAGAAGGCAACCATGCCCCTACTCACACGCGAAAGAGTATGGGAAATATAGCATTCAACGCTTACGCCACACACGCAGCCATAAAAGAAACAGCCGCCGGTGATGTGTGCAGATATTCTGCTACCCACACACTCGCGCTCGCAAATCCTCACATTGTCTTCCTGCATAGCTTATTTCCGAAGCAAGAAACTCGCGGGAAATCAACTGCTCGTGAGGCTGGTGGCGATCTGGGATACAAACGGAGCCTGTGGAGTACCAGAGCGCCCTCCAAAGTAATCAGCCCTTACCGCATCATGAGGGGCTCCGATGTGGCGGACTTTTCTTTCCCCTCATCTCGTGGGATTCTATATGAACAATCAAATAATAAAACATTAACTTCAGTGAGCGCGGACGGATTAGATAATCCATTCGGTGGAGGTGGTATCCAGAGATCTCCGCCGATGGATACCAGTAGAAGCGCCAGCGTAAGCGGAAAGGGAAACGGCACACCTGTCGCTCCAACTGCACCTACCTCGGACGCAGCAATGAACGGCCCGTCGCTAATAAAAGCAGTGGCAGGCAAGAGAAACATGCTATCAAGAGTGGTCGCGGCGTCTCATCAGCTCGATGCCATTATCGAGTTCGTGGCAGGTCGCAGCACCTTAGCGAAGGACCTGAAAGAAAGTCTACTCATGCTTTGGAGCACCATGCGTACTGCGACGAAGGAGCACAGTGAATTCGAAGCGCGAGTAAAAGTGGCAGAGAAAGAGACAGAGAAGACGCTTGTATCGAAGTCTGCACAAACGGATGTCTGCCCGTCAATGGTTTACCATATCGTGGCCTTCGCGACTACGGAGCAGTCCAACGACAACAAGGTATCCGCCAAACGCGCAAGACAGTCCCCAGGGGAAGAAACCCCCACGGGCCCGAAGAAGCGCCTAATAGCAGAGGGTCGTAAGCCAACCGAAGAACCCACTGAGTGTAACAAGACGCTGTTATCGTCCGACAACCAGTGGGAGTTGGTCAAAAAGAAGAAGGCCAGGAAGAAAGAGGAGGATCGAGCTCCACCGAAAGTGGCGATGCCCTTATCCTCAAAACTGAGGGGCCGAAATTTTCGGAAGTTTCAAAGGCCATGAGAGGGCATGATCAGTTGAAGGGTCTTGGCGCGGATGTGCGGAGTATCCGCCGCTCTCGCACAGGCGACATGATCCTTGAACTCAAAAAGAATGCCACTGAAAAGGGTTCTGCTTACAAAGTGCTGGCAGAAAAGGTCCTTAGCGATAGCGTGCATATCCACGCACTAACGCCCGAGATAACTCTCCAGCTTAAAAACCTGGACGAGATCACTCAAGCGGGCGAACTATCACGAGCTCTCAAGGAGCAATGTAACGTGGTGGTGAGTACCGAGGCAGTTCGTCTGCACAAGGGACCGGCGGGAACCCAGGTAGCAACTATAAGACTTCCACGAGTAGACGGAAATGCAGCCCTTAAAGCGGCTAAGCTAAAGGTGGGATGGTCCGCATGCCCACTGAGCGTGTTCCAGCAGCCGGAGGCCTGCTTCCGGTGCTTTAAGAGAGGGCACAGGAGCTGTAAAAGGGGCCAAACCAAAGCCACTTGTGTAAGAGATGTGGCGGTACGGGCCATATAGTGAGGGACTGTACTGCGTCACCCAAGTGCCTGATACGTACCGGCCAACGGGACGCTAAGCACACAACAGGAGGCCCGAAGTGCCCGGCAGGCGCGCCGGCGACTAAAACACGGGTTTTGGTTAATTGTTCTGTTTTTCTTCGATTCCTGTAGGGGAATTTTCTCATTTTCAGTCCTGTTTGTCCCAATCTTGCAAATCGAGCGAGAAGGCAACCATGCCCCTACTCACACGCGAATGAGTATGGGAAATATAGCATTCAACGCTTACGCGGCACACGCAGGCATACAAGAAAAAGCCGCCGGTGCTGTGTGCCGATATTCTGCTACCCACACACTCTCGCTCGCACATCCTCACATTGTCTTCCTGCATAGCTTATTCCCGAAGCAAAAAACTCGCGGGGAATCAACTGCCCGTGACGCTGGTGGCGATCTGGGATACAAATTTTGCTTTTTCTTCTTCTTCTTCATCATCTTCGTCCTCGATTCTCCTCACGGGCGGGAGTGCGAGCCCTCGCGTGTAATCGGCATCAGCAGATCGGCCTGCTACGACGAACGATGAGCGACAACTTTAGCTGTTAGCTAAACACATACTCGCAAAAACTCGTTGCAATGCATGAAGAAATCAGAGCGGGAGCTTTAAAGGGATGCTTATGCCGGCGTGTTCGTTAAAATGAGTAGGCGTGTGTGAGAAAATTAAACCACCTCAGCGTGGGCTGGTTTGTCCTCTTGTTTTTCACTATTTTTTTTGTTAGTTCCATCTCCGTGTTTTCTTTTCTTCTTTTTCGTTTCCAGTTTTAGTCTTTTTCTAACTTTCCTCCTTCTCGTTGATCATCTTCGTCTGCCCCGTTTTTCTTCTTTCCTGTTACGTTTACTTTATTTTCTCTACACTTCTAACATTTTCTTTAGTCGGTTTTCCTGCTTCTTTTTTTACCCATTTTTTATCCCATTCCTATTCCTTTTATATCACGTTCAACCTCTTTTTCCCGTTTTCCTCGTTTCCTCTATCGGTTTTTTCCTCTCATTATTCTTTTTTTCCTTTTGGTTTCTATTGTTTTCTGTTTCGCCTCCATTTCTCATGATGCTTTACCTCTTTTTCTTTCACGTTTTTCCACACACCGTCGTGTTTTTTTTTAATTTTCTGTCTCGTCTCCCTTCTATTTGCAATGTTTTCTTTCCTTTTCTTTATTTTATACCTTCTTCTAGTCCGCTTGGTTAAAACCACATTAAAAATAAAAAATAGCCCACTTTCTTCGTTCTCTTCTTTTCCTGTCCCATTTTTCGCCGTTTTCAGTCCTGATTTTCCGCTTGTTTTTCCCTTTTCTTATCCGTTTTTCGTCTTTTTCTTCCCTTTTCAGGCCCGATTTCTTCTTTACCAGTCCTGTTTTTTTGTTTTCTGTGCCGTTAACTACTTTTCTACAGACACAGACTTTGTTTCCGTCTGTTCCGTTTTTCCCTCTTATAATACCCAATTTACCTAATTTATTTACTTTCTGTCAAATTTTGTATTTCGTTTTCTTTTCTTTTTTTGGACTGTTTTCTTTTGCTTGCATTGTGTTACGATTTTTCTTTTGTTTTTCTTTTTTATATCAGTTAATCTTCATTTTCGATCCCGTTTGTCCAGCTTTTGTCACGTTTTCCACCGTGTTCTTTTTTGTTTTTTTTCCTCCAGAAGCAACAAAAGGCAGACTACCTTTCGATCCATTGGTTATGCAGCTGAGAATATGCTAAGAGAATTTTTGAATTAGGTAAATGATAGGCAAATATTTTAGAAATTTCTATGTGACAGAAAATATTTTTTTTTACTTTTCTTCGGTGTTTTCCACAATTGCATCACTTAACTTAAAATTGGACTTGAAATTTAAAATGGATATTAATTGGTTTTTAATTGGTACTTAAAACTGGACTTAAAAGCGGACTTGAAGTTGAATTTGAGAGCACTTAAAAGTGGACATAAAATTGGACTTGAAGGTGTACTTAAAGTTGAAATTAGACTTGGCAATGGACAAATTGAATAAATTGACTAGAAGTAGAACTTAAAGTAGGAATTGAAATTAAACTTTCAATTGGATATGAATTAAATACAAATTGCACTTGAAAAATTGAACTGAAAATTGTCTAGTTTTAGACTTAAAATAGAAATTGAAAGGAGTGATGAAATTTGGCAAAAAAATTTAATTGAATTTGGACTTAAAATTAAGTTCAAAATAGACTTGAAACTAAACTTGAAACTAAAATAAACTTAAAATATGGCTTCAAACTGGAACTATTTTTACGCAATTAGTTTACTTGTCGCAAAACTATTGCGAATTTGGACTACAAATTCGAAATGAAATCAGACATTAAATAATGTTTAAAATGGAACATGAAATTGGAATTGCAAAAGGACTTTGAATTTGAAATCGCACTTTAAGTTTGTCCTAAATTCGAATAGACCAACCTCATGTTTTGTCTTGACCTTTAATTTTTTTTAACGGTAGTTTTTACAATCGACGGAATGGACGGTAGAAGAAAGCAATGAGACAAAGGTGTTTATCAAATCCAAACAGATTTGGATAAGACGGAAAAGAGCGGAAAATTAGGTACGGGAGGGTCATTGAAGTAACGCTTATTAAGAAGTGTATCGTTCCTCTTTACCCAAGCTGGGAGATCTTGCTTGGGATGCCAGCAGAGCCGTAGCATGCCGTTCTGGCGCTCTTGGCAAAGACCCGATATGGCGCTCGCGGGGGCGCTGGTTGTCAGCTAGAATTGAAATTAAACATGAAATTTTACTAGAACTTGAGCTTAAAATTTGATTTGAAACTGCATCTATTATCATGAAACTGCTTTACTTATTGCAAGAATCTTGGTTACACCTTAAGGATTTTTTACATCAAATTTTATAGAGAAGATAGAGCACGTACCGCCATCTTATAGTTTGGAAGAGATTTCTATAATTTTTGAGTTTTGTAAACAAAATATGTACCCGAGAAAAACGAAAAAGGTCTAAGGGAATGTCCAGCAGTAAAACAAAAAAGTATGTTCCGATCGCTGACGCTAACGTAAAACATAGTTTTACCGCCTTTATTTGCAATTTTCTTCCACCGATTGTTGGGGATATTTGCATGCATTTTCATTATAAAGTTTTTGTTCTACGATGATTGGTTCAAGAGTTACAATGTTTCAAAACAAGCGATGTCCAAGAAAATCGGGAAATTTCCATTAAAATTTTTTCAGAATATACTCGAGTTTTTTTAGCTTATTTATCTTCGTTCCATGAACTATGCTTGTACATAAAACTTTATAAAATTTTGGGCCTTCGGCTTCGGGGCGTTAATTTTGCAAAAAGCCCAAGTGTAATATAATAATTTAATATTATTTCGCACATCTCCCTCATAAAAACATATCTCCAATCGAACAAAGAAAGCCGAAAAGATCAACGGACAAGATTTGCTTCCATTCAAAAGCCATCAAATCAAAGCTGACGTTTCCCTCTAGGAGAGCTCGCTCTAGTAGATCCATGAATCATACGTGTTACTTGCTAGAAACAGTAAAAAAAATCCGTGGCATATGCCATGTGGGCCAACAAAGAACCAACCAACCAACGCAGAAAGGACAAAGCCGCTCCGTTTACCGTCCTTTAAATGGCACGCAGCACCCCGAGCCGAAAGAGATCTTCGCCCGTCGATCGGTAAACAGAGTATCGTCTGCCGTCATGCTACTATGACGCGAAAGCATCCTGAGTCAATCGTGGCACCTTCGACAGTCAGACAAGAAATGGAAATCGTATACAGTTCTTTGCTTAACTATTGCTGTAGATTTGTTTGAAAGAAAAAAGAAAGAACTGTCAATCACATATTGATATTTTTTAATTAGATTTTCTGTTGTTGGAAAATGGTTTCATTCATCATTTAGACCTACTACGAGAAGATGTAACCGAAGGATCGGAGATAGAAGCAGCACACGCGGGGTGGAACGCACCTTTTCGCTTCGACTTTCTCTCTCCCAAAAGATTCTCCTTCCCAAGACAGAGTAATGGGTCGCACCAGGAAATGCGATAGCAATCAAAGTAAACTGTCAGGGTAGCTTTGTTTGATCTTCGTTCCACTTCTGTTTGTTGGTTTGTTTTCTCAGGTTCAGCCATGGGTGTCTAGGTTTTTTGCCAAATGTTTGTGACTTTTGATGGAAGATCAGAGCCGAAAAAGGCGCGCGCACGTGGCACCTTCCTTGACAAATGTCGTACAACATTGCTCAACATGCTCGCATGGATTCGGTTGGTTTGTAGTGAAAATATCCTAAACAAACTGTACTCCAGCACTGGAACTGAAGTACTTTGACTAATTAGCCGGGGATTGACCAGATTTGCAAACAGACTGAAGCCTTCCGTTAATGCGATGAAAATAAATCGGATTGGGGTTTGGAAACATCCATTGCGCTGCAATTATGCAATCAATTTGAATTAATTAAATAACTACTTTGTTATCGAACATCGAACGATGATGGGGTTGGCAATCGTTTCAAATTTATACGGCTTGTTTCCAATAAAAGCAACTGCCAACAACAGAACGAACACGATCCGGAACTAAATCGTCACTCATTTCGGTTTGTTCATTGGACATATAAATGACACGATGGGTAATTTTCCAATAATCACCTTCTACTTTCCATCCATCAACACACAGCTTTCCGGCCCATGAGTTCAGTTGCGTGCGTGAGTCCCACTAGGCAATGAATGCAACGCCCATTCACCGTTTCAACGGACCAATCGATCAAAGTGATATCGTGCTGAACAGCGAAAAG
The DNA here is from genome assembly GCF_943734655.1 of Sabethes cyaneus. NCBI lineage: Eukaryota > Metazoa > Arthropoda > Insecta > Diptera > Culicidae > Sabethes > Sabethes cyaneus. Next base: position 74,940,040 of record NC_071355.1, on the reverse strand, counting down.
CTAAACCACCACTCGCTATCCACTGAGAACACAGGACATTCGTGGCCTAATGACTTCCTGGACAAACTTCCTGCTCACCCCCACCATATAGTTGTACTTGCAGTGTTTACAGATTGATCAACTAAATTGTCATAAATAGGGTTTAACCATCCTTCGCTGTTTGATGCGTAAATAATGAGATTGGCTTTTGTTTTAAATATTTTTAATTTCAAGATAAAAATCAAACTATTTGCTCTCCATCTTCTAGCAACACTGGTTGCAAATTGCGTGACTTGCTTGAACTGTTTAATAATAATTCGCACTTGAATCATGTCCAGCACCCTCTGAGTACCATCTAATTGAATCCAGTTACCGTGTTGTCGGACACAAACTTCACTTCCGTTTCGGTTGCATATATTGTTCCTCCGGTGGACGGACAAGATGGACAAGTCCATAAATTACAACCAAAGTGACCATCACTTAGTGGTTATCAAAAGGTACAGTCGAATGACGGATAGACTTGCGGAGGATCATCACATTTCTTATGGATCCTTTCCGTTGGCATTGTCTTTGAAATCGGATTCTTCCGCACCGGAGATACTGGTAACGATGAAGAATGTAGGATGTGTTATAACATCCAGCTGTGCTTCGTCCGAGGAGGGTCATTGTAGTCGTTTTGATTTCCACTGCCGCAAACATATCGGATCAGTGCGGGGTAAAACATTTGCTCTGTTTCAGTATCCTCTTCAAAGTTAGTTCAAAATTAAACTTACCTCTTTATTTGCAAATTCTCTTCTTGGTGGGTCCTAATTATTCCAAAGTAGCATTTTGCTCAAAATCAAAATAATTTTGTGATTTTTCAAGAGCACATTTTACTTCACTCATCCCGACCTCCTCCGCTCATATCTGCACTCCAAAAGGTACTGGGACGAGGTGTGCCAGAAGAGCGCAAAAGTAACCCTCCGAAACCGAAACGGTGAGGGTGACTCTATTCACCCCCTTCACAAAGCGACCGAGCGACCAAGCGGAGTGGAGTGAGTTGAAAACCAATATGTGAGTGGAAATCCTTGCCTGCCGGTTCCAACGTCCGTCGTCGTCGTCATGTACCTCGTACCTACCCACATCCAGTAGGTACCGGTGCATTGTGCTTGCGTACATCGATGCCCGATGGTCGTTATTAAGCCATAATTTAACGTTGAGAAATCAAACAATGTTCATCCCGCGGTCGACTTTTGAATGAGATTTGCCCGGGAGTTCTTTTGGTTGCGGTAGCCGAAGCCCGCAAGGGGGTGGCAATAAGAGCGATTTATGATATCTTAGGATATGCTTTGCGGAGAGCAGTGCAGTGGTTGGTAAATAGTCGGTCATCATACGAAGCTGGTTTGGGGAGTAAATATTTTATGGTTGAGGCTGCGGTCAATCCAAATTCTATTTGCGGTGGTATGTTATGAATTTTAAATTAATTATTAGCTGTCCCATCAGGACAGCTGAAAAATAGGAAGCGTAGCAGGGGAATCTTCACGTCACACATTTTTAGATAAAGTAATTGCATTCGTTGAAATTTTTTAAAAATGTTTCGAGATTTGCTGTAGCATCCCGAGCAGGAAGCCTAACAAAACACTATCTTACCAATATCTTATTTTGTTACTGAACAGATATGTAGAATATCGGTGACCGAGTTCGCGAAAATTCCGGATTGACGAGATACCAGTTGTTGCGGGCGACAGCCCAGTTTAACTTGGTTGTGCACCTCCGAGGGAAAAGTTTTGACTGTTCCCAAGGCCATTTGCTTAGAGGTTAGACAGGAATCCTCAGTAAATCGAACTACTATTGAATGGAGTCGCAAAAAATAATCTGAACCAAAGTAGTTAGCTTTAGCAGCCGAGAGCCGGGGTGGCACTTGCCGTATCAAGAATTCCTCTCCATTGTACTCGCTCCTGGGCTACTCGTCGCCAATACGTTGCGCGTCTCGACACACACAAGTCGGCTTCAACCTGGTCGAGCCATCGAGCACATCGGGCCCCTCTATTCCAGGTGCCGGAGGGGCTCTTGAAGAGAACGAATTGCACTGCACAGTCGTCCGGCATCCTTGCGACGTGGCCGGCCCATCGTAGTCTTCCAACTTTCGTCAGGTGTACGATGAGAATCTCTCCAAGCAGCCTGTAGCTCGTGATTCATACACCGCCGCCACTCTCCGCTTTCTGTTTGTTCTCCGCCAAAAATAGTCCGCAACACCTTCCGTTCAAATACGGCTAGTGCACGTAGGTCTTCCCTAAGCAAATTCCGTACTAATATAGTATGATCCAGAACTATAACCAGCGTCAATTGGAAGGCATATCGACCCACTGGTGTCATTGGATAACCACCATTCAGCTCTTATTTTTGCATTGAAAGCTCTGCGCATCTATGGTCTCTCGAGTCTTTTCGAATTGCATAGAGGGCTGTGGCCAGAGGCAGGGGATGGACTGTCTTCTATGTTATTCAACATCCCTGTTGAAGGTGTGATCCGGCGAGCGGGCATCCAAAGGAGAGATATGACCTTCACGAAAGGTAGCCAACTCGTAGCCTTCGCAGATATTGTACTAGTAGAGACGCCTGTCGGAATGTGGAGGTATTCAAACAAAAGCGAAAATAGCAAACCCGCGTCTTTCAGGAGAAGAAACGCCAGAAAGAGTGCGAAGAGCTCGAACAGCTGTGCCATTAACATGATACACGGAAGTTCCATCGAAAACTCATCGAATCTCTCAAGGGCTTTATATCAAATAATTGTTATGAACTAGGATTAACTGCGGTTATCTACAAGAAAAACAAAGAGCTGAATTGTAAGAACTACCGAGCGATCACTATGCCGCCTACAAAGTGCTTAACCAAGTCATCATCTATTGACTGGCCCCAACAGCTAATAGATTCGTGGAGGATGGAGGATCGGCCTACACTGGGGCATATCTTCACCCTGCAGCAGATTCTCAAGAAGTGCTTCGAATTCCGAGTCCCAGCGCGTCACCTGTTCATTGCTTTCAAAGATGCATATGATAGTGTAAACCGACATGAGCTATGGAAAAAGCAAAATCGGCTTTCCGGAGAAGCTTACTAGACATATCGTGACTACAATGGATGGAATTCAGTGCTGTGTGAGAATTTCGGGTGAATTGTCGGACCCTCTCGGTTCTCGCCAGGAACGTTGACAAGGAGTTGGTCTTTCTTGCCTACTGTTCAACATTGCGTTTAAAGGTGTTATAAGACGAAGTTGTCCCTACTTCCCTGGTTGTCCCTGGGGTCGCTAAGAGGAGTCGACGTAACGACTGGTTCGACGAGGAATGCGATGGGGATGATAGATAAGAAGAATGTAGTGCGGGCGTCGATGCCGCAGCAGGGGACCCGTCAAAACGTGAAATGATACCTATAGACAGAAACGAAAACAGTAAACCCACTTGAATGGAGTGCGAGGACATAGAACAGCTGTATCATTCTCAGAAAACGCTTAAATTCTACAAGAAACCGAACTTGTCCCGCAAAAGCTTCGTGCCGCGAGCCGAAGCATGCACAATAGGTGAAGTGATCGGAGCCATCGAGCATGAACAACTCATGAACAACAAGGCAGCTGGCGAGGATGGCATCGTAGCAAAGTCTATCAAGATAGGCCCGGATAGATTCTGTCTGCACCGGCTGGTTGTCAGGATCTGGGAAACAGAACAGCTACCGGAGAAGTTGAAGGAGAGAGTAATATTTGCCAATATACAAGAAGGGCGACAAGTTAGAATGTGAGAACTACCTAGTTAGTGATCCTCATATAAAACCGCCTATAAAGTGCGTTCTCAGATCATCTTTCGCCGTCTTCCGCCACTAGCAAGTAGATTCGTGGAAAGTTTCCAAGCCGGTTTTGTAGACGGGCGATTGACAACGGACCAAATCTTTGTGCTGCAACAGATCCTCCAAAAATGTCACGAATACCCTATGCACTATCCCATCGACCGACAAGAGCTATGGAAAATTATGTACGAAAACGGCTGTCCCGAGAAAACGGCTGTTCGGTGCTGTATGAGGATATCGGGCACGTGATAAAGCCCGTTTGAAACATGTAGGGGACTTCGATAAGGCGATGATATTTCCGGTCTCCTTTCCAACATCGCGCTAGAAGGTGTTATGAAACCTGCGGATTTTAACATGTGGTGCATGATCTTCAACAAATCCAGCCAATTTACCTGTTTCGCCGACGACGTGGACATTGTCGAGAAGAAATACGCAGACGTACCCAGAGAAATACGCATGACCGAAAGTCGTGCTTATTATGGACTCCACAAGATCCTGGTCTAGTAAGCTTCACCCCAGTACCAAATGTACCATATGCAAAACGCTAATAAGACCGGTAGTCCTCTACGGGCACGTAACGTGGATAAGGCTCAACGGGGACTTGAAAGCACTGGCCGTTTTTGAACGTCGTGTGCTTTGGATCATCAAAAGAATGAACCACGAGCTGTCGCAGCTCTTCGTCGAACCTCGAACCCAGTATCCAGAAAGATGCAAGAGCTGAAAGGGTACAATGGACAAGACATGTTGTGAGAATACCGGACAACAACCCGGCAAAAAAAAGTTTTCGCCTTGAATCCTGTTGGTACCAGACGCAGAGGTACGCAGTGTGCTCGCTGGTTAGACCAAGTGGAGCATGATCTGTAACAGTCGAGAAATTGGAGACGAACAGCCATGGGCCGAATTAGTTAGCGGAACATTATATTGCAACCCTACTAGCACAGTTGTTACAAACCAGTTATAGTAACCGATATATCACTAATTTTAGTCATAAATAAGTTGCTGCAGCAAGAAGTGCCAAAACTGTGCTGCTTGGGAAGTCAAATCTTGAGGCACAGCGAGCCACGATAGGTAAGTAAATTGTCCCTACTATGGACTCCAGAAACATTTGCGGTCGAATAATATGTGCCTCCGTACAGAACGATGATTGTCGGTTGTCCTCTATGGGTATACAGCTAATAAGAACTGGACCTGCGAGCATACAGAGTTTTCGAACGGCGGGAACTTTGGCGTCGTGCAAGAGACCGGGGGGGGGGGGGGGGGGTTAACCTGACCGCATTTCAAGGTCAAAAGACTAAAACACGAGTTTGGTCAATTTCATAGGAACGGAGCCTTTCTCCGAAGACCCGCGCTGAGAAACGCAGACCAACACGCTTACGGACGAACAACGTCACACGCAGCACCTTGCAAGTCGTAAGGACCTGCATAGTGTCGTCGTCCTAAAAGTAAAAACGAGTTAGATCAAAACTTCTCGGTCGGTGTTCTCTACAGTAGGTGGAGGAAGAGGCACAATTTGTGTTTAAAAATAACCCAACTCATGTCGCAACGTTAATATGGGGGTTTGTGCAGACTCCTTTTGTCCAGCGCGTCTGTGGTTCATAGGTACACGAGTACCCACAAGCCATATGCCCTGGCGGGTGTTGTGGGTTCAAATCCGGTTATAATCTCAGATTATAGCTTAGTTCGACCCATGCACCTTCCAGCATTGGACAAAAGGTAGGAGACAACTTGTGAAGCGTAGCTACCTATTACCCACCTCCCCCCCTTCCTTTCCACTCTTTCCCCTCCATTCCCAAAAAATCCTTTTTCATTACTTTCCCTTACCGTCCCTTCATCAATTGTAGAACCATCGCTTAAAAAAAATATTAATATATAGGGTAATTGATCCAATAGTTGTGGTAGTACCAATAGTTGCGCTACTATTCATTATTAATGCATATTTTCGTCACCGTAGCATTTTAGATAAAACAATTACATTCATTATTTAAAACAGGTTCTTAGAAGTATTGGTAGTTAGACTACACCATTTAAAATTAAAGCATTATTTGCTAAAATGCCAATTTTCCAAAATCCAACGCGCAGTTGGAGCGCACAACTATAGGCGCTCATCTATAGTTTTGCTACGATGTTTTTTCACTTAGCAAACTAGCAATGTATATGGAATAACACAATTAAAGGAACACCAAACTTATTTAAAGAAACATTAGCGCAACTGTTGGTACAATATAATTGAATCGGAAAATTCATTTTTTCTTTATAAAGCTTCTCGTACAACGAAAGTAATTGTCTTGCCTTGTGACAAATACCTTGTATTTGATAAATTTAATTTAATTTAATTTAATTTGTGCAAAATTAAGTTATATTGTGCTTAGTGGCGCAACTAATGGATCATCTACCCTACCTGACCGCATTTCAAGGTCAAAAAACAACGAGTTTGGTCAAAAGATATATTATGCCATTTGTTATTTCGGCCAATTGTGTTTCGGCCATTCGTGATTCGGCCATTCGTATGTAATCCGATTATGTTATGCATCTCTTGTCATAAAACATGAGACCAACTAAGTAAGTGAATTGAACTTGACTATACAATATCTGGTCTATTTCCATCCTTTTAGACGCATGATGTAGTAAACGATCCTTCAACGATGTCTGAACCGAATTCACTGGTGGGCTCTGACTTAGATCGAGGAAGAACAGCTAACGACGTGACAAAACAATAATATATCTTCTTCGGAAAATTCCTTATATTGAATGTGTCATTCTTGCCAAAATGTCACCGTTATATGATAGTTTTTTTCTTTTTTATATGATTATTTTTCATGACAACATTTGTTGCGATCATGATTGAAGGCTTGCGTTGAAGTTGGGATTACTATTACTGGTAAATATTTCCTAAGTAGGTACACAGCAACGTACGACAGCTGCTCGTCACGGGACATCAAGATCGTCATCGGGGATATGAACGCCCAGGTCGGTAGGGAAGAAATGTATAGACCGGTGGTAGGACCCCATAGTCTGCACACCGCCACGAACGATAACGGCCAACGATGTATAAACTTCGCAGCTTCCCGAAGCCTGGTGATCCGAAGCATCTTTTTCCCGCGCAAGGATATCCACAAAGCCACCTGGAGATCACCGGACCAACGTACAATGAACCAAATTGACCACGTTCTCATAGAGGGCCGGGTCTTCTCTAACATCACGAACGTACGCTCCCGTCGGGGTGCGGATATTGATTCTGACCATTACCTAGTAGCAGTACATGTGCGCTCAAAGCTGTCCACCGTATACCGGACACGTCAAAGCCGCCCTCCTCGGCTGAACATCAGGCAGCTAGATAACCCACAAGCTGCCGAGAACTACGTGCGAGTACTGAATGAGGCACTGCCTTCCGAGGAGTTAGGTGCTTCAAACCTCGAAGACGGTTGGGGCAGAACACGCTCGGCCATCGGAGACCGCGGCACTAGATATTGAGTCTCGGAGTACACAAAATGATTGGTTTGATGGGGAATGCCAACAAGCGGTGGAGGAGAAAAAAAAAATGCTTAGAAAAATTATCTAAGTATTGCCACTAGAGAGAACCTGGCCAAGTACCGACGAGCTAGGAACCAGTTGACCACGGAGAAAAAAGCGCCAAAAGGAGGACAGAGTTCGTGAAGAATTAGAGCAACTATTCCGAGCCAATGACACGCGCAAGTTTTATGAGAAGGTGAACCAAACTCGGAAGGGCTACACACCGAAACCTGACATATGTAGGGACGAGGGAGGGAATCTAATTACAAACGAGCGCGAGGTGGTCGACAGGTGGAAGCAGTTCTTCGATGAACACCTCAATGGCGAAGTCGCAGAAGGAGGCGGAACGGAAATTAACCTAGGAGCGCCCATGGAAGATAGTGATGTCCTAGCACCTGATCTCCAAGAAGTCAAACGAGAAATCAGGCTGCTGAAGACCAATAAAGCCGGTGGGAAGGACCGCCTACCGGCAGAGCTTTATAAACATGGCGGAGAAACGCTAGCAAAGGCTCTACACTGGGTTATTTCGAGGATTTGGGAGGAAGAAAAGCTACCGGAGGAATGGATGGAAGGAGTGGTTTGTCCCATCTACAAAAAGGGTGATCGGCTAGACTGCTGCAACTATCGTGGTATTACGCTGGTAAATGCCGCCTACAAGGTACTCTCCCAGATCCTGTTACGCCGGCTGTCACCGATAGCACAAGGTTTCGTAGGGAATTATCAGGCGGGTTTCATGGGGGCTCGCGCAACTACGGACCAAATTTTTACTATCCGACAGATCTTGCAGAAATGTCGGGCGTACAACGTGCCCACGCACCACATCTTTATTGATTTCAAAGCAGCATACGATACAGTCGATCGAGACAAGCTATGGCAGATAATGCACGAATACGGGTTTCCGGACAAACTGACGCGTCTGATCAGAGCTACATTGGATCGAGTGATGTGTTTCGTACGCATCTCTGGGACACTCTCGAGTCCCTTCGAGACGCGACGAGGGTTGAGACAAGGTGACGGTCTATCCTGCATGCTGTTCAACATCGCTCTTGAGGGGGTGATCCGACGAGCGGGCTTCGAAACGAGAGGCACGATTTTTACCAAGAGTAGCCAACTTCTAGGCTTTGCAGATGACTTCGATATCATTGCCAGGAACTTTGCGACGGCGGAGGCAATCTACGCCAGACTGAAAGCGGAGTCTAGGAGAATTGGGCTAAAAATAAATGCGTCGAAGACCAAATATATGAAAGGAAGAGGCTCAAAGGAAACAAATGCGCGCCTCCCACGGACGGTAACCGTTGACGGCGACGAACTAGAAGTGGTAGAAGAGTTCGTGTATTTGAGATCGCTGGTGACCGCGGACAACAACACTAGTAAGGAGATCCAGCGGCGCATCCAAGCGGGAAATCGGGCGTACTTTGCTCTTCGTAAAACGCTACGATCAGGAAGCATACGCCGCCGCACGAAGCTAACGATGTACAAAACCATTATTAGACCGGTAGTTCTTTATGGACTTGAAGCCGTGACGCTGCTTACGGAGGACATACGCGCCCTTGCCGTGTTTGAGCGGAAAGTGCTGCGGACGATATTTGGCGGAGTACAAACTGAAAGCGGAGAGTGGCGGAGGCGTATGAATCACGAGCTACAGGCACTGCTTGGGGAGACTCCCATCGTACATCTAGCGAAAGTTAGCAGGCTACGGTGGGCCGGACACGTCGCAAGGATGCCGGACGACAGTGCGACGAAAATAGTCCTCTTCAACAACCCCACCGGCACCAGGAACAGGGGGGCCCAACGTGCACGATGGCTCGACCAGGTCGAAAGCGACTTGCGACTTCTGAGACGACTAGGAAATTGGCGACGAGTGGCCCAAGACCGAGTTGAATGGGGACGAGTGCTTGAAAAAGCACGAGCCACCTCGGCTTTATGCTGCTGAAGAAGAAGAAGAAGGTACACTCAAGTCTTTTTATACGAGGTGGATACGTGGTGCGTAAAATAAAACCCGAATTAATCCACCTAGCGTCGTGACCTAGCCTTTTTACTGCCACAATAATCATTATTTAATTTCTCAGGAACTTAATTGTAGATGTATAGATGTTATATTAGACTATATTTTTAAATATCCGTTCCGTATTCTGATACTCCTCAAAACTGCTCTCTACGGGAAGGATGGGGAAGGGAACCGGTATTAAAACGAGTAGAAACGGGTGTGCGTCGCGGCGCTTGCCAAATACAATGGGTGTTTCCGTCGCAAACAGAAACCGCCGGACACAAACCACTAATCCGGGTAATATCACAGCTAATAATGTTGCCAAGACTCCTGGATCGAGATTATACGAAGGTCACAAGGCGAACGAAAGCTGAACGACCAAGACTAACACTCCTTTCAAGTTCGACCACGAAATTTAACAGCAAAGCGGAGATAAAATGGTAGAGTAATATCGCTGTGGTTAAAAATCGGGATTTTACATCTAACTTAACGGTTTATTTCCCTTCTCCCAACAATGTTCACTTAAATCTAACTACTTGCGCATAACTAAGGCTGGTGTTTTTACATATCCTCGACGTGGTCTTTTGACGATCCAAGTGGCCTCGGCCACTGTAACTAGATAGTACGGCATCGTACTACGGGAGCCGGAAAGCACTGGGTCCCGTCTCTACCATAGGACCGATGGCAAACGAACGATTCTATCGCGCTGCGCCGAATGCGGACTGGCACGCAGGCTTCACCGGGATACAGATGCGCTGCCCTTCTGCGCCTGTGGAATAAAGTCCAAGAATAAAAGGTCCCTCGAGGACCTTTTCGAGGGATATTAGCCTTTTTCACACACCAGCCTTAGTTTTTCCTACACCAGCCTTAATCTACCGTTACACATTTTAAAATTAGCTTATAACTATTTTTACCTTTTGTTTTCTTGTATATTTTCACTGGTAGTTTTACAATCTTTTTATTCACGTCTGTTTCTTTGTTACGTGTTCGTAGATTGTTCATTTTAACAATTTTTGTTGTATAATTATTTGGCACTAGAATATAAGTTTTACAATAGACTATTTATTATTCACAATACACTTTTTTTACGACTTGACAATTACCTAGTATTGTCCTTTCTACATACCACAAACGACATAATCTTAATTTTATCTATCAAAATGAACTGTTTTTAAGTTAAAACAAGTACGATCCTCGCGCACTGATCGTTAAGTTTTCCAAACAACAAATGATCTGCTGTTTATCGAGCCTAGCCCTTTTATAATTTCGGTCAGTTAAAAATTGGAATCTTTAAAAGACTTCCAATTTTTAACGATCTTTTGTCCTGGCAACAATTATTTATTGGATAATACCCTAGGTTTTGAATACCTTGGTTGTATTCCTAGTGGTATCTGTGAGCAACCCTGTAGGGGGGATCCCTCCGTCTAACGTGGACGTGGAGGGTTATCACACTTACAGAGGAATCTTCTGATTGTATTAGAAAAGGCTTTCCCGAGCGAATTGCCCCTCCGTCCCAGACGTGAGACGCCAGACGTGGAGGGATATAACTCACTCAGTCGATCGCATCACCGTTTCTCTTGCAGATTAGTGAGAAAGCTTTCCGCCGTGAGCGACTCGTCCGTCCCAGTCGCGATGCGACAGACTTGGAGGAATATCGCTCATCTCGTTGACAACTTTCTCAAACCTGTTTAGTTATGCCCGAGAGAGAGACAGAGCGACTCGTCTGTCCCGGTCGCGATGCGACAGACTTGGAGGGATATCACCCACCCAGTAGACAGCTTACTCAGGCCGTTTTAGATATGACTGAACCAGCTTTCCCGTGTGAGTGACCGCTCCACCCGAAGGTTTGGAGCGCTATCAGTCAAACAGTCGACAGCTTGCTCAGAGATGGACTTAGGAAATTGAATTGGGAATTATGAGCAGATTGAAATAAGCATGGTAAATTGGCAGAGCTAATTTTATATATATTATGTAACCGAAGGTTACAATTCCTCAAAATCCTTATTTGCCAGTAAAATTCACAACGTATTGTGTAGAATAATTATATTTTCTTTCCTTGGGTGCATAAATACATGTAAGCGTCATTTATGTTACTTGATGAACACCTTATTTAGTTTTATAATATTTATAGAAAAATAATGTAAACACAAAACACTTGAATGAATATGTATAGAAAATTAGAAATTAACCCTCTAACGGGTCTACAGACGGCCTTAACTTTCGGGCTTCAGAGCCACATACGAAACTTGTTTTGAATTGACAATATGAAATATGTGTTCATAGCAAATTTTTTGATATTTTGATATTAATACCATGCGTTCAAAAGTTAGCATCTTTGAAAAACAAGAGTTCAGAAAAATTATTATTATATTTCGCTTTTGAAGCAAAAGGATATCTACAACAAAATGATTGATCTCAAAATTTTACTATTGGTTTGCTTGGCTTCAATTTTGCAATATATCTGAATTAGAAAAAAATTACTGAATAGAGCATTATATATGAAAACGAGAAATGGAACTATTTCTTAGCTAGCGCTCCTTCAGATAATTATTTTTGCATGAAAATCAAAACTTAAGCTTCTTTTGAATGTACTTTCATGAAAAGATAGTCATTAGCTTGATCACATCGTTTTTACAATGTTAGAGGGTTAGGAAAACAAGATGAGGTCGAAAAATAGTGCCAAAGCTGCGCCATAAACATGCTTGAGAATGAGAAATACGATCGATATGATTCCCAGTGCTTGTCTTTTTTTGATTTATTTATTAAAACATGACACATGACATAAGACATCTGTCCTTTAAAATATCACTAACGAAAACAAATCTTACAAAATTTCTACCGTGCAACGTTTACTTCCTATTTTTCATATAACATTTCTAAGCTCTAGTATCTATTGATTGAAAAGAGCATCTATTGATGCGCAGAATTTGTTTGGAATTTGTACAAATTTATTTGGAAAAATCAACTCACTAGTATTTTTATTCTATACACCTTTATACCTACATGCTTAAATAAACTGCTTTTCTTCGCTTTTTGCTTTTCTTGTACAATTGTGAGTAACAGCAAGTGAAGAAAATGACAATTGAAATCTGAAATCAAAGAAAAGAAAAAACTTTTCGATTGAATCCCACTATTTAATATTTATTTGCAACAGATACGTAGTTCACCTACGACGTGCAGGCTTCATCAGTGTCTTATTTCAAAGCGTATACGTATCTGTATTATTATCTGCGAATAAATATTAAATAGTGGAATTTAGTCGGTTTTCTTCTCTTTAATTTCAGAGTTCGTATTCCACTAAGAGGCTTCAAAAACTTCAGACAATTGACATGTTTCTCACTTTTGTTGAATTTCATTGCAAATTTTAAAATTGCAAATTGTCATCACATACATACAAACATACATACATACACACATACATACATACATACATAATACATACATACATACATACATACATACATACATACATACATACATACATACATACATACATACATACATACATACATACATACATACATACATACATACATACATACATACATACATACATACATACATACATACACACATACATCACACACATCTCATACATTGAATACAATCAACATTTGATTGATATGTTTTGATTTCACACGTTTTAACGGTTTAATATACGGTGCTTAAGTGTTAAAGTTTGAATAACTTTTGAATGAAGCGTCCGATTTTAAAAAACTCGGTTTCGTTTGATAGATCTCAGCAGTAATTTTCAAATAATCATAAAATGTGTGATGTTTTTCATTAAATTAATGCTTATATGTTACATAAATATGTTTTAAATACTATTTTTTCACATTTCTTTATGTAACTTTCAAACTACAAGTCCAATCATCATGTAATTTGGAAGTTAAGGGTTTGCAAGGCTCCTCTTTTATATGCAATCAATTTTGTTCAAATCGGTTAAGAGACCTATGAGCTAATGAAGTCCCATATTTTTCGTATTTTTAAACATAACTTTTGAACTAAAAGTCCGATCAGTATGAAATTCAATAGCAACCAAAGGGACACCTAGACCTTTCATTTGACACTAAGAACATTAAAATCGGTCCAGTCATCTCCGAGAAAAGTGAGTGAGATTAAAAGCGTCACATACACACACACACACACACACACACACACACACACACACACACACACACACACACACACACACACACACACACACACACACACACACACACACACACACACACACACACACACACACACACACACACACACACACACACACAGAGAAAATGTTCAGTTTTCGAAACTGAGTCGAATGGTATACAGTGGACCCCCGTTCGTTTGAACGATTCCTCATGCAAACTAACGGGGTTAGTTTTTAATTTGAACAACTGGTAACCCTAAATATGCTGGAACTTGTGTGAACTGGCTGCCCTGCTCTTTGTTATTATTTTGGTGGTTTGATTCAGTTGGCAGTTGCAAGCAGCGAATATTTCATTTTCCGATCGGATTTCTACCATAATCGTTGGGAAAACGCAATGTGAAACAGTTTAAACACGGTAGATCAGCACAAACAAATCGTGTTTATGTGCATTGTCTGCATAAGCAAATGTTGTCATATTGAGAATGACGTTTGAACCATTTTTAATTTGCACGTTGTGCAAACCAACGGGGTTCAAATTAAAAAGTGTTCAGATTAAAAACGGTCAAACGAACGGGGGTCCACGGTATAACATTCGGCCCGCAGGACCTTCTTTCCATTTCCGGTTTTCCAAGTGATTTCTATACCTTTATACTATATATTTATATAGTAGAAAGGCAAAACCGTTTGAAAAGACCGCGTTAATTCAAAAATCGTAAAAATAAACCATGTAAAAAGAGACTTTTGTTTACCTCTATTTGACCAATTTTTGCGAAATACGAGGTACTAGCTTACTTTTTATAGGCCCTAACTCGAATAATAAAGGCAACAGCAAGCAAAAACCGTCTAACTCCGATAAGTAAGCTAGCATGAAATGAAATTTTGCTTCCGCGTACGTTGGTATTCATATCCAACCAGCTGAAGGACGCGATACTATATCACCAATTACACCATTTCGGCCAATTACCCACGAGGAAGTAAAGATTTCACGCAGCAAATGGTGTATTTTGGTTATTGTAATCCCCAAAATGTGCTTTTTTCCTGAGAAAAACTAAACTACGTACCTAATCGTAACAAAACATCGTGTAGAAAAAACCTGCATTTCCAAACTACTGCACCGTTTGTTGCTCGAGATGGATACGGCGAGTGCACTTTGTTGCGGTGGGATAATAGGCTCTGTTTACCGGCTCTGTCCCTTTATTACCGTCGAACACACAGGATGCAAATTGGGTACGAGGGTATTTTTTTGTATATTGCTAGGCAGATAAAAAAATCCACTCGCTGCGTTTCTTCGGTGCGAGTGAAAAATGAAGAAAAACAACTGCCGTGTGACTGCTGATGTTGTTCGTTTTTCTTCAACCTCATTGCGTCGACATTCAAATTAGGGTTCTAGAGAGGCTGATTTTTCTCTGCATTGTAAGCAAATGAACAAAAAATAAAAAATAAACTGCCAGATAAAGACAAGAACCGTTTCACTCCCCATTTTCCGGAGCAGTTTCTGCTCTTCGGAATCACTTCAATTGTGTGACATCGTTGATTAAATATTTTTGTAGGCCTCTTGAGATTTGCCAGCGTGGCGCATCCTTGCTGACGAACTTACTGAGGAGTGACGCAACAACTCAACCGGGCGGATTTGATTCATGATCTTCTGCGGCGGAGAAATAACACTCGATGATCCCGGTGACAGATTGATGAATGGTAAATATTAAAACTAAAATATTTGCCAGTCCTTTTCGATGCTGCAGCACAACACTGCCGCACTCTACGGTTTGCACGAGCCTTTGTTTGTACTGATGTTGCTGTGTGTCCTTAAGTTGGGTTGTGTCAATATTGGTTAGCTCATGTCACCTAATTAGGTAGTCTTTATAATGAGTAACTAGTTGATCTGAATCTTCAAACTTTTAAACCTGATTCAAAGAATAAATGTACGGGAAACCGATTTATCTTTACCTTGACTGAAAATATTTTTCATACTGTTTTTAGTGCACGAATTTTACTATTCGTCATTCGAGACAGTTCCGTAGAACAATGTCGAATCATAGAGCATTAACTCTCAACAGTTAGCAACCTTGCATTATTTACCTTTTGATATGAGAAGCAACAATGTTAAAAAACAGAAACTGAAACTCTCACGATGAAGGTCCACAAATATTTAACACCTCCAGCAGTAGCTTCCGTTTTACCGATAAGAAAACTAGTGCGGGAAGTCTCGGCGACGCCAAACGATGCGGTAGCATGCAGTATAGCATGTACCCGTAGTGGATTAGCAACTTACCGTGACTTCCTTGTTAGTTTAAAATAAACAGCGTATCGAGAACAGATTTGGAAAATTAAACAGCTTCAGCATTGTTTCTGTTAGAGGCGCTTTTCGTTCGTGTAGTCAATTGTACCATACAAGAAATAGACAGGTTTATTTTTAGCGTTAATTATATTACTGGAATTCTCTAAAAAATTGATTTATAAATTATTTAGTTTCTACTTTTATTTCATGTAATTCATCTAGATTCATTAAATTGTTAATTTATCTGTGCCCTACGATAAAGAACCTCTCAAGAACATTTGAAAGAATTTTGAACTCAAACCTTCCATTGCCGTTAGAATTCCGAAACACAGATCAACAGCTGCCGTTGACAAACCGAATAAATAGCGTACAGTTTCGGGGTACGGCCAACGTTTCGAAAAACTACTTCCGAAATCAAATTAACTGTAACAATAAAGTTCCAAATTAAATCACCGTGACAGGACAGCATATTCACACCACACCATGCCAGCAGTGCAGTGCAGCCGGCCATTGCTCGGTGCACCGGTTCCTACCCTAGCCAGGCACCGATTTCCAATTGATTTCATTTGAATATAAAACATTTGCATTCTCAAGACACCCAACAGCAGCAGCAGCAACAATCACAATAATAATAATCGGCCAGGATCGGTCGTTCTCAAGGACTCTGTGCCTGCCTGCCCGTTTGCCGTACGGAGGCCTGGCAAAATTTATTGCAATGACCTTTTTCCTTGTTGCTACACGGCACCCTTGGCCCCGTTCTTTTCTTCGTTCTGGCTGCGCAATTTTATGTCTTTACAATCATTTTTCCGAGGGAAAAAATCTTAGTATACCGTCGTTTGTCACCCTTCGGCGGCGTCAAGATTGCCATGAAATATTCAAATTCGACGTGCGAAAGTCCGGTCCGCTAGAATTTTGTCCAAATTTTGATTCTATTCAAATTTGCCCTTCCGACGTGATCTAGATCGAACGGGTCCTGCAATGCCTACATTGCTGAGAAGTAAAGGAAAGAACTGAAGAAGACGAACGGTAACAATAGCGTTTATTTTCGGTAAATAAATTAAAATTTTGTCTAAAAATTGGTTGCCCCTTGAAGACGAAGACGGTTGCATCGCGTTGTCCCCTCGCCGGAAAAAAATCAAAACCCGGACAAGGAAGCTGTCTCGCTGCTTCGCAGTCAGAGCCAGCTTTCAGCCAGCCGGCCGGCTGGTGATGGTGATTGTTACATTTTCGGTTTCCCACTCGAAAGAGAGATCATGTTTCAAGTGTGTCCTTTCTGCAATCGATAAAGAGCTAGATGCCCGTCGAGTTTTGGTTGCACCCTGTCGCGGCAATTTTTGGTCCCATCACGGCATGCTGGGTCGGTGCGATCGTTGTTTGACCTTTCTGTAGTTAAATCTTAGAGTTACATTGCCGAAAATTTTCATTAAATACAATATTTTGTGCCGATTCATACGCATTCATAAAGTTGCCTAGCTCCTTGTAAACGTTTTGTACTAGTTCCAATTATATTATTAAGATTTTATCAAAAAATAATACCTTTTTAATTTTTTTTCAAGGATTTCTTAGTAGCGCAACTAGTGGAGGTTTTATTTCAGTTCTTCAGGTTTATTTCAGGATTTATATCAGGTTTTCGTTATCTAACCGTAGTATATTCATACTGATATCTATACTGATATGCAAGGAAAAGGCGGACGATTTTGCCAAAGGGACAACGTAAAGATTGCGGATCTACGACTAATAGACGATGAAAGAACAACGGTAAGGAAGTTAATGAAAAGATATCAAAATCAGTGAAACTACGACAAAACACGATGAAAAGATGACAAAAAAAGGAGAAAGAAAAGACGATAAAACGGCAATAAAAACGCAACATAGAGGATCATTAAACGGCAAAAAACCGCCGAAAACAGCGACAAAACATGCCGAAAACAAAGACCAAAATGCGACGACCAGACGACGAAACTACAATGATACTATGTCAAAAAAATAATAAAAAGACGTCAAAAATAAGACAGAAAGCAACAAAAAGATGACCAGAGAGTGGATCCATAGGGCCTGGGAGGAGACGTTGAGCTCGGCTCAACTATAGCTTGGTTCGATCAACAGATCCCCCAGCTTGGGTAAAGAGGAACGGTACACATACTTAATAAGCGTTGCCTCACATGGACTTTCTGTTACTTAACTTTCCGCTCATAACCCTTCACGCCTTTTCTGGCCCCGGAGACACTATCAACACATTTGATCCATTGCTATCTTTTAAGGTTCCCTCCGTCAATTGTAAAAAACTGCCGTTATAAAAAATTTATTAAATATCTGACCTCACTACAAAGGTCAACCCAAGTAGCACTTGTAACTTATTATAAAAATAAAAAAATAAAAAAGGTTACACAATAGTTACATTTAGGACACTTGTAACGAGCTAGGTTACATAAAATTAAAAATAGTTACATTTTAGTTTTGTGGTGACAAAAATCTCAAAAAGTTACCAAATAGTTACCAAATGACCAAATTGAAACCTTTTTTCGAACTGTCATAAACTTGGTTGTCGCAAAACAGTCAATTTTCAGTTACGAGCCGTTACATAAGCAAAACAGTTAGCTAGTAATATTTCCACAACAACTCGTTTACTCTACCTTGTAAACACGATGGATTGAGCAAACCACAATCTGTATTTTGTTTATAAAATTAATCTTGTGTGTTAATTTTGCGTTGCGAGCAGTTACGAAGTCATCGAAAGTTAGCTAGTAACATTTTCGCAGCAACTTGTCAACTGTACCATGTAAACATGACGGATCGAGCAAAAAATACATCTCAAGAATTTTACTACTGCTCAAGATAAACATTTGGTACACGGGATGCAAAATGCACATAAAAATGCTTTTGCTTACTCAACTGATACTCGGAATATTCTCCGGGGAATTCTTCGCAGAAACTGTTATTAAGTAATCAATTTGGTTTACTCTCAAACGTCAAAACGATCAAGTTACAACGAAACGAAACCGGCAATGAAAATAAGTTAGTATGTAACCTAAAAATGATGATGTAAAAAATATTTTAGTTACCAGGTGACTACAACAGCTTTAATATTGGTTACCGTAACCACCAGCGTAACCAGACAGAAAATTTAGGTTACGTGCAATTAGAATGTAACTGAAATGTAACCTTTATGATCAACTAAAGGGAAAATGGCTATGAATTTTTCTTAGCGATAGCGAAAACTTTTAAAACTTACTTTTGATCAATTTCAATTCATTTTTGAACGATTGCTGACTAAAAATAAATTAAAAAATCAGAAAATAAGAATTAAAATTTTTTTATTGTACATATTTGTTCTACAAAAAATGGATTGATTAAAGAAGTAAGTAATAAAAAACTACATTAAATTAGAGCGCGTGAATTTTTCAAAGCTAGAATCATTGGTTTCACCATAAATTTGAAACTGCATTAAAATTTGTGTTGAGCTAACAAGCGAAATTAATACATTCTTCAATATTCATTTACTTCTTGACGTTGATAGCCATAGGTTGAAATAAATCTTCTTGCATTCAAGCAATATTGTAACCTGCAGCATTATTTTCACCAGGCAATAAAAGTTTCAAAATGACTAATTTGCCACCAATTGAAAACAGTTTCTAGTTTATGTGTAACTACAATAGTTACATATTGGTTATTGAGTAACTGTTAATGTAACCATATTTAGTTACACAAGTTGCGCTATTTAGGTTACACAACTGTTATATTTTCAGTTACTGTAACCCAAATTTTACATTGAAATTTGTCGCATATCAGTCTCTGCGACTAAATTGTGACAACGTGTGCTACTTGGGAAGACTAAACCACGAGATTTGTCTACTTCATTAAGCTGTTTTCCAGGACTACAAAGCTAAGCAAAGCAAAGCCTAGGTGCTACAGACTTCGCAGCTAGCTGTTAGAGTACAGGACAATTGCAGGGCCAGTTGATACGATCCTTTTGACTCTCCCAGCCGAGATTCGAACATACGATGACTGACTTATAAGGCCAGCATGTTACCTCGAGGCCAACTGGGAGACCTGGTTTTCCAGGACTAAGGATCAGCTGGAAATCTGTGCTGGGCAATCGGTGGTGGTTCTTCTTGACATTTGAGATCACGCGTTCCCACCCTCCGCCAACGTGACGGGTGGCAAGTAAAGCAAAGCATAGCAAAGCCATGGGTATAAACATCCTTCAGAACTTGATCCTTCTTTATCGACAGTCTGCGCAGCCGGTTATTAGAGTACATGAAAATTGCAGGACTAGTGCAAAGATCCTATTAACTCTGTAGCGGCACTCTGACGGGTGGAAGATGAATTGAAAAGCTATTTAGTGTGACTTAACTTCTCAATTATGGTCTTGTTTTTCAAGTGTAATCTGCAACTCAACTCAAACAAATTGATTTTGACTGTAACTGTAAATTGCTGCTGAAGCCCATCTTCTAGTCATAATGCTAAGAATAGCCATTACACAAGAATTAATGGTCAGTGAGTGAACGAGTGCCGATAATCGTCCATCGCTTCTTGGTACGACTTCTAACTGTGGCCAGCAATTCCAGGAGCAATAAAGGCAGCTACATGTGCTGGAAGATGGTCGCTAATTGATGAAGGTATTGATTTTGCAAGACGTGTTTCGCATTGTTGGATGGTGCTACAGGATCCAGTGGCTTGTTCACAACTGTTTCGTTTGCTGATGGTAAAACTGGTTATGAACCACGATGATACTCTCTTGGTTGGCTTACGGTTCTCGGAAATGAGTTTCTTCAGTAATACCTAGAAATCATACAGGTGGAACAATTTTTCGAAATATTCTACCACAAACCGAGAATATTTTTGGTTATACTCTGCCGTTCGTCGTTATTCTCCTCTATTTTCTCTTTAGTCATCATCGCTAATATCTACGAGTTCCATATCCAGTTCCGTATTTTGAAATCAGCCACGCTCTAGATCTTTTCACCTATCGTAGTAATTATAGTATCTCCTCCGTGATTTGACGCTTACGGGCTTATAGTCGATGTAGTGTTGTTTGGTGGAGCAACCAACGAGTTGGGAGTGGGTTTTGAAGAGATGGGCAGAAGGCAAGATCGCGTGGTGAACTGGAAGGCGATCAACGAGAGGATGTGTGTGTTAAGAATAAAAGATCATTTCTTTTACTACACAATCATAAACGTGCACTGTCCACACGACGATAGACCCGATGACGAGATGGAAGCGTTTTATGCGCAGCTGAAGACAACGTACGATAATTGTTCGCCACGAGACATCAAGATCGTCATCGGGGAGATGAAGGCTCAGATCGGTAGGGAAGTGGTGCGTAGACTAGTGATCGGGTCCATAACCTGCACACCAAGACGAACAATAATGGTTACCGTTGCATCAACTTTGCAGCTTTTCGAGACCTGGTGATCAGAAGCACTTCCTCTTCCCTGGCGAACTAGGTGCTTCGACCCTCGAAGACAGATGAACTAGCTCGGCCGTCGATGCGGCCGCAACTGCGTTGTTAGGTGGTAAATCCCCGAGTGCACAAAATGACTAGTTTGATGGAGAATGCCAGAATGTAATTGAGAGGAAAAATGAGTTTAGTAAAATATCCAAGCAGTGCCACGAGGGAAAATTGAGTCCAGTATCGACGCGCCCGGAATGAGTTGACCACAATCCCAAAAATTAAAAAGCGCCAAAGGAGAACAGAGGTTGTCAAGAGCTAGAGCAACTAGTCCGGGCGAACGACATGCGCAAGTTCTATGAGAAGGGGAACCAATTTGGTGAAGGACACACACCGAAACCTGACATAAATAGGGACAAGGAGGGAAACAACAGCGTGAGGTGGTCGACAGGGAGGAGCAATTCTTTGATATACCACAAAAAAGCGGAACGGAATCTAACCCGGAAGTGTTCATACATGAAAATAACATACCGAAAATCTCAAAGAGATCCGGTTAGAAATCAAGCAACTGAAGACAAATAGAGCCGCCGGAAAATACTGACTTTAAGCAGAACTCTACAGAATCTATTTGGAACCACTAGCAAAGGAACTAAATTGGATAATTTCGTGAACTTTAGGGGAAAAGGAACTGTCTGAGGAGTGAACGAAAGATGTAGAATCGAGGCATTACATTGATCAATGCCACCTACATGTTGCTTTCCCAGATTTGGTTACCTTATCTATCCTCAATGGTAAACAATTTCATTTCTCCCGGGATGTTGGGAGTTCAACATGCTCATGCATCATATTTTTGTGGATTTCAGGGCAGCATACGATGCAGTCGAACACGAAAAGCTATGGCAGATAATGCACGAGACCGTTTTCCAGATTAGGCTGATACGGCTGATCAGAGCTACCAGGCTCGTACGTGTGATCTGTGTGTGTATTTTGATGACACTCTCGAGTTCCTTCGAATGGGGCAGAGATCTTCAGTAAAGGAGGCCAACTCTTAGTCTTCGCAGACGACCACCGTTGCCGGGCACTGCTTAGAGAAGTTCCCATCGTGTACCTGCCGAAAGTCGAGAGGCTACAGTGGACTGGCCAAGTCACAGAGATGCACCACTGGCACCCGAAATAGAGGAGCCTAACCTGGGGTGACATTGCGCATCTCTTTTCGAGTGATTTTCGTTCGTTTCGACCACGTTAAACAAATGGGCGTCTCGAACGAAAATCACTCGAAACGAGATCCGCAATGTCACCCCTGTTATGATAAATGGTTCGACCAGATTCAAGCTGACTTGCGAGTGTCGAGACGATCAACGATTCAGACAAGTTTTCGATGCAGCATGGACAACTCCGGCTCTTGTCGGCGTTACTTCTTAGTTTTCTTGGCGAAATTTTCACTGATTTTCGGTGACATTTCGACAGTATAAGTTTAGGCAGCCACACGGGAACTCATGGAACATGCACGAGGTACTACCCCAAGTAGCACACGTTGTCACAATTGAGTCGCAGCGGCTGATATGCGACTAATTTAAATGTAAAACTTGGGTTACAGTAACTTAAAATATAACAGTTGTGTAACCGAAATAGCGCAACTTATGTGACTAAATATGGTTACATTAACAGTTACTCAATAATCAATATGTAACATCAACATGTATAGTTACAAAATGGTTACTATTGAAGTTACACATAAACTGTAAATTGACTTTCAATTAGTGGCAAATTAGTTATCTTGAAACTATTATTGCATATCGAAAACAATGCAGCAGATTACAATATTGCTAGAATGCAAGAAAATTATTTCAATCTATGGCTGTCAACGTCAAGCAGTAAATTTTTCTCTTTAACCCAAGTCTAAAGAATTATTGAATACAGTCGATAACCACGTCAAATAGTAAATTTAACTGTTGAATATAAAAGAGTATAAATTACGCTTGTTATTTCAACATAAATTTTAATGCAGTTTCAAATATATGGTGAAATGCATGATTCTAGCTTTGAAAAATTCACGCGCTCCTATTTAATCTAGCTTTTCGTTACTTATTTCTTTAAAAAATTGATTTTTTGTAAAACAAATATGTAGCATATAAAAATTTAAATTTTAATTTTCTGATTTTTTTAATTTATTCTTAGCAATAATGAATTAGTGGATTCACTTAGAAATCATTAAAAAATAAATTGCTTACGCTATCACTTAGTAAAATTCATTTTGCCTTTGGTTTTATCTACTACACCCATCGTCCTTGAAGTTTTGTATCATTTTCGGCGTATAAAATGATTTTAATCAGACATATGTTCATGGATATCGGGAAAAGAGATTTTTTAGTGATTGTTGGGAAAAGAAAGTGTGAATTTAATATCAAAAAATAGTTTCAGTTTGAATAAGACAGTTTACCAACAGTGTTAATCATAGAAGGTTACATTTCAGTTACATTCTACTTGCACGTAACCTTAGCCTTCGACCTGGTTACGCTATTGGTTACGGTAACCAATATTAAATCTGTTGTGGTCACCTAGTAACTAAAATATTTCTTATGTCGTCATTTCTAAGTTACACTGTAACCTATTTTCATTGAAGGTTTCGTTTCGATGTAACTTTGATCGTTTTGACGTTTGAGAATAATCAAAATTTGTTTACTTAATACCAATGTCTGTGCGGAGAAGATTCCAAGTACCATCAATTTAGTAAGTAAACGCATTTATAAGAGCATTTTACAACCCGTGTACCAATTGTTTATCTTTATCATTAGTAAAATTTTTGAATCTAGTTTTTGCTTAATCCGTTGTGTTTACAAGGAACCGTGAACAAGTTGTTGCGAAAATGTTACTAGCGGACTTTTTTTGACTTCGTAACTGCTCGTAACGGAAAATTAACTGTTTTGCGACCAGCAAATTGATGACAGGTTGGAAAAAGGTTTCATTTGTGTCACTTGATAACTATTTGGTAACTCGTAACTGAAAATTGACTGTTTTGCGACGACCAAGTTGTTGACAGTTCGTAAAAAAGGTATCAATATGGTCATTTGGTAACTACCTCGTAACTTTTTGAGATTTTTGTCACTAGAAAACTAAAAAGTAACTATTTTTAATTTTATGTAACCTAACTCGTTACAAGTATCCTAAATGTAACTGCTGTGCAACCTTTTTTTATTTTTTTATTTTTATAATTAGTTACAAGTGCTACTTGGGACGATTACTTTAAGGCCTTCAATCAATACAAAATCAAAACTATATTTTCTGCCCATTAACAAACAGGGACGGGCTCGAGCGGACAATTTCCAAGGGCCGCAGTTTGGTCATCACTGATCCGAAGTCTCTAAAATGCTTGCAAAGCAAAGTGTTTAATTTAGTTCTTTGTATGGTTGGAGAGGTAAATCAAGATGATCTTCATGTTTGTCTAGCATTGTATGACTTGTAACTGCTGTAACCTGAACAGAAGGGGACTGGGGTTAGATTGGTTAATTGGCTAACTAGTTTTTATGCGTTATTTATTATGTTTTTATTTATTTATGCTTATATGTTCAAAAATTCATCTGACCCATTGTTTACATGAATAAAAACGCTAACTAACTAACTTAACTAAAAGTTCTTAAGAGCAGCAGTTGTTGCTTGAATTTACTACTACATTCGGTGCGTCTGAAGTCTAGTCGAAAAAATTATCTATAACGTAGAAAGCTTGGGATGGCACTGATGCTGATTTGAGCCAGGATCGCTGGGCAATCCAATTCACCAACTAAAACTTTCGTGATGAAGAGAACTCTTTCAATTTTTCATATTCTTTCCAATGTGTCTATATACAACAAACGACAGCGGTTTTGATACGAAGGCTGGTTGTATGTGTTTCTCCATGGAAGATGTTTAAGCGCGTATCGAATAAAATTACGTTGGATGGCTTCCAAGCTAGACGAGCAAATATATGTACAAGGGCTCCACACCACAACTGATGGATCGCGAAATTCCTTGGTGACTCGAAAGATAAATCCCAAATTTTTATTGGCATTCGCTATTATGTACGAGTAATGCTCACGGAAAGAGAGCTTCTCGTCCAGGCGTACACCGAGGTCCTTAATAACGGATACTCTATCCAATGACTCGCCATCGATATTGTAGTTTTTGCGGCTGAAAGAGATAAACAAGCATTTACCCATGCTGATGAGGAGCTCATTCGTTTTGCACCAGTCGACGGAGATGCTGAGAAGCCTTTGAAGCTCGCGACAATCTTCAATATACTTTACACTGACGAAGAGTTTCCAATCATCCACATAGAGAAATCTGCTTTCTCGAGTTAACACAACGCATACATCATTGAAGAATAGTGAAAAAAGCAAAGGACCAAGATTGCTCTCTTGCGGAACACCCGATCGTTTAAAAATTGATTCGAATGTGTGTCTCCCGGAAAGACGCCGGGTAACCAGATATGACCTCTACCAGTCTATGAAGGTCGGCATTGCACCTATCCGCTTTACTTTGGTCAAAAGCAAATCCATACGGTCGAAGGCCGCTTTCAAGTATGTTTAAATAGTATTTATTTGTGTGCCGTTTTGGATGCAGAATGATGTGAAATCAACGGGATTTGTAGTGGTCGACCATTCTGGAAAAAATCCATGTTGGTCACAGGAGATATGGTGCTTTACTTTATGAACTAGTTATGGTCGTTTGGTTCACCTTCTCAGCGAGCTTTGCAAATGGAAGCTCTGTAGACTCTCTTAAATAAGCTTTTAAGAGAGTCTCCAGAGCTTCCATTTGCAAAGCTCGCTGAGAAGGTGACCCAAACTACCATCGAATCGTATATGAAAATAACTTTCTTGAAGCGAAAGAAGATAAATTTTATCACAGCGGAATCCAGAGACTTTTATATCTCTTTATATCGATAAAAGCTAGCTGAATATCCGTCATTTGACCAAAACTGCTTAAAAAACACGTAAGTACCGTTAATGGAAACCACACCATTAGAATCGTTATAAAAATATCATCTTTTTGACATCAAAGCTAGATTGTTGGCATTACAATCATTCAGAAAGCATCTGAATGTAGTTAAATTTGGACGCTTCTCGTGTGTTACTGACATACCCCTTGTGGTAGGAACAGGAGTCCCTTTGTTTACATGTTACAACATGTAACATGTTACAACAGCTGGTGCAAATTTCGTCAAAATATTCCACCACGTTGCGAAGCAGCAAAGAATTGAACTCGAACGACGTAAAAAATCTTGAATGAAATCGAAAATCCAGTGTGATCTGGATCAAAGTTGGCGAAAGTACTAAAAATGCCAAAATCAACCTTGTGTAATGTGCTAATAGCTTATAAGGAGAACCTAGGTGCGGAATAGTGGCAAAGAACTTTCAAGAAAACTGAAACTAGAGACCGAGAGCTGAGGGGAAAGACATTGAGGTGAGTTAAGTCCAATCCTGGCATCTCCATCAGGGATATGGCTAGAAGGTACAATGCCAACTATCAAACCACGCGAAATATCCTCGTCCGAGAAGGCTATAGATCTTACAGTGCCAGTAAACATGCAAATCGGCATTTAAAGCAAAATTTGGTAGCCAAGAAGCATGCTAGGCGTTTGTACGAGTTAGTTTGGAGGAAATTCAATAGCTGTATTTTAATGCATGACGAAACCTACGTGAAAATGGATTTCAAGCATCCTCCCGGTCAGAAATTTTACATTACAATTGGGCATGGCGATATACAAGGCAAGTATAGGCACAAGTACAAAGCCAGTATATAAAATACTGCAATCCCCAGCTAGCACCAACTTGTATATCAATGTACGAAAACTATCGTAAATATCTCCTGACAAACTCGAAATCGTAACTAAAGCTGGATAAAGTGGGAACAAGTTGATTTTTTGTCGTATATAATGATAATGACTGACATACATACGATTTTCAGCACAAAATCGTAGAGTAGTACGGAGCGACTCGCGCTTAATCGAATATTATCGTTTATAAATACTTATATAGTCGTAACGCTCAAAATTATTCGTAATCACGTATATCGCCTCCAAAATAGTACGGATATGCCAATTTTGCGCATGAAATACGATTTATTTAGCATGTATATCTGTACGTAATGCTGATTTGTACCTTTTTTATACATATGAAAATGCTAGCTGGGTCCCGTCATTTATGGGTTTTTCTGCGACATTCCAGTCCCGAGTTATAGATTGTTCTATGGGTCCAAATTTACTTTTAGCAGGGCTTTATTAAGGTAACTAGTCCAACAATTTTAGTGACAATTAATTTAGCAGATTATACGTCGTTAAAATAACCTTGAAATATGATAGGATTGATATCTCACTTTTCAAAACATTATAATATCCTCCCTCCTAGATATACGCGCATTGATTCATTTACTTTACATTGCCACCATCCCAGTAAGAACAACTTCGTCCATTAGAAGCTCTTAATTACGAACTGATTCACATCAAAAAGCGCGACAGCCAAACGAAATCGACCGCCTGTGACATGTGTCATTTGCTTATCTTCCAGCTCGAATCAACATGTGTGTCCTAACAATGTCGTACGGCGGCGGTGAGATCCTGCGGCTACATTCAACCGTCATTCACCGCATCCGGAAACTCAATTCTCCTCGCTGCTCATTGATGATTTAATCTCGTTTTGGAGTCAAATTACCGCACCCGGATTTACCGGTTGCGGGGTTGATTTGCGGGAAACCATCAACACGCAAATCCTTGCATGTCCTTAAAACCATCGAATCACGCGACTGACTTGCGTTCAGCTTCCCCTTCACAGTTGAAATGTTTTTGATTTAACTAGATTTCTTTGATCTTTGCTAACAGTTAGCAGCAGTGATATGAATAAAACTGAATATGTACGGTGCTTTGATGACCGTTGGCCGAAGAGCAATACCTATAAACAAAAAAATACTTTTCAATCGAGACATTGGAAACATGAACATCTTTTTCAAAAATGATTAGATTCAATCCAAAAGAATGAATATATTGGAAACTTTCACTAACAATATATTCAAGGCAAGCAAAATCGTATCATGCTATATCATCATTGTTTTCTTTCCGGGTGTCTGAAATAATTTAAAAACATAAAAAACTGTCCTGACGGTTAACCGAAAACACTTCCACCACTGACAAGTGGCAAGCCGTGATTAACCCATTTCCTCCCAGCGTTGCGAAAACGCAACGCACTTTCATTCGTTTCTAGAGAAGGCCCGGTTGAAGATATCAACTTGGACCCTGAGAAACAAAGAAAGATTGGAAAAAAATCTAGTCGACCTGTTTTTGCTCAAAGGTCAGATGTTACATGTAACATAATTACAGCTGTGACAAAACAACAGGTTTTGCTATTTTTGAGACAGTTAAGAAAAAATGCGCATAAAACTCGATTTTACCTCTATTAACGCCTGACCTATCAATCAGTGTTAGTAAGAATCGGTTGCTTGCCAAAAAAAACTTTGTTTCATAATTTTGATTATTTTTGTAATTTTCAGATAGGTTTGAAGCTTTGCGTTGCGAAAACGCAACGCTAGGAAGTAACGATATTCAAAATTTGCAACGGGAATGTTTGTTTTCGTTCGTTCGCTGCGGTGTGTCATTTCATGTCGTTGCTTTTTAGTAAACAAATGAATGTAAATCTTATCATTCGCTTATTTAAAATATTCCGGAAACATTATAAAAGTTTACATAACATAGAATTCGCTGCTTCAAACACTGATGGCAGATGGAGAAGCCGTTGTGATAAGAGCGTAATAAAATTGTTAAAGTACCTTTGCCTCCGGAATAACTGGAGGAATTGAGTGATGGCAACGACAGTATCATGGACCTAAATTTAATGTTACAACCTTTCCGGAACGTGTTGGTAGGCATTTAATCATCTGCGATGACATGCATTTAGCATTCAAACTGCATACTATGCGTCTAGTGCAAAGATGGTCTCCAACTCAAATGTTTCGATATCTATCATAAAACATAACATGTAATACTCTAAGCCGTTCATTTAATCTTTATTAGTACTCAAAATCACAAAAAAAAATCCCAAATTTTATTTAACGGTAAAAAAGTATGAAGCATTTATATGCATAATAATGAAGGTATGCAGAAACGGTATACCCTTAATGCCCAGCGTTGCGTTTTCGCAACGTAGCGTTGTGGGACACAGGGTCAAAATTAAAAATACATGCCAGCGGTTTTTTCTTAGTTGACCTAAAAGAGAATTTTCCTGAAAGTTTCAACTTTCTATCCCTGGTGGGAAAAGTGTGGGGCTTAATGGGTTAATATGCTAATTCAGCGGGAAATTAACATGCAAACTCTTCGCCGCGGTTGAGAGTTGGGCAAAACCGAAAAGAAAATTTGCTAAGACAAGTGTGTTATTATTTTTTAATTTCATTTGAATTTTTTATCAGCTCGACCGCAGCCATAAAGAACGGAAATTCCATCTTCCGGCCTTCGTGACTCGCACTTGCCATAGGAAAAACAAGACGACGACGAAGGAAACGATGCGTGTGGGGAGCGGCTGCGGCCGCTGGTGTACGGCCCACGTGGCACTTGCTAAGATGCTGCAAAGACGATGATGCTGATGGCGATGTCTAGTCTGGCTAGCTCTGCTTATCTCGTGTGTAATTAGTTCATTTCAGCTTCACCTCCGCCCAGTGAGTGCAATGTTGACTGAGGAAAAGATTCCTTCTATTTTGTTTTTTGTTTCCTTTTCTTTTTTCGGAGTTTTTGTTTTCCCTTCGACTTTATGAATTATGTTTCAATTATGATATTTTAATTTAGCGCTTCGTCATTTTTTCAACTGCTCGTCTAAGCTATTCGTTGCAGATTGGTGAGAGCGCGATTGTTCCATTAAAGCAATGTGGGTTGCCGTCTAATAGATTTAGATTTTAAATTCATGGGCGTCGGATGCGATACAGTGACTATAATTTATGGCGAAGTAACATGGTCTTGATAAATTGCAGTTTAAATGTTATATTATGTCAATATGTTTAAACCTTAAATTAAGTTTTTGATTTTGTTTAGACAATATAAGTATGGAAACTGAGGATAAATTTTCTGGGAAAGTTTACCCAAGCAAAGAGTTAAAGTAAAATAAATTTTATGAAAAAACGCTGTGACAAAATTATACAAAAAATTAAAAGTTATTCAAATGGAAACAACAAGGAATCAAAGTTCAAAATCGCAATAATTAGAATAAATTTCAACAAAATTTAGTACAATAAAAACTGAAATTGCTTAAAGTTCGGAAACAACCCGTAGCTTCATCTGGAAACTGCAACAACCCCATGGAAGCATCGATGGCCTATTACATCCTCTGCCATGAAGTCATATTTGTTTCCAAATTCCGTTAAACATTTCCATTGTTCCGCACGTAAGCTGAGATTTTGAGTCAAGAAAAAAAAACACACCGTACCGACACAAAAACCATCCAAATGTTTCCAACAATAAAATCCAATAATCAACTGAATCAAAAAGTGTCAAAGGTCAAAGTGTTTTATCCTCTGTCGGTCTTGAGGGACTGCTCGCTGAGGCGATTCGGTTGGCCGTTTCCGGATTCCGGACCAGGGCGTCTCAACCGTTTTTGTTCTACTTTCTTTCACTTTTCTTCGATCCTGTTGCAACTAACTGGGGCGAAAGCCGGTGAGGCGCGGGATAGGAAGGAAATCTACTTAGGGCGTGAAATAGTGAATTAGATTGCGTTTCTTTTTTAATTTCGGCACATTTACTGGCGTTTCGAAAATGTGACAGAAAAAAAACACGAAGGACAAAATACGTAGGTAATGCAAAGGAGTGGGGGAAAATAAAAGTCCAGCGCCAGTCCAACTGTCGGTTGCTCATCTTCGCCCTAATTCTCTTTCGATGTTAAGGATTTTGGCTGTTTGTCTTGGCTCTTGACAAGAAGCCCAGAGTGAGGGGATTATTGGTTTTAACGATCGGACTAATTTTTATGTTTTTTTGCCTACCGTCCCGCTCTAGATTTTTTTGCGAAAGCAAAAAAGTGAATATTTATTAACAACTAATCAGAACAATGTGACAAAGCCGAAGAACGCAGGACTGAGCAAATTTTCGGCCGTTTTGAGGTACGAAAACGAGATTTCGATTTGGGCACCTTTTATGTAAATCAAATGTTTATGCTCGGAGATAATTGAATTTCATTGTTGTGATAGTTGCGCTTGGAGTGACGCTTTTGTTATAGTTTTTTTGTGGGATCTAAAAAAATTTCTTTTGAGGGTCGCATTTTGGTTTCTTTCGAGGATGCTGATTTACATCTTAGCAGCGGATTTGTTTCTTTCGGGTCTTTTTTCGTCAACGGGCCAAGCTGTCGCAAATTTTGATATTTATGTGGTATGACTAATTTGTAGATTTGTTATCGGCTGCATTTTCCGAGATCTAGAGCAACGGTTTTTGGCCAAACAAAGTAACGGCTTTTTCCAAAAACAGTGCAGCTGTCTGTTACAGTCGAGTAGCAGATTATAACAAAAAAGATGTGGACTCTGTGCCGCCATGCTCTTATGAAATTTTTGTAACTTTCCATTCTTAGCTACGATATGGAAGTCGTCTGCGAAGCCGACTTGGATACCGTTGATGAAAATCATACCTCTCATTTCGATACCCCTACCTTCGCTTTTCGGATGTTGAATTGCATACAGGATAAGCCGTTACTCGAGACGCGCACGAAACACATCACTCGCACTCGTGCATCTTCGGCTTCAACCATGACCATGATCAACTTTATCGTATGCTGCTTTAAAGTCAATAAAGACCTGACGGGTGGGCACCTTGTACCCTCGACATTTCTTTAAGATCTGTCGGATGAAGAAAATTGGCACGTAGTGGTGCGAGTTCTCATAAAGCGCGCCTAATAATTCTCTATGAAACCTTGTGCTGTCGACCTTGACAGCCGACATACCAGGATCTGGAAGAGTACTTTGTAGCCTAAGTAACACACTTACGACACTTTTAATTATATCAACTTATTAATGAATCAAACTAGACATATAACGGTTAGCTCAACTGGTAGGAAGTCGGCGTTTACCAGCGTTTTGCCGCGGTAGTTGCAGCAGTCGAGCCGATCATCCATTTTGTAGCTTCTTCTCCTCCCAAATTTCGGAAATATTCCTGCATAAAGCCGTTTCCAACGTTTCTCGGTTGTATTTGTAAAGCTCTGTTGCAGGTGGTCCTCAATAATGGTTTTGTTGGTCCCGTTTTCTCATCAGACTTCCAGGAGATCAGGTGTTGAGACTCTACTATCTTCCATGGCCGCCTCGCTCTGCAACTTCTCCATCAAAAAACTGTTTCCACCTGTCAACCGCTTCATGCGTACATGAAGGCAATGCCTCATCCAGTATTCGACTTGGAAATGTCTGATATGCGGTTACCAGTTTTGAACGCAATTTGACTGCTACTAAGTTATGGTCAAATTCTATATTCGCAACCCGTACGAAAGGTATGTTCGTGATGCTTGAGAAGAAATGGTCAATTTGGTTCATTGCACTATCTCTATGTATACGTTAGTGGTGAGAAAGCGGTGTGCGAGTAGGGAGCAAGAAAAGTTAATACTAGAAATCAAACGTTGAGTTCGCGGCAAAACCAAACTACGCTAGACTGAAAGCTAGGCGCTTGGAGGATTGGTTTAGAAATAAATGCGTCGAAAACCAAGTACATGAGAAGTAGAGACTTGAGTGAGACGGACGTGTGCCTGCCGTTGATGGCGATGAACTAGAAGTGGTAGATGAATATGCCAGTGAAGAGGTCCAGCAGCGCATTTAAGCAAGAAATCGGTGAACCAATTGTCCTTCGCAAGCCACTACGATCAAAAAGCAAATGCCGCCTTACGAAGCTGACAATAAACAAAACAAAAACCCTTGTTAGACCGGTAGATTTTTAGGGACTCCACGTGATGCTCACGGGAGACATTGCCGTCCTTACCGTATCCTTACCGTAAGCGGAAAATACTGCTGACAGCTTTGGATGGACCACAATTTGAAAGCGGAGAGTGGCGGAGGCGAATGAATGAAGCTACAGGTACTTCTTGGAAAAAGTCTATCGTACAACTCATGAAAACTAGGATGGGATGAGCACGTCGTAAGGATGCTGGATCAATTTGAATGTACAATCGTTTTCGTCAACAACCCAGCGGCACCCGGAACAAAGGAATCCAATGTGCAAAATGGGTCGACTTGTGAGTTGTGACTGCTGAGACACCGGTGATATTAGCGACGAGTAACCAAAGATCGAGTTGAATAAAGCTTTATGAGCTTTATGTACTACAAAACTCCTGGCCAGGTAAGCGCACTAACGCCAATGCACCGTTGATCTGTCTTCCGTTTCTAACTCTGTTTCCGTTGTCATCTAATCGGCCACTGAACAGCATGCGTGACATACAATACGACAAGACCACTAGACCAGATAAGAGATGCCGTTCTTCTTAAGGCTCACATGGCTGTGGTTTCCAAGATTTCCTCGGCAGTTTCCGCTTCTGACGACACGCTCATTTTGAGTGGTTTCAATCTTGCCAGTATAAATAGGTGTAAACGCGGTAACCGTTCGTTGACTCCAGTTCTTCAACACTTCCAACCATCCAACCAACGAATTGCTCGCTTGCTACAGTACAGCTTCTTTGCAACAAATCAATAAAATCCGTAACTAAAACGGACGGTGTTTGGAACTTTACTTCTCCAGCGTTCGCAGTTTTGCTCTAGAATTTGCGTGGGCACCAGGTCCTCTCGTCAAGGACGCCCTCCATCATCCAACATTACTAATTTCGATAATGTACCATGATTTTGACCTTATCCAGAGAACTTTAACGTGTATCGACTGGGATGCAGCCTTGGATGCTAAAGGCGTTAATGCTGCTGCTATGACCTATTCGCATATTTTGAATTACATTATCGATCACCACGTGCCCAAAAAAAACGATACGCACAGAATCGTATCTGCGAATAAAAAGCTGATTTAAGGAGGTACTCAAGGTGCAAGACCCAACCGCTGCAAAACCACTACCGTTACAAAAAGTTTGGACGTCACTGCTCCAGCAAATACTTAACCAACGTTCAGCGCAGATTAAAACGTAACCAGGTCCAGGTCCACGTCCAGGTCCAGGTCCAGGTCCAGGTCCAGGTCCAGGTCCAGGTCCAGGTCCAGGTCCAGGTCCAGGTCCAGGTCCAGGTCCAGGTCCAGGTCCAGGTCCAGGTCCAGGTCCAGGTCCAGGTCCAGGTCCAGGTCCAGGTCCAGGTCCAGGTCCAGGTCCAGGTCCAGGTCCAGGTCCAGGTCCAGGTCCAGGTCCAGGTCCAGGTCCAGGTCCAGGTCCAGGTCCAGGTCCAGGTCCAGGTCCAGGTCCAGGTCCAGGTCCAGGTCCAGGTCCAGGTCCAGGTCCAGGTCCAGGTCCAGGTCCAGGTCCAGGTCCAGGTCCAGGTCCAGGTCCAGGTCCAGGTCCAGGTCCAGGTCCAGGTCCAGGTCCAGGTCCAGGTCCAGGTCCAGGTCCAGGTCCAGGTCCAGGTCCAGGTCCAGGTCCAGGTCCAGGTCCAGGTCCAGGTCCAGGTCCAGGTCCAGGTCCAGGTCCAGGTCCAGGTCCAGGTCCAGGTCCGGGTCCAGGTCCAGGTCCAGGTCCAGGTCCAGGTCCAGGTCCAGGTCCAGGTCCAGGTCCAGGTCCAGGTCCAGGTCCAGGTCCAGGTCCAGGTCCTAGCAACTGGACGTCGCGAGCCATTTCGTGTTCACTGGAATTAGCCGATCTGGCATTTACAACGTCTATTCCCTTCTGAAGACAACCGCCCAGTTAGATTCGAAGTACGATGCAGCTCGAACAAGCCAGTCGTCGTATGTTAGAATCTCGGCTGGTCGGTACTGTTTAGAGTCGGTAGTATTGTTGCACTAGCCCCGTAACTGTCCTGTGCTCTAATAACCAGCTGTGAAGTCTGTCGGTAAAGAAGGGTAATATCTTGAAGACGGTTATACCCAAGGTTTGGCTTCCTTCAGAAGAAAGATTAGAGCGACCCTGTTTCGGCCTTCCAACGCCGCTACTCGACCATAAAGAGTAGCAGAAGCTGAAATAAACCGAGTAGCGTCTAAAGGTGCTGATGAAAAACACCTTTCCGTCGTGGCGCGACGTTATGCTCATAATGGATAACGAAACCCACGGACAGCTAAGACTGGCAAGCGACTGCGCACTTTACGTCCACCACCAAGGAGGTAAGTGGCGACGTGAAATATATCTTCTACACCAAGTTTCCGAAGAAGGTTCTTCTGTGGCTGACGACAGCAAAGAAAGAAAGTCTGTGCCGCTTTTCCTTCCGTCCGGGCTAACGGTGAACGGGGAAATATGCAGTACGAATGCTGGCGAAAGTTACCGTCTTTATCAGGAAATATTACGCGAAGGAGAATGCGGTCTTTTGGTCGAACCTGGCCTCTGCATATTATACCAAGAGATCACTGGAAGAGTTGGACTGGCTGACGAAAAACGTTGTGCCAAAGATGGAGATGTCAGGATTGGACTTAACGTACCGCAATATCTTCCTCCTTAGCTCTCGGTCCCTAATTCCGTTTTTTTTTAAAGTTCTTTGCCACCTTCCCATAACTAGATTCTCCTTATAATCCTTCCGAACTTTATACACTGTTGAATTCGACATTTTAGTACTTTTGCCAACTTTGATCCAGACCACTTGTGCAAGTTATTTACATTGTGCGAGTTCGATTCTGTACTGCTCCTACAACGTCATGGAATATTATGACGAGGCGTACCGGTGACGCACGAGGGGCGTCCAGATTTACTTTAAGTCAGACTTCTTTGATTGAATAAATGATTTTTCAATAGTACCTAAATATATTCATTCTATACTACTAAAACAAGTCAATTTCGCACCTCAATGACGTAAAAATAAGTTTTAAATCTTGGTATTTTGTTATATATAATCCAGCTTTCAAACTGTAACTGAAACTGTAAACAACTGAGAGAACAGGGAGTAAATATTCATAAACCTTGTAAGTCTACACTTTGATCTTAGCCCTTAGGCTGAGAAACGATAAACCTTGTAAGTGCAAATTAAAACAAGTTACATCTGAAAATTGATGTTTGTATCAAAACAAAGCCAAAATTTGTGATTTCCTAGAGAAAAATACATGTTTCCTATAAGTTATATTGCACAGTGGTCCAAAAGGACGAAAAGCGGAACTTTTTTCCTAGTGTCTTTTGTTTTCATTTTATCATTTATGATCTTCAGTACTTTTGTTCGTAAGAATATCCCCTTTAATCTAAAACTATGAAAATAAAAAAATAACTTTTTTGTGTTAGGAAATATAGACATAGTTTCTTCGGCAAAGTTGTAAATATTATAAAAACTAGCAACTTTGCTGAATAAATAAAACTTCTATCTTTATCTATTGCTGAACTACAGGGCATATTCTTTAAAACTTCTTTAAAAATTGGTTTTTCATACTTAGCTTTTCTCAGTTGGATTTTACAAGAATACAATGTTCTAGGCAATTATCGAAGCTCTCAAAATACACGTTTTTGCAGAAGACCGCAAATCTCTTGGACCTTTACTTGCTGAATTATCGCATATTCAAGTTTTAAATTTCTATAGCTTCACGAGTCCATGGGCCAAGCGCTAAATGGGGCAAGCGGATTTATGAAATCAGTGCTTCATCTTGAAGCTTAAGTCGAGTACCATAAACTTGTATGGGTTCCGCTTGTCCCTAACCACCCAAATGAGAGTACGGCAAGCATACGTTTTATGTGTTTCGCGTTCGCTAAAGGCTCGATACACGTCCATTTTTTGTGTTCGTAGATAGACACATGGTTTCTTCGGCAAAGTTATGGAAAATATAAATGCAAACAACTTTGCTAAAGAAATGCCATTTCTATCTCTATCGAGTGCAGAGCTATAGAGCATTTTCCACTGAAATTTTTAAAAATTAGTTTTTTATACTTAGCTTATATTGGTTGCATTTTACAGGAATATATGGTTCTACGCGATTATTGAAGGACTCAAAATACACGTTTTTGCAGAAGATTGCAAATCTCTAGGACCTTTCATAACAAAATTATCGCTAAATAAAGCTTAAATAAGCAATAACTTTGTAAGGAAAGGTCCTAGGGATTCGCAACTTTCTGCAAAAACATGTGTTTTACGTTTTCCAATAAACGCCTAGAACCATATACTTTTGTAAAATGCAACCAACATACGCTAAATATGAAAAACTTATTTTTTAAGAATTTCTAAAAAATGCTCTATATCTCTGCACTCGATAGAGATAGAATTGTCATTTCTTTAGCAAAATTGTTTATCTTTATATTTTCTATAACTTTGCCGAAAAACCCATGTGTCTATCTTCGAACACAAAAAATGGACTATATCGAACCTTTAGCGAACGCGAAACACATAAAACGTATGCTTGCCGTACTCTCATTTGGGTGGTTAGGGACAAGCAGAACCCATACAAGTTTATAGTACTCGACTTAAGCTTCAAGATGAAGTGCTGATTTCATAAATCCGCTTGCCCCATTTTACCCCATGGGCTCGTGAATCTATGGAACGTTAAGACTTGAATATGCGATAATTCAGCAAGTAAAGATCCAAGCGATTTGCGGTCTTCTGCAAAAAACGTGTATTTTGAGAGTTTCGGTAATTACCTAGAATATTGTTTTCTTGTAAAATGCAACTGAGAAAAGCTTAGTATGAAAAACCAATTTTTAAAGAAGTTTTATGGAATATGCCCTACAGTTTAGTACTCGGTAAAGATAGAAGTCTTAATTCTTCAGCAAAGTTGCTTGTTTTTACAATATTGACAACTTTACTGAAGAAACTATGTCTATATTTCCTAACACAAAAAAGTTATTTTTTTATTTTCATTATAGTTAGCGATGACTAACTATTGACAGTTTTAGATTAATTTATACGAACAAAAGTGCGGAAGGACATAAATGATAAAATGGAAACAAAAGACACTTCGTTTTAATCTAATGATAAAATGAAAACAAAAGACTTTTTTTAGGAAAAAAGTTCCACTTTTCGCTATTTCGGACTATTGTGTATCGACGTCTGAAGAAAAATAAAAGTGACCCATTAAAAAAGCAAAGCAAAGCCCAGGTGCTGCATTCCGTTATCGAAACTTGACGTTCTGTTTTTATACGACAGACTTCGCAGCCAGCTGTTAGAGTACAGGACAATTGCAGGGCCAGTTGCTACGATCCTATTGACTCTAACAGCCTCTTCCAGCCGAGATTCGAACATACGACGACTGGCTTATAAGACCAGCATCTTACCTCGAGGCCAACTGGCAGGGTGCAAAGTGACCCATTATTGTGTCACAATTCTCCAAGTTTTACACAATTGTGGGCCACTTTTTCGGCAGATTTCCTGCAATTGCAGTCGAAAATTTTAATAATTTTGATACTAGCAAATGGAAATGATATCCGGAGTGATTCGCGATTGGGGCTCAACTACAAATTGTAAACAAATCGTTTTATTACACCATCAGCCTTAAAAAGAGTGGATATAATCACTTAGCGAGAATCCTTTCTTCTGTTTCAATCGTTAGAATTATTTAAAACAAGTTTTTAGTGATGGACGATAGAAGTGTTTAATCAAAACAAAAGACAGCTTGCAGTTTAGCCCCTCGCATTGTTATGAAGTGACAGGCTTATTTACAAATCGTTTTGTAAACAGGCGATAGTAAAGAGCGAAACTGCGTTGTTTTCAAAACACAGGCGCATTGTAAACAGGCGAAACTAAATAAAAAAATCAAAACAAGGCGAAACAGGGCTGGGCGAATCTCATTGTCAAAATGCTTTGAGGCTCATTCCAAGGGGTTCAACTATAAAACTTAGATTTTGAGCTTGAATGCACAAATTTTATGCAGTATTGTTGTGAAATTATAAGATTGATTTATTCTACACCAATTTATGTCTTTAAACTTGATTTTTGTAACTTTTATTTAAATTAAGATTTGAAAATGCACTGGAAAATTATCACAGTGATATTTCTCATTGTTCTCACTTTGTTAGTTGCGCCCTTATCGCGAATCACTCCGGATATGTTCCAGTGTTATTGGACAACATGAGCTATCATTTTTACTATGGGAATCAGCTGGTTGACGATTGGTGTGGGCTGCAGTCGAGTGAAATAACGCATAACTCAACAATGTAGATAGTTTTGAGCAACGAACGTATTAAGTTATTACGTACAGTTACTTGTATTTAAGCCATAAATTTTATAGGGTAGATGCTCCAGTAGTTGTGGTAGAACCAGTAGTGGTGGGAACTCATTATTTTTGCAAATTTTGGGACAAGTTTGATAAGTATCGAACTACCAGTACCTACCAGTATCAGTTTTTTTGGAAAAATTGATGTGTCTCTCAAACTCTGCTAGCTAAGCGACTTTGAATTATCGCAAATAATTTATTTTGCCTTCCACAGCAATCAAAGTTGATGATACAGCGATGATATAACTCTAATCGACATACCCTTTCCCGAGTCACTTGTCAACGCACGTTCCTTAATTCGGTCCCGTTACGAATGGATTACTTCCTTAAGCCATCAAAAGAAAATAAAAGCACCAACTTAAATCTCTCACCCATCTCAAAAGCCGCAGTAGTAGAGATAAAAAAAGCATTAGATACAAGACAGCACCCTTTTTCTGTGTTTTTGCCGACAGACAATGGGGATAACACTTTACCGCATTTACGCGGTGAATTACGACAAGCCCACCGGAAATCTTCGAGATTAGAAGGGATCGATCGGCTTTCGCAGCGAGCAGCACCAATCAATAGGTTCGCCTGGCCAAACCAACCATGTAAAAGAAAGTGATCTTTTGTGAGTCAAAAAAAAAACGTACATTTCACCCTTGCCGCAAGGAGTTTCCCCTTTTTCCATTCCGGTTAGGTACCAGTAGTGGAAGGTACTCGAAAAAATATCGAACCTTTCACTTTATTTTTATTGTCGGCAGTTCTAGGCAAGTGGTAACCTTTCCATTCGAGGTAACTTGAGCGGAACCGACCCCGACGACGCCCTCGGAGTCGCCGAACCAGGCCAAATCAAATCAATAAATATTATTAAATTTGATTTTTATGTCAAATAAATTTTCCTTGCTTGAAGCGTCTCGCGTATGTTCCCGAAAGGAAATAACTTCATATTCATTTGGTGGCATTTTTTTCTGGTTCGGTTGTGAGTAATATTGTCGCTTTATGGAGTTTTGATACAGTTTTTTCTCGTCGTCTCATACACCGCGACCGAGTCCTCCCTAGGCACTTTCGTTCAGAATCAGGATTTCCGTAAAACGCGTTTGCCGTTTCCTATAGGGCATGCCATTTCTCTCAACAATCGGTTGGCAGTTCATGAATGGAAAGAAAAACGATAGCACGCACGTTCCATAAATTTCGCCTCACATTAACACGGTTCATAAAGTTAGTTGGAATGTCATGTTATTTTCCAGCACTCATGTATTTACTGCAGAAATGGAATTTGTTTACGATTTGTTGCTTTAAAATCGTCGCATAAAATACAGGTTACCAATCAAGTTTTCCACGTATCGAAAATTTTATAGCATCTAAATTATCAACTAAGACTGTCACCAACTGTGACAATAATTAAAATATTGTAATACCATTTCGCCAATTTATATGATTTTGTTATTTGAATATGCTATGATTACAGTCAAACTGAGTAAAAAAGTTAATTTCACAACCAAATGCTGCCACGGAATGGCACTGTCCCCCACCCAAACCACCGCACCAATTGCATTCGAATGATGAACATTTCATTAGGACTAATGCAAACTCGCTGCCATTTGATTACATAGTTACAACAAAAACATTAAAGTCGTGATATTCCACCCACTGACTGTGGCACCGTACAGCCAAGATAACAGTAATCATGATAATGAGCATCGTGTTTCATCCTTGAGCTCGAGCTGGCAGGATATTCAAAAGTTTCCTGCTTCCAGCAGCTTGCAGGCAGCACCTCGCTTCGGATGTCAGCTGGCGGTAATGAAAGGGTTGGTTGGCTCTCTGCGCGAGAAAAATCCAGAAAGATTGCGGTGACATATTTTCGGAATAAATTTAAAATTATCAGCAGCCATGTGACAAAAGAAATTCTGCACCGGAGGAGTTTTTCCCGAGTTATTGTTTTTCTTTAAAAGTACGGCCACAGTATTTTGTGCGGAATAATCGTCAGCAGTACGGTGCCGAACTGTTTCGTCGGTTCCGTCGTAAAATACTCCTCACCTGGCAGGACAGAGGCGAAAGTTTCCTCAAGCTATTCCACTCTTCTTCAGCACTCCTGGCAGTTAACTAAGGTTACGATTACAGTTAATTAATCACACTGAAAAGCCGGCAATTGTACGCGGGTGTCTTGAATAGGCTTCCGCGCCACTGCAGTCATAATTCACGGTGTCCCGACACAACCCTTCGCTCTCGGCGGCTTGGAACCATCCCGAAAGCGACAAGTTCATATCTCATTTTTACACCGCACCATTTGGATGAAAAAGTTTACCGCTTTCATCATCATGTTTATCTCCTGATCAAAGTATCTACCGGATTCTCACTTTGCTTAATGTTTTACGTTGCGGTATTAATTATCACAAACCACCCCGAAGTCGGTTTGATTTCGAACTTGCAAGCGCAGCAGCACACAGCGTAGTACAGTCATTTGTGGAAATAAT
This sequence comes from Sabethes cyaneus, assembly GCF_943734655.1. NCBI lineage: Eukaryota > Metazoa > Arthropoda > Insecta > Diptera > Culicidae > Sabethes > Sabethes cyaneus. Next base: position 74,898,273 of record NC_071355.1, on the reverse strand, counting down.
GAATATTCAATATTTCAAACAACGATATCTAATTGCAGTCATTTCGCGCGATGGAAGTTAATTAATCTGTGTTTCATAGGAAACCGTCCATCACCGCCCGGTCCATTTGGGCGCGAATGTCATTGGATGCTGCTTTTAAGTCGATCTCTGGCGAGACGAATGGAAAACCTTTATAATTAATTTGTATCTACGGAACCGCCGGTATAAGCGCCCACCAATAGTTGGGAGAGAAAAGCGGAAAAGTGTGTCAACTTTGTTATTCGATACAGTTGTAAGTAGTGACGATGTGATCACCGAACAAAGACAAAGCGTTTGGTGGTCTGATTATTATTTAATCTTGTGTTAGTGAAATTGTACGAAAGTATGTTTAGCGATTCCTGATTCTGTAACATTTTGTTTATAAAAAGTTATTTTGGCTCAAATAAATAACGCTGCTGGATTGAACTTACGTTTTCATCAAAACTTTTGTAGTCCTGAATGCTGCACTAGGTTTGAAGGTTTTAAACTGAGCAAACCAAATAAGTATAAATCCCTGAGTTGACGTCGGTCACTATCGAAATTATCATGTTAACCCAAATCAGCCCAAATGACTCAGCCTAGTGAGTGAAACTGGTCATAAAACCACAATAAGAGTACAATAAAACTCCAATCGCTACTTAAAAGACACCTAACTGTTACCACAAACGATAGCGGTCTGAGGTTAATAAACTTTACCGTCGCCAAAATTATGGCTATCTGTAGCACGTGCGGTCCGTAGCATGTAAGATCCACGCCCGTTTGTCCAACGTATATGTAGTTGCGTTCCCTATCCCAATATCCAACAATCCAAACGAACCAGGAAGGCGCAGCTGAGTATCCAGCGTTTATCATCCGATGGAGTTGCTCCTGACGACTCACGGAAAGCTGAAAAGCAGATGGATATGGATGTACTGTCTATAGAGTACCTGAACTTGAAAGGTTAGGGATGTCGACAATGCAAGGCTAGATGACGAAAAAAGACTTCACCACTGTAAGAACTGGAATTGCGTTCTTGAGGAGGTAGATGATTGCTTCACTGAGCACATTTCGATTCATCGATCAATTCTTGGCGGTAAACTGTACGTGGCGTGATGTAGGTGCATGTAAGGAATGTTCATTTTATTATGAGGACGTTTGTTTCTCAATATTAAGTTCAAGGCAGGGATACCAGATTTGTAGAAATGTCTGCAAATTGCAGTGTTGGCACCACCGAACTGGCAACCAAACGTAATCGCCACTTCACAGAGATTTTATCTCTCGCTTATTCCAGTAGGTATCTTATCATTGATCTATTTACGCACGATCGTTATCGCAGATCGTACATTGCCTATGTATTCGGGTATGATCGGTTCTTTGAATTCACCACTAAGGCTCACTACCGTTCCATATAGCAAGTAGTAGTTAGTCGTTAAAAAACCTCGTTCGAAACTAGACCATTTCTTATACGGTCATTAGTGTAGTGACAAAATTTCAGTGTTCTTTTTTTTTGTGAACCAAGCCTGTTGCGGTCCTCCAAGCACAATCCCAAGCACAAACTCCGCCTGCAAATGACGGATCTGAGAACCAGAGCAGAGGGTCCAAAGTCCCTGGAAAGGAGGATGGTTTTAACAACTGTTATCCATGGCTAAATGTAAAATCGTGAATGGATAAACTCCTAATCCAAGGTATCATGCGTCCCGTGCCGAGGGATGAATGGTGAGGGGGAGGGGTTCTATGAGTACTCAGCCGCAAACGGAGCCTGTGAGGAACCAGGGCGCCCCAACAGTATTCGGCCCTTACCGCATCATGAGGGGCTCTGATGCGGCGGACTCTTCTTTCCCATCAACTTGTGGGACTTTATATGGATAAAAACATTATAAATTCAACTTCAGTGAGCATGGACGGATTAGATAAGCCGTTCGCGAGAGGCGGAATCCAGCGATCTCCACCGATGGATACAAGTGGAAGTGCCAGCGTAAGCGGAAAAGGAAGCGGCACACCTGTCGCTCCAACTGCATCTACGCCGGACGCAGCGATGGCCAGCCTGTCGCTAATAAAAGCAGCAAACCCGTTCGCGGGAGGAGACATCCTGCGTTCTCCACCAAGGATGGAGAAGGATGCACCTAGAAGCGCTAGTGTAAATGGCAAAGGCATCGGTATGCCTACCACGCCGGACACAGCGATAAACGTCCCAGCGCTAATCAGGGCGATGGGAAAGAATAGGGACGCACTGCCTAAAGTGGTAGCAGCATCACAGTAGCTCGATATAATCATCGAGTTCACGTCAAGTCGCGGCAATTTCTCCAAGGACCTGAAGCGGAGCTTGCTCATGCTTCGGAGAACCTTGTGTGCAGCGACCAAAACGCACAACGAGCACGTGGCGTGTGCTGTAAAGGTGAAAAAAGAGACCGTGAAGGCGTCAAAGTCAGTACAAACGGATGCCTGCCCATTGACAGAGTGTCGCAACACGGCTGAGAAAGCTACGGAGAGCGTTACCAACAGTGGTAAGACGTCCACCAAGCGTATGAGATAGTCCCCTGGGGATGGCACCCCTAGTGAACCAAAAAACGCCTGATCGGTAAAAGCCCTCAGCCGAGCGGGTTGGCGGAGCCAATCGATCAACCAGCCGGAAGCCCCAAGACGGGTGGCCCGTGCATCGAAGTTAAGGCCAAGAAGAAAAAAAGAAAAACGGAAGCTCCACCTAAACCGACAAGGAAGCGAGCGAAGAAGGGCGACGCTTTAATCCTGAAAACCGACGAGCCGAAATACTCGGAGGTTTTAAAGGCCATCAGAGGAGATGCCCTACTCAGAGATCTGGGCGCGGACGTGCGGAGCATCCGCCGCTCACGCACTGGCGAAATGATTCTCGAGTTAAAGAAGGACGCCATCAAGAAGTGTTCCGCATACAAGTCGGTTGCGGAAGGAGTGCTCGGGGAGGGAGTGCAGGTACGTGTTCTCACACCAGAAATGACTTACTTTACTTAATCAGCTCCAGGCCGTGGTTTCCTCTGCTGTACGAAGAAGTCGTCTCCATTCTACTCGGTCCATGGCCGCAATTCGCCAGCCACGTAGTCTACGTAGGGTCCGCAGGTCGCCTTCCACTTGATCGATCCATCTTGCTCGCTGCGCGCCCCGCCGTCTCGTTCCAGTCGGATCGTTATTGAGAACTTTTTTAACCGGGCAGTCGTCCGACATCCTCACGACATGCCCAGCCCATCGCAGGCGACCGATTTTTGCAGTGGCAGCGATGGGTGGTTCCCTAAGCAGCTGATGCAATTCATGGTTCATTCGCCTCCTCCACGTTCCGTCTTCCATCTGCACTCCGCCGTAGATGGTGCGCAACACCTTCCGTTCGAAAACACTAAGGGCGCGTTGGTCCTCCACGAGCATAGTCCATGTCTCATGGCCGTAAAGGACTACCGGTCTAATCAGCGTCTTGTAGATTGTTAACTTCGTGCGGTGGCGAATTTTGTTCGATCGCAGCGTCCTACGGAGTCCAAAGTAGGCACGAATTCCTGCCATAATGCGTCTTTGTATTTCTCTGCTGGTGTCGTTGTCTGCGGTAACCAGTGAGCCCAGATACACGAACTCTTCTACCACCTCGATTTCATCACCGTCTAAATGAATTCGGGGAGGGAGGTCAGCATTCACTTCTTTAGAACCTCTTCCTTTCATGTATTTTGTTTTCGATACATTAATGACAAGTCCTATCCGTTTGGCTTCAGCTTTCAGTCCGATGTACGTTTCCGCCATCCTCTCAAAGGTACGTGTAATGATGTCAACGTCGTCAGCGAAACCAAGAAGCTGGACGGACTTCGTGAATATCGTGCCACTCGTGTCTATACCCGCTCTTCTTATCACACCCTCCAAAGCGATGTTAAACAGCAAACATGAAAGCCCATCACCTTGCCGTAACCCTCTTCGAGATCCAAAGGGACTCGAGACTGCCTCTGATACTCGAACAACACACATTACTCGATCCATCGTCGCCTTGACCAATCGCGTTAGTTTATCCGGAAATCCGTAGTAGTGCATAATCTGCCATAGCTGATCTCGATCGATCGTGTCGTACGCCGATTTGAAGTCGATAAATAAATGATGCGTGGGCACGTTGTATTCGCGACATTTCTGCAACACTTGCCGAAGCGCGAAAATCTGGTCCGTGGTGGCGCGGGCACCCATGAATCCCGCTTGATATTGCCCCACGAACTCCTTTGCAAATGGTGATAGTCGACGACATAAAAGTTGGGAGAGTACCTTGTAGGCGGCGTTCAACAGTGTGATTGCGCACACCAGAAATGACACTCCAGCTTAAAAGCCTGCATGCGATCACCGATGTGTGAGAGGTCGTACAGGCTCTCAAAGAGCAAAGTGAAGTGGTGGTGGCAACCGAGGCGGTTTGCCTGCGTAGGGGTCCTGTCGAGACCCAGGTAGCCACCATACGACTCTCGCTGGCGGACGGAAACGAAGCCCTGAAAGTTGCTAAGCTAAAAGTAGGGTGGTCGATATGCCCCCTGAGCGTGCTCAAGCAGTCGGAGGCTTGCTTCCGGTGCCTCGAGCACGGGCATAAGGCCTGGAACTGCAAGGGGCCAGATAGGAGTCAAATGTGCAGGAGATGTGGCAGTGCTGGTCTTAAAGCAAGGGACTGCGCGGAGCCGCCCAAGCGCCTGATCTGTACCGGTAAACGGGCTGGTGCCCGATCCGAACGCTGATAATTTGATTGAGGTACTGTCGCGAGCGTGTGACGCTACCATGGCTAGGAAAGGTCGACCTAGGTATGGGAGGTCACCGACTTACTGGTAGACAGATGAAATTGCGAAACTCCGCGGAGCGTGCCTTCGTGCGAGGAAAATTATGCACAGAGCTCGTTCGGACGAACGCGTGAGGTGATGTCTACAGGTTCGTAATGGCAAAAATCAAGGGCATGATGGCGCCCGCAGAACGATCGCCACAGATGCTGGAGCGGATCATCGAGGGCCTCTTTCCTCGCCACGAGCCAAGGCCCTGGCCTCGGACCAGTGTTCGGGCCCCATAGCCTGTACAACTACACGAACTAGAACGGTCAGAAATGCATCAGCTTTGCAGCTTTCCGAGGCCTGGTGATTAGAAGAACTTTCTGTCCCCCTAAAGATAACCACAAAGCCACTTGGAGGTATCCTGACCAACGAAAATTGAACTAAGTCGACCATATTTTCATCGTTGACCGGTTTTCGCGTACATCACCAATAGACGCCACCGCGGGGCTAGGCGAAGAATTCTGGAGTGTACGAAATGAGTAGTTTGACGAGCAAGGTAGAGGAAAAAGGAGCTTGTAAATACTATCTAGGCATTGGAGAATGTGTTGTCCACGGACTCCTGAGAAGGAAGAAGAAGCCTGACGGAGAACTGAGATCGGGTAGAGCTAGAACAACTATTCCGGCCTAATTTTATTAGTATACATAGTCGTGTTTATTGAAATTTCTATTTACAATACTAGTTCTAGAGTGTTTTTAGCGAATTGATGACACGCGTAAGTTCTATCTTGTAAAGGACACACACCGAAGCCTGATATTGTTACCGGTGATATACCATTGACAATGATGTCGCTCTACAGCACAACCAACCATGCATTTTCATAAAACGGCATGGACGATAAATCAAAAATAAATATTGGTTGGACTAGATTAGAGCATACTAACCATGAATAATCCCTGTTAACCCCCCACCCCTGGAGAAAACGTCTAGTATGCCGCGATATTAAATTCGGCTAAAAGAGACTCAGCCCCGTGGTATTCGGAATTGGGCAAGGAAGCGAGGCGAAGTACTGTCTCTGTCTCGAGTAAAAACAAGGAAGGACAAGAGATTCGAGAAGAGAAGGCAGTTGGCTGTGGACGTCCCTTTGGAACAGAAGCCACGTTAGTGGTCGCACATTTTAGTGTTCCATGTGTGGAAGAAATTATTCGCCAGTTCGGCCAAGTAATCGTAGTAAAACCCGTCAAGTCATCGGTGCCGTTTGAGAACCGGCAAACTTTCCCAATTGTTTTCCCTGAACGGAGGCGGAATTGTGGGCACGGCGTTCCCACGTGACCAAGTATCTACACCACACGTTTCAGCCCGTAATTGCTGCCGTCAACCGTATACCTTCACGACACCCAGCCAACGAGTCTCAAGAAACAGTATTCCGAAACACCAGTAAAGTACGATCGTAGTTACGTACCACCTGTATTTACAGTAGCATCGTCCGTAGTGGCTCGTAAGGGCATCAAGTTTTTACTGTAACCTCACTCCACCCCACACACACCGGAAGAAGTCCCAGAAGGCATTGGCAGACGAAAGTTGTTCGTAAATTTCATCTGCAAGCTAGCAGTTTACTGCTATACGTCGGACTGTCGAAAAGTGCTAGTGGCCGACGAGCCCCTTTCCAATATCGTCGTCGTGATACAGGTGTGTCGCCAGGAAGAAACGGATGTTTTGAAGGCTAAAGCTCACCAACACTGAGGCTGATCCCCTCCACATGTGAGCACCAGGAGCAGAGGTCTTGTCCACGTGATCAACGGAGCCGGACAAAATTCGTCGAGAATTACGGCGACGGGGCCCAGTAAAATATGTTTCCGTTGATTATCATAAATAAGAGTAAGTCAGCCTCCTAATGCCCCGCATGAAACCGAAAAGAGCTCCAACGAATCCTGTACGGCCGCAACATTACCCTATCCTCTTTCTCAATCCTACTTTTTTGTAAATCTCGTAAATAACTTTGTGATGCTAACGTTTTACTTTTAGTCATTTAAAGGAGAAACTCAAGGTCTGTTTGTCTTGTCGAGCCAACTGTTCTCTGTGGTATACATGTGGGTATAGAGGTCGGTAGTTTCCGCAAGCAGTGTAGCAAGAGTGGCGCTGAGCTAGCCATTGAGCTAGCTCTTCGAATCGCGCAGGGGGTTGCGGCAATGGGATAGACTGTCCCATATGTAATTCAACATCGCTATTGAAGGTTTGATACGGTTTTGAAACGAGGAACGATCTTTAGCAAAAGTAACCAACTCCTAGTCTTCGCAGATGACCTCGATATCATTACTAGAAACCTTGGAACGACTGAAGCAATCTACGCTAGATTAAAAACGGAGGCTAGGAGGATTGGATTGCAAATCAATGCGTCGAAAACCATATATATGGCGCAGTAAAAACGGAAAGCGGAGATTGGCGCAGCTGTATGAATAACTGCAGACACTATTTGGAGAGATCCACATCGTATAGTTGGCGAAAGTTAGAATACTACGGTGGGCCGACCGCGTAGCAATGATGCCGCACAACTGTGCAGTGAAAGCTGTTCCCTTCAAAAACCCCATCGGCACCAGGAATAGAGAGGTCCAACATGCTAGATGGCTCGGTCAGGTTGAAGCCGACTTGCGTGTGACGAGTCGCTCCATGCGAGAGGAATTCTTAACATAGCAAGAGCAGTAAGTAAGTGGCAGAAATTCGAACACAGTATACCTGGCGAAGGCCAAGAAAGTGTTCCCAGCTAGCACCAAATCGTACATCAATGTACGAGAATTATCGTAAATAACACTTAAGAGGACTTGAACGACTGAAAATTTTGAAAAAATCATTATTTTTTTATTTCAGGTTTGGATTCTGCAGTCTTTTCCGCTTATTTTGATACTAATTTTGTAATGATTCGACCACGGGAAGTGGCCGAAAAACTATCATACACATAAGCATTCCAGTGCGGCGTGGAACAACCTCGACGGAATAAAATGCTCCTGAAAAACCACGATTTTCAAACTTTATGTACCTTTTTCTCGGAAACTACACAACGTATTGGAACAAACTTTTTTTTGTTTTGTTGGTAGGAGCTTGACAAAGACTTTTATAACTTTTAAGTGTCGTAAATAAAACTCAGCTTGCAGCAGAATCAAAATCTGAAATAAAAAAATAATGATTTTTTCAAAATTTTTAGTCGTTTATGTGCCCTTAACAAATTCGGAATCGTAACTAAAGCTTAATAACTAAACCTTAATAAAGTGCACCCAAGTTGATTTCCATTCGTATATATTGATAAAAACTTACACACATACGATTTTCAGAACAGAATTATATAGCAGTACTGGGCGAGTCGCGCTGAATCGGATATTATCGTATATAAATATTTATCAAATACGATTTATTAGCATGCATATCTGTACGTAATGCTGATTTTTATGTTTGCTAAAATGCTAGGTGGGTTGTGTCTTCACCAAAAAAGCAATGAAATGTGCTGGTCTTTACGTGTTCGAGGTCCGTATCGCACCGAACCGGAACGACAAACAAAACCCGGTGACCAAGACTCACGCCAGAAAGGTGTACCGAGAGTGACAGACGAAATCGATTATGAGACTTACATCAAGGAGAACACAAAACAGTCGCCGGGGTAGGAGCCAGCCGTACCTCACGACGGGTACCATCAACGGGTAAATCTAGCGGAATGAGTACCTGCAGAAGGACTTGCAGCACTACCAGTGGTCTCACGGAGGCAAGATGCTGTCTCGGCCCGCATTTGGCATGCACAGTTCGCCCAATTGAGCAGTTTTAGAACTTCATGATATCATCATGGCCAGGCTTCGCGAAACACCTAAGAACTTGGAGAAACTTGAGGCTGGCTTTGAAGAAAAAGTCGATCCCTTCATTGCCCAAAACCTTACGGGTGGTGTCAGGTGCAAGGTAACAAACCTAACCATCTTGCAATTGTTTATCCCCCGAAAGCTTGAAGGTCGGTGACCATTTTTGTATGTCTCATTTTTTTCAAGCACAGACTTTAATTGTCAAACCGTTATTAAAACTTTCAGTGCTACAGAATATTTGTTCCCAAATATTTGTCTTGTGCGATAGCGAGAAAAGAAATTATTTTAAATAAGGCAAAAAATATGGTGTAAAAGGTACTATGCTTCCTTAATGTACTTTGTAAACTGAGAATATGATGCAATTTCGGTGCTTAATTTAAATAATTTCAACTTTTTTATTCAATTTGAATTTATCAAAACTAATTTGCGAATGCTAAACTAAATTATCTGCTGCTATTTTGACATCTCGCGCAGTAGTATATTTAGTCTTCAACGCTATTTCCATCCTTATGCTTCAAATAAGCCAAAAAGGGTTTCGACTCTCCGCGCAATTAAACACCACTGTTACAACATTAAAAAAGCGACTGCCTGCTAAATCCCACACCAAAACGGCCGTTCTTTATGATCGGCATAAGATTAATTAATGACTAATAAGATGATTGTTTCCGTCGCGCCCAAAGTGAGAGAGAGGCAGTCGGTTGAAGTGGTGCCTGCCGCTGACATTTATGCGAAAGTGTGGTGGATCTGTCTTAATGATTTTAACGAAACTGATAGGGGATGTTAAGGATTTTAAGTCCTGATAGTGATATTTTGCTCAATTTTTTCTTCACTTTATTTTAATTTTTTTTGATCCAAAACTAATAGATAAGAACAACCTAGCTACAGTGGAATTCAACTAGTCTTTAGAAGAGACATCCCAACAATGTTTGTCTTCGTCAGTTCCACGCCACCTAAAAGATTCCTTTTACCATGAAAATTTAATATCATTTTTAATTTCTGCTTCGTGCTGTATTTATTGCTCGCGACCGCGGATCAGATGCTTCCCCTTCGGATACTTTTCGGAAGCGCACAGCCGAAGCCCTTCCACCGTTCTCCAGTTTCCTAGACAAGACGCGCCAATCATTCCGGGTAGGAAATTACATCCTTTCATTGGTTTAGTATCATCGGGCATTGTAACTGTTGCTACTGCTGCTGCTGCTGCTGTTCTTTATGTTTTTGGTTCGACCCAGCTGGCCGAAATGACTGTTCAGTGTTAATTCAGGATGTTGTGATTCATATTTTTCGTATTTATGTTGAAATTAGTTGCTGTATTCGAAACCAATCCCACACTTTTGCTCAAAATTTTCTTTGCGTACATGTAACAGCATATTTTTGATTGTGAATTTCTTACAATACAAGTATCATCCGAAACACAAAATTCCTTAACCCTCCATACATCGACAATCCGTACTCCGGGTGTGATTGATGATTCTCGATTTGAATCTTCAATCTCTTGGAGCGCCTTTAGGCTAATACTGTGTGGGCAGTTTCCGAAAAGTCCAAGCGGGTCAATATTTGCAAAGGATGTGATGTGCGGCACTAAGCATTGTTCGGATTGTTTCCATTTCCCAAAAGCGACTTCGCTCACTGATGACTGATGATCCTACTTGCAGCAAACAAAGAAAACCCGGTCCCGGTAACGATTTTACTTGCCCAAAATGAGATTCAAGCTGCTGCTTGCATGCTGTGTAAATATTAGCACTTTCACGAATCCTTTCTTGGGCGCTTGTCGGCCCGAGGAAGCCGGCAAGGAGGAAATCAGATTTTCGACTGCCCATCGGATGCGGAAGTATCACTGCATGCGTAATCTCATTCCGGCTTAGTGTGACCTGCTCTGCTGGTGGGATTTTCCGCCTGGACTGTAAAGATCCGTTTATGTATCTTCAACGAAAGTTAAAATATGCGAAAATAAATATGATTTTATTTCTTTTTTTTTTTTTTTGCTTTTGCCTGCTTTCGTTGGCAAATGGGGAATAACCAGATTTTCCGCTTGTTGCATGAATTATTTATAAGAACTTTGGGATTGTTAAAGAGGCTTTTGCTACCTTTTGATTGCCGAGGGTTACTTACCAATGGTCTTTTTTACGGTGGAATTTTGCTGTTACTTTACTTACATAACAATGTTAAATTTAAATACGCAGAATAATATTCATTCTAAATTTACTCTTCCCAGACAGACAGCAGCAAAGCCAAAGCGACGTTCTGCAACCAAATGAAACTTTTCGAACTGAAACATACAAAAACTAAAAAGCTAAAACTCTACACAAAAACAATAATTTGAATCCATTTATTTAGAGCATTATTTAGATGCAAACATTTGCTATCTCAAAGATCAAAGCAATACCGATAAACCAGCGTGAAACCCTTTGCCGCGTCCCATTACTGCAGACGGATGTACGTCTAATTCTGAGAGATAGGTATTTCCCCTGGTCGAATGAAGGAGTTGGAACAGTTATTTTTTTTATCTTCGCATCACCGCTGCTCTGCCACTGATTGTCATCCCGTAGCAACCAGCACTTCAACCCTTAATCGCTTGCGACCAACCGCTGGCTGCTGCTGCCTCCCGTCAGGATCAACTTTGATGCATTTTCGTTGTTTTTCCTGTGCTACCACCGCCGACACACCTCCCAAGGGTGGGAGGCAGAAAAAAAATTAGAATGACAGTCAGTCTCGGAAGATAGGAAGAGGAGAAAAAAATGCGATCCTTAATGGCACTGTGACGCGTCTGTTGGCCGATGTATTTCACTTTTTTTACTCGGTTTCATTGTTTGCCAGAGTACCTACAGCACAGGGCGTGGGGGAGATCCATAACCTCACTTTTCACAACTTCACGCCCAATTTGATTTGATTTGCGGTTCGTAATTTCCTTTGATATCTCGAGCGGAATGACTTTGGCATTGAATCGGGCAATCCACAGCTGGATTACGGTCACGTGGGATGGATTTGTGTTTTGGGACAATAAAACAGTTACGCCGTGCGACGGCAGTAATCGTCTTTTTGGGCCAACTGGGAATTTAGGTTAAGTTTCCTGGGACGAGCAACGGGGAAAGCAGAATGGAGTTACTTCCGTGTTTTTTAATGCATATCAATCTTGAAAGTACATAAGCAGGTACAATGCAAATGGTTAGTAAAAATCTGAATATTACCTTCCAGTAGAAGAAAACAATTATCTTTTACTTGGAACGTTGGTTGTAAGCTGAAAAAGCGATTGCAGATGGTAACGAAAACTTATGAAGAGTAAAATGTAAGATATATTGATATCACTTATCTTAAAAGCATTTCATCGTGAAGAGGTTGACAAAAACACTGGAAACATTGATTTGAAATTCTAATACAAATGACACTGTCAAACGCAATAAGGCATAAAAAACACACCATGGCTTCCTCGGTGAACAAAACTAGATTTTTGTAGAGAAAAATAACGTAACAGTTTTTTACTTTAACATATTTTAAACTACGCCAGTCCCCAAAGCAATGGATTGTGAGGCAACCCACAAATACATGAAATGTATCGGTACATTTTTACATTCAATAGTGTTTCAATAAAAAATTCACCAAATGTTCCCAAATTCGTTCACCGCTGGACATCCGATGGCAATCCAATTTAGGCAACGAAGTCACACATGCAGTTGATAAGTCAAGATATTTTGGCCAATCTTTCGCCTTTCCAGTCCTCTTCCCTCTAGTTGATTCGTCATTCGATATGGCCGCAAATGGAAACACACAAAAAAGCGTGTCCCCACATCCAAGTATATTTATCTCATTTCGTAAAAAAAACCCACTCTGACATATTTTCGTATTCCGGTAGCACCTATACTACAGTGCTTTCTATTGTCCTTTCGCACTTTAGCACATCGTCCATTTGTAAGATATCGATAGGAACTGACAAATATTCATCAGAGTTCAACTGCTACGGGGCTCATTCACTGCCGCAAATGGCACTTTATCGGATCATATTTTATACGTGCGCCCGTAGGGAGGTTAGCAGCTTTCAGCGTTCTATTTATTTCAAAAACAGTCAACCAATCGCGATTGTGATGCAATATTATATTCTCTCCACCCTAACAATCGAATATTCCGGCAGCTGACTTTTTTTTGTATATTATTTTCGATGACCATTTTGTTCGTTGAACTCCCGGCTTCCGGAAGCACGGCCACGGCTGACACCCTAACCCCTCCTCGGTCAGTCTTTATTTTATTGCCATCCGTTATCGGTTTGTGTCGCTGTTTTTTGGGCGCTGATTGCTTTTTCGACCCGTTCGCAGCCAGGACGTCCCGATGTACCCCGGCCGTCAAGGCAATTCATGAACACTTTCTGTCGAACGTTCATTATATTAGATCTGCTGCCACAATTTATTAGTCAGTCTGCTTGATATTATAATTCAATTCTACTAAGTTTACTGAGGTCTGCCAACCACACAGTGCCGAAACAAAAATTATAAATTCTATTTGAAATTTTCCGAAACTTTCCCAACAGAAGTCTAGTAAATTATGAATCAAACGGACCAACAATCTGTCGAAGCTAACAAATCCCCGTCGAATCTCGGCGACGCACGGCGACGGCGGCGGAGTTATTTATTTTCGCATCCGTTGTTGTGCACAACTTGCCCAGCCCAGTTCACCCAGTCAGTGCAAGGAACATCCCGATGACATTATTATTGTAGCATTTCGCATATATTACACATAAATTTCCGCCCCAAACAATTGGGCAGGAACGGCTTACGTAGCTGGCAGAATTTGGAGACACGACAACAACATTCAGCAGCCAGTTCATCGTCGCAGTAATCATCGGGACATGATTTGAGATGGGTATAACGTTGTTGCACAGTACAGTGACATACCACGGTTAAGCGGTTTCTGGGTATGGTAAAATGGGCTTTCATTAATTTTGGTATTTTGGTATAATTTTGGTATAATTTTGGTATTATTGTAGTGGTCTTTGAATATCAAAACAAACCTTAAATATCCTTAAATTGATATTTTTGACAATACATTTTCCTGTTTTTCTCTACCTTTTCAACATAAACTCAGAGAAAAAATAACGATTTTTTAACAATTAAAACCACATACGACCAAACCGCGTGTTGACACTTTCCCATCCTTCGATGCCACAATCACCGACTTACTCCTAGGAATAATTTACGTAAGTAGCTCTCTCCCAACCAACCAGCCAGCAGGATGATGCGGGATTAAGCATCCCGATAAATATTACAGTGATACACATTTCATCCAGTCTCGCGTCGCCCTGCCAACGCGCGCAATGCAACGGTAACACACTTCGATTGTGGCACAACTGCTGCTTAAATCGTTTAATTTTCCGTGATTCCCAGACAAGAAGTGCATCTTCTTGTCAAAGAAGCAACCCTTTCAGGGCCAGTGTACGCTTAAATGATCACAGTTAGGTTTGATTTGCTCTTTTTGCTTCGTTTTTGCACTTTTAACTACAGCGCCTCATTCAAACAATGGCAATAACTGAGAAAGTGGTGAATAAAGCAATTGTAGTGCTGATTTTATTATCTACAATATTGTAGATGTCCTATCTAATCTAACAAAAATATTGATCAGTTTGACTGACATAACGCTGGTAAACGCCGCCTACAAGATATTACACCGGCTGTCGCCGATAGCACAAAGTTTCATAGGGAATTACCAGGCTGGCTCCATGGGGGCTCGCACAACTACAGGTCAGATTTTTACCATCCAACAGATCTTGCAGAAATGTCGGGCGAAAGTATAACGTGCTCACGCATCACAGCTTTATTGATTTCAAAGCAGCGTACGATACAGTCAACCATGACCTATGGCAGATAACGCACGATCACGGTTTGTCGGATAAATTGATGCGACTGATCAGAGATATATCGGATCGAGTGATGTGTTTGGGCGCACTCTCGGGAAAAGCCCCTTCGAGACGCAGCGAGGCTTGAGAGAAAGAGATGGCTTATGCCACGTGCTGTTCACCATCGCTCTTCGAAGGGGTGGTCCAATAAGCGGCCATCGGAACCAGTATTGGGCGATACCGTATCGATACCTGCGATATCGATGCTCGAAGGCCGATATTTCGATATATTTCATCGATACTTACGACGTCGATATTATGCTAAATCGATAATTTCATCCCGATACTGTTTTGATAAAGCGGGAAAGCAGCTGAAAAAATATATAAGCTAAAACTAGGCCAGGAAATGCTGAAGAAAGCAATATTTTAAGGATTTTTCTGTCGCTGTTTTCTTTTCAGGTGTACTAAGCTTAATTCTCAAATTTACTTTATAGGAATTGACTCTTGAACAATGTCTCTTACATGTTTGACGCTTATTGAACCGTAAGTGCATACGATACGGGATTTTCAGCAATTCAGAACTGACCAGAGAGCAGCAGTATTGAGCGTTGACGGCATTAACAAAAACTTTCTGGCTTTTTACGCGCCATAATAGCGGTGAAAGTACAGGGGTGGGACAGAGATCAAGAAGAGCTAGAACCGGAAAGGAGCAACTCCCGCCGGAACTCTGCAGGAATGGCCAAGAGCCGCCAGCAACGACACGCGATCACTGGATGGTTTCAGGGGTTTGGGAAAGGGCTGCCGGAAGAGTGGATTGAGGGTGTGGTTTGTCCCGTCTCGGATAGATTGCTGTAATTACCGTAGCATAACGCAGATCAAAGCCACCAACAGGGTGCTCTTCCAAATTTTGTTACGTCGTCTATCCCCGGAGGCAGGAGAGTTCGTAGGGTACTACCAGGTAGGCTTTATGGAGGCCCGTACTACTACGGATCAAATTTTTACTCTTCGGCAGGTCATCCAGATGTATCGGGAGTACGACCCATCATATTTTTGTGGATTCCTGGGCAGCATACGATTCAGTCGGGCGCGAACAGCTGTGGCAGGTGGTGCACGAGTGCGGTTTTCCGTACAAAGCGACGTGTCCGAAATAGAGCTGCGCTGGAGCAAGTGATATGTTCCGTGCGTGTTTTGGGGGCACTCTCTTTGCTCAACATATTTTTTATTGATTAATTTTAATGAATCCCTTTTTTGTGTAGCATTTCCTAATCCCAGAATGCCGCCTTAAATAGTATCGATAAATCTAATATCGATGCTTCACGAATGATATATCGGCGGTATCGATAAAGCGGCGGATTTGATATTGATATTCAATTATCGATACTTTCAGGAATTTTACCCAATCCTAATCGGAACGAGAGGCACGATTTTCACCAAGGATGGGCAACTTCTAGGTTTTGTAGATGACTGTAATATCATAACCAGGAATTTTGC
This sequence comes from Sabethes cyaneus, assembly GCF_943734655.1. Taxonomy (NCBI): domain Eukaryota; kingdom Metazoa; phylum Arthropoda; class Insecta; order Diptera; family Culicidae; genus Sabethes; species Sabethes cyaneus. The sequence goes on along the minus strand of NC_071355.1, from coordinate 74,882,394 downwards.
GTCGGCGGAAGTAATCTACGCTAGATTACGGAGGATTACGCTATAAATAAATGAATCGAAGACCAAATACATCAAAGGAATAGGCTCAAAGGAAACGAACACGTGCCACCTACGTGTTTGTTTATTTGGGATCGCTGGTGACCGCGGACAAGTAAGGAGATACAGCGGCGCAGTCAAGCGAGAAATCGAGCCTTCTGTACCCCTCGCAAAACGCTATGATCAATTAGTATACATAGCCGTACGAAGCCGACAATGAACAAACCCCTTTTTAGACCGAATTCCCGGTACCGGTTATGGACTTGAAACCGTGACGCTGGTCACGGAGGACATACGCACTCTTAGCGTATTCAAGCGGCCGCGTTCGGCGGAATACAAGCTGAAAACGAAGAGTGGCGGAGGCCCAGGCTGGGGCACACTAAGGCACGTGCTCCACCTTCTCTATAAAATTTAATGCAAAAAAAATTAAATGCAATGGGAGATTTGAATTCAACAACCCGATTGCGATAAATAATCTAACTGGACATTGATAAACTAAGGAGGTTAGGATAGGAGAAATTTCAAGTTTAATTTGTACTCCAATTTCAAGTCCTATTTCCAATGCTCGAAAAAATTGACAGCCCTGAAGACGAGTGTGAAACGCATTCAGCGCATAGTTTTACCCCTGATAGTATTCTTTTATCTATTAGCCCATGGGCATGACTACTGAATTGCTGACAGTGTTTGTCTTTCTCAGTTTTCTACCCTTCAAAACAATTCATTTTTGAATTGTAGTTCTCGACTAACCTGTCAGTCAATTTTCTTGCTCTTGACTAATATTTTAGATCTCAAAGTTAAGTTTTTTATACTGCCTGTAGGGATGGTTCGATCACTTTGACTCAATTTTGATTCATTTGACAGTACCGTCTTAACGGGGTCAAACATGACAAAGTTGTATATGGGACATTTGTAGAACAGGTTATTATCTATAATTTTGCTGAATAAAGTTTTACTGTATCTTTCGTAGTTATGGCGCTACAATACTATTAGTGACTTATATAATATTAGTCTTATTAGTGACTAAATGAACTGATAAGTTACTAGCGTTGTAGCACCGTAACTACAAACGATACAGCAAAACTTTGTTCAGAAAAATTGTAGATTAGCACTAGTTCTACAAATGTCTCATATCTAACATTGTCATATTTGGCTCGGTTGAGATGGCACTGTCAAATAAATCAAATTTGAGTCAAAGTGATCGAACCATTATTGACTGCCTGCTTTTTAAAATCACCCAAAAACCTGGAAATTAATTAAAACTTCGGAGCAATGTTTACTGGTTTATTGTAATTTCGTTTGCCGTAAAAGAATTATTCACATTTGATTTCATTCACTATTGTCGAGAATGAATTAATGTAGAGAACAATACGTGAACATGAACACAAGTTCTCGAATCGTTGGTTTCAGGTTGGCAATACTGAGTTCATTTCATCTGTACTAGAAATAACAAAAAATGAGCACTATATTGCATCAATCCAGGCGTATTGCATTAATTGAATAGGAAATTTCTAAGCACTGCCTTTTTCTTGTCCGATTTCAAACAAATGTTAAAGTCAATTTTAAATCTTGTGTCAAGTCCAATTACATGTCCCATTTCCAGTCCTATTGCCGTTCAAATCTGTGAATTCTGCTAACGAGTTGAATTGGTAAATTCCACGTATTTGGAATTGTACTTCAGAAAACACGCGTTAACGGGTCTTGTGAAAATTGGGAACTGTGTGTTGCTCTGAGGCAACGCACAGTGGGCAGAATCGACCGAAAAAAACGGAATTTTTTGTTGCCGCTATTTTTAAGGGGCAAAAAGTGACTTTTCTTATGTAAAAAATCACGAGAAATCGATTGGTGATGGTCTTAACGTGCAGAAATGACGAGAAGTCTAAAAAATTTTCGACTAGAAACAAACATACCAAATTTGAACAAAATCGAAGCACTTTTACCGTTGCTGGTTTTTCTATCAATACATACTCAGTTTTCAGTACAAGTTTTAGGGTGAAACAAGGCAAAATATTCCCTTACACGACATTTGAGTAAAAAAAACTTGATCGTCGTACGATATTCTAACTTTCTCAACCTTCACAACAGGCATGCCCTCTTGAAAATCTCTGGTAAAAGTATTGGCATTTTCACTTCTTGAGTATAATGGGGCAAATCAGACTTCAAGATTATGCTGTATTATAATAAAATTGTTCATATACCATTTTTCTAAAATTCTTCTACTTTCCTTACTGTTCTGGCCACACTGGTGAGGCTCTCGCGCAACGAACTTAAGTTGACCGCGATAGTTGACGGGGAAAAATAAACAAAGTTGTGTCAGTGAAAGTTAGGAAAAAATGAACAGTTGACAGAAGATTTTGATGGAAAAGTGAAAGTCATCTTCGATGGTCGGAGTGTATAGAATTATGGTTGAAGTTATTAGATTTGGATGGTGGATAGTTGGAGATCTCCCGAAAGTGAGTTAAAAGATAGCGAGAGAAAATAGTGGTTTGTAGTGACAGGAAATGTTGACGAAAAGAAATATAGTTCGAGTAAGTCTAATGTAAACAATCCTGTCGAAGCACAGTGATTAACTATAGATTTAAAACTATAGGTACGAGCACAGATTCGAGTGAAGGTACGAAAAGCTCTAGAAGCGGAAAGGCAGAAACACATATACTGCAAATAGGGAAACAGTAAGTAGTTTAAAATGAATTATAGTAACAAGTGAAACTAAAGCCGGAAAAATATTCATTAGGGTGGTTCAAGTTGAACAACGAACGACAGGAAAAGAAGTTCACATAAAGGCAGATATAAAATAATAATATGAGTAGATTGCAAGAAAAACATTAAGACAAAAATAATACTAACGGTCAAAATATGTTTTTAGTTTTGATCGACGCTAAAAAGGCTCGAATTACAAAGATCGTTTTTTATTCTGCGAAGTAACAACACTTACCATTGAAGATTAAATTAGAGAGAGTTTGTGCAAAATTATTTCAAAACTATTGGAAAATAGGGGTGAATGGGGCAAAATAGGTTACTTTTCCTCATTTCCGCGCGTTGAGACCATCACCAATCGATTTCTCGTGATTTTTTACATAAGAAAAATCACTCTTTGTCCCTTAAAAACAGCGGCAACAAAAAGTTCCGTTTTTTCGTTCGATGCGACTTCGGAGACGCCTGGAAAATGACCGACGAGAAACCCAAGATCGTATTGAATGGAGCTTCAAACAACATGAACCACCCCGGCTCTAAACTTCTGGCGACGACGACGAGGATCATACAACCAGCCTCGTACACTTTCCTGTGCTCTAAACAGCTGGCTATTAAATTTCATGCTTGAAAATGTAGCACAGATTTTCTTCTAGGGGGGGGGGGGAATAGAACCCCAAAATCGAAACCAAAATAGCTTTTAACTAAAAATAACTCCCCATTTCTTGAAAAAACTGCTTAAGGTTAGGCTATGTTCGATGTTTTTGTAAAAGCCCACCACCCTCTCCCCCAAAAAAAACTTTTCTGGCTACGCCCCTGGGATAATCCATCAGTTTTGCCCGCTTCCAAGTTGACGGTGATGGATTTTGCAGGTGACTATTGACAATTATTTTGATTTTCTTCTTCTGCATGAGCTTGATGAATATCTCGAAACCACGTTTGTTTTAAAATGCGAAAAAATATACCGAACAAAACTGTTTACAAACAACAAAACGCCAAAGATACGACCACTGGGAGCGCCGCTATCGCCAAAATGAAGTGCCCCATTTGTAAATGTTCTAAGCTTTAGCAAACGCACCGATTTAATTAAAACATACAGGCAGCAGAGTTCTTTGGCATCCAAGGGTTGAAAAGGACTCCTACCGAGCTGCCTTACATTCGCATACTTCTTGGCTCATGAAGACATATAATCGTTCTGGTTTGAGTTTCTCACCGTGCGTCGTCGTTGCTCTGCGTCTTTCCCCGTGACACGGAAGTACATAAATTAATGTTTCGTAATTTATAACGAAAATGTTTGAGCTTCAATTCGTCTTTGTTAATCTTCGGGAAATTATTTATCTAATTTGTTGCACGTATGTGATCTCCTTATTCATCGCAGGTTCTGTGAAGCGAAATTTGGTAAGAAGTTCGAACACAAATTCTTCGGGAAAGACGTGTTCCCGCAGGTTCTGCCTTGGCCTGGCATGATAACGAGCGTTCAGCACAAAGGTTCTGATGGTTTACGGGGAGCATGCGACGAGGACGTACGATTCCGGCTGAACCAGAAGAGGCATGTTGCAATTACATCGTGCCGCACCGTAGCGAATAAAATGTAAACATATGTGAGCGGTTTGGCTGAATTGCTTGACAAATTTATAGATGTTGCCGTCGACTAATGACTGTTGCGAGTGCAGGCTGTCTTCATCCGTGTGAGGTATGAAGCATGATTTAAGCTCCGTCCCCACATGCGTGCGGCTTCGGCACTGCGGGCCGGGCATTGTTGCGGGTGATAAGTAATTGCGGAGTGGCCGTGGTGCGAGGAAAGTGAATTAAATCGAGAGGATAAAGTGGGATTTAGGGCGGTTGTCAGTGGATTGTTAGCTGATTGATTTAATGTAGGCCGACTTGGGGGATATTTCGCATAGCGAATCTACTAGCTTGCCGTTCTCGGCAGGAATGTAGGATAGGAGTGACATGCGTTTGCCGCAGTCAGTCTTTTCCCAGTCAGTTTAGGATACATATAACTGGTGGTAATTGATCAACAGAGCTAATTGTAACTGACCTCAATTTATACGGGGGACACATTTCGTAGGCAGTAAGTTACACCTTCTGCTGCTGACTATGTTATAATAAGAAAAAATCACTTGAATGTCGTTCCTCTCTAATTGAATTCTGAGTTCTGATTTTCTACACTGTATGTCATGGAACAGTATTTGAGTTTTTGAAACAAAATGTTTCGTCTTAATTCGTTAGGCATGATGCGTACAACATTTCTTCATGACTCTCAGTGTGCCACGTGCATTAAACACTATCAATGAGTCGTATTAAGACAACCTAACATACTGACTACACCTGATAAAATGTTAATATGCTAATGGAGCTGATGTGCATCACATTTCACTTTTTTATTATCGCACAGCATCAGATAGGCAGCGACGACACTTTCGATGGAGCATTAATAAAGCGCCTAATGCAAGGGAAACCCACATCAACCTGTCATGTCGCACGAGGCGTCGCGCTAAGTAAAGTGCACCCATTGTCTCCGGCCAGCCTTCGCGATCGCTACAAAGCCCGTGGATGCGATGAGGTTTAAAATCTCGCGAATTATGATTGTCCCCACCCGATTATGCCACCCATCATCGTTGCGGCATATCATCGTCACCATGGCGTGCAGCATGTATATACCATCAAAGCCGTAATCTAGCTCATCATTACGAGATAATGTGGCAGCATGCTGTCTTTGGGCCATCCGAAAGACCAGGTTTTGTGAGAACTTGGTGTCAGAATAGAGACCCATTCAAACGAAACCGCCCATGTGCAAAAGAATGTCACAGCACTCAAATGTAGGCCTTGCCTTACACAAGTACATCGTTTTACAATGTATTTCTCATGGTATGTAGCAGCATTGCATTGTTGATTACAAGTCGGGACTCGCTTTCAGTACGTGTGCTAATTTTTCTTCTGCTTTTCTGATATGCAATAGAGAATGTAAAAACTGGAGCATTTTATAACGAATCAAAAGACATTTTCCCATTCATTTTTGAATGCCGTCCTATCAAGGGTCTAATTTTACTGTAAAAGTATTTAAGAATATTCTTTTCTTTCTCGAGAAACGAGATGATTACTTAACAGCTTATTCAGAATTATTCTATACATCTGAGGTCGCACAGAAGCAACTGCTACGATAATAGAATACTTTATGCACATTTTTTTCAAAAACGAACCCTTCCCCTTTGCTGCATTGTTTTGGTTTTCATCAATATTTGTTATTTAAAACCTCTTTTCATCAAGCTCAGGATAAGTTGTTTGAATTGACAGAAAGGTGTAGAACTTTTCATTAGATTAGGGTACTTCTCTTCATCACCTAAACCTTAGTCTTTTCTTAACAAATTTTCAAAATATTTGCATCAATCGGTCAAAAATAAAATCGGTGTATTGATTAACCCACCGTTACATGCGCCGTTTTATCTTGAACAACGCCTGTGGAACGTTAACTTTATCTCGGTATATCACAGGATTCTGGCAATAAAGATCATTACTGTTTTCAGCTAGCTGGACAAAGTTTCATAAGCTTTTCGCTAAGTGACGTTAGTATTCGAGTGAATTCTGTTCTGTTTTAGATTAACATAAACATAGACTTTACAGAGAAAATATTATAAACTTTCAAAAAACCGCTATGGAAAAAAATGAATAAATATGATGCAGCGTCAAGAAGCGATACCGTATCGATATCCGCGATATCGATACTCGAAGGCCGATATTTCGATATATTTCATCGATACTTACGACGTCGATATGATGCTAAATCGATAATTTCATCCCGATACTGCTTTGATAAAGCGGGATATGCAGCTAAAAAAATATAAGCTAAAACTAGGCCAGGAAATGTTCAAGATATCTCAAGAAATATTTCAAGGATTTTTTCTGGCGCTGTTTTCTTTTCAGGTATCTACTAAGCTTAATTCTCAAATTTACTTAACTGGAATTGACTCTTATGCAAAACCTTGAACAACGTCGCTTACATGTTTAACGCTTATTGAACAGTAAGTGCAACCGATAGGCAATTTTCAGCAATTCAGAACTGACCGGAGAGCACAGAGAGTAGTATTGGGCGTTAACGGCATTAACTAACAAACATAACTTTCCAGCTTTTTACGCGCAATAAGTGGCGAAAGTGGGTCCATAAGTGATGAAAGTGGCAGGGGTGGGACAGAGATCGAGAAGAGCTAGAACCGGAAAGGAGCAACTCCCGGCGGAACTCTGCAGGAATGGCCAAGAACGGCCAGCAACGACACATAACTGGATGGTTTCAGACGTTTGGGAAAGGGCTGCCGGACGAGTGGATTGAGGGTATGGTTTGTCCCATCTCGGATAGATTGCTGTAATTACCGCAGCATAACGCTGGTCAAAGCCACCAACAGGGTGCTCTCCCCAGATTTTGTTGCGTCGTCTATCTCCGGTGGCAGGAGAGTTCGTAGGGTAGTACCAGATGGGCTTTATGGAGGCCTGTGCTACTACGGATCAAATTTTTACTCTGCCTCCATACTCCGTTCTCCTGTACGCCGCCGAAGATCGTTCTTAGGTCGTTCGAAAACTCCGAGCACACGCGGGTCCTCCTCGAGCATTGTCTATGTTTCATGCCCGTAGAGAACAACCGGTCTAATAAGTGTCTTGTACTGGGTACACTTTGTCGTGTAAGCACGACTTCCGCTGACAATACGCCTCCGAATCTCACGACTGCGGCTGGTATTATTGTCCGTCGTTACCAGTGACAAGATAGCCTAGGTAGACAAATTTGTCGATTACGTCAAACTCATCACCGCCCAACACATACTGTCAAGTCGCCTCGGTCGGTCTCGGTTTCGCTGGCCAGCATGTACTTTGTTTTAGACGTATTTATCCTTAATCCAATCTTTTCTGCTTCTCGCTTTAGTCTGGTGTACCACAGCCACTGATTATCTGCCGATAATATCCATGTCATCGGCAAACCAGACCAGATTTGTTGAAGATCGTGCCCCGCGTGTTAATATCCGCTCGGCTCATAATACCTTTTATCGCTATGTTGAATAACAGGCATGACAGGCTTGACAATCCACCCGAAATCCGAACACAGCACTGTGTGCAATCCATTGTAGATTGAATCAGTTTGATGAGCTTCCTGGGGAAGCTGTTCTCGTCCATGATTTTTCACAGCTCTTTCCGGTCGATGGTATCATATGCGGCTTTGAAGTCAACGAATAAATAGTGCGTGGGAATTCAGTATTCACGGCCCTTGTGAAAGATCTGCCGCAGTGTAAATATTTGATGCGTTGTAGGCCGACCTTCGATGAAGCCGACTTGATAAGTTCCCACAAATCTGTTCACAACTGGTAATAGTAGGCGGAAAATGATATGTGACAGCACTTTATAGACGGCATTGAGAACGGTGATCGCTCGATAGTTCTCACAGTCCAACTAGTCACACTTTTTATAAATCGGGTACATAACCCCATCTTCTCACTCTTCCGGTAGCTACTTCGTATCCAAAATTCTAACAAAATTTTTTGTCGGTGCATACAAACGGCCAGCTTTTCTGGTCCCATTTTAATAAGCTCCGCTCCGATGCCATCTTTCCCAGCTGACTTGTCCCAAGCAGCACACTTTAGGTTCATTTAGTTGAAGCAACCGGATTACGACTGAAATTAGTAATATTTCGGTTACCACAACAACTTTGTAGCACTTAACGGGGTCAGTCCCGGCGTAGTGGTTAGCATTCACGCCTCTCACGCCGAGGACCCGGGTTCAAATCCCAACCCAGCAGAAATCATGAATGACCCGAAACTGAAATAAAAAAACCTTTGAAACAAACGCGCTAGTAGGGTGTTCTTTAGCTGCATGATGGCCTACTTAACTTCGCCTATCGTTGGGGCAGAAATCTCCTCCCCGTTTGTTGCACCGTCGAAATCGCTTTCCCAGTCGCCATTGTCCTGCGCCTGAGCACCATTCAGGTGTTCGTCAAAGTGCTGCTTCCACCTGACGACGACCTCACGATCATCCGACAGAATAATGCCATTCTTATCCCGACACATGTCGGTTCGCGACACATGGCCTTTGCGGGAGCCGTTCAGTTTCTTTTAGAACCTTCGAGTTTCCTGAGAACGACGTAGCCGCTCCTATTTTGCATATTCCTGCTATTCAGGTAGCGCTTTTTCCCGAAAGATTTGATTTCGCTACATCTTCTTTTGTTTGTGTCTTTCTACGTTCTGACGTATGGTACTGGCGCAACTTGGCCGCAAGCGCAGCCATTCTCATCCATCACCCTCCTACAATCATCGTCAAACCAATCGTTCCGCTTATTCTGTGCCACATGCCCGATGGAGCTCTCCGTCACACTGCTGATGGCTGTTTTGATGGTGTTCCAACAGTCCTCAAGAGGGGCTTCGTCCAATTCGTCTTCCTTAGGCAGCGCAGCTTCGAGTGAATGCGCATAGTTTGCGGTGACGTCTGGCTGTTTTAGCCGCGCAAGTTCTAACCGAGGCTGGTGTCGGTACCTTATGTTGTTCACAACGGATTGTGGTCTGAATCAACGTTAGCGCTCGATAGGATCTGACGTTGATAAAGTCTAAGAAGTGCCGATCGTCGATTAAACCTTGGTTGATCTATGATTCTGTCTGATTTGGTGGTGTCCAGACGTACTTGTATAGGACTCTGTGTTGGGAAAAGATACTACGTACGGTCATGTTCGTGGAAGCAGCAAAGTCGATCACCGGTTTGTATTTCTCCTCCTGGACGATCGGAGCATTGAAATCCCCGATGATGATCTTGGTATCATGTTTTGGGCAACGGTAGTATTCAATCTCCAACTGCGCGTAGAATTCATCCTTGTCGTCATCGGTATTTCTGAGGTGAGGGTTGTGCACGTTGATGATGCTTATATTGGAGAGCCGGCCCTTAATTCTCAACCTGCACATTCGAGGATTGATTGGCCACCACCCAATCCCAGTGCTCCCGTGGAAGTTGAGCCCAGTGCTCCCTTGGAAGTTGAGAGCAGAGCCGGCGTTTAGGCCGGCAAACCTCTGCGGTCGCACGGAGCCTCGCGCTTCGGGGGGACATAGGCCAATTTGCAAAATGTAAATAAACCGAGTGGGTCTTTCTATGCTAGCCCAGCAGAAAATAACCCTTACTCGGTTTGTTTACATTTTGCAGATTGGTCCTTTTGAAAAGTTCTTGCCGACTTGCAATATGTTCGAAGTTCGATGTTAGCTGCAAAATATTGCTCCCTGCTAGCTCCCTGGTTTGCAAGTGTGGGCGTATTGGTAAGCTTTGTTTGCGTATTCCAATACGAAAGAGTAAAACTGCGCGCCCAGAATTTCTGGACAAAAAGTCACTAATTATCCATTATCGGATGTTTTGAAAACCATGGTTGTTTACTGGATTGCAGTATATTTTTCCAGCTAAAGTACAACGTTGAACGAGTAAACGAGAAATTGTTCTATTGAGCCATATGAATAAAACAGTTTGCATTACTTTTATTGTGTAAGCCTTACGAAAGAAGTAAAGCAAACTATTTTATTCTTACCGGCCATTGAATTCAAGAATTTAGTTTTGCTTAGAAAACATAAACTATAGCGCCGATTTTCAATCATCCGCTCTGAAAAAATGAATTGATATGCAAACGAATACTAATTTCCGAAAGTTAAACTATACTAGCAGCTCTGGTCATGACAAACATGTAAGCGGTTTCAATTATAGGGCCCATCCACCAGTTATGGACCCTTTTCATATTATGAACCCAGGCGTATAATTTTTTCTAGCTTATAATTAGTTTTGTATATATTCGACTTGAACCAGGATAAAGTTAACATAAAATACACTTTAATTTATAAATTTATTTATTTTTATAATTTATTTATTTTTGGTCTATTTTAATCACCGTGCGAAAATTATTTCCTTATTTAAATTGATACTTTTCGGTGAAACTTGATATAAAGACATTTATTTATAGTTTACGTTTCTGCCTACTCGATTCGGCCATCATCAGAAAATTTTAAATTCTTTGACACATAGTAATTATTCGATTTTAATCTTCGTTATTTATCACCGCTGTTCTTCCACTGCCTTTGGTTGTATGTAGCGATCTGTGTGTCAAAGAATTTAAAATTTTCTGATGATGGCCGAATCGAGTAGGCAGAAACGTAAACTATAAATAAATGTCTTTATATCAAGTTTCACCGAAAAGTATCAATTTAAATAAGGAAATAATTTATTTATTTACAAAGTTCGATGATTAGTGTATAAATGTCAATATTTTTACCAAACGAATATTTTTAGAAGGGGAAAGTCACCGAGAAGATTGTGCTAGGCACCTTCCTGGGAACGATATCTTACATAATTCAGCTCATTAATCACAATTGCGGTACATTCATTGCATAATTTGTTGCACACTGTTCACTCAAGTGACACCATTTTGACACCTACACTTTAAAATCTTGCAATTTGGCAGCTCTGCCACTTTCTGACAGTGTCGTACTGAACAAACGAACACAAGTTTGAACTGATCTGCACCTTGCCGGCACAATAAGCTACAATTTAAACAAAATTGGCACGAATATGGCGAATAGAGTGTACTAAGCGACTTCTCCGTATAAATACGTTAGAATTCTTGTTACAGATTCTATTTGTAAGATTAATGTGAAAAATACAGCTCAACAATATGATATGACAATATTGTTAAAGATGTAAACATAACTTTTTGGGCATTACGGGTAATCAATTAACTACCAACGATTAACTTTTCTCTTATAAGAGAAATTAACTCAAGTACAAAACCGTCTTGTTCTGGTTATTATACCACAGAGAACAGACATCCAAGCAAAAGGTCCCCACTTGGATAAAACTTATGTCAAATTAGTTGGGAAACTATAGTGATGATGTCGCTGAAGGCGCATAAAATTCTACACTAAACTCACAACAGCTAGCTTCTGGCGCTAGCATAACGCTTATAGTCCATATAAACTAGCGCCAGAGGAGCCAAAGGTTGTCAGTGTGCAAATCAAAAGAATCATTTAGTTGGGAAACTATAGTGGTGGTGACGCTAGCATATTAGGTGATTTTAATTTGAAATTTTATCCAACAATTCCTAAAAAATTTGTTCGTGAATGGATGTCTGTTCTCTGTGATTATACCCTATCAAGATGCAAACGGACAAAAGTGACGTCGAACTGCGAATGGATCCATGAAGAGTGATTTGGAAACTAGAAACAGGTTTCTAAAATCACAACTGCTTGATTTCGGTGCTAGTGTACACATACGCTAGCGCTAAATTTAGTCAGTGAAGAATTGAGTAATGAGCGAATATCACATCAATACAGCTACAAGAACTAATCTCTAACTAACACATAGAGTGCAATTTGCCAATGTGTGGTTCATTGCAGAAACGCATACATAGATGTAGCTGTCATTTTTCTTGTTACTGTTAGGTTGTTACTCTTTTCGTCTAATGTAAGATATCTCGCGTCACTTTTGATTTCGTTCAATGTAACAATTCCACCATATTGAGAAAAACGAGATCGAAGTTCTTCGAATTGAATTTTAAATTGTTTCAAAATGAAATAATTTTCAGTCATTCACTCAACGTGGTTGATGAATAATAACATTCAATATTTAACGGAGATTTTAAAAATCTAATTAAAACTAAGCAGTTTTGGTTTATTATGGAAAAAGTTACATTGGACTGTTTACCATCTCATGCTGTACTTTGGACGGTTTTATTTTTCCAGGCTATTGCACATAAATTAAGCGAAATCACCGTAAAATACGTGCGTTGCCGTGCTACGCTATTTTCGAGGTTATTTTTCAATATTAGACCGCTTGTTTCACTTAAAATGCATAAATAATGTGAAAAAAAACTTTCACTTGCTAAACGTCCAATGTACAGATTGGGTTTGTTTTGATTTTTTTTGCACTTTGGACATCAGATGAGAACGACCGAAGTAACAGTCAGTCATTCGTAATTCGAATGTGCACATTGGACATTTTGATAATGCTAATTTTTTCACCTCAAAATAATTCTATTTGGGCAGGTGTTTTTGTATAACATAGAGTTTAAAAAGAGCAATAATTTGTTGTGATAAACCGGATTTATTTACATTTGTTACATTGGACGAAATGAAAAGTGACGCGAGATATGTAATATCTGCCTTCCCTTCCCTTTTTCCGCTTACCAATATAGGGTAGTTGATCCATTAGTCGCGTAGCTAGGCACAATATAATTTCATTTTACTTGTTTATTGAGGTATATGCTTCAATTAATGCCTGTCTTGTGGGATATACATTTATCAAACACAAGGTATTTGTCACAAGGCAAGATAATTGCATTCGTTGTACGAGAAGCTTTATAAAGAAAAAAAAATGAATTTTCCAATTCAATTACCCAAGTAACCATAAGCATTAACCGAAAACCGCATATTGAGAATAATTCAGCATACCTAGTGCCAAACTACTGTATATCAGTAAGCTTATTGCTTATAAAACTTATATTAACATTGTTAACACAGAGAACAGACATCCAAGCGAAAGGTCCCCACTTGGATAAAACTTATGTCAAATTAGTTGGGAAACTATAGTGATGGTGTCGCTAAACGCGCAAGAAATTCTACACTAAACTCACAACAGCTAGCTTCTGGCGCTAGCATAACGCATATAGTCCATATATACTAGCGCCAGAGGAGCCAAAGGTTGTCAGTGTGCAAATCAAATGAATCATTTAGTTGGGAAACTATAGTGGTGGTGTCGCTAGCATATTAGGTGATCTGAATTTGAAATTTTATGGATGGATGTCTGTTCTCTGTGTTGTTAATGCACACAAGCATTAACAAAAATAACATTAAAGAAAGCAGTATATACGCATATAACGTCCAATGTAAGGCTTTTATACAAATGCATTAAAACAAGTCGTAAGTGTTAATAAATATCTGGTACTTGACTCCATATTTAGCTTTTCTACAACTACTATTGCTGCCCTCTACCATTTCTTTTTTTCCTCTTCTGTTGGGTACTCTCCCCACTGCGTCCATTATTTTGAACTATTGTGGTATGCCCATTGTTTCTTTTGCTGTACGCTTCAGGCTTACCTATCACTTATTGAAGAAGTGGTAGGCTGGTAGCTGGAGCGAGACAGGTGCCAATCAGGGATGACTTGGTTTATAAACCTTATAATCCTGATCGGCGACGCAAACCAGATCTCCCTAGGCTCTAGTAGGATCTTTTTGAGATACTGCAGTCTGCGTCCTATTAGTGCTCCACAATTGCAGAGTAAGTGTTCCGAGGTTTCGCTCTCGGTATTACTCGGGCAATGTCCTGTCACCAGACCGGTAAACGTGCTGAGATCTCTCTTATTGAGACTCAGCAGCTTCTGAGTAACCTTAATACTAGGCATTATAAATTTCTTTGATTGTTTGAGCGACTGTACAGCCATCCAATTGGCCATAATCATTCGGCTCTCCCATTGTTTCAACCCACTCTTCATCACGCAACCCGAGATACCGCAGAATGGATCCGGACCTATGAATGGAGAGTTAGAACCACATCTGGCTAGTTCGTCTGCGACTTCACCCAGTAACCATTTAACCCCTCTACCATTTAACAGATGCTGTCTTTTTCTACCATACTGATTTTGCAGAACAGGTAGCTATGTTATGGGAGCGTATGCCACCAAGATTTAAATGCGACTAATTTCAACCTGCTCATTTATATCAGCTGTGGTTGGGGTAGCAAATGTGCAAGGAAAGTGAATAAGGCTACATGACACTTAACCCAGGTTTCGAAGCCCAGTCCTATAGGAGAGGTAACATTTATAATAAGCATTTCAAAAAAACGACTTCCTTCAAATAAATAAGATCCTCCCCCTTGAGAAGCAGCAAAATTAATTCATCTACTTTAAAAATAAATGCGAGAAAAATATATTTCGTCTTCAAGACACCGACCGAGTTCTATTTTTAGTTTTCTTTGACAAGCGAACGATATGCCGTCGATATTTTTTCGATACATCGATAAAGTAGACAAAATGACGTTTTGATGAAGCTTTAAATAAACGCTCATAATGTTTATGAAATGCTTGTGGCATAGCATTTTAATAACCCGCTATTTCGCCTTTTTAGCATTATATGAGTTCTACAGAGGTGTGAAATAAACTTTTAATCAGAGTTCTATATTTAAATACAATGTAGTTAATGGATTAATTTTTAGTGCTTAGCGGTTGCTTGGGTTGTGTGCCATACTGACTACCATAAATGTACTCTGTCGACCTTGTCCTAGGTCCTAACTACAAGTGAGGGATTCTCTCCATGTCTCCTATTCCTATTCAAAACTCAGGCCAGCA
This sequence comes from Sabethes cyaneus, assembly GCF_943734655.1. Taxonomy (NCBI): domain Eukaryota; kingdom Metazoa; phylum Arthropoda; class Insecta; order Diptera; family Culicidae; genus Sabethes; species Sabethes cyaneus. The sequence goes on along the minus strand of NC_071355.1, from coordinate 74,867,333 downwards.
ATTTTCTTTTCGCTAATAAAAACTAAACCTTTGTCATTAGCTGTATTTTCTACGATGATAATTGCTCACGCAACGTACGTTGTTCCCTTTTACTCTGTTCAAAAATTCTCTAACCAAACCATGCATTGTTAAAAATGTTAAATGTTAAAGGGAAAAACCAAAATAAAAGTTCAAATAAAAATCATCAACTAATTTGTTTTCTACGTTATATGGCAATGCTGTGGTCATCATTTATTGGATTAATTTGTTGAATATTTTTGGTATCAGACACAGAGGTACACAGCGTGCTCAATGGTTAGACCATGTGGATTCGAGAAATTGGAGACGGCGGCCACCGAGTTTATTGGCGGAACATTGCTATGCAGATGAAATTTTAAAGCACATCGCACCAGGATCAGTAAGTTGTTGGTTATATCAGATTCAACAACCATCATCAATTTTTTTGCGGACGATTTGATTTGAAATTTTTATTTTCGCAAATATGGCAGCATTTCTAGAAGTGCTTTGAAAAGATAAATACAACTCGACTATCTGCACCTGCAGTCAGTTTTTGTTTATAATTTTGATTTTTTTTTTATTTCATTTCTGGTTAAACCTAGTGCTATTACGCACCATTTTATCAAAAATAAACAAAAATGCAACAAACCACTAGTTTCAGTAAGCAAAATAAAATCAGTTCGGCTAGCGGATCACATTGCAGTCTCAGTGTCAAGTGATCGTATTCCATTCCAGTGGGTTCCCAGGCAGGAACATGAAGACCTACATACAGCTCAAGATCCTTGAGTTGGTCAAAATTTGTCCTGTCATAAAAAAACATAATAAAGTACTGTCTTTACTTTTCGTTTCTCTAGGGCAACATCGGGAATATGACACCGGAATACCAGACCGGAAAATGATTAACATATTAGAGTGAACACCCGACTGCGGTTGATCCCTTTTGCGTAATCTATAGGGGAAATGTGTATAACGTGCCCCCCCTGGCCAATGTGCCCCCCCTTCGTTTTTCGCTAAACAAGCGAAATCAAAATGCAAAACCACCCAGAAACCATAGTATTTGATGGAACTAGCCTACTATGCAAGTATGACAGTTGTCACATGCTGTAAACACAAAACAAAAATAAATTTGTTTTTGAGCAGCTTCCGATGTAACTTTTGGCGTCATTTCCATAAGCTATTTTCTTGTCAAAATCTGGAAATAACCGGTTGTTGCGATTCGATTGCGTAAAGTGAACTTCAAAAAGACATCCCTGCCAAAAATAACGGTATGAAACGCTTGATTTGCTTTAGCATTTAATATTTTTTCAAATAAGTAAAAGCAGGCCAAAATGCCCCACTTGCGGTGGTGCAATTTGCCCCCCTTGCAAATGTGGCTATAAACATAGGTAAACAGATCTAAGTTGAAGCGAAGTGCCATTATTTAATTCAATTAGTATTGTAGAGCAACCGTGGTGGGAATAATTTGTTACCAACGTCCAAATTCTAGGTAATTCAACTACCCGGTACAAAACGCCACAGCTGCAGTATAATGTGCCCCATGCAGAAAAGAAAAAGTGCACCAGAAGGCCGAAACTAGGTTTATTTTACATAAAATAACGATATTTTGCAAAACAAAGGAAATAGTTTTACTTTCTACAAAATAGAGTTGGTCTGTCACTGGTAGAAATACTCAAATTACCGTATTGGGCATATTATACCGCAGGTGGGGCATTTTACCCCGCGCAGACGAGAAACACAACATTTAGGTGCTTTTATTAAATAATTCCTAGCATGTTTATTCCACAATACTAAATGAAATAAACAATTGCAATTGGTTGTCAGCTTAAACACCAACATATACACGTAGTTGTAACGTTAATTTGGGGAAGTATAACGGAGATATAACCATTTATTCTTAGGGGGGGCACATTATACACATTTCCCCTACAGCAAGAAGGAGCCTAGCGAAAGGAAAGAAACAGTCACAGAACGCAGAGGATCCTCTGCAGGGAACTAAAGCCACTTGATTTAATGATCGTGTCTTCCTTGTCGTTAGGATAGACGCCGGTTCGACAGAGAATATGGAAATAAGTGTGACAGGCAAGAAAAAATGTTTCTCGCAGGGATCGATAACCGCAACGCGGCAGCAAGCTAGTATTGGTTTTGGTAATCTCAAGGTTTCTGCCCAGTGACCTTCCGCCTTGAACGCACAGTGGGTGAATATTAACGAATAAAACTGGAATTTGACTTGCGCTCCATGGCTGTTTGTAATGCATTTTAGTAGTTTAGTTTTGACTGAATTTTCCCACTGTACATTGCTAGTGATGGTGTCTGCAACATAGCAGCATAAATCAGTGCTGCTCTGTGTGTCGTAGGTGGAAGAAAGCTGAACCGCGTGCAACATAAAAATGCAAAACTGTGTGTCGAAGTTCATCGCGCGCCCGACACAGGTTCACACGGATATGCGCCGCCACCATCTGTTCGGTACTTGCTTGACACTGCATTTCTAAGGAAGCGATTGTTCTTCCTGGCTATGCTCTGTACCTACCGGAGGATTTGTAGTTCAGTCCCAAAATAGGACGGTGGGAAAGTTTGAACGACCTGCTTCGGGCTGCGCGTTATGATGTCCCTCCGTTAATTGCGTGGTTGGGAAAATGTTTTACGTTTTGCGGAAGCATTTAATTTGTTACCACCGCCGTTCGGATGGATCCTCATTTCCAAAATGCATGACATATGTGAGTGGCGTGAACTTGCACGAGGGAACGATGGTGGCGTCTAGACGAGAACTGTAACTTCGACAGTCTTGTCAACAAGCGGAAGAAGTGTGTTTTCGCTTAAAAAAGATTTTTAATTGAAATTTTCTCACCTCCCCCGGCAGCAATACAACGATTCGTGAGTGAGGTTGTTTGATTAAATTCAATTTATTTCACACCCTCTCGCATGATTGCCAATTCTTTTGCTCGTGTGTATCGGGTGTGACAAAATTGAAAAAAAAAATCGGGAAGGAAACCTGTGACAACACGGCGCTGGCGCCGAATGAATTCCCGTGTTCGCGTTATCATGGTTACACAATCACGGTGTGAGATGAAGCTGTTTCCGCTTTTGGTCGCCATGATATTTTTTTTATTTTCCGTGTCATTCGACTAACGTGACCGATGCTCGTACTGTCTGTCCAGCTTCCATGGGGCATTTTCGGGGAAGTTCATGAAATGCTTTTCTACCCGGTGCTGTGAAAAAAGTTAAATTTTAAAATATTTACCGCGGTTTAAATCGATAAATGCCTCGATCGATCATAACAATCAAATCAGAATTTTCGTTTTTATTGTTTACTTTTCAAGAACTTTAATTCCTGAGTTGCATTATGTTATTGACGGAGTTTAAGCGACATCATTTGTTATATTTGTACAATAAACCTTTAATACTTCACATTCGACTTGCAGCTCGCACATTTTTACGGTTTTACAGCCACTTTAGTTTGTACGAATAATTTACTGTCGTAAAAAGAGTCTCCTCCCCCGTGGCAGAAAATGACAAACAAGATGCGCTTTTTATGTGGCCAGTAAAAACTGAAGATGAACAGAAAGATAAAGGAAGCCACTTGCAGATGGTCGCTTTTCGTGTCAGCGTTTCCTTAGTAAGTTTTTCCTGCCACCGACTGATGGCTCATTTGGATGAGAGGAAAGTTTTTGAGTACACACCAAAACGAATCACGACGGTTTTCCGGTGGTCAGAAAGGAGAAAAAAATCCACAAACGCGCTCCTGTTGGTAATGTGGTTTCCCCTGGAAACTCTAAGATAAATACTTAAAGTTTTGAAGAGGTAAACTATCCCCTGGTGGTTTCAAAACATGCCTAAATCAATCTGAAATTTGGCTGAAAAATGACATAAACACTGATTTGCTATGAGCAAAGTTGTCCTCTCAGGTTTTTAAACATTATTCCAATTTCTGTATTCCAATTTGCCATATTTTTTGCATGGTCTAATACATTTCCAAATTTTCATTTGTTTTGAATATGAAATTCAATAATAATTTCGTTATAATTTTCGCTAAGTTTCACTTTACTTTATTGAATTGCTTCGATTCTGTTAGGTCAAACATTTAAGTATGGGCTTCATATGACAACTGAGGTTTTCCATACAGAACGGACAAGACAGAAATACAATACTCGTAAACAATATGGACCCCTGAAGTTTTTTGGAGCGTCTTAGTAGAATACGAAACCTGAAATTAAAGCAAAGAAAAAAAATACTTCTTCAATACTATCCACTATCCACAGTGGAATTTAATTTGGAAAAAGTTTTTTTTCTTCCTTTATTTAAAATATGGATCATTATGGTATGAAATCGAGAGTTACCTGGAAGGAGCGTCAAATATAGCACTAGCTCTCTCAAGCTCCCTCCTAGCGCCTCCACGCAGATCTAAGTCAAATGATGACGGTCGATGGCCTTACCCGGAAATACTTCTTCTACTTACTGGAGCAGCTAACCTAGGAAGTGCGAACTAGAGCGCCTGTTCTCCAGGTGTGGGGCGGCTCACACAGCGTCTGTCTTGGAATGAGCGGCTGAATATAAAATACTGTATCCCGCAAGCTATACCTAAGATGGCAGACCCATCAGCGGGATGTAAGTATCGCGACCCCGGTGAGGTATTGTACCGAAAAACTCAATTACCACGAATAGCGAAGATAGAAATTCAGGACGGAACAATCGGTATAGGACACGGCAAGCGACAAGGAAACGATTAAGGGATAATGATTGGAAACTTGGTACCTGGAATGTCCGAACTCTCCATGATCCGGCACGGGCTGGCTTGCTTGCTCGAGAGCTGCATCAACTCCTAGTGGAAATCACTGCTATTCAGGAAGTTCGGTGGCCAAATTCCGGAGAATGGGAGTTCCGTAGACCCTATTGCAGGCACTTCTTTCAAGTACCACATCTACTACAGTGGCGGCAAAAAAGCAGAACATGGAGACGGTTTCGAAGTGTTGGGAAAACAAAAGCAACGAGTTGTCCGGTGGAGGCCCGTAGATGATAGTATATGCATGTTGAGGATTAAGGGCAAATTCTTCAACAACAGCCTAATCAACTTATACGCAACCACAAATGATAATTCCGATGATGCTAAAGACGAGTTTTAAGACAAGCTTGAGAGGACCTATGGAAAGTGCCCAAAACACGACGTGCAAATCATCATCAGAAATGGAAATGCGCAGATCGGGAGGGAGGAATTCTTCCGTCCAGTCATTGGAAGACATAGCCTTCATCTGTCGACCAATCATAACGGTTTGAAGCTCATAAATTTTGCCGCGGCCAGAGGAATGGCCATCTATAGCACCTATTTTTCACGTTTGAATATTCGGGAACACACCTGGAGGCATCCAAATGGAGACTCTAGCTCTCAGATCGATCATGTCTTGATTGACGGTTGACACTTTTTGGATGTTACCGATGTACGGTCTTTTCGGGGACCAAATATCGACTCTGATCACTATCTCGTAGTGAGTAAGATTCGCGCAAGGCTGTCGAACACGGCTCGAAAGCTAGCACTGAGAGGACGCTGCGTTTCAACATCCAGCGGTTAACGGCAGACGGCGTTGCAGTGAAGTACGCCAGGAAGCTTGACCAACGAATCCCAGAACAGCAGATAGAAGGAGAAGATATAAATGGGCTATGGTCTATGGAGGAACATCCATGCTGCCATCGAAACAGCTGCGAGAGAGGTGGTAGACACGACGCGTGGAAGACAGCGTAACAGCTGGTTTGATGCCGAATGCCAGAGAGTGACAAACGAAAAGAACCAGGCCAGCAGTCGCATGCTCACTGCGGCAACGCGTCAAAACAGAGAGAGATACAGCCAGACTAGAGCTGCGGAAAAAAGAATCCATCGTCTAAAGAAACGCGAGTACGAGGAGCAAGTGCTCGCCGGCGCAGAGGAGCGATACGCCAGCAACGACACACGGAGCTTCTATAAAACGGTGAGATGCAGGAATTTTGCCATGCCTGTGATGTGCAATGATATTGCTGGCAACCTGCCTACCGACACTTCCAGACATTGTTGAATGGAGAGGTAAACGCGGAGATTAGCAGGGACAGGATAGGAATTGTAAACGATGGTCAAGCTGTGGAGCCACCAACACAGGTTAAAAAGGCAATCAGTGAGCTGAAAAACGGCAAGGCTGCTGGGAAGAACGGTATCCCGGATGAACTTTTAAAAGCGGGGAGCGAGCGACTGTACGAAGCAATCCACTGGATCATTGCCAGGATCTGGGAGGAAGAACAAATGCCGGAGGAGTGGTTGGATGGCCTCATTTGCCCAATTTTCAAAAAGGGACATCGACTGGAGTGTAAAAACTATCGAGAAATTACATTGCTCAATTCTGCCTACAAGGTGCTTTCCCGTACCCTGTTCTGCAGACTGAGACCGTTAGCGGAGTCCTTCGTCGGCGAGTACCAAGCTGGTTTTCGTAAGGGTCGCTCCACGACGGATCAGATGTTTACCCTGCGCCAGTTGCTAGACGAGTTCCTGGAGTACAACTTGCAGACACACCACCTGTTTGAGGACTTTAAAGCGGCGTACGATTCAGTTAAACGGAATGAGCTGTGGCAGATAATGCTAGAACATGGTTTTCCAACGAAACTAGTTACGCTGATTCGTGCGACGCTGAACAGATCCAAATCATACGTTAGAATAGCGGGTGAGACCTCAACTGCTTTCGTGACGTTGGATGGACTGAAGCAAGGGGATGCACTCTCTAACCTGCTATTCAACATTGCCTTGGAAGGTGCATTACGAAGAGCAAACGTGGAAAGGAATGGAACTATCATCACGAAATCTCACATGCTTCTTGGTTTTGCGGATGACGTCGATATCACCGGAATCAACCGAAGAGCAGTGGAAGTGGCCTTCAGGCCCTTTAAAAGGGAAGCTGCGAGATTGGAACTTACCATTAATGCCGCCAAAACGAAGTACATGGTTGCTGGTAGGGAACGTGGGAGCCCAAGTGGTGTTGGTGCCGAGGTGGAGTTAGATGGGGAACGCTATGAAGTAGTGGAGAAATTTATATACCTTGGTACACTCGTGACATGTGACAACGATGTAAGCCGCGAAGTGAAACGACGAGTTGCAGCCGCGAATCGGGCTTTCTGCGGATTACGTAGCCAGCTGAAGTCCCGTAGTTTGCAAGTTCGCACAAAACTGGCGCTCTACAGAACACTAATCCTCCCGGTGGCCCTTTACGGACACGAATCATGGACGCTAAAGGAAGCTAATCGGCGAGTGCTTGGGGTTTTTGAGCGTCAAATTCTGCGATCTATGCTTGGTGGCAAAATGGAAAATGGAGTGTGGCGCAGACGCATGAATCACGAGCTGTACAAAGTATACAAATATGCTGATAAAGTGAAGGTAGTGCAATGTGGCAGACTGCGGTGGGCTGGACACGTGGCCAGAATGCCCGATGAAAGAGTAGCCAAAACTATTTTCAGCAGAGAACCAGGAAAAGGCCGTAGACTCCAGATCCCGTAGAGGCAGACCCCGCACCCGGTGGGTGTGTGCTGTAGAAGACGATGCACGTTCAGCTGGTGTTCGTGGGGATTGGAGAACGGCAGCCCAGCATCGACGGTACTGGAGGACCATAATTCGTTCGGCGCAGGATCGGTAACGGACCGTTGCCACTAAAGTAAAGTAATTGGGTTTTATCAATGAATCGCCGTTTTCGCCATGAACCCCCCAAACCGATTTTCATTGTAAGGTCACCATTGGAAAGCAGAGAAAAAATGCTACAGAATAGTTGAAGACCTCATGTCAGTAGTGGCCCCGTTTCAACGAGAATTACTCCTTAGTGCAATTTATAGAAATTTATAGTTGTTGACCTGCCTGGGGAAAAAAACCATATTGATCCTGCCTCTATGTGACTCCACCAGATCAAAAGTGACTTGCGACTTCTGAGACATGTGGTAAATTTGCGACGAGCGGCCAGAGATAGAATTAAATGGAGTCGACTACTGAAACAGTACCAGCCACCCTGGCTCTATGCTAAAGTAAACATTTGTTCGGGGTTTTTAAAGAAAGAACTGTTACTAATCTATTTTGGTCAATACTTTTCAACAAAAGTATAATCAATTCGCACCATTTTTTTGCAGAAGGTACATTTTAGGCAGAAAGCTGGACGCGGTAGCAAGACTGACTGACAGTACTGAAGCACCATAGTTCATTCGGCGATCGATAACGGACCGTAGCCACTACAGTAAAGTACGTATTTTTCTTATTGTTAAGGAAATATAAAATCTAACGTTGGAAAACACCTAAAGTTTTAATTTAACACCTTATTTTTAATTTTTTGAATGAATAAAAAAAATCAATTGATTTTCTCTCCCTTTTTTCAGGCACCATTTCAGTACAATTAATTGTTTTCGCCTTATGGTTTCTTAAATTTTCTATCTGAAAATTCCTACGTTCTTTTCGAAAAATAGTCTTGAGTCGTAAAGGTTAATTCACATTTGAAAAATATTTCCTACACTGAAAACATGTTAAAAATTTCATGCAAATCGGAAAGGGCCGTGCAAGATTTTTCATTTCCTCAGGTAGCTTTCACCTGGAATTGCTCTACAGATTATTCCGTATAGAGCTGTTTGTGTAGACAAATACGTAATTTATTACGTAATTACTTTTATAAACAAACACCTCTGTCGTCAGAAAGCTTCGGAATCTCTATTCAAGCTTCTTGTAGAGTTGATCAAATATCAATACCTAATCGCCGTAAACACAGAAAAATAGACCTTTCCTTTATCCAGCGGCCCCATCTAATATGCAACGGATCGAAATAATCACTTCATAATAAAATATTCATTATTCCCAGCATAGATAGCAATTATCACGTGCCGTACGATTATGCTCCTCCAGCCGGTCGTGAAAAAAGTTATGCCACGCCTCCCAACAATGCCCAACTGGTGCCATATCACGCATCGTGGCCACCGCGTTGTTGTTGCGTTGACGGTAGGTGTCAGCGTCAGCGGTGGATGGGACCATGTGTGACGGACGGTGCGTCTCAGTGCGTCATTGATGTCGTTGATGTTTCGCCTGGAATGCCCCTTTCGACATTGGATAAATGGTCCCGAGACTACTGGTGCCTGGCTGGTGGCGCACGGGTTGTGGATATGTGGTTACGCTTAAATTGATGACGATGGCTTTGCAGCCGGCCGACCAGAGAATCGCCCCTCAAGGTACGAACCTCATTGCCTAGGTATTATCACCGCCGGTTGTTGTGAGCGATGATGGCTCAACGCCTCTCCGTTGGCGTTGGTGTGGGAAGGCGATTGGCGAGGAAGCTATAATTGCTGTTGCACTGCTCACCGCTACGTTCTGAGTCCTGACAATGATCGATCACGTTTCGCTGAGTGATAATTTTTATTAGATTTTCTCCGTAGTCGAGTGGCTCCTTTCAAGTAGCTGCAGGCGTTAATTTTAAGGGTAATGAAATATATGTTTCTTGCTGTACAGAAAGCGTTGGCAAACGAGAATATAAGGAGGAATCTTAAATTATACTAAACCTGGTGAACGCATTTGCAATAGAATGCTAGAGTTGCATATGCAATAGTTATGTTATATTTGGTTTTTCGTAAGGTTACATGCCTCACGTGACTTCTGAACTCTAAAAGTGAATTCTTAAACTTTTTCTTTTAACTATTTATATTTAACTAACCCGTGTGCGCAAGATTGATTTAATCCTCATTTCTTTAGAAACCCGTAATCACTAGGTTTACTCGCACTGGAGCATATGCGGGAAACAAAGCGGAGGCTATCTCTCCATCAAACGCTGCCATCCTAACCATAGAGCCGAGAGACGCCAATGTTTTCCTCGTAACATATCTGGTAATCAATTTGTCCTACATTGCGCCTAATAATGTGAGCATTCTAATCTCGTCCTATAAAAATTAACCGCTTACCCTGTCTGAAGACTGAAGGCTTTAATTACGCCCCACAAACGAACACGATTCATGCGATGCAATGCCACGATGATGATGATGGTTATAAACCATATTATCGCCGAATTATGCTGGTATTTATGATGAGAAATTTAAATACATCAGAATTTCTCGCCGAGCAACTGCAACGGTGCCACCATGTAACTGTAACTCTATTCCATTGCACTGTTTGATGGATTCAAATAATAATTTGACTTTTATGCATTACGGAGCGCTCTCGCAGTGCATTGGCATGACCGTCATCTGCCGGGTGGTTCTCGATACGGTTGATTGGGTACCGATCAGGCACTGACATGCCGTTGTTTGGCAATTTGGCCCGGACCGGTTCGAGCGGGTAGAAGGGCTGGCGGAGAAATCCGAACGGGTTTATCGGGGCATCGGTGTGTGTATTCAGTGGCGCATTGGTTTTATTGAAATTAATTCCTTTTTCATTGATCAATTTTTCCGCCTATCTGCCCTGCTGCAATAAAGGCACGGCCAGATCAGTGTTTTATCACTGGCGCGTACTTACTGTTGGTTTTTTGTTTGGCAATGTTATGTTTATATTGCAGCTCGAACAGTGCCATGCACTGTGTAAATGATTCAATTATATAATTTGTAGTCTGAACGAAATCACTTCCTGGAATGGCACAGATTATTATGCGATAATAATATCCGATTGGTGAGCATATTTTCCGTGGCTACATAATATGCACATAATATCACTGCCGGACAATGATTATGCAATTTTTTCTTTGTATTCAAGTAAAGTTCTCTGATTTATTGAAGATTCCCACAAATTTCGAGTTGACTATCGAGTTTCAAGTTGAAATCTGAATATATTTGTGACAAAATGTATGCCCTTTTTAGTATATGTTCGTGTCACTAGAGTAGATAAATAATCTACCGGGTTTACCCCATCAGGCATAATGGACGTGAGGTATAATTACATTAGGCATAACAGATGTTAGACATAATGAACAAAAAACATAATGGATGATAGGAAATCTACCATTAGCTTATAAGAGGCCCAAACAACTCGTTTTAGAAAAGCATTGCATAAAGGGTGAGTCGGATTACCTATGAATGACCGAATCACAAATGACTGAAACACACATAGCCGAGTCTGGAAAGGCCGAATGTCACAGAAAATATTCTCGGCCTTCGACTTGCTCGAATGGTTTCTAATGGAAAATGTATCAATCATCTGTACTTTACTGTACAGATCTTATTAACAAATAGTTACCATAATAAAAAATAACGTGTAAAAATAACGAATTCCTCTCCATTGTACCCGGTCCTGCGCTACTCGTCGCCAATTCGCTGCGCGTCTCGACACACGCAAGTCGGCTTCAACCTGGTTGAGCCATCGTACCCGTTTAGCTTCTCTATTCCTGGTACCGGTGGGGTTCTTAAAGAGAACGGATTTCACTACACAGTCGTCCGGCATCCTTGCGACGTGGCCGGCCCATCGTAGTTAACAATTTTCGCCAGGAGTACGATGGGAATCTCTCCAAGCAGTGCCTGTAGCTCGTGATTCATACGCCTCCGCCACTCTCCGCTTTCTGTTTGTACTCCGCCAATAATAGTCCGCAACACCTTTCGTTCAAAAACGGCAAGTGCTCGTATGTCTTCCGTAAGCAAAGTTATTGTTTCAAGTCCGTAGAGGATTACCGGTCTTATTAGCGTTTTATACATCGTCGGCTTTGTGCGGCGGCGTATGCTCCTAGATCGAAACGTCCTGCGGAGGGAAAAGTAGGCTCGATTTCCAGCTTGAATGCGTCGTTGGATCTCCTTACTCGTATTATTGTCGGCAGTAACCAGAGATCCCAAAAATACGAACTCATCAACCACTTCCAGTTCAACGTCGTCAATAGTCACTGTCCACGGGGCCCTGTAGCCGCAAGGTTATCGAGTCTGCCTTGACAAGCAAGCGGTCGTGGGTTCGAATCTTAGTAGAATCAGGCCATTCGATGTTAAATGACTTTAGCATGGGTTTATTCTCAGGCCCCTCCACATCCTTCCTACTGCATTCTGCATTTACTAACAATGAAAGCCTCTTGCCAGGGCAAGTTATAAGAGTGGTACTTGCTTGAGGTGCGAATGAAGCCTCTTGTTCAAGGGCAAATTATAGCTTGTTCCGCTTCCTGGTTATAGGAACGAGATTGGTAATGCATAAGCACATACATACACACATACACACCCTCACTCTGTGCTGAACTCTGCTTTACCGACCATGAAGCCTTTAACCGGGACTGGTTATAAGAATGATACTTGCTCGAGATGCGAATGAAGCCTCTTGACCAAGGACAAATTGTAACTAATCTCCGCACTTCCTGGCTCTAGAGCTAGATTGGTTGAAAAGTAGCAAGAAGCGTAGAGGGAAAAAGTGGTGAAAACACGCCGACACTATAAGCACGGATAATAAGCAGTTCGCTCACTCTATAGCGATACTGCAATAACAACAAAGTGCGGAACAACACATGGATAAGCTCACAATAGATCAAAATGGTGGTCGTAGTGATAATATCCACACACACAAAAAAAATGGTCGAAGTGATAATATCCACACACACACAAGAAAAATTTCGGCCTTTCGTGATTCGGCCATTCGTGATTCGGCCTTTCGTGATTCGGCCTTCTGTGACTGTTATTGAAATTCGGCCATTTGGATTTCGGCCATTCGTGATTCGGCCATTTGTGTTTCGGCCATTCGGTACCAGCCCTTAATGTGTAACCCTATCCTCCTAGCCTCCGTTTTTAGTCTAGCGTAGATTGCCTCCGCCGTCCCACGGTTTCTAGTAATGATGTCGAGGTCGTCTGCAAAGGCTAGGAATTGGCTACTCTTGCTGAAGATCGTCCCTCTCGTTTCGATGCCCGCTCGCACCTCACCTCACTCGCCGGATCACACCTTTAATAGCGATATTGAATAACATACAGGACAGTCCATCCCCTTGCCGTAACCCTCTGCGCGATTCGAAGGAATTTGAGAGTGTCCCCGAAACGCGCACGTAGCACATCATTCGTTCCAGAGTAGCTTTGATCAGCCGCGTCAGTTTGTCTGGAAAACCGTACTCGTGCATTATCTGCCATAGCCATTCGCGTTCGCGTTGTAGGAGAGTAAAAATTTGATCCGTAGTAGCACGGGCCCCCATAAAGCCCGCCTGAAACTGCCCTACGAAATCTCTTGCTATTGGAGATAGACGACGCAACAAAATCTGGGAGAGCACCTTGTAGGCGGTGTTGACCAGCGTAATGCCGCGGTAGTTACAGCAGTCTAGCCGGTCGCCCTTTTTGTAGATGGGACAGACACTCCATCCACTCCTCCGGTAGTTTCTGTTCTTCCCAAATCCTTGAAATCAGCCAGTGGAGTGCCGTTGCTAGCGGTTCTTGGTCATTTTTGTAGAGTTCAGCCGGCAGTCGGTCCTTTCCGGCGGCTCTAGAAGTCAACATCAACAGTTTTGTTTTCTGGAATCCCACAAGTCAACCATCTCGGGCCTTTGGTCTTCCTCATCTACTTCGCTGCTATAGTCTATCATTTGTTGTAGACCTCAAAACTGTGTGCAAAAGCAAAGAATCTGTCTGATGCCGCGGTTCTCCAGGAGCAGCTACCGATTTTAGCGATATGGTATATAACGGGTGGCAAAGAAAATTTTGGAATTTATTTATCAAGCTATCAAAAACAGACAAAGCTATTGGAACAAAATCTGATTTACTGAGATTACGGTATATTGTTCATAGTTGAAAAAAGTGAACATTTGGAAACGGTCCGTAATCAGCTATTCGGCGAAACTTCCGTTTGATGTCGGAACATTTTATGGTCGGAGCATTGTAGTCGATGGCCGTCATGTCAATTTCGCGAATGCTTCTCTTGATTCTACCAATCAACTTTTTGTAATTCGTGGCTCTCCAGTTATTTTTGTACACCAAGGAGCTCAAAATCCCGAAGAAATCTTCGATCGGGAGACACTAAAACAGATTTGTCGGGTTGTGGCTTTTGGGTACAAATGGGATCGAATGGGTATTTATGAACGATGGAGATTTTTTGGCGTAATGGATGATGCCTTATCCGGCCAAAACACGTATTGTCCATCTGCATGATGTTTTTGTAGAGACGGGATCAAAATTTTTTTCAAACATTCGTTCTGGTACACATCTTGATTCATATCCAAACCAAAGGGCTTGAACCTTGGCTTAGAAATATCTCTCTCTGAAATGGCAATGTACAGCATCACTTTCTATTCAAACTTATGTTTCAACTTGTATTTTATATTCGGAGATGCAGTAAAACTATTCATGGAATAATATTGATCATTTCTGGAAACGTGCGTCTTCGAAAGTGGGAAGTAAGTTTCATTTTCCAAAACAAAGCATTTTCCGGAATATTTTTTTTATCAACCAGCGGCATTGAGATTTCAGCGTCGAAATCTGTCCCTTGGTGTATTCCAGGCCTTTTATTTTTTTCGGCGCTTTATTCCGGCTCTTTTCAATGTTTTGCAGATGTACTGGTGGAAGCAGTTGAACTTTTTTGCGGTATCCTGTTAGCTCATGGAATCCTTGTTGCTGAAGGCACGAGAAAGAGAAGTCCTTCTGCGTTTATAATTTTAGCTGTTCTTCCACTACCTTACTTGCGAGTAGCTGTTGGGGATCTTAGGATATGGTTAATAGTCGAAGCCGTGACATTTTCGCTTTTAACATGTTGTACCGTATACTTGTTGCCGAGATCTTTCTGTAATTCGTAGAAGTGTACAACGCGCTCGCGAAATGTCTCTTATTTTGACGCCATTTTGAGCTAAACTTGGCAAATATAAACACAACAAAAAATACTGGCAGAAATAGAAGAGAATTTAAAGGAGAGCTAACACTTACACAGTCTCATCACTTCCTGAGCTTGTTTGTTATTGTGCTTAGGGGCCTCGAAAAAGTTACAAAATTTTAGTTGCCACCCGTTAGACAACCGCATGCTGCTGAACTCCGACAAATGTGAAATCATTACATTCTTCAAGAAATTACTTGGGAATACTGCTCAACACTAAGCGTCATTTGTTCAAACAACATGTCGAATTTATTGTCAACAAGGTCTGATAAAACCTGGGATTCATCATGCCTATCGCTAAGAACTTCCACGATTATTGCATCAAAGCCCTGTATTGCGCACTAGTTTTTGGGCTTATTGCTCCTATTATGTAGTACTTTGCTAGACCAATTGCCAGTACCTTGCTGAAGTTCATAACCATTTTGATGACCCAAACGTTAGCACCCTTGGGGCACGTCTGATCAATCGCACGCAACGGCTCTACCCGTTGATGATGTAGACGTTCAAGAAAAATCAGCCATCGACTTTGTAAAACACACAATGCATTTATTGTTTCGTTGCAGCATTGACAAAGCTATAAATCAACAGAAGAACGGAAGTGCTACTTTTCTACTAAATACGTATTTTGATATTGAATCTACAAAACTAAAATTGAAAAAATTAAAATCTTATTGCAATATATGCAGAAGCAACAAATAATTTAAATGTTTTACACCTAAAAGTGAACCATGATAGCTGCTACTAAACTTTTTTCGGTTACAATCTGAAATGAGTGATTAAATAATGTTTACTTTTCTTTTTCTGTTTAGTTTTCAATAGCCCGACTCGTTTAAATTAAATAATTTATATCAGCTTTAAAATAAAATTACGGTACTTTCATCTTATATGAATCAAAAAAACACGTCCACCTTATCCCTCCGAACTCCCACCAATATTTTCCCCGAATCACCTTCGCCATTTTTCGTCAGCAGCTCCAACGATGGGTCCCCGGAAGATATGTTCAGTGGATTCTCGCGCAGCTGATTCGTTAGCTGTTGAATCGCTTCCAGTAGCGGTGTTTCCGTCAACAGACTGATGATGCTAGCCGTTGTGTCCACCGTTGAGCTGTAACAGCACAATCCACCCTGACGAGACTCACTGCAGCCGTAATCGATACCAACAGCGACAATTCGGCGCTCCATGATATCCTTCCGAGCGCGATCTACCCACAAGCAACTCCACCGATTCCCGATCAGTCGTACCGTTTTCAGACGTGGAAAGGATCTCGGGAAAGCATCGAACCGCTCCAGCTGATTGTAGCTGATCCAAAGATTCTTCAGTTTGGCGAAACGCAAATTCGCGGATGCATCAATCGAAGCGATGTTGTTTACCGATAGGTCCAAATTTTTCAATTTCCTCATAGTTGAAAACAAATCCAAATCAATATGTGTCAGTTGGTTCTGAGAGACATCTAAAGTATTCAGTCCAACGAGAAACTTCAGAGCACCGGATAAGTTACGCAATTTATTTCTAACTAATTGCAGTATTCGAAGTGCTTCGTTTTCTTCAGCAACCACTTCAAAAGTTGTTAGATTCGTCTGTATAACCAACAACGTTTCTAAGTGATACGAGTGGAATGTCATATTTGGCACATTTCCATACATTAGCGTTAGAAATCTTGTATGAGCGAATACTTCAAATAGACTCTTGTTCCAGTGAGCCACGTCGTACGACTCCAGGATCAGTTCGTTTGGTTTGCTTAAACTGTATTCATCAGAAATGTACGAATTTAGAGGAAACTGAACACTGTTTAAATGAATTGCGCTTTCCTTGTTCGTATGCCGACCGTTCACAGCTCGGCACATGATGTTCGGCACCAGCTGACCGATTACTAACCTGTGAACGTAATTACATGTAATAAACTTGGTAAGATATGCTAACGTAACACTTACGTTAAAATAAAACTAGAAATGATCGCCATAGTTGGTGTTGCTATCTGTCACTTTAGATTAGAACTGTTTCGTGTGAAGCAGCAAAAGCGTGAACGTTGTTTGTTTTTATGTAACAATCATTCACGGTCTATACTTGTATGTGTATCGGCATCATAATTCTTGATAATAATAGCTACCACCATCATCTTGCAGATGAACCAGAATATATAATTTAAATGATATTACCTACTGTTAAATGGAGCAAGAGAGATGCCGCACTGCTGTGAACTTTTTCATTGTAATCAATCACATTCATCCACACTTGTTCTCTAATTACCGGGGGAAACAGTTGTAGACCGATGCAAACACTTCGGTTTTACGATGAACTTAATGGTTACCATTTGCACTCTCTATTTTAGTTCTAGTCTAGATAATTATAATAACGCGATTATTATTATTATTTTGAATATCATTTATTTGGCATGGTTCAACACAATTTTGTTTCAACGAGCCAGGTAGAAGTTAACTGACGTTACAGCTGATCTGGTTCACGCTTACTAGAAAAAAATCCATCTCGGTGTTCTCTGAACGGAATTCAATACCCAGCCTTAAAGCCCAAGCAAACCAATTAATTGTCCAAGACATCTTGTAGGATGGCCGCTGCAGATCGTCAGCGCTGTAGTAGAAAACACAGTTGTCTGTTATCCTGCATGAGTTTGCGTTCAGTCTCACGTGCTTCCAATCCTGCAGAACAACATTAATCTCAAGAAACTTGTTAAATAAATGCAAGAAGTGTCCCCTTGCGAGGCTAAGTAGATTTTTCAACAACTTAAATTTGATTCTGTTCTGGCTCAAGATCGTTACTGCTTACGCGATACGAGAGCAACAGATAGTGTCCCGGAAACGCATCGAAAATAATCTGTTTTCACAAGAACAGCAGGAACCTGACATATTTTCCGCAAAGCACACCTTCCATCCAATCTTCTGCACCTTCCAATCTGCTCCTTCCAAATTCTTGAAATAATTCGTCAGCGATCATATCATGTTGAAAACACCGGTTCCCATCCACTACTACCCCAAGTAACCAAAAGTTCCGATAAAAGGGGATTTTTGGCTTAATCAGCCAACGAAATGATCATGAATAGAACTCTATTCAACTTCATTTTTAAGTAATTAACCGTACTTTCAAGTTCGTATTTGATGTTTAAACTTCGAAGGGAATACAAAGTAACTTCTAACAGAACTAGAAAGTTCGCAAAAAGTTCGCTTAAGTCGCTATATAGAACACTGTTCAGCCTAAAAAGAAACTCCAATAATTTTCAAAATAAAAAAGATTGGGGAAATATTTTCCCACTTCTTCCTGTTTTGCAGATTCATGACATTTCTCATTAACTAAGGTATTTAATTTCGGTTAATAATCGACTGTTTTTTATAAATATTAATTTATTGTAACTTACCACATACCACCAACATAAAAACCTCGGGGGATTTGAACTCGAGTACGTCTTTTCGGTAACTTAGACGCATACCACTGCTCCGTTGCTGGAATATGCCATTTGCATCGTTTTTACTCGATGTGCTAATTTCTCATTTATCACAGCCCCGAAACGAACTTACCCTTAAGAACAACTCATCGGCAAAATTCATGTCACTAGCGGCGTCAGAGATGGCGCAATATCGCATGAACCGACTTTACAAAAGTTAGGAGGAGGCGGAGGTAGAAAATGGAAAAGTATAAAAATAGAACTACAACCTTGAAGTTCGGTTAATTACAAGTAAAGCTGCTTAGCAAGCTATACCTCCATAGACATAAAGCTTGTTAACCTTCCTTAGACACCATTATCCGAACTCTAAGTTACTTTCAAGTTGTATGTTGAACTTTTAAGCTGCATGTTGGACTTTCAAGTTGCTACAGCTATTAACGGTACTTTAATGAGAATGAAGTTCGGTTTACAAATGTAGTGTCTGGTTGTTCAGCAAGAAAGTTCTGCGGAACTAAATTTGAACCAAATATGAACTTTCAAGTTTGTTCCTTAAGTGAAATTCGAACTTTTGGTTGCTTGGGACTACTTCCAAACTCTTGAAATTATTTAGTTAAGTGCCGCTGCTAGTGGTTCCTTACCAGTTTGGTAGAGTTTTACCGGGAGTCAGTCCTTTCCGGCGTCTTTATTATTAGTCTTTAACTGTTCGACATCGGGATCCGGAAAGTTGCCATCGTTTGAGGGCACTTCGGAATTATACTCTTTTCCATCTCCTTCTGTTATATCCCCATTAAGATGCTCATCAAAAAATTGCTTTCACTTGTTGATCATCTCACCACACCCACTTGTGATTAGGTTCCCCTCCTCGTCCCTGCACATATTCATCAGACTTCGGTGCGTAACCTTTACGAGTTTGGTCCACCTTCTTATAGAACTTGCGCGTGTCAACACCCTGAAATACAGCAATCCCTCCAATAAGGACGCTAATAGGGACCACGTTAATGGAATCTTGGTATATCTTGGTGGTATATCTTGGTTAATGGTATCTTGTGCTACTGACTATCTAAAAAGTTGCGGTCTTCGAGAAGGTTACTCAAATGACTGCCACCTTCAAGATGGTATGGAAAATAGTGCAGAATTGACTCAACGGATGGCGCTAGTGTATTTGTGATTTTTTTTGTGTTTAACTCATGATTTTGGCATTGTGCAAGAAGTTGCTTTCTTCGGAAAGGTTGTTTAAGTGACAGTGGTTATTTAACTAATTGTGGAATTAGCTAATATTTTGCTTGTTATTTAAAACAATGCTGGTCATTTACAAAAATTCTCTGTAAACTACAACGTTGGCAGTCGATGAAATTCCATAGAAATTTTTCACTGCTCGCATTTAACTTGCAACGGACATGAAAAATTCACTGCAACATGCAAAAGCTGAATTACTAAAAGTAACGTTACGTATGCCGTTGACTTATTACATTATTAATGCTGTG
Source organism: Sabethes cyaneus (assembly GCF_943734655.1). Taxonomy (NCBI): domain Eukaryota; kingdom Metazoa; phylum Arthropoda; class Insecta; order Diptera; family Culicidae; genus Sabethes; species Sabethes cyaneus. The sequence continues at coordinate 74,847,703 of NC_071355.1, read as the reverse complement.
TGACATTAATGCCTATTAAGTTGTTTCGATTTAAAAACAAAATAGTGATAAAAATGCAAATATAATTGTTCATAAACCATTGAACCATGAACAATATACCTGAAAATGTGTTAACGTGACTGAGACTAATTGAATAAGTCAGTTGGTGGGATTTCTCTGGCCAGTTAGGAAGTAGCATTAATAGTTGGTAGATCAGCACGATGGGTTTTTTGCAGGCAGTGAATGTTGCAAGAGAATAAAATTGAGCGTTGACCGTTGAGCGTTCATCATCGCAAGATACAGCCTACATAAGAATACTATATACTAGCTGACCCGACAAATTTCGTATTGCCACAAATTAACCTGTGTTGTACATAAATCATGATTCTCGGATGATCTTTGTCACAATCTCAAGTTTTGGAAGTTTCTGAGGAGTTCGACCTTAGATGATTCATTTTGGCAGTTACGTAACTATGAAAGCATGCCAGGTAACTAATAAGCATCACCAATGCTATTCAAATGCAGGCCAATAAGCATTTAAGTCACCTTAAATGCTAATTAAATGCTATTTTGACAAATTATACAGCTACTTTACTGATAACCTTCTTATAACGCTAATTTACAGCTTATTACCGACACGAAGAATTTGAATACAATTTTGGATGCCAATTTACAATACCTATGCAGTCAAAAAGCTAATATACAACAACGTGCAGTATAAAATGCCAGATACGCTGATTTGCTGCTTATGTTAATGCTTATTAGTTACCAGGAATGGGTAGTTTAATATACAAATTTGCAATTTTTCCTCACAGTAAAGTAGAAAACAACTCCCCTGTCCCCTCATTGCATGGTCAGAAAGCGGATAGTAATATTCGCCATGATTGTACAACATTTCGCCGAATATCATTTTGCGAAAAACCTTTAGCGGAATGTACCATTTCACGGAAAACTTTTTTGTGGAAAGTACCATTTCGCGATCCTCTCCTTAGTCGCTGTTGCTCGTTCCAGGAAACCCAGGTAGACCTAGGAAAACAAATAAAACTAGACAGTAGTGATTTCTGCGGGGAGTTGCCTCCCCCCAGTGGGCGGCGCTTCCGACGGCTGGTCACCGGCAACACTCGCGGCCGTCTCGTCCTGATTGATCTAGTGTTACTATAGATAGTTTTTGTGGTTTTGTTATTGAATGTTTTATGGAAGAGTCCCAAATTTCTCGAGTTCGATTAGTTTTTGAGTGTCGCAAAAATTTCTGTTTTATTTGTATGAGAGTCCATATCCCCCTACCACAGGGGTGAGAGGTCTCTAACTATCATAAAATAAATTCAAGACTCCAAAATCTCCCACATGCCAAATTTGGTTCCATTTGCTTGATTAGTTCTCAAGTTATAAGGAAATTTGAATTTCATTTGTATGGGAGCCACCCTCTTAAAAGGGGAAGGGGTCGTAGTTCACCATAGAAAAAATGTCTGCCATCTAAAACTCCCACATGCCAAATTGGTTCCATTTGCTTGATTAGCTCTCGAGATAAGAGAAAATTTGCATTTCATTTGTATGGAAGCCTACTCTCTTAAAGGGGAGATGGATCATAACTCGCTTCCTAAAGAGGTAGGGGTCTCAATTCACCATAGAAAAAAATCTCGCCTCCAAAGCCACTTACATGTCAAATTTGGTTCCATTCGCTTGATTAGTTCTCGAGTTATGAGGAAATTTGTTTTTCATTAGTATAGGAGCCCCTCCTCCTATACTAATGAAGGGGTCCTAGTTCACCATAGAAAATATTCTTGCCTACAAAAACACCCACATGCCAAATATGGTTGCACTTGCTTGATTAGTTCTCGAGTTATGAGGAAATTTGTATTTCATTTGTGTAGAGCCCCCCCCCCCCTCTTAAAGTGGGGAGGGTAAAATATTTACCATAGAAAATATTTTCGCCTCCAAAAACCTCCACATGCCAAATTTGGTTCCATTTGCTTGATTAGTTCTCGAGTTATGAGGAAATTTGTATTTCGTTTGTATAGGAACCCCCCCCTCTTAAAGTGGGGAGGGGTCCTAATTCACCATAGAAAATATTCTTGCCCTCGAAAACTTTCACATGCCAAATTTGTTCCATTTGCTTGATTAGTTCTCGAGTTATGAAGAAATTTGTATTTCATTTGTAGAGGAGCCCCCCCTCGTAAAGTGGAGAGGGGTCTTAATTCATCATAGAAAAAATTCTTGCCTCCAAAAACACCTACATGCCAAATTTGGTTCCATTTGCTTGATTAGTTCTCAAGTTATGAGGAAATTTGTATTTCGTTTGTATAGGAGCCCCCCCTGTTAAAGTGGGGAGAGGTCTAATTCACCATAGAAAATATTCTTGCCCTCGAAAACTTTCACATGCCAAATTTTGTTCTATTTGCTTGATTAGATTGACGAGATTAAATATCTTGGTGTTATTATTGATGACAAACTCAAGTTCAATACTCATATTGACAATGTCATCAAAAAGATTGCCAAGAAGTACGGGATTCTCTGTCGTTTGAAAAAAGAGCTGAATACTTTCAGTAAGATTCATCTCTATAAATCAATCATCTCTCCCCACTTAGACTTTTGCACTTCCATATTATTTTTAGCGAATGAATCACAAATATCGAGGTTACAGCGTTTGCAAAATAAAATCATGCGTTTAATTTTGCGTTGCAATAGATTCACTTCCTCAACGCTGATGCTGGATGCTTTGCAATGGTTGTCGGTGAAGCAACGAATTGTTTTCTTGACAATGGTGTTCATATTTAAAGTAGTTAACGGATTGCTACCTCGATATTTGTGTGATCGAATTGTAAGGGGTAGTGACATCCATAGATATAATACAAGAAATGCGGCAGAGATTAGAACACCTAATTTTATAACTGGTGCTTCTCAAAATTCTTTGTTCTTTAAAGGAATTAAGATATACAATTCGATACCTAGGCACATCAGACGTACAACGACGCTATCAGAATTTAAGAGACAATGCATTTCACACGTAAAGGCTGTATTTTGAGCTTAAATGATATTTGACGAAGTTCTTGCAACTGATTATTTAATTTTGACACCTGTTATTATAGTATTTTTTTTTTTAGAGATTAATGAAGCACAATGAAACTATTATGTTCGTCATCATGGTGATGATGGATTTTGTAATTGTTAATGTAGTTTAAAAAAAAAAAGAGAAGTCTTCAAAGGTTTGAGAATCGCGCGCGATAAACAGATATAGAGGACTGATTTAAAAATTTGACTGTTCTTGCTATTAGAAATATCTGACTTAACTACTAGTAGTTGACAAATTCGTGATTGTTCAGGAAGATTTGGATGCTTCTGCTTGTTATTAGATGTATAATTTCCTAGCCAGTCAAGGATTTTTTCGGGTTGGAAATTTTCTTGATTTCCCTGGGTGGGGATGCTCTTATAAGTCTCATACTAAGTTGAAGGTTGGACTTGTGCTTTGCTTGCTGATTACAGCGGGAATGGCCTCGTCGGGACTGCTTCGATTTAGTAGCGGACTAAACTGGGTATCGGCTTAACCTAAATTATATGAACATCTTGGTAACTGACAGTAGGTTGCAAATTGGTACTGAAGATTCTTGGTTTGGCAATAACTTGAAAAATTATATATTTTTAATAGTTATAACTTGTATTTGAATACTATCGAAGGAATTTATATCTGTGTTAAAAACCAGATCGTTTTGTTTGTTTACCTGGTTCAAATGTATATTCACTAATTATCTATTAGATAAATCGACTACCTCAAACCTTTGTAGGGGAACGAGGTGGGCTCCATCATCATCATCATTAGTTCTCGAGTTATGCAGTAATTTGTGTTTCATTTGTATGGGAGCCCCCCCTCTTAGTGGGGGGTGAGGTCTCTAACCATCACTAAAACCTTACCTGGCCCCAAAATCCTCTATATGCAAATTTTCACGCCGATTGGTTCAGTAGTTTTTGATTCTTTAAGGAACATCCCGACAGACAGACAGACAGAACTCCATTTTTATATATAAGATACACTAGCACCATGTAGTGAGTCAGTTTTGCGCTATTTTCCATGTCATCTTGAAGTTGACAGTCATTTGAGTAACCTTCCCGGAGACCACAACTTTCTACATAATCAGCTGCGCAAGATACAGCCTGTATAAGAATATTAAATATACACTAGCGCTACATAGTGAGACAACTCCGCAATACTATAATCCAATGTAAACCCGTCGATGTACTGAACAACTTTGTCGAAGACACCAACCTTCTGTACGGAGTTATTCCATGTTGGAATCAACTAAGTCAATTTCCATACGCTACGTAGACACCAATAGGGACGTTCGGCCGCGTTAATGGAATCACTCGAGGCCGTCCTTATCGGAAACGTTCTTATTCGGAACCGCGTTATTCGGGGGACTACTGTAGTTGCTCTAGCACTTCACGATCTCTGTCCTGCTTCTGATCGCCAACCTCCAGTACGCAGACAGGAATGTACACACGGTATTTCCGCGCAAAGAACTCACAAGCAGCGATCTTGTTTGTAAGCTTGCGACTTGAGACTGATTTTCACGCAAGTTGTTTGGCCACACTTTCAGAATCTCGGCCATGACTGAATAATGCTTAGCCAGGTCCCAAGACATTCAAAAGTTTCAGCTGATCCTTCTAGGTAGACGTAGATTGGAAGGGCTGATTCTTCTGACATGAATTTATTTTTCCTAGTAACTTAACCATCAGTACAAAAAAACTAGGAGAATACCGTCGTGGTTGGGCCGCCTTTTAGCATTTGCCCATAAATTCCGTTTCAAAACGAATAACGAAAATCTAAATACATCGTTGGAATATTCTAAGAATAAACTACATTTCTGGAAAATTTTAAACTGATTGCTTGAAAAATAATAAATTTATACGATACGTTTATTTATACGTTTACGAGAAGACAAAAAATGTTGTCATAGTCGGGCCTTGTTGTACAGGTTGGCCTTATTTACTTATGTGTCCATGTCCGCCGGTCCGGCAGAACAAAGGGATGAAATCAGAGATCTCCACTGCTGACGGTTACCCGCCAAGGCTTTTACCTGTCACCAGGACAGGTTCTCGTTTACAGCCCGGATGTTGTTGGCTAAGCTGCCATGAGCCTCTGGGTCTGCCTCTTCTACGCTGTCCTTGTGGATTCCAGTCGAGTGCTTCTCTGCAGACCTGTTCGCTCGTTTCCTCAAGGTGTGTCCGATCCACTTCCACCTACGTTCACGAATTTCTGTGGCTATCGGTCGTTGATGAAACCAACGATGGAGTTCCTCAATGGATATCCAGTTGTCAGGCTACCAGGCACGAATGATATATCGCTGACACCGGTTAATGAATACCTGCAGTTTTTGCGTTGTCTGTCCGCTGAGAATCACCACATTTCGCAGGCATACAGCAGTACGGATTAAAAGTTTGAATTATGATCTACACATGATATGATCTACACATGATCGGCCAGCATGGAATCCAGCTTGCTGCCGCGGGAGAGAAGCGTCGATCTTCTCCTGGGTCCGGTTGAGGATTACCTTATAGTACTTTGAGAGTAATACAGAGCAACGTGATGCCACGCAAGTTACCGCATTCAGTTAGATCTCCTTTCTTAGGGACTTTGACCAATATACCCTGCATCCAGTCTACCGGAAGAGTTACGGTTTCCCACATACTGCTGAAAAGCTGATGCATCATCTGGGCTGACAAAGATGAGTCAGCTTTGAGCATTTCGGCTGAAATATAGTCTATCCCTGGCGCTCTACTGGATTTCATACTCTTGATGGCTGCTACAATTCCATCCAGCGATGGCGCCTCCAAGTTGCCGCGATTAATTCGACAAACTGTAAACATACGCTGCTGTGGGTCTCTGAGATTTGAAACACGGAGTCTATCGTTTAAGCTGTTCTGTACGGTCAGTCAGTAGCTGACCAGATCTGTCCTTTAGCGGCATCTTTGTATTCATTCTGGCACCACTAAGGCGGTGAGAAATATCGTACAACAAACGGTTATCACCATTGGCGGCGGCGGTTTCTTGTTCTTGTTCGGCTAGGGAGTTAGTCCAGGCTCTCTTGTCCCGCCTACAAGCACGTTTAACAGCCCTCTCCAGTTTGGCGTATCGTTGACGGGCAGCTGTCTCAGCTGATCTGGTCCGCGCTCGCTTAATGCTGGCTTTCGCCTCCCTCTGCTCGTCGATCTTCCTCCAAGTTTCATCCGAAATACACTCCCTCCGCCCGCTGCGCGCTTTGTCGAGGGTTTCATCACTGGTCGTGATGAAGGCGTTCTTGATGCCGGTCCATTGCTGTTCGACGGTTCCACCAGGTGGCAACTCCGAGGCTCGAGATTCAAGTTGTTCGACAAAGGCCTTTTTCACCTCAGGATTCTCCAATCGGCGGACATCGTAGCGGCACCCAACTTTCTGATGGTCGGATGCGATATTAGCGCTGCGTTTGTTGCGTACTTCAAGAAGGCTCTTTCGTTATTTTCAGCTGATGCAGATGGGGTCGATTTGGTTTTCTGTTCGGCCGTCGCGGGAAACCCACGTGACTTTATGTACTGGTCTATGGGGGAAGAGCGATCCACCAATGTCCATGTTGTTATTACCATAGAATTCTATAAACAACTCCCCGTTTTCGCTCATCTCTCCTAGGCCAAGGCGTCCCATGACGCGTTCAAGCTCCGCGCTGTTTGAGCTAATCTTCGCGTTGTCGCCCAAGTGGATTTGGATGTCTTCCTTCAGAATTTTCTCAACCACGCTGTTCAGCTGGCTGTAAAAACTCTCTTTCTCCTGCAGGTCGGCAACAACTGTTGGCGCATAGCACTGGATTGCTGTAAGGTTCCTAACCCGTGTTCTGAATCTGGCAACGATTATTCGCTCATTTATCGGTTCCTACTTTATTAGGGCTGCAAGTGCTTCTAATAGGAATCCAACTCCTCTTTCTCGAGTAGCATTTTCACCTCGTATGCCAGAGTAGAGCAAGTCTTGCCCGAATGATGTCTTGTGTTCGCCAGTACCCGGCTAGCAGGCCTCGCGCAACCCCAGGATTTCAAGTTTCAGGCGGCCAGTTTCCCTTGCAAGCTTGCCCTGCTGGGCAAGGGTCAGTATATTCCATGTTCCAATTCGTGTCCATGTTTTCATGCTCAAGGTCGTTGCCAATAATCCAGAGAGATTTCTTCTTTCGTTTTCATTAAGTTTTTGTGTTTCGATACAGTAGGCTGTCAACCTAAGGTCCTTATCCCGCTGATGGGGCTGCCATCTTAATGTGGGCAGGAGCCACTGTGCCCCAATGTGATATATACAGGGGTAATGTTGGTTAAATGGTGTTAGTGCAATAAAGAAATTTCACCATGGTATGGGTGGAATCGTAAATCGGCCAATCACGATGAAGCGTGACGTCAAACTCCAAAAACAAACCCCATTGTCTAACGCGGTTTGTTTTTGTAATTTGACGTCGTTTTCTGATTTTTCACTACTAATACCATCGTATGTCTTCATTTGCCACATCTTTTCAAACCTCATTGACTGTGCCCCTTTTCCTGTTAGCGTACGACAACCGAGGTTGCGTACCCCAGGCGGCACCACGTGTTGTATGTAGTATTTAGTTCAGATAAAGATTTGTAATAGTGTCAATGTGTCAAAAAATAGTGGATGTGACAATTTGACATTTGAGACCCACAGAACCTAACTTCTTTGGAAAAATGGAACGCCCGCGGTAGGTAAAAGTGTTACTGAGAAAAAAAATTAAAACATTTGTAATAACGAAGATTTTTAAATTATATTACGATTTATGATTTCCAGATTCCATGATCGTCTTGCAAAGTTTGTCGTAATACTAAATAAATTTGAGAAGTATTTGGATTTACTTCATCGTACTTGTACATACATAATCCGCACTTACAGTAAGTCATTCTTTCCAACACTTTAATCAGTAAATAAATTCTCAGCAATAAACTACTGGAGCAAACTACTCCAATAAACGTCTGTACTTTTGTGCAAATATCGAAAGAAAAATATTATAGTTGTTACCCTTACAATATAATTTTATTGCCAATGATATTTTTTATTTCGCTATTAAACGTCAAAGCCTAGTCAGGGACAATGAACATATTTCGCAGTATTATCGCCCCGAACATTTCAAGTGTCACCAAGTTGTGTGGTAGTTACACACCCGAAACAATCTGCCGTCGGATCGGGAGGACAAATGGGTCCACCTTTGGCCTTCTCGGTTGTTACACTCTACTCCCGAGCACCCGAATATCGCACTATAATTGACGGCTCATTCTTTTGCCGTACACATATAGGTACCGGTATGAAAAATGACCGAAAATAATTAAAAAGACACCACCAAAAGCGCGAGACAAGCGCTCGGACGCAATCTTTACGAGCCAGGCTAAGAAAATGTCGTAAAAGTCCATCTCACACCGAACGAGCATTCAGGTTTAAAGCATCGGTCTGCTCAGCCAATGGTAATTAAATTATTTATGGCTATTTCACTCTCATAACGTAACCGGAGAGAAGTGAATCCGGAATAATAAATCTACAGTGTAACTCGTCATCCAACCAAAGAAAATAAATCTGAAACTTAAAGTTGTTCACGGAATAAAATTGGCAACACTTCTACCCACAAGGACACCGTTGTTCCCGGTTTCTATGAAGAAAATAAAGCCGTCATCTCTTTGAGATATGACCGTAAATGTTCACGCAGTGTATTTGCTCTGTCCAGCCAGCCAGTCAGCCGGCCGGTGATGTGGGGCTGCGATTAACTATGTAGTGTTTGGGCATTAAATTTTATCTTCTTCTGTCACTGGTATGCTGAAATTCCATACAACATTACGACAAGTAGCGTCAACATCACTTTCGAAACATGCATTTGGAGCGTGAGAATCTACGGCAAGTTATGTATTCCAAGAAAACTATTGACAATTTGGTTGTTAGCTTCCACGATATACCACGGCTGCAGGTTCTACGTTCAACTGACGCGGCAACTTTGTTACTTGTCCTTCGCTAGCGGCGACTGACCGGCTAGACGCTTTCGTACAAGGTGGCCTCGAGCCAAGCTCTGCAATGAAGTAGGTATGTATCTCAATCTTAGGACGAGAAATAAAATTGACATTCCTGGGAACTAACCTGCATCTGGATGGCGGCTTTCTCCTTCTGCATCTTTTGACGGGTTAGATGACCTCGCGCAACCGACTGTACTAAGGTGGCCGCCTTTTCAAGGTTGTCATCGTTTATGTTACTGGCTGGTGCATCCAATGGTACTATTTTCATTTCCCGCTCGATCACATCTTCATCAGTTTTTTCGAAAAATACTTTTCGTGCTTGCTTTCCACGGAAAACTGACTGAATTTTGGTGGCAGCCTCATCGAGCCCTTTCACTTCCGAGCTTGTTGAACATGCAGTATCATTTAGAACCATATTCACAATTCGCATAACTTCCTCGCGACCAGAGAACTTTGGATCAACTACGTCATCTACGAGCTGCTCCAGCACGCCGGATACCACCTGCTTCGCCTGGTGATCCCGGACCGCTTTTTGAATTAGCTCGGCTTTCTTGTTTAATTCTTGTCGTTTCTTTGTATAATAACCACGATATGCTGCTTGTATTCTGACTGCCGCTCGCTCCATTTCCTCTTGTGTTGCGCCGCTCGCACCGTAAATTTGAAGGGTATGTTTTGCCGCATCCTGCCAATCGCTCGTCACCGCCGGACCGTAATACTCTTTGTAAACATTTCGTAGATAATATGTCTTGTAAGACCTTTCAATGATTTTTCCTGCCCTAATGGCCTGTTCTTCGGTAAAGCCACATTCATCCACGAGTCTCTTCATTACTTCCGACTCACGAAAAGCTTCTCGCAGCTTCTCGTCGGATGTGTGTATTCTGAAATGCTTCTGAAAGGCCTCCCGTATCATTCCGACTGCCCGTTCAGCGGTTTCACTGCTCAATTCGAATTCCTCTAGTAATTCGATGATATCAAGGCTGATGTCCAGTACATTGTTAACGACTTTATTCGCGACAACTTGATTCTCACGCCGTATCAGTTTGGCTTCCAGGTAGTCGGCAATGAAACCAATCACGTCCTTCGGTTGATTGCGAAGCACCTCCCGACTGAACTCACTCATCAATTCTTTCAACTCATCCGACACGGGAATCACCGCCCCCGGAGTTCGCTGACGGTGCAGAAGATAGTTCATCGTGATTTAAACAAGTTTTTCTACAGGTTATGTCACTGCGCTTCGATTACTATGATCCTCTTATCACTTGGATGTTTGCTGTGTTCCTATTTTCTTAAAATAAGGTAAAAATCAACTATTTTCAACCATGATTTACTCTTAAACCAATTCTACAGAACTTTACAACAAATCAATGTTCTAACAAATTCAGCTAAACAAGCGAAATACAATACCTTGTATGAAATACATTGATATTTCTTTCGTCATTGAAGTTAAACAAGCAATGACGTTCACTTTCCTCCATGTCGTCACCGACCGGTGCGGTGCAGTGCAATTTAATAGAACGCTACAAATTTATTTACGATTTGACACATGTCTTCCCAGACCATTATGAATAGAAAAAACAACTCTACAGATCAAATAAAGCCATTTGAGCGCAATATGTTCCAGCCCTTTAAATGTTGTGTTTTTTTTCATGTCGCTACTTCTGTTACAAATTCATTCTCAATTTACCTCGTTTCAACCTAAAAATTTATCGACAGTCACCGAAGAGTGAGTGCACCCTTTTGCTGGCTGTTGCAGCAGCTTGAATCGCGCGCCGTTTCCTCACCGGCGGAGGGTGTCCTATGTCAACCGCGGTAAGAGTTGTACATGAACCGTACTACCGAAGAAAGTCTTCCAAAAAATGCACACCGAAAGGGGGAAAATCGGTTTTCCCCATAAATCGACGCAAAACAATCGTGGCTGACAACAATAAAAAAGCAATTTCTAACCTCAAATGTACCATTAATTAACACTTTTCCTATGCGTTTGCTTCGGAATTCCAGCGGCTCGACTTGCCTAGTTTTTGCTCAAGGGGGAATTGGTCTTTGTTTTGATTTTTTTTTGCTTCACTCTTTCTGTTTGTTTTATTGACAAAATACTAACAACTGCGTTGACAAGTTCCCTTTCATAAAATCATAATGGTCTGTGCAAGTTTTCAACATCTTAACGGGACAACATTCGAAACGCTGTAAAAGGATTTAGTTTCATAACCTGTCAACAAATGGTTTCGTTTCGGTAACGAAATATCATTTATGCCCCAGCATAGAGACATTCTACAAATTTACTTATTAATTGGCTTAATGGATGGTTGCCAGTTGGTTAAGAAATGTGCGCCGTATTTAATGGATTTAACACATAATTTAGGGTATTTAAGGCAACTTATTTATCGTGTAATTTGACTACAGGCTTGCACAATCAGCATTTGAATTTGAATAACATATTCATTCACTAACGTGCTCAGGCGTAAACAAATGAAAGAATGTTTTGGCCTTACCAAGGAGAGTAATCTTAGAATGGCGAATCTATTATTACTTATTGGAAAAATAATGGCAGATTAGGTTGAAAACTCCGGACTTTCGGGTGCAATTGGATTTAAAATTGAAGTTGAAATTGGGCTAGAAATCAGACTTAATTAACTAAACTGTAAAATAGAACTTAATTTGGACATGAAGCCGGACTCAAACAGAGCATTAAATTGGTTTTAAATTTGGACTCATTTGAACTTGAAGCGTTATTTCAAGTTGATCTGGAAATTTAATTCTTTTATTTGAAATCGAACTTAAACGAGAATTTAAAGTTTTATTTGAAATTGAATATGAAATTCGACATTAAATTAGACATAAATTTGGATATGGACACGCAAACGCTTTACCCCTTTAAGAGGAAAAACGGAACAGAAGGAGTTTACAGAAAAGTGCAGTATGGTTCCGACTATATCAGCCCCCGATTATATCTATGCCCGATTATATCTACTCCTGATTATATCAGCTTTTTTCCCGATTATATCAGCCCCAAAAATATTTTGTTGGTTTGTTCCTTTTAAGTTAATTAATGATTCCTTTGAGCTCATATGAACAACCAAATGAGTGTTTCAGGCGTTTTAACCCTTAATGAGCCAAGCTGCAAATTCGTAATCGCGTGAGATTACACCGAAACGCAAGATTTTTCGCATACGGTGTCTTAGGCAATATTTCTTAGTATAAAAAACCCCTTCATTTGACAGAAACTCACGCATAAAAGTACAACATAAAACCTATAAAAGCAAGTATCTGATTATATCCTCAAAAGTTACAGTTATTTTAATAAGTGCTTAATAAGTGTAAACAGCACTTAATTACATACAAATCATTATATTTCGACAACCATAAGAGATAGGTAGTTACTATATTCGACAAAGTTACTAATTTTAGTATGTTCTACAACTTTTGTAAAGACATCGTATTTTTGGTACGTATTTAAAACTTTTTTTTTTGAATAACCCTAATATGTAGAAATATGACCACTTTAATAATGCATAAAACGAACAAAATTTAGTAGTAAACGGGGCATATTTTGAGCAAAAAAATTTTTTTTCCAATTACCTATATCAGTTTTCTAATTATATCAGCCAAAAACTCACGATGGAGCTGATATAACCGGAACAGTACTGTAGTTTGGAAGCGAAAAAGACGAAAACCAGGGACGAAAAAAAGAAAAAAATTGAAGCGGGACAGAAACTGACTTATTTCAAGAGATGAAACGAGAAAGAACGGGTCTGACAATGAGCTAAAACGGAAGATATAAGACGAAAAACAGATCAGAAGAAAATCAGAACACACGCATAAAGTAAAAACACGGGAACGGGAAATGAAGAGAAAATTAAAAGGAAAAGAGGAAACAGCGGAAGAGAGGAAAAACGAGAGAAAAGAAGTTAATCGAGACAATAAACGGAATACAGAACAGAAAACAACGAACAAACGGAAACGGAAAGGTAAACGACAGAAAAAACGAGGAAAATGGGAAAACGCGGTAAAATTGGATATCAAAGGAGAAAAATTGGACATAATATGGCAAAATGACAAAAAATGGGAAACGGGAAAAAGAAAATTGAAAAATAGGATTAAATAACAAAGTAAAACCAAAGAGAAAAAGACTCAAAACGGGAAATAAGAAGAGAAACCCGAAGAGGAATGGAAAAAACGTGACAGAAAAGAAGGAAAAACGAGACATCAAACTGATGAAAAACGAAACAGACGAAAACGAAAAACAAGAATGAAATGAGATCAAAGTTAAAGTTAGGAGGAGCTAAAAGAGATGAAAACTGGAAACGAAAAAAATTAAAAAAGAGAATAAAAATGTTAGAATACGAGTAAAAAATAACAAAAAAAAAACGAATGAAAACAGGACTGAAAATAAGAAAAAAATGAGACAGGAAACGAAGAAAAACATAACAATGAAACATGAAACACGGGACAGAAAAAAAACAAAGCGAAAGGCTCTCCCTTTCCAAAAACCAAAAAAAACGGTACAGAGAAGGAGAAAAACGGAACTGGTCTGTGTCCGGTTTGAAGTAAAACCACAGGTGCTAGGTCGTGCGGATTTCAGTTCCTAACCTTACAAATGTAGTTTTAGGCAACCATTAAACCACACGACTTTATTTTCAAGTATTATATGATAAATTATAACTAATTTTTTTGGCAAACTATTTTATGTTCAGATAGCGAAATAAGGCGCTATATCCTTGGCCAATGGCTGCCTGGCTTCTGGTCTAAATGCCATTAGTTCATCCATGAGAGTCCGGCTTCGAAGTATCACTTATCCTTTATTAGCAAAGATACTCCCAACGACTGTAAATAAAATCATTATCTATGTATATGGGAGGCGTTTGGTACGGGAGGTCCCCGCTTTCTTTCTTCCCCTTTGTTGGCCACACTGGCCATCATGAACGCACCTTTCGTTAATCATGTAGCGTAATTGACAGTACACTGAGAGGTATGCGTCACAAATCGGTGAGTAAACAATAACAAAGAAAACTAAGTGTAAAACAGCAAAAGGAATTTACTACAATTAGTTTGTGAATAATTAAACTAGGTCTATTTAATTACTATTTAATACCTGAAACTTACGACTAAGCTAAAAAGGTATCCTATTGTTAAATCTAAAAGCTGTCCTTATCACTACTGGAGACGGTAAACTAAAATTAATTAAATCAACTTATCTGTAACTTAGACTATTCTTGCGAATTAGGTTATAGCTGCCACTTACAGTAACAACACCAGCAACGTATAGCGCTGGCACCGAATACTGATCAGAAAAGCTTAAACGACTGAGATTATAAGTAAAGGGAACTAAACGTAAGTCTTTAAAAACTAAATATTATTAATTTAAATTTCAATTAAAAACTTATAACCTGAACGAATGAATCGGTAAAATTGCATTTGTTATATTAATGCCCTATAGGAAAATTATATTCACCTGTAACTGGAACGTTTGTTTTATTTACCCCCGGTCGGAGAATAATAATTTTGGAAGTCCTTCCCCGTTGAAACCCACTTTTCAACACCCTTGATTTCAATCAGTTTAATGGAATTAGGTATTTTTTCTGGTTCCACTTGATTCCTTGGAATTCTCTCTGCGGTACATGTTGCGCAGTAGGCCTGGCCGTTGAGATGAAAAATAATTGATTCAAGTAATCGTCATTTTCCAGGATGCCTTCCAGAATTGGCTGCGTTAGTATGAGATTAGATTAGATTAGATTACACATCTTTTATAGCCCACTCGGTGCAGAAACATCTTCAAGTTCACGCTGTCTACGCTGATTTTTCAGCAGCTTTTGATAAAATCAAAAATCAGATTGCATCAGATTGCAGATTGCAATCATCAGATTGCAGTCGCCAAACTTCAGCACCTAGGAGTAAGCGGTAATATGCTCTGTTGGTTTAAGTCATACCTTACTGAACGCTTCATGTCCGTCAAAGTAGGTAGCATTATCTCTTCGTCATTCCCCGTCACGTCTGGTATGCCCCAAGGCAGTCATCTAGGCCCGTATATATTCCTCCTCTACTTAAACGATATCAATTTTGCTTTGAAATGCATGAAATCATCGTATGCTGATGATTTTAAGCTTTTTGCCGTTATCAGAAATAATACAGACACTGATTATCTGCAAACGCAGCTGTATAATTTCGCCGAGTGGTGCACAACGAGTAGAATGGTACTGCATGCCTCCAAGACGTGCACTATTTTACATGCAAGAAATCAATTGTGTGCTATGATTACAAAGTCTTTGGAACATCCTTGAATAGGTAAACATGTGTAAAAGACTTGGGAATTCTGCTCGATTCAAAATTATCTTTTAAAGAACATGTGACCTATATTTCTGTCGAAGCCTCGAAAAATCTAGGCTTTTTATTTAGATTTACCAAGAGCTTTAACGGGAAATTAGCAGTCATTAACTTTTCGTCGAAAAGCCCAATTTTGGAAGCAGTTTTTGGGTCCAAAAGTGGGGTTCTTCTTCTTGCCAATCTGAAAACAGCGAATATGTTTTCATGGACAGAATTTTTGTTTCAAACAAATAAACTGCTTTTGAAATTGGCAGAATCGATGACGACTAATTTCACCTTAACAATATCCAATGTTTAAAAACACTATATTGTTCTTTAGTGCGGTCAATAGTAGAATACGCTGCAGTTGTATGGGCACCGTACAGTATCCAACGGATTGAGTCTATCCAACGAAAGTTTGTTCCATACGTCTTACGCCTTCTCCCTTGGATGATCCTTCAAATCTTCTTAGTTATCCGTTACCACCGCTGTAATCTGATCGGGCTTGACTCTTTAGCTATACGACGAGATGTTGCTAGGGCATTGTTCATATCTGATATTTTAAATTCTCAAATCGACAGCCCAGATATACTCCAACAACTAAACATCAATATCCGCCGGCGACCCCTGCGATCTCACCCCTTTCTCAATCTTCCTGCTTCACGCACTAATTATGGCCAAAATGAGCCTCTCTCGAGCATGGCTCGCGTCTTCAACCGTTTTTTAATGTGTTTGATTTTCATTTGTTCCGTTCTGTGGTTAAAAATTTCGCGTGCTTTGAAGTAAATTACGTGTAAAATGTATAGTGTTAGTCATTAACTTATATATAACTAGCTGACCCGACAAACTTCGTATTGCCACAAATTAACCTGTGTTGTACATAATCATGAATCTCGGATGATCTTTGTCACAATCTCGAGTTTTGCAAGCCCCCCAGTGGACGGCGCTTCCGACGGCGGGTCACCGGCAACACACGCGACCGTCTCGTCCTGAATGATCTAGTGTTACTATAGATAGTTTTTGTGGTCTTGTATTGACTAATGTTTTATGGAAGAGTCTCGAATTTCTCGAGTTCGATTAGTTTTTGAGTTTCGCAAAAATTTCTGTTTTATTTGTATGAGAGTCCATCCCCGTACCACAGGGGTGAGAGGTCTCTAACTATCGTAAAATAAATTCAAGACTCCAAAATCTCCCACATGCCAAATTTGGTTCCATTTGCTTGATTAGTTCTCAAGTTATAAGGAAATTTGAATTTCATTTGTATGGGAGCTCCCCTCTTAAAAGGGGAAAGGGTCGTAATTCACCTTAGAAAAAATTTCTGCCATCTAAAACTCCCACATGCCAAATTTGGTTCCATTTGATTGATTAGTTCTCGAGATAAGAGGAAATTTGCATTTCATTTGTATGGAAGCCCACCCTCTTAAAGGAGAGATGGGCCATAACTCGCTTTCTAAAGAAGAGAGGGGTCTCAATTCACCATAGAAAAAAATCTTGCGTCCAAACCCACTTACATGTCAAATTTGGTTCCATTTGCTAGATTAGTTCTCGAGTAATGAGGAAATTTGTTTTTCTTTTGTATAGGAGCCCCCCCCCCTCTTAAATTGGGGAAATCCATAGAAAATATAGCATAGAAAATATTCATGCCTACAAAAACACCCACATGATAAATTTGGTTCCATTTGCTTGATTAGTTCTAGAGTTATGAGGAAATTTGTATTTCGTTTGTATGAGAGCCCCCCCCTCTTAAAAATGTAAGGGGTCCTAATTCATCATAGAAAAAATGGTTGCCTCCAAAAACACCCACATGCCAAATATGGTTCCATTTGCTTGATTAGTTCTCAAATTATGAGGAAATTTGTACTTCATTTGTGTAGAAGCACCCCCTCTTAAAGTTGGGAGGGGTCCTAATTCACCATAGAAAATATTTTTGCCTCCAGAAACCTCCACATGCCAAATTTGGTTCTATTTGCTTGATTAGTTCTCGAGTTATGAGGAAATTTGAATTTCATTTGTATAGAAGCCCCCCCTCCTAAAGTGAGTAGGGGTCCCAATTCATCATAGAAAACATTTTTGTCTCCAAAAACACCCACGTGCCAAATTTGGTTCCATTTGCTTGATTAGTTCTCGAGTTATGAGGAAATTTGTATTTCGTTTGTATAGGAGCCCCCCCTCTTAAAGTGGGGAGGGATTCTAATTCACCATAAAAAATATTCATGCCCTAGAAAACTTTCACATGCCAAATTTGGTTCTATTCGCTTGATTAATTCTCGAGTTATGAGGAAATTTGCATTTCATTTGTATAGGAGCCCCCCTTCCTAAAGTGGGGAGGGGTCCCAATTCATCATAGAAAAAAATTTTGTCTCCAAAAACACCCACGTGCCAAATTTTGTTCCATTTGCTTGATTAGTTCTCGAGTTATGAGGAAATTTGTATTTCGTTTGTATAGGAGCCCCCCCTCTTAAAGTGGGTAGGGGTTCTAATTCACCATAGAAAATATTCTTGCCCTCGAAAACTTTCACATGCCAAAATTGGTATCATTTGCTGGATTAGCTCTCGAGTTATGAGGAAATTTGTATTTCATTTGTATAGGAGCCCCCCCCCCTCCTAAAACGGGGAGGGGTTCCAATTCATCATAGAAAAAATTTTTGTCTCCAAAAACACCCACATGCCAAATTTGGTTCCATTTGCTTGATTAGTTCTCGAGTTATGAGGAAATTTGTATGGAAGCCCCCCCTTTTAAAGAGGAGAGGAGTTATAATTCCCCATATAAAGAGGGGAGGGGTCTCAATTTACCATAGAATAAATTCTTGTCACCGAAAACACCCACATGCCAAATTTTGTTCTATTTGCTTGATTAGTTGTCGAGTTATGCAGAAATTTGTGTTTCATTTGTATGGGAGCCCCCCCTTTTAGTGGGGGGAGGGGTTTCTAACCATCACTAAAACCTTTCCTGGCCCCAAAAAACCTCTACATGCATATTTTCATGCCGATACGGTTCAGTAGTTTTCGATTCTATAAGGAACATACAGACAGACAGACAGACAGAAATCCTTCTTTATAGGTATAGATAAGGAACTTTGTGTAATAATTTAAGTCCTCCTTATGTAACTACTTATAATTGTATCATTTGGTGTAAACTGTTGGTACAAAAATGAAAGTTCTGTGCCTACGGAAGAAGGAGCGTCGAACACTGCTCCACTTCCGCGGGCTTTTCCTTTCACGAAAATGAAATAGGGTAATTGATCTTGAATGGACCTATTTAGCGCTTTTTAACACCACCACTCGCACTCCTGCTCAGTTTACTCGTCATTTATAAATAATATGTGGTGATGTTACTATTTGTTGGAAGGTACCACCTTTTTTCTACATTATCAGTACTTTAAAAATGTATAATTGATGAAACTTTTATTAAATATATCGTTTTTAGCCAAAGCCTATTTTTGATCTTGAATGGACCCAACATGATCTTGAATTGGACCTATTTTTGATTTTGAAATGGACCTAAATTTGGATTGTCATAGTTTCTTCCATGTAAATGAACAAAATAATAACAAAGAACTTTTTTTTAATAGTACAACTATACTACTGCTATTTATTAATAGGACACAAGGTTGAACAGCTTTTACCTTTCTTATACTCTGTTAGAAAGGTATGAAAGTCGGTTGAAAAATTTGAAATCAGTCACAGTCGCCGAGGGTCTTGTTTTTATGTCAGCCCAACAATTGAACAATGTTTCAGTGACTTGATATGCGTTATGTATGTATCTGTGTGTGACATTTGTATATTGGAAATTTATTATTACCTGTTGTTCAGATATGGTTGAAACGATTTCTACGTCATAAAAAAATTATGTCGCCTATTAGTTTCAAAAATTTAAACCATTAAAAATATGTAATATAACTTGTATTAAACGTAGTTTATTAAGTACAGTGGGGTTCGAGTTTTTATTTAGTGACTACATATTTCGAAAGGTCAGACTTTTACTGACGTAGGACTACGTCTTACTGCAAAGTATCTAAAGGTTTGCGACAGCCCCTGTCGAACATTTTGAATATAAAACCGTTGCAATCGTAAAAAATTCGTTAATTAGTGGTAATTATTCAATTTTTGACACATTTATATGCAATTTTTTCAGTTAAAAAATGGTCTAGATTTTGCCACGGTTTCGATTTTGGCAACATAGGCGACACGCATTTGTTGTCAAATTCGAAATCATACTGTAAATGGTGCTTGAAAAAATTAGACTTGGTAATTCTACTAGGTTTAAAGGTAAGGTTAGATACAAGGTTTTAATTTTAAATGATAGTCGATGAAGAACTGTACCAGATAGAAAATAGGTGAACCTTCCTATTTTCTATCTGGTACAGTTGAATATTTTAGATCTCAGGGTCACTCAATTTCGGTGGACAAGGAGGTATTAATTTTGTCACAAGTCAGAGGGGAGAGGTGCTTAAAGAAAACTTTACATCCCCCAAGAAAAAAATCAGAGGAGTTGTGTATAAGATGCGACCACGGATAACGTAGTACAACATTAGTCGGGTTGCATGATTTTGAATATTTTACTAAACTGATTTTTAATCGATCTGTCAATCGATCAAAAGGTGATGTGAAGTCAACCTGCTTACTTATCGGCGGAATATAAGGTCTTTGCCAAATATTTTTTAAGTTTTTGTCACCCCCCCTTTGGAAATTGGCTTCAAAAATCGGGGGGCTAAAAAAAATTTGTAGGCTATGAGTATAAAATCAATTGTCCGTATGCTCTACAGCCTGAAAAACTCGAAAAATGAGTGTACTTAACACTTCTAGCACGAAACAGAAATGGAAATTCGAATTCGTAGTTTCCGAAAATCGTCCAAAAAAATTCTCTCGTTTTTGTCTTCTTTTCGTACCTTTTTGCATGGAAAATAATAACGTATATATTAAAAGCAAGAACAGATTTGGCCCTTGCCCCTACGGCTCCTTGAAGATAGTCGTTCAAAAAAACCATGAATTGCGGTACCATGGATTGGCGCTGGGGGCTTATCCGAATTGAAAAATTCCAAAACGACATGAAAGAACATTTAATTATCTCGTGTTTGATCCATCCTTTTTTAGAATCCGAACACATAACAAAATGGCGACAATTAATACATAAAAGTATGGTTTTTAAGCGAAAAATTTGATTTTAACATTTCTAAAAAATACAAAAATTACAATATCAAGAAAAGGATGGGTCAAACACTAGATAATTTTGTTGGCTTTCAAACAAAAAAAGAATCATAAGAATTGCTTGAGCCGTTCTTGAGGTATTTATGGTACCGACTTTCAAAATCTGGTTTCGAGAAAAACGACGTTGAAGTTTTTACTCGTTGTTTAATCGCTCCAGACATGCGTGGTATAAATAGCTGTAACTTTGTCAATATTTGGAATTCATGCAAACGACTTCAAACACATATGGTCAAAATGTTAATCTTTCGAAATAATCAATCAAAAAATTTAGGTTTTAAAAAATTGAAAAGGTACTATGCCCCCTTAACAGAAGGCAGTTAGTATCCCTCTTATCTTTTGATCCATATTATCTTTTAATCAATGATGGTTAAAATTTTTGTACAATACCGATTTTGTACAAATTAAGTTTATATTATTTTAGGCATAAAATGACATATGTTAGCTAACTAATTAGGAAGACTTTTTAGTTTCAAAACTAGAGGCTACAATATACAAACACTATGAAGCAACTACGAAAGAGGATGAGTGATAGTTAGTTTTATCAATATAATTAAGTTTTTATTTAGGCTATAAATCAAGCCTACTTTCAATATCCCGTGCTTATAGATTAATTATAAACGGAGATACTATAGTGACAACAAGCAGTTTTATGGAATATACAACGGCGTGTTCGTTGGTGGTAGGCAATGATAGCTACCGGCAGTGATGTCTCGGAGCGCAAAACTAGGTCCATTCTAAAACCAATACTAGGTCCATTCAAGATCAAAAAAGGGGGTTAACATTTTTCAAAAATTTGAAGATTTTACTGGTTTTACTGAACTTTTAAATACCTAAATTGAAATTACACATATTTTAGCATGATTTTAAGAGTATTGTTTTATTTCAAACCAGAAGGGTTCCGGGTAGTAACAGTTTGAAAATACTCTATGGTGACTGCCAAAACGCTGAAAAACAGCTACTTTTAAATACGCGGCAATAAAGTAGTTTTGGCTATAATTTTAATTTAATTTTAGTATATTTACGTTCAGAAACGATTAAAGATAAACATAAAAGCTAAATACAGTACAAAGACTTGATAATTATATCCTAAAATTCTTATTTAAAAATAGGTCCATTCAAGATCAGAATTCGACTAGGTCCATTTCAAAATCATTTACCCTAAAATAAAAAATAAATATAAAATAAAATGATCTGACAACGGGAAGTGGCTGTTCTCGACCATGATTTCCCATAGCTCGTTCCGGTCAAAGCCGCATATGATGGCTTCAAAGTGAATAGATAGTGCGTGGAAATTCTGTGTTCAAGGGGTCTTTTGGAGAGTCTGCCCTTTTGGAAAATCTAGACGTATGGAAAATCTAAAGATATGTATGTTTGTTCGTATGTACGTTCCATCACAACTCTGGAACGCTAGGACCGTTCTCCATTAAACTTGACATACGTGTTTCTTGACATACTTTAGCATCCTCATCGATGCCTTATGCACACTCTATCTTTATCAAAATATTTTGATCGCATCCCACCAACATCTCTGGATCTATATACATTGCCACTGTCCGATGAACATTCTAGCCATTCACCCTAACATTGAAATGAGAAGAAATGGCTTCTTCGACAATAAAAGGCATAACTTTCTTGCATGCTGACTGATTATTTTGAATTTCAAATTGACATTCTTAATTCACTCTTACTCTATCAGAGCTACTCAATACATAAATACATAAACTAAATGCCGAGCAAGATCGGGCCCTCAGTTAAAAATAATTCAACCACAAAATGTAATATTATGATAAAACCTAAAGAAAAAACAAGAACTGGAATTATAGAAGAGAATGTAGAATATTAGAAACAGAAAGTAGCAAAAGGAAATGTAAAATAAAAATATACAAATTGTAAATTACTGAGTCGCCAAATATGAATTTAAACATTGAAAATTGGATAACTACATGTTATAAATTATAAAGTTTAAGGAAGAAAATATATAAAGAAATAGGAATGAAGAAATGGTGATCTAGTTCATTCACTAAGAAAATAAGAAAATATACAATAGAATGTAAAAGCCTGGAAATTTAATTTGCGTTTTCTTAATTTGTCTCACTCATTTCGTGAGAACTCGATTTGCCGCCTTTGAGGCATACCTAATTACTGCTCCTAATTGTGGCGTTTGCAGTTGCTTGCACAGGGATAGGCAAAGGCGATAAATTAATTAATCCCCCGGTCAGCATGAGGTACGGGTTCCCCAATTCACAAGCCCACCCCGGTTTGCTCTGGTGCTCCATAATCGACACAAAATTAATAGCCTTAATTGAAACGTGTAAATTTATCGGAGGCAATCAACCGCACACATTGCGACAAAATGATAATTTTTGCATCCACAGTGCGCGCCAGTTTTCTCGAGCTAGTCTTGTTCTGATACCGTGTGCCTGACAGGGTCGAACTAGGTTAATAGAGTTGAAAAGTCGCGAATTATTCGCTCATAATCTAAATCCGTAACTACAAGAAACCCAACCATGAAATTCTGATTTACATTACAAAAGTGAAAGTAATTAGTAATTAAATAGTTTACATTCACAACTCTCGCTACTTTGGTAGTGATATTCTGTGTTCCGACCCTGTCGAATCGACAAAAAGAAGTCTCTACGAATATGATATTATATGCTCCCGTTTTGGTGCAGATCGACAACGATGGTCACCACAAGTGTTACCAAGGAAGCTGAGCATGGTCATGACTTGAAGCTGTTTTGCATACCCGAGAGTGCTTGAGACTGGTCCAAAAATGTATAGGTTCTTAAGCCATTCGAAAGACACACAAGTTTCCATTTTCTTTCGAAGCAGATTTATTTTTATAAATATTTTTTTTAACCGAATAGTCTAAAACCGAAGTGGTGATAGGTGGGTAGGTACCATCGCTTGACAAGGGTCACAGTAAAAGAGTAGACGGTGTAATGCAAACTGCAGCAGTGGAGCTGCCGGAGAGGTCGCACAAACAATAACAATGAAAGGTTAAAATAATAACATATAGAACCAGATTGCATCAAATTAAGATAATAATTACGGCACTCTGTTCTGCCTGTTAGTGTGCGGAGTCCAGAGGGTTCTCGTGGGCACCGCAGGACTTTTCAGTGCACGCCGATATGCAACACACAACCCTTCGGATGGAACCATACGGGACACCAACGCAAACGAAAAACCAACCCAAACCACCCGTAAGAAGAAGGAGAGAAGCGCAACTCCGATAAACATATTTCTGCAACAATTACTCAAGATTGGAAACAAGGTGGAAAGAGTCGTTTCTCCTAAACGGAAGGTTCGGGACACGAGGCGAACGATAATTTAATTCAATTAAATTATAGCGTAAAAAATGCAGACTGAATCAGTGGTCCGGAGGTCTCTGGGACAGAAATGCAGACTTCTTTTGCATACCTACATATTTATGCACTGGAGTGGCGCTGTTCATTGCATAAAACGGGACGGGCGGCGAGTGAGCAACAGAAATCGGGATACGGTTATTCAATGAACCCAAAGGGCAGCCGGTTGATTGTAGCAATTTGAACTTCTCCCATGGAGAACGGAGCGCGAGTAAATCATCACTGGGGATGGTGTAAATGTTTCAGGTGTTCAAATTTTCTACCATTATTGGTCATCATAGATGAAGCCACATAAGCGACCTTTATCCTCTTTTACTTCATATCATATCATATCAGATCATATCACCTAAAGGAACTAAAAAGGAAAATTTATTTGAACTATCCTGGGCCTTACGACTCATTAACAATATATTGTCAATAGGCAATAACAACTAACCACTATCAGAAATCATTGTAGCTCTCATCGACACTCATTTTTCATATCCAATAGCACCGATCATAATGCATTCCAATCGCACAATAAAGATGATTCACAGAGATAATGTCATCGTCCTATCGGGAGATACATTTTTGGCATATTTTCTTATCAATGTTACTATAAAAAACCTCCGGCCTATCGCACGAAAACCCGACACGGGGCACAAGTGCTGAAACTTGCTTCAAGCAAACAAAGCATAAATCACTCATCCGCCAACGGCGGCACACTAGGAGGACGATACTCCAACTGCCGCCAGAGATTGGAGATTCCGTGCCAATCGAATCGACAAATCTCGCATAGGCATCTACACGAAGTCAACTTCCTTCGAGGCGGACAGGATGGATGCCCCCACGGGACTCCTCAGCGAACGACGTCGTTCATTTCCCCTCGGTGCCGCGGCGACACACCGCAAAGAAAGCAAGTGCCAATGAATGTGCCAATCACGTCACTTTCTTCGCCCGCCATGCCAATCTGCGGAAAAGTGAGAAAGCCGATAAGTAGATCAAGATTTATTGCCATTTGTGCCAGACTGTGGATTGAGTTCTGTTTCTGTTCTGCTATAGCAAACGAGCCGAGTTTTGGCTTGCCCGCGACGTGTTTGCTTTGCGAGTGATTTAAATTTCAAATCGCGTGACATGCAAATTGATCTCCACGCAGAATCGGAATGTACTGCGACGTATGGTCCAATTTTAGGATTGCTGCTAGAGATCAGAAACATAATTGATAGGTACTGATATCCCACTTAATCAAACAAGGTTTAGAGTAGAAATTTACGCTGAGTGACATTTTCCTTATTCTTTGTGCTATAACACACTTTTTATTTCACTGCATTTTTTGATACCAAAAGCGATGCATAAATTTACAAATAAAACCGCATGAAGCATTCTAGTACAACTGCCTTTTTCCTTTTATGTTGAACAAGACTTCCCTCAATAAATTTACAATGCCATGGCAACCAACGAGGTCGATAGCGATTTTTTGAACTTAAGGTGCGTTTAAACTGGGCATTTTTTTTGGCAACATGTGGAATGCAACATGCGGTATTTGACATGTTGCTAGTTGTTGGTCAATGTTGGTTCTGTTGACACCTGAACGTTCGGGATACGTTGCCATGTTGCTTGGAAACATCGGGCAACAGTTTGGAAAAAGTTGCATGCCGTATGTGGCCAATCTAAACGCACCTTTAGCAATCCAGCAAGTTTGATGCGGACACTAGACTACAGCAATGAACTTAAGAACAAAACGAAAGCTGGTAAACGGCTGGATAATGCACACCGTCGGTACCTTCCGTAGCTTCAATTATAAAATAGACACCACAGTGTTACTCAGCATCTTATCTAGTTACTCCTACCCCTACCTCCTCGTATTTCCAGCCGGTATACGAGCAACTCAAGAGGAAATCGAATTACCAACCCGGGTAGACCTAAGATAGTATCCTGACAGCCAAGGCGGCACTCATACGAAACCTGAGCGTTGCTAGTAGGAATAGCCTTGTTAGCCCTGAGGGTCTGTTCTTAAGTCAGGAGTGACGCGTAACAGCTTGATGTTCCCTCAACTAATTACCGCCTGCATTCCATGTGAGAAACGGCTCACGACAACGTCTGATCCGATATCCGAAATGGGCGGCTGAATTGAGCAACGTATTGTTGTCATAAACGTATACTAGCTACACGAATGTAGCTCTGACAAAGAGAAGCAGGCGTTCTACGCGCAGCTGAAGTTTGTCACGAGATATCAAGATCATCATTGGGGATATGAACGCTAAGGTCGGAAAGGAAGCAATGTTTAGAACTGTAATCAGGGTCTAGCCCTAGTCCTAACCCTATGTATTTGGTGAGGAAAGCTCTATAGTCTTAGACGTGATTTTGGCCCTATTAAACAGACGCCTAGCCTACCGACGGAGATTGCTAAGCGTCTCATTTCACCAAGGCACATCACAGTAAACAGTTCGCGTGTTTGCTGGACAGTTTGTGTTATACATGTTCGTGATCCTACATTGCAGATCACTAGCAACGATATGCAATTCAGCTGGAGTCCGCATATTATTGTCCGCATATTATCGTTCATCAGAAACATGCCAGTTTTTGACATTCTCGTCCAAGCATACACCTGTTCCGGCATTAACATCTTGACACTATTGGACAACAATGAGAGCATCGAAAGAAAATCGGGATCCGGACGGCCGACGACCCTGAGCGATAAGAAGCTCTAAAGGATGCTGAAGAGGAAGACCGAGGGAAAAGTGGCTACATCACTGCGTGCGGTTGGCTGGTAGTGAAAAGGTACCTACCCAAGTAGCACACTTTAGGTCCATTTAGTTGAAGCAACCGGATTATGACTGAAATTAGTCATAATTCGATTACCACGACTACTTTGTAACAACCGTGCTAGAAATGTAGTAAACATGGACATACATGTCAGGAAGCGGCAGTCCCGTCCACTGGTCTCGGAGCTGCAGGCAATGACACAGCGGCAGCGGCTGAATAAAGTCATCAAGACGATTTTCCCGGCGAATCGCGACTTGGCGATGGTGATGGGGGAAGAAACCTATCTTACCCTGGATGGCAACGACTGGCAGGGCACTTCGTATTATACTTCCCTCACGAAGGAAGTTAGCTCCGAGGTGAAATTCATTTCACACACCAAGTTCTCCAAGAAGGTGCAACTGTGGCTGACAATCAGCGAGAAGGGGATGTCAAAGCCGCTCTTCTTTCGCTTCGGACCTGCTGTGAACGAGGAAATTTATAGTACTAGGTGCCTGCCGAAAGTTGCGTCGTTCATCAAAAAATATCATAACTGCCGGAAGGTCGCTCTCAAGGGCGTAGACATTTTTTGCAAGTAAGCTAATATAATTACCTTCCTTGGAAAATTTATCAAACTCAATTAGCTGCCTCAGTTATTTTATCACCATCTGAAAAAAGTCCATTCTTTTTAATGCATACGTTATAGCGAACGGCAAGTGTACTGCCTTGCAGTACCGCACGAACTCAGCAATCTCGGGCGGTAGTATTTCGTTGCAAGGGGAAAGTAGGCGGACGCAACGACTATCTACTGCTTTCCTCTACCACCATAATGGCAACGACATCGCGTTGAATGAATTCTGATATTGTAGAAAATGTTATTTTCTTATGTTAAAATCGACTGGGATGAACTTTTTGAGGATGTTCGGCTGTACAGTCCGTTAATTATCAAAAACGGCTTTTTTCTACTGCCTGACGTTTCGGCCTTCGGTTTTAGCCTTTCTCAAAGGAAATATGGTTACTTTTTCATAGCAAGCATAACATTGCCTCCATGGCTGCAGTTGGTGTAGTGCGCATGGCGCTGGTCACTGACAAACATGCCAGGCGTTGAACTTTGATTAGCTTGGCCTGCGCTAACACCTCGTTTACCTTTGACCACCATACAAGAGCGGCATAAGTTAGCCTAGGCCGTGCAATAGTAGTATATGACCAAAGAGCTAGTTGAGGTTTTAGTCCCCAGGTTTTGCCAAACAGTGAACTGCATGCCCAGATGGCTGTTGTTGCTTTCTTGACAGCATAGTCTAGGTGAGCGATCCAGCTCAGTTTATGATCCAGAATAATACCCAGATGTTTAACTTCATTGCTAAAGCTTAGTCTGATTCCATTCAGTGTAGGGGGAGTAAGAGTATGTCTCCTCCGCCTAGTAAATGGTATCACGACTGAAGAGAAAACAGTATTCAGGCATCGTCCGGAGGGAGAGGAAACGGTTGAACAGAAAATGAAAGCAAACTTGATCGTTGTGAGAAGCAGATTGCTCTGCCTCAGTATGCATGAGATGAGCAAAATGAAGCGTAACTGTCCTCGACCTTACAGTAGAGACTGTTGCGCCTGTGTTGATCGGACGTTTGCCAAACCTGTCCTGAGTGCTTTGTCAAACATGTAGTTTAACATGAAGCGCTGCTTGGTGATCTGGCTTGTCGACTTTTGGTGAACCTCCATCAGCAGCTCAATGGTCTTTCCAAACATATTACGACGGCATATCTGTCACGCTTGCGTTGAAAAGCCATCATTCTGATTCTGGAGGAATCGCGAGATTCTCTCGTCCGTGGTGTCAACATTGTCCTGAAAATACCCTATGAAGGTATGAGCTTTCGGCAGGCCTTTTGTGTCGTAGACCCGTAGTAGACGCAGAATGAGAGTAGATGCCTTTACTCCAGCCATTATACCGTGTTCTGGTCAGAGCAACCCAATATCAAGCAGCCTTTCTTGAATTCGCAGTTCCTGAAACTGGGCCTAATGTTTGAAGTCTTCTGGCCAGTTATGTGATCCATACGAACGGCGCGGACGGTCTGTAGCTGATCCGTAATGTGCAGGGAAACGAGATATTCTGCCATAGATGACTACGCTGAAAGTATCCACTGTTTCCCAATAGATGCAGCTCAAGGGTGGTTTTGGTGCCAAAGGACCCGCACAAGTTCGGTTGCGTGGTATCTTTTTAGTGGGACCTTTATTGCTGATATTCGGGGACACCGTATTAGCCGATCGCTGCCGTTCGATAACGACCAGGTCACGCTGGCCATACTGGTCGGCCGGCAGAAGGGCGAGTTCATGCGCCTCATCCATTGAGTAGTCCCTGCTACGATACCACTTCTGCCGTCGTCGTTGCGAGTTGGAGGGTCGCTTGACCGCATCGTAAGAGGTCTTAGGTTGTCCCTTGACTTCAAGTAGCGTCTCCGGATCGTAAAGATTATCTGTGCCACTCACCTCATGCTGTGTTGGTGAGTTCAGGATAAGGTTAGATTGAGAAACTTCTAATTAAGCATTCATTCCTACGCACGGGTCGCGTTACACCGAGGATTAGTGTCCTCTGCCGCATTTCTCTCAGAATCTAGCATGCTCCTAGACTTCGTGATACATTGAGAGCAAAAGATTATTACAAGATTTTCGATGAATCCAACTCCATTTGCAGCTGCGAATGGAACCACCACAAATTTACCATGGAGTCATCTGGACCTGCACGCCTAGTGACAAATTGTAACACTCCTCCTTTACCCTGGCTTGTGACAGACAGCTCGGATGCCGATCCAATTTCCCCATCACTTCTTCACCCTTTTAGGGAGCTACACGAGACGGTTCATCAGCAAACCACCATCACTGGCGAAGTTAGTCACAGTATAACGTAAAGTAAAGTTAAGACGCACCCGGATCGAAAAATACATTTTCAAAATGATTGACCAACGCTAGTGAAGTTTCTCACTATGAATCTTTTAATGTCATTTTTGCTAAGAAAGATTGAAATGATTATTTTTTTTTTGTTTTCGTGTAATGCATACAACCAAACTAAAGATTCAGCTTCTAATATGTAGGCACTAGGTAAGCGAGCGAAACTGTTGGTTCCAATTGTAAACTCGCCGCGAAAGTTTATGATTTTTCGTAAAGCATTCGAAAAACATCGATCTACACCCTCCAAATTTGCACTGAACTTTTTTTCTCAGCTCTACTGGAAATGATTTATTACTTTCTTATTGGTGCTCCTCCTGCGAGGAAATGACATCAGAATGGGCTTGGGAAAATCCGTACCCTCTCCGCAGCGTCATGCGTTACCCGGGCGTCCTTTTATACTCCTGCTACCTTATACCGCTTCTTATACACTCGCCGGAACAACCAGAGGTTGAAATGATAAACCAAAAGTTGTCGGCGGTGGCTGGCGATGGCATGTTTCCGATTTTTTCGCCGGTGATATATGATCGGAGGAAATAAATTAAGGGACAATTTCTGTCTCCACTGCCCCTGCCGTCTGTAGAGGCAACAGACAACTTGGGATTTTTTCACTCGTCGAACAAGTTTTACGCCTTAAGTCCATGCCAGGCAGTTGGACGTGCGTGGACCGAATCGGGGGAAAATGTACCGTGAGTGGTGTTGTTCTGCTTGCATGAAAATGCGACTGAAGTGGATATATTCAATAAATATTTATGAACCGTAGGAATTTCCTGCCTCCTCGGGGACCAACCGGAACACATCGCGTCCGTCGGTGCGGTGCGGTGGTAGCCAAAGTTATCCTTAACATTCGAAGTGGGATGATAGTCCCTGTGGGAAGTTATTGTTTCTCATATCGTCCGGTAATTCCCGCGGTGGAGGAAGGAGGTCCTCCGGTGTAAATAAATATGTCAATCAAATAAATAGTAGTATGGACTGGCTGCGATCCAACTTTAAACCTGTATTGATTATGCCATGATAAATGGTTTTAAGAATATGTTGTAGCAAATAAAGTTCTACAACGTGAGTTCATATTATTGTTTCGAAACTAATCATCTTGTTCACGGGTTTATCGTCAACTTCTTAGACAACTTAGAAGTTGAACTTCTAATGAATACAGAAATGTACAATTTAATGGACGCAGTGGCTCAACTCCTCTACAAGAACTAATATATCAATATCATAACATGATGAGACCAAATTCAGTCGAAAGCCAGGTAAATTAAAACAACCCACCTGAGTGTGCCTTGTAAAATTTACGGTGAAATAAAATAATTTCTGTATCCCATAAGTCTGTAGTTTTTAATGCAATCGGCTACTATTTTTGCGGTAAATAAATTAATTGCGGTAAAAGACCAATTTCAAGTCAAGTTATAAATTAAATATCAAGTTTAGTTTCAAGCCTTCCATGCACAATTTCAACACCGATTTCAATTCCTACTATCTATAAGTTGAATTTCAAGTCTAAATACAAGTCCAGTTTCTTCTTTGATATTAAGTTCAACTTCAAGTATAATTTAAAGTCTGAGATTTACTGCAATTTAAAAACTATATTCAAGTCTTATTTAAAGCCAATACATTTTCATTTTTGAGTCCAAGTTTAAGTTAAGTAAGGCCATTACTAATATTTTATAAAGTTTTTTTCCCTCCGGTGTTGGGCCACTGAAGCGGGGGGCGACAAAACAAAGAGAATTTTTTAATCGAGCAAAAAAAAATATGGATTTTATGCATTTTTACTCAAAGTTTAAACGAGAAAACCAAATCTATTCTTGCTTTTAATAAATACGTTGTTAAACGTTGTTAAACGAGAAAACCAAATCTATTCTTGCTTTTAATAAATACGTTGTTATTTTTCATGCAAAAATTTACAAACAAAAAGACAAAAACGACGGAAAATTTTTTTGGCCGAGTTTCGGAAATTCCACTGTTTAAACTTCCATTTCTATTTCGTGCTAGAAGCGTTAACTCAACTCGTACACTCATTTTCGAGATTTTCAGGCTGTAGAGCCCACAGACAATTGATTTTATAAAAAAATTAACTCATATCCTACAAATTATTTCTTTGCCCCCGATTTTTCAAGCCAATTTCCAAGGGGGGGGGGGGTGACAAAAACTTTGAAAATGATTTGCAATGGCCTAATTCGTGTTCTGTGTTCTGGAAATTTTTTGAAATATTTTTTCTTGTTTGTTAATTTCTAATTTTCCAATGATAAAATCTGCATGATAATATTTTTTGTTGTTCCTGAGTTATGGCTAAAGAACTCAGTTTTCCAGAATATTTACCTCATTCAAATAGTCGTATCTCACGAACCAAACAACCTAGTGCAATTTCTTATGGGTGGCATATTTACAGATAGATGACCAATGAATTTAGAGATAGTTCGTCTGGTGCAAATCTCCAAAAAAGAATTAAAAAAGGAAAAATGAGACAGCAGGAGAAAAAACGGAAAATATCACGAAGGAAAACGTGACAAAAACTGGACAAATGGGATAGAAAGAAAAAACGCGAAAGAGAAAATGAATAAAAACTGGTACGAACCAAAAAACAAAACAAGAGAAAAAACGTGAGAATATGAAAGGGGAAACGAGAATAAAAAGATAAAAAACGAGAAAAAACGAGGCGAAAATTAGAGGACGGACAGAAAAAGGTGAGAAAAATGAAAGATAAAGGAAGGAAAAACCAAAAAGAAAACAAAGAAAAATGGGATAAGCTGAACAAAAAAGGTGGAATAACGGGGCAAAAAGTAAATACGGTAGCAGGAATATAAAGAAACGAGAACAGAAAAACAGAAAAAACTGAACAGAAAAAAGAAAAACAGAAGTCAAAAGGGATCGGATAAGATAAACAGAATGTGACAGAACAGGAGGAAAAGCAAGACATAATAAGAGTAAGAAGGGTACAGACGAACGTAAAAAACGGTATAGAACAGTGAAAAAATTCAAAAATCGAACCAAAAAATATATTAAAACCCGATTTAACCCACCTAGTGGTGAAAGGAACCTTTGTTATACGGTCTTACTTGCTATTTGAGATAGAAATCGACACGGCTTCGGAACATAATTCATCTATTGGTTATCGTTACGCAGTGCGTTGGTTTACATAAAATTTTTGAAAATTGAATAAGTTTACAAAATTTGATCAAAATAAGAACACTTTTAAATTTTGATAGATCCTTTTTTCATGAAATTGCTGAGTAAGAATAAGTAAGTTATTATTAATCTGTTGTTATTAATCTGAGTAAGTGCAAATAAAAGTAAGTTGTAAGAGGAAATCTTATTCTTTAACATATACATTGTTTGGTAAAGGTCTAGTTTATAGGTTTTTGAACTATGCATAGTTTCCTGTAATGCTATTCCACAGAGAACAGACATCCATTCACGAACAAATTTTTTGGGAATTGTTGGATAAAATTTCAAATTAAAATCACCTAATATGCTAGCGTCACCACCACTATAGTTTCCCAACTAAATGATTCTTTTGATTTGCACACTGACAACCTTTGGCTCCTCTGGCGCTAGTTTATATGGACTATAAGCGTTATGCTAGCGCCAGAAGCTAGCTGTTGTGAGTTTAGTGTAGAATTTTATGCGCCTTCAGCGACATCATCACTATAGTTTCCCAACTAATTTGACATAAGTTTTATCCAAGTGGGGACCTTTTGCTTGGATGTCTGTTCTCTGTGGCTATTCTATTTGAATCACATCAGTAGAGTTTTCTTGTATAATTTTCATCAATTTTTATTAACCTTCGGTTACTCACGCTGTTGTATTTGATACAACACGTGTAGGTTTTCCAACGCCATATTGTTATAAAGTTACAAAACGTTGTTTAACTAACGTATATTCTTCAACTAACTTATTGTGCGCAAAATGTCATAATTATTCAATGCATTAATAATTTAAACTGTTGGGAAAATGTATGCAGCAAAACTATCAGCAAATGTAAAATGTTTAAAATGTATCCGTCTGCTGGTAGTCGAGTAATTCGGAGTCAAAATTGGGGCATTCTTTATAATCAAAGTTCTACAGTTCCTAAACAAGCAAACATGCAGGTATACTATTTTCAGCAAAGTTGTGTATTTTTATTATTTGTACAATTTTGTAGTACATATAAAAGTTATACAACAATTACAAAAATAACAAAAATAGAAAAACTGATTTTACAAATTCATATACAATAAATAAGATTTTTCTATCTTCGCTGCAGAGATAGAAGGTTACAGTCTTCAACAAAATTTCTTGTAATAATATGTTCTATAACTTTGCAGAACACATCAATGTGTTATATTGACACTGAAGAAAAATAAATTTTTTATTTCACTTTTAGGGGGATTAATCAAAATTTAAATTCTATCAGACGATAGAGCTTTCAATTTCAAGAAACTCTTACAATGGTTTAATAAACTTAAAACCAAGTTTTCCCAGTCAAAACTCCCTTGCACACGTTTTCTTTGGTTTGGGACTATTTTGCGCGCGAGTATTACAAAAGTTGGCGCGAGTGTTCGAGGGTTAATATCTTTTGACCGGTAAAACCAATTCTTATGAAATTTTGCATATATATTCGTAGTGTGAAAACCTCTCGTTTGATATTAAAATAATTGAAATTAGGTAAATTTTCTTCGTTAAAATCATTCTAAATTATTGTTAATTTTGGTGTGGTGTATACGGTTGCTCATAACTTTCAAATTAAACGTCCAATCAAAAAATCATTCAATAGTGATCTATTAGGATATATTATCTTTCAAATGAGACTAATAGCGCATAAGTCGGTTTGGCCATCTCTAAGAAACAGGCGATAATTATTACCTTGTCAAAACAGGTTTTTTAAGGCTACCTTCTAAACTACTTGTTTGTTTTCAATAAAAAAAATCCTGAACAATTTAGCTTTAATAAGGGCTTTCATTTGATACTAAGATCGTTGAAATCGGTCATGCAGTTCCGGAGAAACCCGTGTCACGTATTTTTCACATTTTTGCTTATAACTTTTAAACGAAACGTCGTATCACGAAACAACTCAATAGTAATCTACTAGACAATAATACCTTTCAAACAAAAGTAATAGCGAACGATTCGGTTCAGCCATCTCTGAGAAACAGGCGATAGAAAAAATCATTACATACATACACACACACACACACACAGACATTGCTCAAATCGTCGAACCCTATCGATTGGTATATGTGACTTGGCCCTCCGGGCCTCGGATCAATTTCGTGTTTTTCGACCAATTTTTAAACCTTTGTTATAGTATAACAAAGGTAAAAAGACGAAACGGGGCAGAAAATGAAGAAAACGAGATAGTAAAAGAGGAAACATGAGCCTGGAAACGTGGAAAAACAGAAGAAAAATACGGAAAAGAACTATCAGGACTCAGTCAAACGGCAAAAAATGGAACAGCAAAATAAGAAACATGAACGTGGAAAAGGAAACAACGAACAGAAAATAAGAAAAACGAGAAATAAAAAGAGATCAAATGAGCCAATAAATGGAATATGGAACAACAAAATAAGAGAAACAAACAGGGAAAAGAAAAATAGCGAAAGAGAAAAAAAACCTATAGAGGAAACGAGGGAAACGCGAAAAAGAAGTTAAACAGGATATGAAAGAAGAAATATGGAACACAAAACGAGGCAATAGAACAGAAAAAGAATAACAGGAAAAACGAACTAAAAAAGCAAAACATAAAATGGGAGAGGAAAAAGAAAAGGAAAGGAAAAAAAGAAACCAAAATAAAGAAAAACGGAACAGAAAAGATGAAAAAACGGGATATCAAAAAGAAGAAAAGCGAAACAAATAAAAACGAAAAACGACAAGAAAAGGAAATCTAATGAATCAGTAAAAGGCGAAAACTGGAGCGAAGAGAAAAAACGAACAATGGGAAAGCAAATAATAAAAACTCAGAAAAAGGAAAACGAGAGAACAAGAAAAAAAAGTGAGAGCAAAAACCAAAAAAAAACGTATAGAAAAGGAGAATAAACGAAACAGAAAGGAGGTAAAAAGAGAATAAAACAAGAGATGTCAATCCCAATTTCAAGTAAAACTTCGTACCTAATTTCGTATATTTCGTAATTGAAGCAATACTTCAACTTCAAATTAGTCCAAATTCATGTTTAATTTAATGTCAAATGTCAAGCTCAACGTCAAGTTCGATTGCATGTCTGATTTTAGGCCATATCTAATTTAATTCTAATTTTATTCAATTTCTAACGGTAGTTTTTATCAATCGGCGGAGGGACGGCAGAAGAAAGTAATAAAACAAAGATGTTTATAGTATCCAAACTGGTTGGGACAAGATGTGAAGAGGAAAAAGCTGAAAATGTGGCAAGGGAGTGTCATTGTAGCAACATTCTATTCGGTCTACTTCAATTTTAGGTTGAATTTAAAGCCAATTTAAACACTGATTTCAAGTCAAATTTCAAGTACAATTGGATTCAAAATTTCAAGTCTAAATTCGAATGTTATTCCAAGTCTAATCTCTAGACCAATTTAAATTCAAAAGAAAAGCAAAGCCTTGAGCTTAAACGTTTTTCTAAGACTTGACCCTTCTTTATCGATAGACTTCGCGGCCGGTTGTTAGAGTACAGGACTGCTAGGGGGCTAGTGCAAAAATCTTACTGACTCTATCTAGCAGCACCGCCTAGCCGAGATTCGCACATACGACGACTAGCTTGTTAGACCAACATCGTACCTCGAAGCTAACTGGGCGGATGAATTTAAATCCAATTGATTGTTTATTGTTTATTGTTTATTGTTTATATGTATAAAATTTATCTGACTATAAGTCTACATAAATTATTTGTGGTCAAATTCATAACAATACACACGACAGTAACTTCTGTAAAAACTTTTGAGACGGCATGCCGAAGTCAAACAGGTCCTCCACTTTACAGAAAGTACGAATGCAGCAGGCTAACGGTTCATTAAAACCAAACGTCGTGCGATGAAAATTCTGCTGTAGTAAACCAGTTGATCGAAGCGAACGCTGCGAGGCACGGAAGTTCAGCTGTGCCAATAGATCCAATAGATTGATGTCCAATTTCAATTCTAATTTCGAACTTAAGTTCAAATTGAATTCCATCTATTTCAATTACAATTTCAAATAAAAACTTCAAATTCTGTTTTAAGTCCGATTTCACGTCTAATTCTAAGTAAAACTTTCAGTCCGAATTACTCAAAAATTACGTCCAATTTCAACTCTAATTTCTAGTCCAGTTCCAAATAAACTTGTTACTCCAATTTCTACTTTGATTAATACCAATTACACCCGAAAGTCTGCCATTTTCAACTTAATCAACGATATTTTTGTGATAAGTAGTAACCCGATCAGGAGCAGGTAAAAAAATTATAACAAGTTATGTTACCAATGGACTAGCTTGTTACCAACTTTTCTAACAACCGTTGTTATAAATGAGCGACGGTTAGTGTTTAAAATAACAAAAATTCTAACTTTGGTTTTAGTGATGGCGTTTTGGTCATCCGGGTTACTGGTAAACTAGTTTATTTGCTGTCTAGGCCAACGTTTCAAGGACTTTATTTCCTCATCATCAGGGCAAAAACATATTAAACTAATTTTTGTCAAGTTTGTTGGGGTGGGTTTTTTCTGCTATTGGTCGAACTACAACAGTCATTCCTGTACACAACCGTACTGTGTTGTGTACAGGAATGACTGTTGTAGTTCGACCAATAGCAGAAAAAACCCACCCCAACAAACTTGACAAAAATTAGTTTAATATGTTTTTGCCCTGATGATGAGGAAATAAAGTCCTTGAAACGTTGGCCTAGACAGCAAATAAAAATTCTAACTAAATATATACTAGTCAATATCTCATTCTGAACAGGCCTTGATATGGTTATATCTAAATTGTAACACATTTAGTTAAGAATTATTTTTCAAAATTTCCGAATATTTCAAAAATATGACCGTAAATAAAAATATTTTAGGAAATACAATAAATGTTATGCGACGAAATTCATTTACTATTGAAATAATCATATTAATTAGACTAATTTTTTTGGAAATAACATATTTTGTTATAAGGGTGATATTTAGCATGTTTACTGGCGAAACCTATATTACTCATTTATATCTAAATGAGTTACAACTATCAGAATCTGTTACAAATTAGATTTTTTTTGTTATTGCTTCTTGATCAATTTGTTACCAATTTGTAACAGAATATGCTATAAATATCATAATGTGTTATAAAACTGATACCACCTTGTTGTGGTCTCCTGATCGGGAATACATTCGCTATTTTACGACCTTTCTAAGCAAAACGTTCTTCGGAAAAGTCGGGTGTACCACATTTTATTTATGTCTGGGCTAGTGGCTGATTTGTTCAGATGGATTATCCCAAATGCTTGAACTTGAAAAAAAAATAAAATAACCACCATCAATGCAGTGCGACAGATTTATTGCGATTGTTGGATACTTGGTAACAATATATCTAATAAAAAATTTACTATTGTGAATCCAAATACAATTGATCACATGCCAACTCCCTAAACGCCGAAACTGGGGAAGTAAATCCTAATTAACCTCGAAGCAAAGTGAAAGTACTTTGACACCGGAGAAAACACGTACCATGTGTGTTTACCAAGCCAATGGCAATGCCTGTATCTGGCTGGCTCAGCGCCGACGACGCATGATGGCTTCTGTGGCTGGCCGGGGCGGCCGGCATTAGCGCAAATGTCAAAAACTGACATGCGTGTGCAAGCCATTTTTCGACTTTGCCTCTCTGTTCTCATTAAAGATAAACAGGAGTGTTTATGATGACTGTTTTTTTCATCGATAGTGTTCCTTTCGTAACATGTGCATCGATCGTAAATGAAGCGCTTTTTGTGTCTAAAATTAATGTCGATTTCCACTGATGCTGCCTGACGCGTTCCAAATTGGGGAATCGTTTTCCCGTTTTCTGCCGCACCGAGCGTACGAGGGGTGACCTTTGGGGGTCAGTTTTTAAGACTCTATACTGCCGGTGCCGCAGACAGCTTCAGTCGAACGCGACGATGATGATGATGGTGTTTTTTGTTTTGCCTTAGAATTAAGTATGATTTTTACTTACAGCCAAATAAATAAACAGATTAGACGCATTTGGGGTTTCGTATTCCGGTAGCAAGCTATTCGATTTTTTTCTGCTGTTTTTTTTTTGGTTGCACACTGAGAGAGAAATTTAAACTCCATTACATCGTGTCAGAATGGTACATGGTAAAACAAAGCACTTTACATCTGTTTCGTAGGAGTAAGAACACGCGGTTGAGCAAATGAGATCGCCTATTTTATGGTTTTGCCTGTACCAAATTGATTTATGATGCGGCGGCTTGTCGAGTTGACAAAGTTAGGTAGATACTAGCCATGGTAGACGGCAGTCATAAAATTTGTAGGATATCAAATGCCTGAAAGGTTTAATTAAGATCTCATTTAAGAAGCTACACACATATAGAATAATACAGCTTGGAAACAAATTGTTAATCCCACGATTACTTCAAAGATTAGTATGAAAAAGTTTCAAGGTAAAAGTAGGATTTGTAAAATATTTAAAATAATATCTAAGTAACATCTGCAAAATACTGAATGACTGTAGGTTTTTGAGCGTCTTAGTAGAATACGAAACCTACGACTTGCAGTTCTAAAACAGACACTGATGAAGCCTACAAGTCTTAGGCGAAATACGCATCTGTCACGAATAAATATAAATACCGTGGACCCCCGTTCGTTTAACCGTTTTTACTCTGAACACTTTTTAATTTCAACCCCGTTGGTTTGCACGACGTGCAAATTAAAAATGGTTCAAATGTCATTCTCAACATGACATCATATGCTTATGCACACAATGCACATAAACACGATTTGTTTGTGCTGACCAAGCGTGTTTAATCTGTTTTACATTCCGTTTTCCCAACGAATATGATAAATCCGATCGGAAAATCAAATATTCGCTGCTTGCTGACTAAATCAAACCATCAAAACAATAACAAAGAACAGGGCGGCCAGTTCATACGAGTTTCAGTATATTTAGGGTGGCCAGTTGTTCAAATTAAAAAGTAACCCCGTTAGTTTGCATGAGGAATCGTTCAAACGAACGGGGGTCCACTGTAATAGAATTTAATTGGAAAGTTTTCTTTTTTATTTAATTTCAGATCTGCAAAATAGATCAAAACTGGATAAGTTTTAATATACATAAAGTCTGCAAAATCTTTAAAATCTAATCTAATCACACACTAACGCAGCAAATTCTTGAAACCACCCTGGCAAATGACGATTGCATGAATGTATCACGAAGTGATAAATGAAGTGTGGCCACGTGAAGGCACTAAGTAGGAGCTTGGCAAGGCCAGAATTATGTTGGGAGCTTTTCCCTAGCTGCCTTCCCCATTTCATACCCACAAAATCAAAAAAAGTTTTAAAATGCTCCAAATTCCCAAAACGGTCTTTTCTGTAATATTTGCACTAAATGCTGTTAAACCAACCTGTGAACCATTAAACAAATTATTTCAAAAAACCTTTCATAGCTCGGGCCACTGATGTAAACTCGTTTAGATGTTTCATAGAGGTACAGAACGGACTAATACGCAGTACAAAGATTTCAAGC
This sequence comes from Sabethes cyaneus, assembly GCF_943734655.1. Lineage (NCBI taxonomy): Eukaryota > Metazoa > Arthropoda > Insecta > Diptera > Culicidae > Sabethes > Sabethes cyaneus. The sequence continues at coordinate 74,807,559 of NC_071355.1, read as the reverse complement.
AATAAAGCTCCTTAACTCTTAAATGCACAATGTTGTTTTAAAACAACCTGGTGAAAACATGCCCAAAGTAAATTATGTTTACCGCCTTTAGATAAGTAAGTTTTCTTTTTAAATTAATTTTTTCAGCGTGCGCGTTTAAGGGTTAAAATCTCTTCCAATTTTACTTTGGAAATAACGTTAGAACGGTGAGCGTTGAACGCATGTTTAGAGTCGAGTAGGACGTCGAGGTCGGTAACCTGATCAACTCTCTAAAGAGTAGTTCCATTAATATTTTAGTCAAACACAATCAGGCTCAGAATGCGATAGAACGTGATTACCCCACATTCTGACATCTAGCAAATCTTGCAACCGATGACAATCGCCGACAGAGCGCACGTGAATAATCAGTTTGAGATCAAAAGCGTAAATAAGAATGCATCCGGCTCCAAACAGTATGGCTTCGTCGTTGGAGAATAAGATGAAGAGCAAAGGTCCCATATTGCTTCCTTGAAGAATACCAGATTTAGATGCTGTGCTTAGATGAAACGGTAGATTTTAGCTTAACTTGCAAGACTATTTATATTATTTCAGAGATGGTTTTCTATCAAAGTAAAGTTTCTATGGGTTTTCCCATCCATTTCCCCTGGTCGGATGTAAAATTAATATCAAAATAAGACGAAAAGAGTTTTCAATTAAAAACAGAATGAAAAAAATGTTTTTTTATTCATCCCATAGTCGGACCGTATTCTAATTGGATATTATGAACAAATATAAATTAATAACTATTAGGTATTCAAAACAGACAGCTCCCAGACGACCACGAAAGTCAAGCAAAGCGTTCAGCATCAAAGGATATCACTTTACCGGCAATAAAAAATCACTCATTTAGTCATTACTTGGATCAGTACATAATCCAACGCAGTTGTCGAAAGACAAATTGGCCATTAGAACGATTGAGCAACATTTGCAGGAGCAACTGGAAAAACGACTGTTGCTTTCCCTAATCATCTGGAGTGGTCAAAGCGCAATTTTGCGTAAATCATAATAATCATTATTTACCCCTGTAGCAGACCGTTCCGTCGTCGCCGACCGCGTCATTTGTCGAAAAGCTCCATCAAGCCGAGTCCCTACCATTATGTTAAGCACTTAATAATATCCAGTACACTCTTCCCTCGACTTTTGCCAATGGTCCATGATGCCACCGCCATGCTGTCTTCTGCTGCCGGATTTCCCCCTGAAACAAAGAGATTAACACAGACCGCTGCTCGGCGGGAAGAATTAAAAAAGTCCTCCCGTCCGTTCTTCGACCCACCCGAACCATTACGTGCTTGCTTATCATCTCAGCTGGTACTCATTATTTTTATTTCCATTTAAGTACTCGCGGTAAGCCGCACTCACCTTGCGCTACTAAATATGCACCAATCCAGCCAGCCAGCCACATATATCCTAGCTCACCACAGTAGAAGAAGCTGCTTGGAAAATGGCTACGATGAAACATTAATTTCGGCCCTGCCCCTGTCGCCTTAAGAGCGGTATGTAATTACTTAATCAGCAAACTGATCTTGCCACCACCAGCAGGGTTCCGATAAAAATTCATATATTATAATGCGGCCACCCACTACTTTTAGCATTTTCTAGTGGAAGCATCATTTGTTCATGCACTTCGGGTCGCAGATGCTAATGTCCTAAATGATTACGGAAGATCCATTATAAATTGTAAAACAGGAGGTGTTTATCCGTGGATAGTTAAATGATATTATATAAAGTACATTTTTGGTTTTAACCACATAAGTTTGATTAAAAATAAAAATATTTTCAAATGAACTTAATTAATTTTTATCTAATACAATAATCAAACTCTATCGGAACATCTGGACTCCTTTACGGAACTCCCACCTTTTTCCATTCAATTAGACGCATCCTTCACAGGCAACACGGAATCAACTCACCTCATCTTCAACAAAAGAATGAGATTTTTTATGACTTTATTATCTCGCCCCCGAGCGGGATTCTGCCTGGGCTCGTGTCCATTCTGTACCCGCAGGCACAGCAAAGCGGTCGGTTGCATTTCTCAACACTTTTCGCACAGTAGGCGTTTAATGGACCCGCCAGGATGGTTGTTCTTTTCTTCTTCGGAATATTAACGCCTGCTTCGCCTGTTATTGTCACCGGTCGGCCAGCCGAGGACATGCATTCAACTCTGTCCCGATCCCGACAAACTAGGAAGAGCAGTACGAAAGATACTGCTCGGAGAAAAAAAAATCCACAACGAAAGTTGACCATTATTTTCATTGTCCTTAAATTGTGTCAAATTGAGTTCCATTCAGCAGCAACGGGAACGGCGTCCCTAAAGAGACCATCCGGTGACCGAAAGAGGCAATTTGTAGGTGTTTAGCTTCTTTGTAAGCGCAACAATTAGCGGGCCCTACAATGGCACGGCCGCGCGTCCTGTTGCTGCCGGGCCATTATGTAACCATAATAATTAATTTGTACAAACCAACAACGGGTCCTTTTTCGCAGCTTGTGTTTTGTACGACTTCCGGACTTGTGGGCTTCTAAATGTGTTTGTTGTTCCGCCTCCACGTACCTACCACCGGTCGGTTTCTCTCTCCTGCCGGTATTGCCGTAGAATTCCGGTTATATGTGGGTAATTTACAGCATTTGTTTTGTTTCATGCTCATCCCCCTGTAACATGATTTGTCCGGTATTCAACCAAAGCTCTGTGCTTTGCGGTGTTTGTTCAATTAAGAATACTATGAATGGGTGGATATTTTGCTAGTGAGGGAAATTACTTATATGTGCTCTCAGTAATTTCTTTCCTGATACTGCAGATTAATTGCATCCCAATCTACATTTATAGTCTAATGGATCAAATCTATTTCGGATTTATATTTACAAGCCTGAATTGAATATTTGATATAAGGCACGGGAGGGTATTTTCAGCCCATTAAGCGATGGCATTTAGTTTTTCGGCCTATGGCCTAGTTCGAGTGAAAGAACAAGTGATTGTGACGTTCTTTGAATAAAAAATAGCAGATTACATACAGTCTTGAGAAAATAGTTATAACATATTAAAATTGTATGACGGCAAAGTATTTTTGTTGGCGAAAGAAACGGCAAATAGGCTGAATTTAGAAACCTGCTGAAAATACCTTCCCATACCTTATTTGCTACATTTTCAATCGAGAGGAAATCTGAAGACGGGGCCGCAATTTGCATTCAGATTTCATTTTAATCTTGTTTTTTTTTGTGTAGGACTACGTCTTACGGCATGCAAGATAGGGTATCATTCCAAAAATCTTTCTCGAAAAGTGGTCAGGTTTTGAACGCTCATAGCTTAGCAGTTTCCTGATCGATTTTCAATACTATTGCACCAATCGATCGGAAACTCTTTTACGCGGTGACACAAATAAAGAAAAATTATGGTTCTTTAGGTTGCACTATTGAAAATTAAATATAATGGAGCTTTGTATCAACTGAAAATCCTCGCTTCGTGATTGGTTGGAAAGACGTCATCAAAGTTTTACCCAACGGACTGACTTACTTACTTACTTAGGTGGCTTGCCGTCCTAAAACAAAGCCTGTTGAACAAAATTTCTCCATGTAACTCGGTTGAGGGCTACCGCTCTCCAATTCCTCGGACACCGAGTACTATCCGCCAGATCTCGCTCCACCTCCATCTTGCTCGCTGCGCTCCTGGTCGTCTTGTTCCTACCGGATTTGAGGCGAACACCATCTTTGCAGGGTAGTTGTCCGGCATTCTTGCAACATGCCCTGCCCATCGCATCCGTCCAGCTTTAGCTACCTTCTGGATACTGGGTTCGCCATAGAGCTGTGCGAGTTCATGGTTCATCATCATGGTTCGCCGAAGATCGTTCTTAGCACTCGTCGTTCAAAGACTCCGAGCACTCGCAGGTCCTCCTCGAGCATTGTCCATGTTTCATGCCCGTAGAGAATAACCGGTCTAATAAGCGTCTTGTACAGGGTGCACTTTGTACGGGGACTTAGTCTGCTCGACCGCAATTGCTTGTGGAGCCCATAGTAAGCACGACTTCCGCTGATAATACGCCTCCGAATCTCACGGCTGGTATCATTGTCCGCCGTTACCAGTGAGCCAAGGTAGACAAATTCATCGACTACCTCAAACTCATCGCCGTCGATCAATATACTACTGCCCAAGCGGTGTCGTTCGGCCTCGGTTCCGCTGGCCAGCATGTACTTTGTTTTAGACGTATTTACCTTTAACCCAATCTTTTCTGCTTCACGCTTTAGCCTGGTGTACTGTTCGGCCACCGCCACAGATGTTCTGCCGATAATATCCATGTCATCGGCAAAGCAGACGAATTGACTAGATTTGTTGAATATCGTGCCCCGCGTGTTGATATCCGCTCGGTTCATAACACTTTGTAGCGCTATGTTGAACAGCAGGCATGAAAGACCATCACCTTGACGAAGCCCTCTGTGTGATTCGAATGAACTTGACAATCCACCCGAAATCCGAACACAGCACTGTGTACCATCCATCGTAGATTTAATCAGTTTGATGAGCTTCCGGGAGAAGCTGTTCTCGTCCATGATTTTCCAGTGTAAATATTTGATCCGTTGTAGACCGACCTTCGATGAAGCCGGCTTGATAAGTTCCCACAAATCTATTCGCAATTGGTGATAGATTCGGTTCAAACAGACTGACAAGGTGACCACCAAATATAGCATCACTGCAAGCGCGATATTGATTTACAAGAACCATTCATACTATGAACGAGCTATGTATGGCCATTATCTCCAAAAATGTTTTGTTCCTGCTCAATTAATTTTTCTCCCCCAAAAAACGCAAGTCTCAAAATTGATTAAAAATCAGTGTCACTCAAAATAATATGAAAAACTGAAGAACATTCCGATTACATTGCACAGGCTCTGTACTACAGGGTATTCAATAAGTTCGAATATACTTTAAAAATGTGTTTAAAAAATGAAAATACAAGATATTCTTTTCTGAGTCTATTTTTATTGAAACAGTGTTTATTGAGAACCTTTACGACATATTTGGTGGAGACCCCCCCCCCCCCCCCCCCGCCTTTTGTGCTTTGTGACGAGCTTAAGACGTTTCTCAAAAGAATCACACGCGGCACGCACCTGGTCCATGGGCATCTCATCCCAGATCTTGGAAATGAGATTCTTAAATTGTCCATAGTGCTCACTTTATGTTCGCTCTGCTTGGCCAGTATGTACGACCATACATCAAGTTCTGGGGATTAAGATCCGAATAGTTGGGAGGCCACAAAGTCTTATCGAGTAAATCAGTCAAATTCTCCCGACACCACGCGGTGCGCCGTCCTGTTGAAAGACGTAATGATCTTTCCCGTAGAGGAGGGATGTGCCGGGGCCACAACCTTCTCCAGAACCTCGGTCTTATAGTACGCAGTGTTGATTTTCACGTTTTTCTCGATAAACACCAGTGGAAACTTCCCACGCTTGGATACGGCCCCCCAAACCATCACCGACGCAGCGCTCTGGAACGGCGGGATGTTTATGTGGGACGGGGGTATACTGGCCAACGTCGGCGCCCACAGCCGATGATTTTGGACATTGTGCGGCTGTTGCAAGATGAAGAGTTTCTCATCAGAAAACACGAACTCCTGACCAGCGTGCCGCGAAAGTATCAATTTTGCTCTGTCCAGCTTCTTCTTCGTTGTAGCCTCCGTTACCACGTGAACCTTGCGTTTCTTGTACGGCTTGCATCCCAGGTCCTTCGTCATGATAGTGTGTGTAGTCTCGATTGACACATCCAGGTCAACAGCGGCCTTCCGGATCGAGCGGTTCATTTTACGACGAACCCGCTCCCTCACCACCTTGATGGCTGCTGGTCTCCTCGTCGAACGCGGCCGCCCTAATCTAGCACGGTCCTTGACCGCAGTACCACAGTACCAAATATTTTGGCTTCGCTTAAATTGTAAGTAGATGACAGCCTTGCCAGCGCGTTGGTTTTGACGTGTTTTTAGAGAAAAAAAAGTGTCAGAATCTCTTCGTCCCAGTAGGTCGAAGATTCTTTACGACAATTAAACCTAGACCAATTTGATGTCTGTGTTAGGGAAGTGTGCCAAAAAAATGACAAAAGTGTTCCAACAGATCGCAAATTCTTTACAGCGAAACGATTAAACCTAGGCGAATTTGATATCTGTGTTGGAAAACAGCTGTAGTTTTCGGTTGTAATATGATTCTATATGGTGCGCACGTTTGCCATTTCATTAGAAGAGTAGTGAAAAGAGAAAATATTGTGTTATGGCAAGGATGTGCTACTAATAAAAAGGGATTGTATTAGTAAAATGTCTTCAACGTGGGGAAAGGATTAGTAATAAAAACAATCTTTGATTTCTGTAAGGTAATAGGATGGCAAACTACTGCTTATTGATGTTATTGATGTTTTTACATTGTTTTTAAATGCACATTTTCGCCAGGGCAACAATGCTCAAATCTCAAACTCAGACCGTGATTTGAATAAAGCACGTGGTGCAGCATACATACGACGGATTTCACGCCAACTCGTCTATGGAGTTGGCAGCAGCCTCTCAGAATTCAATGAAATTTTGTGTGTGTAAAGAGTTCATGTAAATAAGCAAATTTGCATACTTAGGTTTTCCAAAACTACTCTAGATTAACTTTTGGAAATGGTGCAATTTCTTCCCTTCTTTTAATAAAAAATATAACTCGAAAACTATAGGACCTACGAAAAAATGATTTATGGGTGACTTAGAAAATGTTCTGAACTTTCATAAAAACTGAAAAATCTCAGAAATTGATAAAAAAAAATTTTAAGATAGATAATTATGTGCCCTACAAATCTTCCATATATCGCAAGATGGTCAAACCGAAGGGAAAAAAGTTTTCCTAACAAATACTTTTTAGTGCTTACCGGGACAAAGAGATACTTCAATATTTCCAAAATTATAGAACCTACAAAAAATGATGTATAAGTGACTTTTAGAAAATTTTCTGAGTTTTCAAAAAAAAACTGAAAAAAATAAAAATTATTTCCTACACTGAAAAAAAAGCATTCCAAAAATTAAAAATTGATTTCCCAAAAAACGCTATCTGAGAAAATGATGAAAATTTTATTGAAGATAGATAATTATATGACCTACAAATCTTCCATACATTGCAAGATGGTCAAATTGAAGAGAAAAAAAATTTCCTAACAAAAACTTTTTAAGTCCTTACCGGGAAGAAAAGAAAGCTATAGCACAGTATAACCAATATATATAGAATGCCAGTGTCGCTGGTGTTTCATGGATATTTTGGTGGCAAACATGTTGGTGGTTCGTGTCTTGGATACGGGAACAACATTGTCAAATTGCCCAATAGAAAATTTTCCTGCCGACGAAATACCCCAAAACGACCAAATCGGGTGGTTTATCCTACGTGATTTACGGAAAAGCAGAAGGATTTTTTATTGGGTTGCCTTCTCAGTTTGACAATGAGATTCTCGTTTCGAATCGAGCACTCACACATATGCGCAGACAACGTAAATACATAATTTTCAAATGTGTGATGTTTACCACGAGCACTGCAGCGACACTGGCATTCTATATATATATTGATTCTACGTATAGCACCTACATAAAAATGATGTATGAGGGACTTTTAGAAAATATTTGTAATTTTCGTAAAAAATATATTGAAAAAAATAAAAATTATTTCCTACACTCGACAAAAAGCATTTCAAAAATTAAAACTCGATTTCCCAAAAAACGCCTGCTCAGAAATTCACGATTTTTTTCTCAAGATAGATAATTATGTGGCCTACAATTCTTCCATACATTGCAAACTAGTCATATTTAAGAGAAAAAAGTTGTTCAAATCTCTTTTTCACTGTCTATATGTAATGTAAGTAAGTTAGGTTTTTGTTAGGAAAACTTGTTTTCTTCAATTTGACCATTTTGTAGGCTTGTAGACCATATAATTATGCGTCTCCAGAAAAAAATTCATAAATTTTTGAGATGGCGTTTTTTTAAGAAATCGAGTTTTAATTTTTGAAATGCTTTTTATTTAGTGTAGGCATGGCTGTCCTGCACTCAGTGCACCTATTTTGCTTTTTTAGCTGTAACACCTCAGCCAAACAAAATTCGTAAATATTATGTATGGGGCATTTATAGAGTCGATTATTGTCCATAAGATTGCTGTGTTGGAAATAATTTTTATTTTTTCCATTATTTTTTATGAAAATTCCAAATATTTTCTAAAAGTCACTCATACATCTTTTTTTTTTGTACGTGCTATAACTTTGAAAATACTAAAATATCTCTTTATTCCAGTAAGCACTTAAAAAAGTTTTTGTTAGGAAAACTTTTTTCTGTTTAGTTTGACGATCTTGCAATATATGGAAGATTTGTAGGTCACATAATTACCTATCGTAAAAAAAAATTTCATGAATTTCTGAGATGGCGTTTTTCAGGAAATCAATTTTTAATTTTTAAAATGCTTTATTTTCAGTGTAGAAATTAATTTTTATATTTTTCAGTATTTTTTTATGAAAATTCAGAACATTTTCTAAAAGTCACCCTAAGATAATTTTTTTTGTAGGTCCTATAGTTTTCGAGTCAAATTTTTTATTAAAAATAAGTGAAAAAAATTGTGCCCTTTCCAAAAGTTAGTCTAGACCAATTTTGGAAAAACTAAGTGTGCAAAATGGCTTATTTACATGAGCTCTTTACACATACAAAGTTTCATTGAATTCTAAGAGGGTCGTGCCAACCTTTGGTCGAGTTGGCGTGAAATCCGTCAGACATTAAGGCTCAAAAGTGCATGATGTAAACTTAGAAATTCAATCACTATGGTCCAGGAAGCCAAATTAGGTGGAATAAATTGTTTACCCAGTAGTCGTTGATTTTAGACTATTTACGTGTTAGCAACAAAATCTTAATTTGGAATGCCGCTTTTTTTGGCATGAGCTTTTTTAGGGTGCCTCCAAATTAACCAATATCCAACAATTATCTTCAAAACGGGTATTATCTTCAAAACAAGGTAGAGGGATATTCACTTCAGCAATTTTATAGCTTAAAGTATTTTAAGTAATATTGCAGAAGACAGAATCTCTCTATCTCAAACCGTTTCCATTTTAGGGCGCTTTTCCTGAATTAAGTTAGGGTGACTTTGCTATTTTGCGATTTTTCTATGTAACTTTTTTATTTTGCATTTCTCGCAAAACACTTCTTCAGATGACTTTTGAGGCTCAATAAGACGCAACTTTTGGCGAAACTGAAACTGGCTATCTACTTTACTTCTGGACTTATATCAAATTTTGTGTTAAAAATATGCCGTTTTCAAATATTGGTAATGAAATCGGTATTGCAAGCAGTATTGAAATCGGTTGATTACGTTTGAAAGAACGCAGTTTTTTGTGCATAATATCAAAAAATTGGAGAGGTGACTTTTGTCTTTCTCAAATAAATCAACGTTGAATATGTGGTGTTTTAACATATTTAGGTATATGAAAGTTAACAAGTTGCGCCATAACTCCGGAATACCTTATTTGTTCTTCATCAAGCTTGGGGTACATGTTTCTTGATAAAAGTGAATCAGCACAGGGGGTTGACAAAGAGGGGGAGGTCCAAATAGGTAAAAGTGGCACGTAAATAGTCTAAAATCAGCGACTACTGAATAAACAATTTATTCCACCTAATTTGGCTTCCTGGACCACAGTGCAATGCAAGCTATGATTCTTTTGAGCAATAAAATTTTCTTTGAATCATAAGGTAATGGAATAAATTTTTAGAATCTATACCTATAAAGAAGGATTTCTGTCTGTCTGTCTGTCTGTCTGTCTGTCTGTCTGTCTGTCTGTCTGTCTGTCTGTCTGTCTGTCTGTCTGTCTGTCTGTCTGTCTGTCTGTCTGTCTGTCTGTCTGTCTGTCTGTCTGTCTGTCTGTCTGTCTGTCTGTCTGTCTGTCTGTCTGTCTGTCTGTCTGTCTGTCTGTCTGTCTGTCTGTCTGTCTGTCTGTCTGTCTGTCTGTCTGTCTGTCTGTCTGTCTGTCTGTCTGTCTGTCTGTCTGTCTGTCTGTCTGTCTGTCTGTCTGTCTGTCTGTCTGTCTGTCTGTCTGTCTGTCTGTCTGTCTGTCTGTCTGTCTGTCTGTCTGTCTGTCTGTCTGTCTGTCTGTCTGTCTGTCTGTCTGTCTGTCTGTCTGTCTGTCTGTCTGTCTGTCTGTCTGTCTGTCTGTCTGTCTGTCTGTCTGTCTGTCTGTCTGTCTGTCTGTCTGTCTGTCTGTCTGTCTGTCTGTCTGTCTGTCTGTCTGTCTGTCTGTCTGTCTGTCTGTCTGTCTGTCTGTCTGTCTGTCTGTCTGTCTGTCTGTCTGTCTGTCTGTCTGTCTGTCTGTCTGTCTGTCTGTCTGTCTGTCTGTCTGTCTGTCTGTCTGTCTGTCTGTCTGTCTGTCTGTCTGTCTGTCTGTCTGTCTGTCTGTCTGTCTGTCTGTCTGTCTGTCTGTCTGTCTGTCTGTCTGTCTGTCTGTCTGTCTGTCTGTCTGTCTGTCTGTCTGTCTGTCTGTCTGTCTGTCTGTCTGTCTGTCTGTCTGTCTGTCTGTCTGTCTGTCTGTCTGTCTGTCTGTCTGTCTGTCTGTCTGTCTGTCTGTCTGTCTGTCTGTCTGTCTGTCTGTCTGTCTGTCTGTCTGTCTGTCTGTCTGTCTGTCTGTCTGTCTGTCTGTCTGTCTGTCTGTCTGTCTGTCTGTCTGTCTGTCTGTCTGTCTGTCTGTCTGTCTGTCTGTCTGTCTGTCTGTCTGTCTGTCTGTCTGTCTGTCTGTCTGTCTGTCTGTCTGTCTGTCTGTCTGTCTGTCTGTCTGTCTGTCTGTCTGTCTGTCTGTCTGTCTGTCTGTCTGTCTGTCTGTCTGTCTGTCTGTCTGTCTGTCTGTCTGTCTGTCTGTCTGTCTGTCTGTCTGTCTGTCTGTCTGTCTGTCTGTCTGTCTGTCTGTCTGTCTGTCTGTCTGTCTGTCTGTCTGTCTGTCTGTCTGTCTGTCTGTCTGTCTGTCTGTCTGTCTGTCTGTCTGTCTGTCTGTCTGTCTGTCTGTCTGTCTGTCTGTCTGTCTGTCTGTCTGTCTGTCTGTCTGTCTGTCTGTCTGTCTGTCTGTCTGTCTGTCTGTCTGTCTGTCTGTCTGTCTGTCTGTCTGTCTGTCTGTCTGTCTGTCTGTCTGTCTGTCTGTCTGTCTGTCTGTCTGTCTGTCTGTCTGTCTGTCTGTCTGTCTGTCTGTCTGTCTGTCTGTCTGTCTGTCTGTCTGTCTGTCTGTCTGTCTGTCTGTCTGTCTGTCTGTCTGTCTGTCTGTCTGTCTGTCTGTCTGTCTGTCTGTCTGTCTGTCTGTCTGTCTGTCTGTCTGTCTGTCTGTCTGTCTGTCTGTCTGTCTGTCTGTCTGTCTGTCTGTCTGTCTGTCTGTCTGTCTGTCTGTCTGTCTGTCTGTCTGTCTGTCTGTCTGTCTGTCTGTCTGTCTGTCTGTCTGTCTGTCTGTCTGTCTGTCTGTCTGTCTGTCTGTCTGTCTGTCTGTCTGTCTGTCTGTCTGTCTGTCTGTCTGTCTGTCTGTCTGTCTGTCTGTCTGTCTGTCTGTCTGTCTGTCTGTCTGTCTGTCTGTCTGTCTGTCTGTCTGTCTGTCTGTCTGTCTGTCTGTCTGTCTGTCTGTCTGTCTGTCTGTCTGTCTGTCTGTCTGTCTGTCTGTCTGTCTGTCTGTCTGTCTGTCTGTCTGTCTGTCTGTCTGTCTGTCTGTCTGTCTGTCTGTCTGTCTGTCTGTCTGTCTGTCTGTCTGTCTGTCTGTCTGTCTGTCTGTCTGTCTGTCTGTCTGTCTGTCTGTCTGTCTGTCTGTCTGTCTGTCTGTCTGTCTGTCTGTCTGTCTGTCTGTCTGTCTGTCTGTCTGTCTGTCTGTCTGTCTGTCTGTCTGTCTGTCTGTCTGTCTGTCTGTCTGTCTGTCTGTCTGTCTGTCTGTCTGTCTGTCTGTCTGTCTGTCTGTCTGTCTGTCTGTCTGTCTGTCTGTCTGTCTGTCTGTCTGTCTGTCTGTCTGTCTGTCTGTCTGTCTGTCTGTCTGTCTGTCTGTCTGTCTGTCTGTCTGTCTGTCTGTCTGTCTGTCTGTCTGTCTGTCTGTCTGTCTGTCTGTCTGTCTGTCTGTCTGTCTGTCTGTCTGTCTGTCTGTCTGTCTGTCTGTCTGTCTGTCTGTCTGTCTGTCTGTCTGTCTGTCTGTCTGTCTGTCTGTCTGTCTGTCTGTCTGTCTGTCTGTCTGTCTGTCTGTCTGTCTGTCTGTCTGTCTGTCTGTCTGTCTGTCTGTCTGTCTGTCTGTCTGTCTGTCTGTCTGTCTGTCTGTCTGTCTGTCTGTCTGTCTGTCTGTCTGTCTGTCTGTCTGTCTGTCTGTCTGTCTGTCTGTCTGTCTGTCTGTCTGTCTGTCTGTCTGTCTGTCTGTCTGTCTGTCTGTCTGTCTGTCTGTCTGTCTGTCTGTCTGTCTGTCTGTCTGTCTGTCTGTCTGTCTGTCTGTCTGTCTGTCTGTCTGTCTGTCTGTCTGTCTGTCTGTCTGTCTGTCTGTCTGTCTGTCTGTCTGTCTGTCTGTCCTCATAATTCGAGAACTAATCAAGCAAATGGAACCATATTTGGCATGTGGGTGTTTTTGGAGGCAACCATTTTTCCCATTATGAATTAGGACTTCTTACCTTTTTAGGAGGGGGGGGCCTCCCATTCAAACGAAATACAAATTTGCTCATAACTTTAGAACTAATCAAGCAAATGGAACCAAATTTGGCATGTGAGAGTTTTAGATGGCAGAATTTTTTTTCTGTGGTGTATTACGACCCCTTTCCCTTTTAAGAGGATGGGCTCCCATACAAATGAAATACAAATTTCCTTATAATTTGAGTACTAATCAAGCAAATGGAACCAAATTTAGCATGTAGGAGATTTTTGAGTCTTGAATTTATTTTATGATAGTTAGAGACCTCTCACCCCTGTGGTAAAGGGATATGGACTCTCATACAAATAAAACAGAAATTTTTGCGAAACTCAAAAACTAATCCAACTCGAGAAATTCGAGACTCTTCCATAAAACATTAATCAATAACAAGACCACAAAAACTATCTATAGTAACACTAGATCATTCAGGACGAGCCGGTCGCGAGTGTTGCCGGTGACCCGCCGTCGGAAGCGCCGCCCACTGGGGGGCTTGCAAAACTCGAGATAGTGAAAAAGATCATCCGAGATTCATGATTTATGTACAACACAGGTTAATTTGTGGCAATACGAAGTTTGTCGGGTCAGCTAGTAACCAAATAAACAAATCTACAAATTTTATTTTGAACTGCGCTTTTAATTCCTCACTTAGCAAAGTCTTTTCTCTCATAATTTCCCAGATTAAAGATGATCGGCGCATATTGGCGGATATTTACCAATTCTTCAATTAATCTTCTTCGTCCTCCTCCTAAAACTTACATAACGATGCACGATTAGTTTAATGAGCTTTGAATATATTAGCTGAAGTTCAAGTGGAGCTAAGCCCGAATGGCGAAGGTTCACTCGAGCTGAGTTTCTACTCATCATGAATACTCCTCTATTGTTGTTTAATTGTATAGATTTTTTTAACACATAGCAGACTCCAGCAGCTTCCCAATATTCGACAAACAATAAAGCTAAAGACAAATGATGCTAGCAAACGCAGCTCTATGAAACTTGCTATTGACCAGAGACAGAACGTGACCCTCCCAACTACGCTTCTAACTCCCTGTTGGAATTTTCCAAAACTGGACAGAGTGTAAATCCAATTAATGACCCCTATTTCTAATTGAAATGTTTCTAATCTTGTTTTTTACTTTTTTTACCACCAACTTCAAATATGTGCAACGAAGAACCGAGAATTGCTGGGAGTCACCGGTGACTCACGGGAACGCCTTAGCCCGACCAAAGCCTTCCCGTATCAATCCACGAGCAGCAGCGGCGTACTCGGAACGAGCCCGTCAATCATTAGAAACCCGAAAAAACGCTTGTTTTTTTCACGCGCCCTTCTCACCCCTCCAAGAGAGGCGAGTAAACGAACTTTTCATAAATTCATTACCGGGTATCATTTATCATTTTCTCAAATTTATAACGATCTTGAAACGGAGATACCCACTTCAAGCTGGAGGAATTCTGTTTTTTTACGTGCCCTTGATGCGTGTGTAAGATGAAGTACCGTGCAAAATGACTTTTCGACTGAGGCAGTCCCGAAGGAAATTAAGTTCGCTTGTTTAAGTCATTATATTGACAAGGTGCGAGAACGGTTATTGGTCATTTCACCTCTGATAATTAAAATCGAACCCATGCAGTGTTTTAATTGATAACAAATTTGTCATAAAATTGAAGATTTTTCATTCAACAAAATTGGAAATGATTCCTACGGACTGTTTTCTTTTCCACGTGGCCCTCAAACTTTACATTTCATTCACCCCGAACGTCAGCTGTCGACAGAGGAAGTGCTAAATATCGCCATATCAGACCAATTTTGCCACACATTTCGCAAAATCTTGAACACGATCGCGCAAGCTGAGCTTGCATGTTCACCTCCAATTCATTAGCATATGGGCCTTTGCTACCGGTCGCCGTCGTCGTCGTCGCCGTTGTCGTTGTCGTTGTCGTCGATCGTACTAAGTTCCGTTCTGATCAGCGCACCCAATAATGCAATGGCTGGTCGCGTACTGGAAGGAGAAGATGAACTTTTGTGTTGACTCTAAATTAATCCTTCCGTTCACCGCGGTTCAGCGAGGAGGACGCCACAAACAAAGCTATATACGGTTAGTTATTGCAGGCAGCGCTTTTTCGTATCGTTAAAAACGGACATTCCATTATGCATTTAGTGGTCAATCTCCATATAATTGAGATTGAGCATCGTGGCGCGCTTTGGGAGATAAAAATTAAGATAACAATAACAAACACACCACAGTTTGGGACCTCCATCGAAGATCTGTCTTCGTGAGTTTATGTTTGGTGATGCTTGTGTAGACATTTGCACTGCACTGAGAAATTGCAATCCTCTGTAAGATTGGGGAATCAATAACGGACAGGATGGACGAGAATTGCGCTTGGAAAAAGTTTTTAATGAATGAAGTACCTAGCCGATGCTTTTAATTAATTCACGCGGCTGGGTGGCGTCTTGAGACTTCAAAACATGCAAATTGGATTTCGATTATTTCCAAACTTGTACTGGTAGTTTCAAAGTCTGAAAAAGTATGGTTCTGACTAAAAAGAAAATGCGAGATTTAAAGGTACTGTTTATAAAATTCAATTTAACAACAAATTAACCCATTCCGAAGATTTCAACAATAGCACGATTAATTGAGGGTAAAATAAACACTTGAATCAAATTTCGCCGTTTTTTTATTCGAGAAATCAGAACCGCCTAGTTTCCTTCGTGGTACAATGCTGGTCTAACAAGCCGGTCATTGCACTATGGGCAAAAACGAGAGAAAAAACGAACGCAATTTAGATACGGCCCGCAGGCTTATAAAATATAGGTGATCTTATGTAAAATTTTCCGGAGAATCGCGTGGTGCCCACCCCTTTCCTGTTTGTCATCGAAAAGTGCCCCATTTTGCACATTTTCCCCTATTTTTAACATTTTTTCCCTTACTGGATTATTCCAAGCAAGGTTTTGAGAAAACAAATCGCAAAAATCGACTAATTTTGTGTAAAAAAGTCCGCAGAATCGAATAGGGTTTATCTCATTTATTTTAGAGCACATTAATTTTTTGGTTGAATTCCCGTTTGGTATGGTCGGTTTGATAACGGGAGCTCAACCAAAAAAAAATAATGTCCTCTAAACTAAGTGAGATAAGCCCTATTCGATTCTGCGGACTTTTGTACACAAAATTATTAGGTTTTTAACTTTTATTTTCTCAAAGCCGTGCTTGGAACAGTCCAATAAGGGTGAAAAATATTAAAAATAGGGGAAAATGGGCAAAATGGGGCACTTCCCGATGATAAACAGGAAAGGGACCGGCAACAGGCGATTCTCCGGAAAATTTTACTTAGGATCACGTATATTTTATCAGCCTGCAGGTCGTATCTTAGATGCATCCGTTTTTTCTCTCGTTTTTGCCCATAGTGCATTGGTTTGAATCTCGGCTGGGTAGTGCTGCTGGAGTCAACAGGATCATTACAACTAACCCCGTAATTGTCCTGTCTGTATTCTAATAACCGGCTGCGAAGTCTGTCTATAAAGAACGATCAAGTCTTAAAGATACTTATACCCAAGGTTTCATGTTTTAGAACCCAACCAAATTTTACATACATTGCGTTGATATATTGAGATGGCAGAAGAAAGTAAATATTCATAAGGACTTTTTGAAACAAAATAGTATCTAACACTAAACTGGAGATTTTCGGCTAAACAGTCAGTTATCTATCGAAAACGGATGTTTTATTCTGCCTGGCGTTTCGGCCTTCGGTTTTGGCCTTTTTCAAAGGAAATATTGTTACGTTTTCTTGTCCAACCGTTGATTACCAACGGCGGACGCTTAAATTTTAGCGGCTCCAAATGCATTGGTTTGGTGTTAAAATAATGTAAATACCTAAACCTTTGGACCATAGTGCACTATGTTTGTTTGTTTGTTTAATTGTTTCCTGAAAAATTTGATTGCAATCGGATAAAAACTCGAATTTTGCGAATTAATTTGTGTGTTGCAATTTTAAGCTACGTCACCATGATGAGCCTCTGGATCTACCTCTTCTTCGTTGGTCTAGCGGAATCCAGTCAAATGCATCTTTGCACATCTCGTTCGTCAATTATTATTCGCATTACCTACACTCTACAAAATCGACACGTCGCATCCACGTGAGAAATCATGTAAACTTCTGTACAGCAACTTACATGAACTTCATGTACTAGTTAATGGGAAAGTTGATCAAATTTACTGGGATAGCACGTAAACTGGTAAGTATGAGTGCGAATTACCAATAATTCACGTGTATGTTACCGTAAAACGAGGTGTTTTTTACCATCGGGGTTGACATTGATCAGATCAGGAAAGTTGGCAGAAGTTGTTTATTTCACTTATTTATGAGAATGGTGTAACCGCAATGTTACCCCGGTGATCAATGTTACCCCGTTTTACGGGACATGAAAAGTGTGAAGGTAGAGAATTACCTAAGTTTTCACGTAAACTTGACGTGCCGATTTTTTTAAATGTAAAAAGGCACTTGACCGCCCAGTTAGTTTTGAGGTACGATGATGGTCTAACACGCCAGTCGTCGTAGGTTCGAATCTGGGCTAGGCGGTGCTGCTAGATAGAATCAGTAGGATTGCTTCAATTGCCCCAGTACTCTAATAGCCAGCTGTGAAGTCTGTCTATAGAGAACGGTCAAATCTCAGAAAATCGTTTAGGCCCAAGGCTTTTAGGCTTTGCTTTAAAAAAGGCATTTTGCATTTAAATTTAATAAAAATGCACTTAAATTTTGTATTTTTGTGTTTTGTACCATGTTCATTTGACAAAAAAAATGAGCATGTAGGGCGCTATATCTCTGCATATTAGCGTTGGTAAGGGGAAAATTATCAACTTAGGGACTATATTGGCTCGTTTCATTATGCCTGATTTTTATTTTCAGGTATAATAAGTACAAGTTGTCATGCGGATTTGGCTGAAAAAATAAAATTTTGTCTTCTTTTTCTTTTTTCTCTGGCTGTGTTTCGTTTACAAACCTCAAAAGTTATAAAAGTCTTTGCCAAGCTACTACCAACAAAACAAAAATAGTTTCTGCGAAAAAGGTACATAAAGTATGAAAATCGTGGTTCTCCAGGGGCGGCGTTTTATTTCGCCGAAGTTGTTCCACGCCGCATCGAAATGGTTATGTGCATGATCGTTTTTCGGCTACTTAAATAAACTAAACTAAACTAAACTAAAAAATATAACGCCTGATAACATCGACAGTCGCTTTATTATCGTCTCCACTTTTAATAATCATAATACCGTATTTGGATCTATTCTGCCGTAAAAGTTCCTTGGTGAAGATTTGGAAACATCGTTTGGACGTGAATATCAAGAATTAGTGAGGTTCCGCTAATCCTAAAGTGCGCTAGTGGTCTTCAAAGTTTTTGCTTCTTTGTGATCAATTCATAGAACCGAACGAATTGCTGACGGCTGATCTCGTATAACAATAGGTGCGTTATAGCTGTTACTCTTTAAACTATCAAACTAGTGTTGGTATTGCAGTGAGCTATCTTGTTTTGCTTTTGTTTACTGGCGCACACGTAAAAGTTGCCTATCATTTAGTAAAGCTGTTTTGCCATCCGCTGTGGTCTCAAAAATTGTGTGTGGTGTTTACAGTTTTATCTGATTTGATTGAGCTCTCGACAAGTGGTGCTGTTTCTAGATAGGGTTGTGTGGGACTGTAGACTCCCGCGGTTTCAAAAGTGGAAAGTGCAGATCTTACATAGGGCTCTGGTGCTAGTTACTGACTTTGGCTACAGTATTGAAAAGCTGAACTTGTAGTGCATTGTCGTAGCGATCTGTTTTTATTTTGCTTCCTGTTGCCTGTTGCACACACGATAGCTGCTTATCAATTGAAAGGGACTGCTTTCGCCATACGCTTTGGTCTCAAAAATTGTGTGTGGTGTTTACAGTTTTCTTTAATTTTGATTGAGCCTTCGACAAGTGGTGCCGGTTCTAGATAGAGCTGTGTGGGATTGCAGACTCCCGCAGTCTCAAAAGTGGAAAGTGCATATCTTATACCTAGCTCCGATGCTAGTCACTGGCTTTGGCAATCGCAGAAACAGGTAAGAGAACTATAAGCAGTATCCCAATCAACAAAACACGGTAGGTTAGGGTGATAAGCGATTTCGATTTCTTATTGAACAAGCTCAGTATACGTTTGTTTTAAGATCACTCTTGCGTTGAATTCAGGGAAGCAGCAATTTTGTTGTCATGAATGCATGCAAGGTTTGTGCGGAGCCTGTTCAAGGCAACGAAAAATACGTCCTCTGCAGTGGAATCTGTAACAAACTGCTGCATGTGAATTGCTCTGGGCTCAATGCAACGAATTTTAAAGCGTGGTCATCGAATGTTGGATTGCTATGGTTCTGTGAGGCCTGTAGAATCAACTTTAATCCCGTTATTATGGATCGAGAATCTCACATTCTCAAAATTCTGCGTGATCTCTTGATAAGAGTGGACTCAATGGATCTTCGACTGGGCCAATATGCTGAAAATCTTAAAGCGATGAATGGCTTAATAACGTATCAACAAATTAGAAGGGAATCAATGAGCGATAAGCGGCCGCAACTACAACCTTTGGACACATCATTGAATACGGTATCAAACTTTCGTCAAAGCATAGATCGTTTGAATCTTGATAGTACGATGCACTCCAACTTTGGGAACGCTTTCGCTGAGCACGATGTACCACCAATCCCAGACACTGCCAATGTTCCTGCGTCAAAACGTCCAACAACGATTTCTAACGCTGCTGCTGTTGCTACCACTAATGCTGACATCGGTTCTTCTGACACTGCCGCCTACGTCACTGCCACCACCACCGCTTCTACTGCTGCCACTGCTGCTACGGCCACCCTCTCTACTCCCGTTCCATCTACCTCTGCTGGAGACACACGAGGCTCTAGAACTGGATCATTCGAAGGAGCCCCCGAATCCAGAGCTGGACGCGTGAATCCTCTACGAATAGTAAATCGAACTGAACGCCGCCAACAAATTTCCACTGAAGATTTAAAATCGTTTTACATCACCCCTTTCCACGTCGAACAATCGGAACAAGATGTCATCGAGTATCTTCGAGAAACGCTGAATATCGAAAACTCTTCTGTGAGATGCACAAAGCTTGTGCCCAGGGGCAAACAACTTAGCGACCTGACATTCGTCTCGTTCAAAGTGTCAGTGTCTGCTGATCTGGAAGTTGCTGTAGGAGATAGCTTTTACTGGCCGGAAGGAGTGATAGTTCGTCCTTTTCAACCAAAAAACGACAACTCTGCGGTCAATATTCGACCTCAAATATCAGGTTAACAACTGTGAGTAATTCTGCACCAATCAGTTCATTCTCAAATCAAGTTCTCCCTGTTGCACACGTTTCGGTTAGAGATGGCTTGGACAGTTACATTGAATCGGCAACAAAGGTTAACGACTTTTCTGACACCAGTTTAAAATCGTTGATTTCTAAAAAATCTCGTAATTTCACAACTATTGGTTTTCATAATGCTCGCAGCCTACTGAACAACATTGATAATTACCGTGCATTTTTCGAAAATACAATGATATCGGTTCTTGGAGTAGTAGAAACTTGGCTTAAGCCTGGAAACACTAACAGATCAATATCCATTAGCAACTTTAAAATTGTAAGATCTGATCGCCTGAGCAGTACCAAGACTCGTGGGGGGGGAGTTGCATTTTACTTAAACAAATCAATGAAATATTCTGTTCTTTCTAAATCTCAAAAAGGTAGCGAAGTAGATTATCTTTTTATTAAGCTTACTAGTTTAAAAACTGTTTGCGGGATAATATACAAACCACCTAACATTCCTAGTTCTAGTCTAAACGAAATCTTCGAAATAATTGTTGAGCTATCTTCGTGTGAGCCGAATATCTTAATCATGGGCGATTTAAACATTAATCTGCTAAAATTTGCTGAACCATCCGTGACAAAGCTGCTGAAACAGCTTGATACGGTGACTTTTAAACTAGTGCCCTCCCTACCCACATGTCATCGACCCAACTGCCCAGAATCTTGGATTGATTTAGTAGCGGGTAACTGTACTTTTAACATAAAAAATTTGTATCAGTCTTCATTTGGAGGTATTAGTGATCATGATCTAATCTGCTTCGATTATAGAATAAAAAGCCAATATTCCGCTCCCGAATATCATTGGACTCGTGAATATGGCAAAATTAATTACCACAAGTTTGCGCAGGATCTACGTAATGCCGATCTCTCTGTAATGCAACAATACAATGATGTAAATGATAAATTAGCTATTTTGAACGACACCCTTTTATCCATCATCGATCAACACGCTCCCTTGCGAAAGAAAAAGAGCATCGATCCCAAATGTCCTTGGATCACTCAGAATTTAAATGTGTTATTTAAAAACAGATTGGATGCATATAATTGCTGGAAAAGAGATAAGCAATGTCTTAGTAAGTGGAACAATTTTACGCGGTTAAGAAATATTGTAAATCGTGAAGTAAAAAAATCCAAGCAAGAATTTTTCACTTCCCATCTTAACCCTGAACTTTCAACAAACAAACTTTGGAGAAACATCAAACAGCTGGGTCTTAAGGAGGCGTCTTCTAGAGCTGGTGGCGGGGACGTCAGTGCGTCATCGCTTAACACGTACTTTGTTTCTCAACTTAATCCCACACAACCTTACGATTTAACTGCAGATATAAGTCAGGAAAACTTTTCTTTCAGATGTTTATCTCAAGACGAAGTGTTAACCGAATTCAATTCGGCCACATGTGATTCTGCCGGAACTGATCAAATTCCATTGCATGTTCTAAAAAAGACACTTTGTGTCACGCTGCCTTTTATTACCGACCTGTTCAATTGTATATTAACTATGTCATGCTTCCCTTGTGACTGGAAAATTGCTCGCGTTGTTCCTATTGCAAAAAATGAGAATCCTTCCACCGAGGCTGATTATCGTCCAATCAGCATTCTTCCCGCTCTCTCAAAAATCTTTGAAGGTCTAATAGCAAAACAACTGAATAACTATTTAGTGCAAAATAGTCTGCTGTGCCCTCTCCAGTCAGGATACCGTAAGCACTGCAGCACAACCACAGCGCTCATCAAAATCGAAAATGATATTCGATGCGCGTTGGATCGAAAGTTTGCTACAGTTATGGTGCTCCTTGATTTTAGCAAAGCTTTTGACTCAATCAACCATGCTTTACTTTGCATAAAGTTAAAGCGCATATTCTCACTACAAGACTGCGCTATTAAGCTCCTTCATTCATATCTTTCCGGCCGATCACAATACGTTGAGCTCAACGGCATAAAATCAGACTTGGCTACCGTAACAAGCGGAGTCCCGCAAGGATCTATTTTAGGACCGCTTCTGTTCTCGATGTTTATTAACGATCTTCCTGAGCAATTGCTGTACTGCAAATTTCATCTTTATGCTGATGATTTTCAATTATACCTTCCCGGAAAAAGTAATGAAATCGACATTCTCGTAAATAAAATCAATATGGACATAAAGAAAATTATGGATTGGAGTAACTCAAATGGTATTCGATTAAATGCTGGAAAAACTCAAGCAATCATTTTCAGAACGAAAAGAATGATTTTTGATGAAGTTGCTCAAGTTATGGTTGGAAACGAGATTATTCCCTATTCAGCGGTTGTCAAAAACTTGGGCATACTCATGGATAGCTATATGAAGTGGGATGCTCAAGTAGCAGCCGTGTGTAAGAAAGTTTATGGGTCTATGCATTCATTAGTAGCACTACGTCATTACACTCCACAACCTATACGTTTACAACTAGCTAGAACTCTTATTGTTCCTTTGTTCGAATATGGTAGTGTCCTGTTTGCAAATGTATCTAACGAAAATTTCGAAAAACTCAAGTTGGCTTTTAATTCCGTCACTCGTTACGTCCATAACATTCGCCGTTTTGATCACATTTCAAGCTTTCAAAACTCATTGGTTGGGTGTACATTTGAAAATTTTCTCAACTTCCGAATATGCACTCAAACATATAAAATATTGTTTGATGGGCCAACTTATCTTTCAAACTTTTACTCATTCTCCCAATCAAATAGAACAAACAATCTTTTGCTAACCAGTTGTGTAACTGATGCTGGCAGGAAAGCCTTTCGTCACCGTAGTATCTGTCTCTGGAACCGTCTGCCGAGCGTGTGCAAAAGTGCTAGAAGCTACGCCGTCTTCAAAATATCATGTAAAACATTCCTCTCAGCAGAAAACTGATTATTATTAGATTGATTATTAGCAGAAATCACACTGTACGCAAACTTTGAAAACCATTATAAGGTTACTTGTGTTACGTGAATATGTAGTTAAATAAATAAATAAAATACTTCCCGTGGTCGGATCATTACAAATTTAGTATCAAAATAAGCGGAAAAGACTGCAGAATCAAAATCTGAAATAAAAAATAATGATTTTTTTTTAATTTTTAGTCGTTCATGTCCCCTTAAAGGGAGCTATACTTGAGGGAGCTCTAACTTGGGATCTAAAATCAGATTCAAAAATTACGAAGTCATTGAAATCGGCTAAATCGTCTGTGAGTAGCGTTCTCAAATATTTCCGTGAGCGGCCTACTATCAATCGGCGAAAGCGTCGTAGTAGAACTAGGGTGATTTATGTATTTTGGACAGGCGTTACGCGTACGCTATTTTGGACACTTCCATTTGATTTTGCCGCAAATGTCCAAATTAGAGTACTCGTAACGCCTGTCCAAAATACATAAATCACCCTATCTCTCTATTTCAATCATAAAGGTAAACTGGTCAAGTACATTTACAGTTTGCGGCGTAGGACTACGTCTTACGGGAAAATAGAGTGTCATTCCGAAAAATCTAAATATGCGAGCGTAACGAAAAGTGGTTAGGCTTTGAGCACTAATATTTCGGCGCAATCCTGAACGATGTTCAACATTTTTGCACAAATCGATCGAATAGAATAGACATCAATTTGATCATTGTTGGTGCAACTACAGACAAACGAGCGCTTGAGAATAAATTACCTAATTTTCATGCATGCAGCCCGGGCTGGTACCGAATGGCCGAAACACAAATGGCCGAATTACGAATGGTCGAAATCCAAATGACCGAATTTTAATAATAGTCACAGAAGGCCAAATCACGAAAGGCTGAATCACGAATGGCCGAATCACGAGAGGCCGAATCACGAAAGGCCGATTTTTTTCGGAATGCCTAAATAACTATTCAAAAAAAAATGAATTGGCAAGTAACAATTAATTTGGAACAAACAAAAAGCAAAATAAGCAACACAACTTTTTGCTATAGAGTATAGCTGATAGAAAGTTCTTTCTTCCCCTAAGCGCAAAGGAATTATGTTCATTATAAGGTGCGAGACCTCTTTACCGTGTCAGTAGCAAAAGTTTTCTAGATCAGTGGTAGTCACGGTATATGGCGGGCTAAATCAGATCTTCTTAATAGATCCGTGGCCCGAAATGACTACTGACATTAATAAATTCAACCTATAGTTCCTGTGTACCATCAATTAAACCAGTTCGTGGGCCGCAAGGACCATATTCAAAAGCCGCATGCAGCCCGCGGGTCGCAGTTTGACCATCACTGTCCTAGATGATTCAGGGAGAGACAGTCACAGGCCGCGAGTGTGCGCCGGTGACCCATCTTCTGAAAGGGGGGCGTTCGGCCTTTTGTGATTCGGCTATTCGTAATCCGCCCATTAGATATATTATGCCATTTGTAATTTCGTGTTTCTGCCATTTGTTGGGTCCGTAGGTTCCATGCAGAAGCATTTAGTGTGATGCATTGTAAGATATATCCCTCCGCTGTGCCTCCGCGTTTGCCCAGCAGTTGCAAAATGGAACCGAACCATCGAAAACGCGAGAATCTCCTGTAGCGCACAAATGCGTAAATATTCAAAGGTGATATCTTTGGAAAAGTTAATTAATGAAATATAGCGCAACTTTTTAAAACATTCACCTATCAAAGTAACATAAGTTTTTGATATTTTTGAAATGGTTTTAATAAATATCATCATCCCGAAAAGTCATTACCATTACCGCCGAGTTAGCTTCGAGGTACGACGCTGGTCGTATCGTATCGAATCTCGGCTAGGCGGTGCTTGCTAGTTAGAATCAGTAGGATTGTTGCACTGGCCCCGTAATTTTCCTGTACTCTAACAGCCAACTGCGATGTCGATAAAGAAGGGTAATGTCTAAAGACGGTATAAACCCATGGCTTTGCTTTGCATCCTGAAAAGTTATTGCGCTGCAGGAGGTGTGCTGGAAGAACTCAACGGTACGTTCGTTCAGAGATGGACATGCCATCTACCAGCGCTGTGCAAACACACACGAGCTGGACAACGTGCACAGCGTTCACCTTAGAAGTAACGATAACGACAAGGATGAATACCACGCACAGAATCCTACACAAGTACACCTGGAGATCACCAAATCAGACAGAATCACAGAACGAACACGTTTTGATCGACGGACATTATCGACGTCAGATCCTATCAGAGGGCTAACGTTGACTCGGACCACTACCTAGTAATGGTTAACATGCGCCCAAAACTCTGCGTTGTGAACAACATTCGGTACCAATGCCAGCCTCGGTTAGATCTCGCGCGGCAGAAGCAGCCAGACGTCACTGCAAACTACGCGCTTGAGTGAATGCTGCGCTGCCGGAAGAGGACGAGCTGGACGAAGCCCCTCTCGAGGACTGTTGGAACGCCATCAAAACAGCCATCAGCAGTGTAACGGAGAGCTCCATCGGGCATATGGCACGGACTCAGAGGAACGATTGGTTTGACGATGATGAAGGGTGATGGATGAGGAGAACACTGTGCGGGCGGCCAAGATGCGCAGTGCCACACCCCAGCTAACAATGTGGTTTGTATATCTCGGTTGTAACTGAGAAATACGAAATCATATCTGCACGAAAAAGTTACATTTCATATCATATAAGAACTTATAAATACCAAAGTGGAGGCAATATATGTGCGAAAATTTTGACAACCATTTGTAACTCTATCTTCCATTTTATACGGTCTTTAGCCGTTATAATCTCAGATTATAGCTTGGTACGACTCATGCACCTTCCAGCATTGGACAAAAGGTTACGGGAGAAAAAGCGCTACTTGGAAGAGCAGAATTATGCAGAATCGGAGCGGCTGCATCGTTGTCAGGAAACGCAAAAGTTCTACCAGAAACTGAACGGATCCCGTAAGGATTTTGTGCCGCGAGCCGCAATGTGTCCGGATAAGAATGACAATATTCTGACGGACGATCGTGAAGTGACCGATAGGTGGAACCAACACTTCGATGAACACCTGAATGGCGCCCAGGCGGAGAACCATGGCGGCGGGGAAAGCGATTTCGGCAGTGCAACAAACGGAGAAGCGCTGTTAGCTCCAACCATAAGCGAAGTTAAGGAGGCCATCATGTAGCTAAACAACAACAAGTCAACTAAGAACGATGGCAGCGGAGCGGAACTTATTAAAATGGGACCAGAAAAGCTGGCCGTTTGTATGCACCGGCTAATTGTTAGAATTTGGGATACGGAACAGCTACCGGAGGAGTGGAAAGATGGGGGTGTCTGCTAGATCTATAAAAAGGGCGACAAGATGGACTATGAGAACTATCGAGTGATCACTGTTCTCAATGCCGCCTATAAAGTACTGTCCCAAATCATTTTCCGCCGACTATCACCAATTGCGAACAGATTTATGGCAACTTATCAAGCCGACTTGATCGTCGAAGGTCAGTCTGCAGCGAATCAAATATTTACACTGTGGCAGATCCTCCAAAAGGGCCGTGAATACAGAGTTCCCACGCACCATTTATTCGTTGACTTCAAAGCCGCATAGGATACCATCGTGGAAAATCATGGATGAGAACAGCTTCCCCAGGAAGCTCATCAACCTGATTCGATCTACGATGGATTGTACTCGGTGCTGTGTTCGGATTTCGGGTGGATTGTCCAGTTCATTCGAATCACACAGTGGGCTTCGTCAAGGTGATGGTCTCTCATGTCAATTCGTCTGCTTTGCCGATGACATGGATATTATCTGTGGCGGTGGCTGAACAGTACACCATACTAAATCGCGAAGCAGAAAAGATTGGGTTAGAGGTAAATACGTCTAACACAAAATACATGCTAACCAGCGGAACCGAGGGCGACCGACGCTGCTTAGACAGTAGTATATTGATCGACGGCGATGAGTTTGATTCAGTCGACGAATTTGTCTACCTTGGCTCACTGGTAACGGCGGACAATGATACCAGCTGCGAGATTTGAAGGCGTATTATCAGGAACGTAATCAGTAAAACGGAGTATGGAGGCGAAGGATGGACCATGAACTCGCAAAGTTCTATGGCGAACCCAGTATCCGAAAGGTGGCTAAAGCTGGACGGATACGATGAGTAGGGCATGCTGCAAGAATGCCGGACAACAACCCTACAAAGATGGTGTTTGGCTCAAATCCGGTAGGAACAAGACGACCAGGAGTACAGCGGGCAAGATGGTTAGACCAGGTGGAGCGAGATCTGGTGGAGAGTACTCGGTGTCCAAAGAATTGGAGACTTGGAGAGCGGTAATCCACAACCGAGTTAATTGAAAATTGTTTTGAATTTTCATTCGTTTAAGAGTCGTGGTAATCATAAACACAAAAAGGGAACTTGTGATAAGTTTTTGAAAAATTTTAAGCGACGTGGTATTTTAAAGAAGCTGAAACGAACGTATTCAAGCGATACAAAAACCCGGTTCTTGGAAAATACTCCCCAAACCTGGCCGCAAACGCACTACAACGACACCGGAAGCCAACAAACGAGTAAGAGAGCGAATTCGATGGAAACGAGATCAATCTGGACGAAAGATGGCCAAGGAACTAGGAACACGGTGATTGTGAAATTCTGTTTCGAACGAAAAAGGGTTCCGAGGTGAATCTACGACAATTGAATAAGGTAGTGTCCAAAGTTTATCTCCTCTTTTTGGTGTGCCTTTTACCTTTCGCAGATCCGTAGCAAATCAAAACTGTTCCCAAAACGTTCTTGTGTTCAATAAATTCATCTAAATGGTTACACCTCATGTTCAAAGTATTGGACGACAAATGGGACTGCTAGAATATTACCATTACACATGAAAAATTGAGAAACACCAGAACCAATTGCGTTAAAGGAGATCGAGAAAAGTAAGCATGAATCAAAAGCTCATACCGATGGATTACAAACCACATAAATCGAACCTATCCCAATCCCAAGTAGCCCTGAGAGCAAAACTTATAGACAGTTTGCTGGGAAAGGCCAGCAGCCATAAAATCGCTCACAGGGCACCGGAAGGTGACAGTTTAATGGCGCTCTTAATTGAAAATCAAAACTACCGATAAAATCGTACATTGCCGTTCGGTTCCATTCCGGCGGCCACTCGAAGATTTGCGGTCGAACTTCAAAGTTCTACACGAACATTGGCTGGCTGCTCTAATGCACAGGCATACATTCATTGGTAGCTTGCGACAGGCGGGGACTAACCGAGAGGGCAGGTGCGATAAATTAACAATAAAAATCATAATTAATATGCACAAAACGAGCATAAGACACTTTAGGCTTCCTTTTTGCGCGATAGCATCGAAAACACGCAGGAAGCCGTGCTTGTCCGAGAAGTGTACCGAAGAAATGGCAAGCGGGCGGTAAAGAGCCTTTCGATGCCATAAAATATCGGAATTATGTGAAAGCTGATATCGAACTACACGACGCAGCCGTCGTCGCCGTCATCGTCGTTGTGTGGAAAAGGATGGCGGAGAGAAACCTGCAATTGGTACACATGGCTAGGAAATTCAGTCACACGATCATCAACGGCAGCAGCAGCAGGAAAGAAGTCGGCTAATGTCATCGAACAAGTCGAATCGTTTGGCTCGCCGGGTATCGAATGTTAAATATTGTAGTTCTAATCGGTTTATTAAGACCGGAAGATGTATCGATTTTACTGCGTCGCTTTGACTGGGGAATCGAAACGGATAAACGGAAAGGTCGGTTGCAAGCACTTATATCAATTGATGAAACGGTCTTTTTTGCAAGTGAATGCAAGCTTCTACAATGTAACTCCCATCAAACCGTATAATCTGCTGCAATAATTAACTTTTCCCAGCATGTGACAAATCGATTAATATAAATATTAATGCGAGAGTGGATATAGATGATTTTAAAAAAGTTGCATTATTTGATGAAGAAGCACCATATGACGGATCAAAGCAATTGATGTGTGGAATTCCGTTATCTAGTAGGTATTCTAAATTATAAATAAATGGGTACTTGCTCGAAACAAAAAAGAAAAGAATGCAAAGGAACCATGTCTACGACGTGAAACAAGAACAAGCAGAACTATCAAATTCTGTTGTTCCGAATAAAATATATTATGCTTCGACCATTAGTAACCATCACCTCCGAGCGAGGGTCATCAATCTCGTTCGTACTATTGGTTTGGCTGGTTGATTTTATTATTGTATGCCGTATGCATGCCACACAAACTCGCCGGGTTTACCGCCTCGTTGTTTGTTCGATTTTTAAATCATATCGGAAAAAGTCTGCTGATTAACCCGGTTGGAAGATACTGGTGAGTAATGATCTTCGACCGGCCAGCCATAGCAGCTCCATAGCAGAAGTGCGTCGTGCGCATCAGTTCAGGTGTGATTGCGCTGACGCCTCCTTACTCTGGTTCTTCATCTCTCCCGGGGCACCCTGTGGTCAGGGCAGGTCATTTATAATCAGGGAAAATAATTTGTCGAACCCGGTGCTGCTCGGGGCTCATTGAGCAGTGAAAATAAATATCTCCATTCCCTCTTGACAAAATGCAATTTTGTATCCAGAATTATACTTTTTCTTGAAAAAGTTTTTTTTTCTAAGTGAAGAGTGAATTGAATAATTTTCCCTTAAACTAATTATAATCGTTGAAAATATTTTTATGATTTTGATTACATTATAACTGCAACTTATTACAGTTCCGGTACGGCATTTATTCTCATGAAAACATCATAAAATTGCAACTGCGCCTTGTAAAAGGATATTCTGAAAAATTCCCACACACTGGCATTGATTGTCAGTTGAACCCTTTTCTGTTGCGCTGCAGCGCTTCCGAAAACTGCTCCCTCATAAATTGCTGTTCCGTCATCCGAAAAGTCAGGAAAAAGTAATTGAAAAAATTAATCAAATGTAATTGCAGGTGAGTGTGTAAACTGAGTTTGAAAAAATGAAACACAAAATCACATTTCCCATACCACCGACAGTAATTACAGTTTAAACACAGATTTCACATTAAGTGCAATCGAAGCGTGACCATAAATTACTCCCGACTTGACAGGACATTTCACCCTACATGCGGTGCGCCGCGTGAAGCAGGATGTCAATGTGCAACGGGTGTTATTGCTGTCAGTCAATGCATGTAGGAAAAACAAGTAAAAAGGACACACTAATTGTTACATTTTGAGCACACAACATTTGCTTCACAGCCAGCGCAAAGCAGGGGAGGAGAAGTTCCCTTTATCAATATTTCATCATATTACTTGTTTAACTGTTTCGAAGTCATCGTTGCGTGAAAATGCAGGTGACTTTCAGTGGATGCCTGATTTTTCGATGAGAATCGAACATTTCAAAAATCCTCATTGTTGTTTATTTCCTTTTTATTAGATTTTTTTGTTTCTAAAGAAATTTTTCTCTAAAATAAATCATCGATGGTTGGTTTAGACCTTGAAGTGAATATTTATAATATATGTATCACGAAAAGATTGTAAGTGCGCTATATTTTCGCCAAAAATTCTCAATCCTTTTTTACAGATTTTTTTACGTGAATGAAAAGCGGATGAAAACTTAAATCGCGTTTTTCACGAAATCATTCTTTTAAAATCGGTGCCACAAATAGC
Source organism: Sabethes cyaneus (assembly GCF_943734655.1). NCBI lineage: Eukaryota > Metazoa > Arthropoda > Insecta > Diptera > Culicidae > Sabethes > Sabethes cyaneus. Next base: position 74,777,014 of record NC_071355.1, on the reverse strand, counting down.
TCAAGAACGGCTCAAGCGATCTAATTACTTCTTTTTTGTTTGAAAATTTTTAAAATCATTTGTTGTTTGACCCGTACTTTTCTGCAAATTGAATTTTTTGGAGAAAAGTTGAAGTCAATTATTATAACTAAAAAACTGGCTTTTATGTATGAATTTTGTATGCGCGTAGGACAGGATAGGTTAAATACGAGATAATTAAATATCCTTTCAAGTTGTTTCGGATTTTTTAATTTCGGTACAATTCATGGTATTGTATTTTATGATTTTTACTAGGTAACTAGGTAAGGTAGAGAAAAAGAGGTTAATTTAAATGTATCTTTATCTCTATTCCAAAAATAGTCACATCTGGATGTGGATACCGGTGGGTCTTGCGAGCTTGATATCTATAGCTCTTACATAGCCCTTACAGAGTTTATATTTTACCAGTTCAAGGTTCAAGGGCGAATCAAATAGTAAAGTTATTTGGAAAACGATAGTAATCTGCTCGCCTTAAAAACCGCTTCTATTCCAGAGATCTCCAGATCTCCAGAGCTTAACAAAAACGACAAACTACAAACCTTATAAGCGTGCTTCAAATAATCCTGTTATCATCAAATTTTCCGCTCTTTCCCCTTTGCGTCTTGTCCTACCTCAGGATACCATTCTCTCTCTTTCACTATCTCTCTGCTCTCACTCTCTCGCCCCTCTCTGTCCTTCCCTCCCTCCCCTCTCTTTCTCACTCATCTCTCGCTCTCTCTCGTACTCTTACTTTTATTTACTGTCACTCTCACTCTCCCCTGTCTCTCATTTTCACTTTCTCACTCTTACTTTCTCTCTCACTTTTACCTCTCACTTTCGCGGTCTTTTGCTCTCCCTCTCTCTCACACATACTCTCACTATCATTCTCTCTCTCATTCTCACTCTATCTCTCATTCTCTCTCACTTTTACTGCCTCTCTATATCTTTCAGTCTCTCATTCTTTATTGCTCTTACTCTCACTCTCACTTTTTTCCTCTCATTCTCAGCAGCTTACAGCCGAGGTGGTTGACGCCGCATCAACAGCTTGCCTCCATTGTACTCGGACCCGGGCTTCCCGCCGCCGATTTGTCGAGCGTCTCGAGACTCGCATTGCTCGCATGTTAGTTTCAATCGGGTCAAGCTATCAAACACTTTGAGCGGCTCTATTGTCCAGCATCCTTGCGACTTGGCTGGCCTACCTTATTTGAATACCGCAAGCGCACGTTTGTCTTCCGTAAGCATAAAGAAAAAAATGTGGAACGAGAACAAAAAAGAAAAAAAATGAAGAAAACGAGATGAAACGACTAATCTCATGTCTTTAGTCTTGACCTTGAAATGCGGTCAAACATATATATTGATATTTTTTTTTGAAACGATGGTTCTACAATTAATGAAGATACGGTAGGGGAAAGAAATGATTTTTTTTTTTGGTTAAGAAGGGGGAAGAGCGAAAAGGTGAAGAGGGGGGGTGGGTTTAGGTAGCTACGCTTAACAAGTAGCTGTTTTGACTCCTACCTTTTGTCCAATGCTAGAAGGTGCATGAGTCGAATTTGAGATTATAACCTGATTCGAACCCACAACACCCGCCAGGGCATGACGACACCCCATCAGCCATATATACGTTTGCCATACGGACGGTTGCCATACGTACGATTGCCATACAGACGAATGCCTTAATGTATGTTTGCCATAATAGACGGGAGCCATACAGACGAATGCCGTAATGTATGTTTGCAATAATGGACGGGAACCATAATGTACGTTTGCCATAATTCATAGTTTTGGTATGGAGGCCCAGAACTACACTTCGACCAGTTCATAGCTTAAAGGACCAGCGCGACCAAGTCGTAAGAGGCCTAACTGATTCAGATTAAAAAAGCGGGTTTGCCGCTTTTCATTTAACTAACTAGAGGACGGTAAACCTAGGAAAAGGAATAGACCTAGACAGATGTGATTTCTGCGGAGGGGGGGGGGGGGGGGTTCATGAAATTGGAAAAGAGGAAAAACGGGTCTAAAAGTGGAAGAAAAAAAAGCGAAAAACGTAACAGAAAATAGAACAGGAAAACCAACATGAAAATCAGAACTGAAGAGAACGAAAAACAGGACAGGAAAAATAGAGAAAGAGGAAACAGCGACAAAAAAAATGCGAGAGACTAATGAAGAGAAAATGAAACAAATAAAGGAAAGAGGAACGCAAAAACGCTGTACTGCACCTTAGTTTGAAGTATTTTGGAATCACACAGGGAAAATCAATAAAAAAAAATCAATAAATTAATGGGAATTATCGATAGTAGTTATCCGCCTAGAAGAAATAAATCTGCACGTGCCTCGTCGAATTGTTCGGAATCTAACGTTTCTTTGGACTCCAGCTAATCGAACCCAGAATGGCCAGAAAAATCCTTTACATTATTCCTGTAGGTTATTTAAAGAGGTGAGTCATGTGTTCGGTTTTAATATTATTAAAACTAAATTTAAAAGGTTAATTGAAAATGTAAATTAGTTTTAAGATACAATTAGTCTGTACTGCCTTGTGCCGACAACTGTAGAACAATAAAATAGCAAAAAGAAAAAACGCAACAGAAAAGATGGGAAAATTGGAAAGAAAAAGAGGAAGACAACAAAGGAAAAACACAACAGCAAACAAGAATAACTAGAAGGGAAAAGCAGAATAGCGAGAGAACAAATGAAAACTGATAGAGAAAACGAGTAAAACGGGAAAAAGACATCAAAAATATAAATATAAACTAAAAGGAAAAAGGAGATAGGACAAAATGGAAATGGGAATAGGTAGGGAAAATAGGAATGAAAAAGAAGAAATTAAAAACAGGAAAAATGGTTTGGTCCAAAGAAAAAATTAAAAAAAAAGCAAAGTAAAACCTAGGAGCGAAACTTGACCTTCTGTTTTTATACGATAACCGAAAACACGGGACAGAAAACAAATAAAAGAAAGGAAAAGGAAAAACGTAAGAAAAGTGAGAGCAAAAAACAAGAAAACGGTACACAAAAAAAAGAACAAAAAATGAGCCTAGAAGGGGAAAAAAGGAACAGAAAATGAAAACGTATGAGGTCTTACTAATTATGTCAATCCTAGTTTCAATTAAAACTTCGAGTGCAATTTTTTCTCGATGTCCAAATTCAAGTCTAATTTAGGCTATCACCACAATAAATCAGAAAAATGGTCGCGGTAGTAAGTTCCCAGCATGGGAAACTTTTTATATCCAATGTCTAATTTAATTCCATTTTTAAGTCAAATTCAAATTCTGTCTTCCAAGTCTAATCTCAAATCCAATGTACGTTCAGTTTCAATTTCAATTTTAAATTCAATTTCGAGCAAAGTTTCAAATCCAAACCCAATCCCAAGCAAAAATGTGAGTTTTCTTGTACTCTTATGGTGGTCTTCAAGACCAATTTTGATCTTAAATGCCATCATAAGAGTGTAATAAAACGCAAATTGTTACTTGGGATCCCAAATCTAATTCAATTCCAATTTCAAGCAAAATTTTAAATCCAACTCCAAATAAAAAAAATTCTCTTTTTAAGTCCGATTTTATACCTAATTTCAAGTAAAACTCTATTTTATTTCTAAAACTTCTAAATTACTCCAAATTCATGCCCAATTTCAAAGTCAAATTTAAGTCCAATTTCCAGATCAAGTTGAAATAAAGTTTCAAGCGTAAATTAGTCCAAATTCAAGTCTAAACCAATACACTGACAACAACTTTCTATAACAAATTAAATTTATAACCAAATATTTCCTCAATACCGCAACCTGGATTTGCGGAGTTAGCAATTCAATAGCCCGGCATAGAATAATACGATAAGTAAATTAATAGATTCTGCTTTAAGTCCAATTTTAACTTTATTTTCAAGACCAATTTGAGTCAATTTTCTAGTACGATTTGGAGAGTGAATCACAAGTTAAATTTCAAGTCCAATTTCAATGTTTCATTTTAAAGTCAATTTCTAGTCTGCGAGCCTAATTTCATGTCCAATTTCCAATCTAATTTCAAAACAAAATTTCAAGTTCAATTTAGGTCTGATTTCTTGTCCAATTAATTGTCCCATTCTAAGTTCAGTTCCGAACCTAATTTAATTCCAATTTCATCTCCGATTTCAGGTTCAATTTCAGTGCAATTTAATATCCAGTTTTAAGGTCAAATACAATTCTAATGGCAACTGCAATTTGAAATTCAATTAAGATGTAATTTCAATTCCAATTTCTAATATGTTTCAATTTCTAGTTCCCCACCGATTTCAAGTGCATTGTAAAGTCCCATTCAGGTCCAATTTCATATCCAATTTCAAACCTAATTTTATATCAAATTTCAAGTGCGATTTCAAAGTCCAATTTAAGAACAGTTGCATGTCCAATAATTCATTTTAAGTCCAATTCCGTGGTAAATTAAATTCAAATTTCACCTCCGATTTCAAGTTTAATTCAAGTCTAATTTTAAGTCCAATATAATTTCGGTTTTTAAATCCAATTTCATGTCTAATTAAAATCCAATTTCAACTCAAATTTGAAGACCATTATCAAGACTAATTGGAACTGTAATTTAAAGTAAATACAATTCGAAGCCCGATTTAAGGTCCCATTTTAAAACTAATCCAAAGTCAATTCTAATTCCAATTTCAGCTTCGATTTAAAGTCTAATTTTAAGTACAATTTCATATCCGATGCCCAGTCCAACTTCAAGTCAAATTCAATTCTGATTTCAAGTCTGCCTTCAAGTCCAATTTAAGCTCAACATCTAATTTAATTCAATTCCAATTCATATTAGACTAAAAGTCCAATTGCAGTTTCCAATTCAGGGCCAGTTTGAAGTCCAATTTTGATTTAAGTTTAAACAAAAAGTCAAATCCAAATGCTAATCTAAATGTCTAGTCTAAAGTTCAATTTTAGGAATGATTTCAAATCCATATTAAATTTCACGGGTTGGAACAGACTGGAACACACATCCCATCTTCTCTATAAAATTTAATGTAAAAATATTATAATAAAGAAACTCCGAAGTTTAGGGTTGTTAACCTAATAGACTGGATTTTTTTTTGATACATAAATTAAAATTACTTGGTAATATTCTGCTTGCGTCCCACCTTCTGTTCAGGTCTGGGCACGCTAGTGGTAAAGAAATATTTCAAAGCGGTTAACGAGCAAATGACAACGAAAAGACAATTAAAGGTGACATTTTTGTTGTCGTGGCAACAAACAAGACAAGAGATGATTAAAAGATGACAAAAAATGAAGAAAAGGCGGCCAAACGACGATGTAAAGACGCCAAAACAGAAACAGAATAACGGCAAGAAGCCGTCGACAAAATGGCAAAACAGATGTCAAAAAACGACGAAAACACGATGTAGAGATGGTAAAAAGACAACAAAAATACGGCAAGGGATGACAAAGAGACGACGAATACAAAACCCGAATTAATCCACCTAGCGGCGTGACCTAGCCTTTCTACTGCCACAATAATCACTATTTAATTGCTCAGGAACATCTATAATTAACTTGACTATATTTTTAAATATGCGTTCCGTATTCCTCAAAATCCTTATTTGCCAGTAAAATTCACAATGTATTGCGTAGAATAATTATATTTTCTTTCCTTGGGTGCGTAAATACTTGTAAGCGTCATTTATGTTGCTTGATGAATACCTTATTTAGTTTTATAATATTTACGTGATTTATCGAGAAATAATGTAAACACAAAAGATAATTTTTGCAGACTTGAATGAATATATATATAGAAAATTAGAAATTAACCCTCTAACGGGTCTACAGACGGTCTTAACTTTCGGGCTTCAGAGCCATATACGAAACTTGTTTTGAATTGACAATATGAATCATGTGTTCAAAGCAGATTTTTTGATATTTTGATATTAATACCATGCGTTCAAAAGTTAGCATCTTTGAAAAATAATCCAGAAAAATTATTATTATACTTTGCTATTGAAGAAAAAGGATATCGACAACAAAATTATTAATCTCAAAATTTTACTATTAGTTTGCTTGGCTTCAATTTTGCTATATATCTGAATTAGAAAAAATAAATGAATAGAGCATTAGATATGAAAAAGAGAAATTGAACTTTTTCTTAGCTGGCGCTCTTTCAGATAATAATTTTTGCTTGAAAATCAAAACTTAAGCTTCTTTTGAATGTACTTTCATGAAAAGATAGACTTGATTAGCATGATCGCATCGTTTTTACAATGTTAGAAGGTTAGGAAAACAAGATGAGGTCGAACAATAGTGCAAAAGCTGCGCCATAAACATGCTTGAGAATGGGAAATATGATCGATATGATTTCCAGTGCTTGTCATTTTTGATTTATTTATTAAAACATGATACATGACATAAGACATCTGTCCTTCAAAATGTCACTAACGAAAACAAATCTTACAAAGTTACTACCGTGCAATATTTACTTCCTATTTTGCACATAATATTTCTGAGCTCTAGTATCTATTGATTGAAACAAGTATCTATTGATGCGCAAAATTTGTTTGAAATTTGTATAAATTTATTTGGAAAAATTAACTCACTAGTATTTTTAATCCTATATACCACTATACCTATATGCTTAAATTAACTGCATTTCTACGCTTTTTGCTTTTCTTGTACAATTGTGAGTAACAGCAAGTGAACAAAATGACAATTGAAATCTGAAATCGAAAAAAGCAAAAAACTTTTCGATTGAATCCCACTATTTAATATTTTTTTTTGCAACAGATACGTAGTTCGCCTTCGACGTGCAGGCTTCATCAGTGTCTTATTTCAAAGCGTATACGTATCTGTCGCGAATAAATATCAAATAGTGGAATTTAGTCGGTAAAAGTGTTTTCTTTTCTTTAATTTCAAATTTCGTATTCCACTAAGAGGCTTCAAAAACTTCAGACAATTGACATGTTTCTCACTTTTCTTGAATTTCAATGCAAATTTTAAAATTGGAAATTGTCATCACATACATACATACATACATACCTACATACCTACATACATACATACATACATACATACATACATACATACATACATACATACATACTTACATACATACATACATACATACATACATACATACATACATACATACATACATACATACATACATACATACATACATACATACATACATACATACATACATACATACATACATACATACATACATACATAGATACATACATACATACATACATACATACATACATACATACATACATACATACATACATACATACATACATACATACATACATACATACATACATACATACATACATACATACATACATACATACTTACATACATACATACATACATACATACACACATACATCACACACATCTCATACATTGAATACAATCAACATTTGATTGATATGTTTTGATTTCACACGTTTTAACGGTTTAATATACGGTGCTTAAGTGTTAAAATTTGAATAACTTTTGAATGAAGCGTCCGATTTTAAATAACTCAGTTTCGTTTGATAGATCTCAGCATTAATTTTCAAATAATCATAAAATGTGTCATGTTTTTCATTAAATTAATGCTTATATGTCACATAAATATGTTTTAAATACTATTTTTTCACATTTCTTTATGTAACTTTCAAACTGCAAGTTCAATCGTCATGAAATTTGGAAGTTAAGGGTTTGAAAGGCTCCTCTTTCATATGCAATCAATTTTGTTCAAATCGGTTAAGAGACCTATGAGATAATGAATTCCCATATTTTTCGTATTTTTATACATAACTTTTGAACTAAAAGTCCGATCAGTATGAAATTCAATAGCGACCAATGGGACACCTAGACCTTTCATTTGACACTAAGAACATTAAAATCGGTCCAGCCATCTCCGAGAAAAGTGAGTGAGATTAAAAGCGTCACATACACACACACACACACACACACATACACACACACACACATACATACACACACAGAAAATGCTCAGTTTTCGAAACTGAGTCGAATGGTATATGACATTCGGCCCGCAGGACCTTCTTTCCATTTCCGGTTTTCCAAGTGATTTCTATACCTTTATACTATATATTTATATAGTAGAAAGGCAAAAAAGGCAACAAAATGATGACAAAAAGACGGCGACGAATAAGGGCGGCAACAGCTACGAAAAATACAACGAAAGAACGACAAAAAAAATCAAACAAACGACAAAAAGATGACGAAAAGACTGTGGATAAAGAGCAAAAAGACTGAAAGTATGAGGAAGAAACGAAAACATATAAGCGAAAAGGCGATAACGAAAAAACGGTAAAAAAATGCACAAAAGTGACAAAACTGCTCTACACACTTAAAAAAACACCGAGTTCGGTAAAATTTTACCGAAATCTCAACAGCCGAGCGTCCGGTAAAAATGTTGAGGGTTCACATCGACACTTACGGATCCTTAGTAACGTTTGGTAACATAAACAAATTTACCGAACGGTTGGCTGTTGAGATTTCGGCAAAATTTTGCCGAATTCCGTGCCTTTTCCCAAGTGTGTAGGAACTCTAGTATATCAGAAAACAGTACATATCGAAATTGATATAGACTTTTCAGCAAAACTAACAAACATTTTATACTAACAAACCTTTATATGAATAGCACAAATTAACCGACATTTTATTTGAACCTAAAATTTGATTAAATTCGCTTCTTTTGTAGTTTGAAGCGAAATTAAAACCCTGTCTTCTGTGATAAAAACACAAATGGTAAAACTCCAGACTTTTTCTTCAACAAAACCTGGCATCACTGAGGAGAAGTGGGTTCGAATCCGGTTATAGCTTGGTTGGGTCCACGGATCCCCGACTTGGGTATACAGGAACGGTGCAAAACTTCTTAAGCATTGCTTCCACTCTTTTTCCTTTACGCCTTGTCGCGTTCTGTCAACACTTTTGTGTCAATAATTACTTTCACCGCCCCTTCCATCGATTGTAAAAAACTACCGTTATAACACATAAATTATATGCCAGACCTCAATAAAGGTCAAGACAAAAAAGACACGAGGTTGGTTTATCTATATTTTTGTTTATGACTTCTAACCGAAAAGTCGGACAATGAAGCAATTAGCCATCTCTGAGAAAAAGACAACTAAAACGAAGCATCCCACACAACACATACAGACATTGCTTAAGTCCGAACCCTATCGATTGGTATATAAGACTCTGTACTCCGGGCCTTAAATCAATTTTGCGTTTTGCCTCCAATTTTTAAACCTTTGTTAATGTACAGCCCGGACTCGATTATCCGGGTGACAATTTTTATTTTCAGCCCGGATAATCGAATCACCCGGATAATCGAATCATAATTTGCAGTAAAAATTTTTTTAAGACATGTCAAGTTTTTTGACTTAGGTATCAAAAATGTTTTATTTATTATTGATCTATCTTCCCAAAAGTCAGAAAATTCCTTTCTTACGATTTTTTCCAGTGATAATTTTTTTTTGGTACCATATTATTTTTTGTATGTTATGTTTTTCAATATTTAGGTATTATAATCGTTTTTTTTATTACTGATCAATCTCCCCTAAAGTCATAAAATTCCCTTTTTGCAATATTTTTTATTGATGATTACGATGATGATGATGACGATGGTAATGGTGATGATGATGATGATTTTTAAGTAAAAAAATTGATTCCATCATCGCAGGATTTATTTTTGCTTTGTTCGCCGATAAAAGGAATATAAGAAAGGAATTTTGTAGCATTAGGAAGGTGTATCAATACTTGTGAAGTTGGAATCATTATGTAGCATGAAAACTATAACATTGAGGTTTAAAATAAATCATCGAAAAAAATAAATTTTTTTTCACCCGGATAATCCAGTCTAAAAACCCGGATAATCGAATCCCCGGTTAATCGAATCCCCGGATAATCGAGTCCGGCCAGTATAACAAAAAAAAACTAATCTAACAAAACTTCTCCCAGCCAATACAAAACGGACCGAAAACTCAATAAGCCACAATGCATTTCAAAATTTAGCAATTTACGATGCCGATTTACAACTCAATTGCCATTTGGGTACTCTCCAGCCTACGGATCGGAATAAACATTACAACATTTTCTCGCTCACTGAATAAATATCCGCGCTGGTCTGAAAGATTACCAACAGTAACTATAATTTCCACGAAACAAAGAACTATCCCCAGTTCTTGTTACTCTACGCTACAAATAAAAGCTCAATTTGCAAATTTCTTCGCTGAGGAGGGTGCTTCCAAATAGCCGCCCGATAAGAAGGACAAACTGGCAAAGATTTAACCGCAGATCTCATTTTGTATTCCTTTTGTTGTAATGTACACACCGATAGTGCCCATCTGAAATAATGGGATTCTTCAGTAAGAAAACCCTCCGCTTTGCCTGGAAGGAGGCAGTTTCTTTTGCTGTTACCTCGTTCTTACAGTGTAAATCTAGATAACCGTCTGAGTAATTGTTGCGTAAACAAACCGTCAGCCGAAACCAAATCGCTGAGCAAGACCGCCTTTCGCCACCAACGACAAAATCGAATAAGGATTAAGTGATACTTTAATTTACACTCGACTAAGAACAATACTGGCTTACTTTACTTATGGACTTAATTTTATTCGCACAATCTGAAATTTTATACAGCATGTTGGTGCTTGCTGGTTTACTTTATCAAAAGAAGGTGGCAGCGTGCAAACTGGGGAGAATTTCCCTTCAGTTACAATTCACTTTTCGGTTTCTTGGAATCCGGTCCGGCATCTTTCCTGGCAAACTGTTCGTATCTTTGTTCAAAGAATTTAAACAACGCATCCATGCACGAATAGGATGTCATCTCATGTTTTATATGACCTTGTAATGATGAGAAATACAAGAAATAAAGAATGCGTTACTGATAATAAAACACCCCTACAATTGAACTGATCACACCGCAGCATGGGGAAAATGCGAGGATTATAAGCAGTATTAACGTTGAGAAGCTAATCACTCGAATAAAATTACATTATGCAAAATTGGAAAATTTACCCCCTCTAAACGGCAGAGAATATGAGCAAATATCATGCAAATAAGTCGAGTTGGCCAATTAAACAATAAGCAACACGTGCTCTAGTGGGCTTACCTGCTGAGTATCGCGGTAGGTCGTGTTTGGAAATGGTGAGCGTCGTGTCGAGTGGCTCTTTCGAGGTTACCCAATTGCGGCCGATCTGCCGGAGCGAAAGGGAGAAAACCATCAGTGCAATTTTATTACTTCCGATGCGATAATATGCTACTTACCTCAATCAGAGGTTCCGGAACGAGCGACGGCGAGTGAACACTGTCGGTAAATCCGACAGCAAACACCTTTTCTTTGAAAAATTTCGGAAATTTTTGTGCCAACTCTACGGTTACAACTCCACCGTAGCTATGAGCAACAATTGCTACTGCCTGTGGATTACTACCGATGACGTGCTTTTCAAACACGGACACGGCGTGCTCCGTAGGGTTTCGGCTTCCCTTGATTCCTTTGGACGAGGAGCCTATTTTGCGGTAGTTATCGTTGGTGTTAGTCAACAGGACTTCGTAGCCTAGTTCTCTGCCTTTGTTAATGTACGGGATCTGTGTTCCAGCTTCCAACGAATGGTTGATAATAAGACTAAAAAGATGGGCATGGAAAGCCAGAAAATAAGCCATACATCAACAAAGAGAAATTGTAAACATGCAATGGCTAAGCGTTCAAAATTAATTAAAAAAATAGTCAGTAAGAATAACATATAGAATAACATATACTTTCGTCCGTGACGACAGTTTAATGCGCCTGCGACTTTGTTTTCTTCGGCTAAGAAAAAATATCTCCCAACAGATCGGAACAAAGTCGACTGAAACTAAACCAACACACTTATTGTCGAAATTTACTTGCAGGGTACGGAATCGAAGTATGTAAAGAATTCTGTCGCTAGTCTTTGGGTGCAATTTTCCACTCAATTTTCACTTCGAAAATTTCTATATCACATGCTATGTCTACCTCGTTTTCGTCTTCAGTTTCGTCCGTCTATCACGTTTTCGCATAAGACTTCAGTTTCGAAATAATCGGTTGAAGGGAACGGATGGTTGCACTCTTTTCTTTAACGGTTTACTTTAAGGACATCAAGTCCGCCTAGGTTCAATTGTCAAATGATGATATGTCGGTTGAAGGAAAGAGCAGTGTTGCCACATGTACAGATTTATCAAAAAAAGTACAGATTTTTCCAATATTTTGGTACATATTCTGTACGGTACATAGGGTACGGTACGGTATTTCCAACCCATTAAGCGGTAGCCTGAACAATATTCAGGAATTACGTTGAAACTATATTTATTCGAGACAAGATTTTTATACCAGTTGATAGAATAATATTTACTGAATATCGGCGTATATTTTGGTCTTAATAAAACGCTACTGAATTTGAGTTATAGTTGCGAGAAATGATGAAGTCGCTGCGGCTAAATTGAGCCCATTTTTATAGTGGTGTCCATGTTTTGAAGTAGGACTACTTCTTTGATTTCTATATTGGGGTGCACTTTAGAAAAACGAAAAGGGAACATGTAACGAAAAGTGGTTATGGTTTGCACGCTTATAACTCAGTCATCCGTCAACAGATTCTAGAGATATTGGTATCAATCGATTGGAAATTTTTCAAAAAATCCATAACAATACAATAGATTCCATGTTTTCCAAACAGACGTTTAATAATTGAGAAAATATTAGACGTATATTCATTATTTCATTATTTTCATGTTTTTGCCTTCCCACGCCAATGCTTCCCTAGCACAGATGATAGAAATATATACGAGATGAGCTATGGGTTAAGCTGACCTTTGATTGTATTTAATTTACGCTCTATAGAATCCGCTCGAAAATTGTTGAGCTTCAGTGGGTGCTGCTTGCTCGGAATAAGGCATCGAAGACATTCAAATTCACCAAGCAAGACGCCAACAAACCGAAGAAGTAACCGACTCGCCCGCCAGCGAACGATATGGTTATTGCTACTATCAATACCCAGTAAAATCAATGGATCCTCGCTGCAAGCCGTTAGAAGTAAATCGCCACTAGCCACAATTGTGACGTTCCAAGGTTGGACACATTCGTGAAAAAGGTTTTGAAATTAGCTGTCGAAAAGCTGGTCCAAACAAAAAGAACAGGCGCTTCCGATTTGTTCAAGGTTGATAAAACGGACGAAAACAATATCTTTGCTAACTGCTGCAAAGGCGGCTCCGATTAAAGCTGTACTGCTGGAGTAAATATGCGGGTGCCCCCGAACAAAAATCTACTAAGCCAATGAAAACCGTAGCAAAGGCACCGAAAGCCCCAGTCAAAGGAAATCGTTCCAGCGGAGAAGGTGCCCGAAAAAAACTGTTGCCTAGATGTAAATTTCCTTGATTTGCATTACTAATATCTGGTAGAAAACAATCAGTTCTTTTAAGAACTACTGAATAAAAGTATACGAAGCAGTTAAATTGATTTTCTCACATTTTAAAGTGATGTTGGCAGTTTAGCATGAGCGTTCGAAGTAGCCCGTCAGAAATTACATGTTTAAACTGTATTAAGACAAACCTTCCGAAGAGTATTTCTGAACAAAATTGTTCATATACCTACACATGCAAAATAATACGAATTTAAGATTCTTTCTAAAAGCATGAAACGAGTAAGCCACATTATCTGGCGAAAGAAAACTGCGCCACTTCGTAATTCGAGGCTAAGCGTTTAGTGAGAAAATCGAATTGCATCTTCATTTATATATTAGGCCCTAAAAAGGGCTAATTGTTGTATAGTTACAGAAGCCTGACCTTCCGAGACGGCGCGCTTGGCAAAGTCACCCAGCACAACCACACACAACAGTGAGTGCACGTCTGCCATGCCCGTTGCCGTGCCATCCCTGTCGGCAATAAATGAAAGAAAATAGCGTTGCTCTCCTAGTGGCGTGGCTTCTTCTTCTTTTTCCTATCGCGCTTTGCGGCCTTTCCACTGGTTTTCGGTGGCATGAAGACGATGCTTCATATTAGGTTGCTGAATATATATGAATATATGGTACTACCACCTGCCTTAGCAGAACATCCGTTCATAGCAATGAGCCTATCATGTCAAAAAGAGTTGAACATATTCAACGATTGGTCATGCTTCCCAACTCTTGTATGAAGGGCCAAAAGGGAATTGGTCGATAAGCAACATCACTTACACGTACCAGGGATTTAGAGAATCTCCTTCCAAGGGCTAAATCACCTGAAACAATCGTTGAATAAACCGTCTTAATGCAGAATGACTCCAGCAGGTGGGGAGAAGAGCCCGCTCATTATCCACGATGTGTTGTTAATCGGGCCAAGATTAACCCTAGAAAGTTGACTGTTTCACTCTCCCTAGGCCCACCGCTTCAAACAAGTGCTCTGATGGTCCCTCCCTCTTCTAGTTTATTCTAGTTCTAGATTCTAGTTTATTTATGAAATGTGGTAAATATGGGTAAAAATAGAACAATCTCACTAGCAGTCCTTCGAATGGAATAGAGTTGCGTCCTTTTAGTTTCCATAAGTGCTTCTAATAATTAATTTAATTTTTCTTCTGGTATCCAATATCCATGTGCAGTATTAACACTCATATTGGCCAAAGTTTTCACTATAAAGCAGTAAATGCTTCATAAGCTAAAACGAAAAAAATAATTAAAATAACTTATATTATGCTTACTTATTAACCAGATCGTGTGGCTCCACCGTCTGCCTAAAACCTCGATTATGAGATCAGGCAGCCGGGAACCACACAGTATTGCACCTCCTAGCTTGGCTACTCAATAGAGCATTGCCGGGTATGGCCACGTGGAGGCGCTAGGTAGGGGCTTGGGACAGCTAGAGCTATATTGGACGCTCCTCATTTGCCTTCCCCATTTCATACCCGATGCTTCATATTAGGTTGCTCTGCAAAAACTGGTAGCTCTTCATTAAGGAAGCACCGGACACCGGTTTGGTTCAAACAATGTACGGTTTCGTTGTACGTTGTACCGCCTTTCTTTCGTGTCTATGATTCTCTGCCCTACGTTGATCCGCCTTTGTTACAACTTGCTGCCGTTTGCTCTGGTATATAATCAGAAGTAAGCCGGCGAACGGCATCATTTTCGCATTGACATCGGTACGGTATAGAGCAGACAGCAGAGAGTTGCGGTTATATCTCCCTCACTGGACTCGGCAAACTGGTAAAACGCAGCGCAGCGGCAGCAGCGGATCATTGTTTGGTGTAGAGTGCGCCGAACGCGTTGGTACAGGAGCATTGATCTATTATCAGCTGTATTAGAATATTTGGTTGCGGGAGCGGAAGAGCTTGAATCAATGGAAAATGTTCTGTTCGGTAACCATTGTCACCATTGCCCTGGGAGGTGTTGTTTCAAACATTCAAGCCATTCTGCTGGCCGGATTTTCAACCACATAATTTACCACAACCCGTCCTTTTTAGGACGAACGAATTTGTTTATGAAGAGATGAAAATTTTCTGTATACTAAATTTCTTTAATTAAATTTCCAAATGTCGCTGATTCTTTAAATCATGAAGAATTTCTTCTGATTTGATCTATAAAACGTTAAATATGTGGTGACTCACCATGCGATCTTCTAACTCATGACGTTGCTTTAATTCTATTTTTGCTAAAAATTTTTGCCTTCTCACGCCAGTGCTTCCCTAACACGGATGACAGAAATATATAGGAGAAGAGCTATGGATTAAATTCCCTTTGAATCAAAGGGATCAAAGTTTGATTGTATTTAATTTACGCTCTATAGAATCCGCTCGAAAATCGTTGAGCTTCAGCTGCTTCCCCGGAATAAGGCAACGAAGCCATCCAAATTCACTAAGTGAGACGCCAATAAACCGAAGAGTCAACGGATCCTCGTTGCAAGCCGTCTAGAAGTATATCGCCGCCAGCTACAATTGTGACGTTTCAAGGTTGGACACATTCGTGAAAAAGGCTTTGAAGTTAGTTTTCAACAAGAGAAAGCTGGTCCAAACAAAGAACTGGCGCTTCCGGTTCCTTCGCCTACCAAACTTGCTAGCGAGAAGCAAGATTACTAAGTCAAAGAAGACCATAACAAAGGCACCGAAAACTCCAAAGCCAAAAGAAGTTGTTCTAACGGAGAATGCGGTTCGAAAAAAGCTGCTGCCAAGCAGTAAATTTCTTCGATTTGTATTATTAACAGCTGGTAGAAAACAATCAGTTCTTTTAAGAACTACTGAATAAGTATATGAAGCAGTTGAATTGATTTTGTGAATGGCATCATTTTCGCGTTGTTTGGGTTACAAATAATAATGAGAGTTACGATTTTATCTCCCTGTCCGGATCCGGACGCGGCAAAGGTGGCAAAACTCGGCAGCAGCCAATTATTGTTTGGTGTGGAGTGGAAATTACGCCGACCGTGTTGGATTCGAAACATCGATCTTTTATTGTCAATTGCAAGGAAAATTGTCCAATCAATAAGTACGCAATCGCTCATAAAAGTGCTATTTTAGCTTAAATCGTTTCGGTCTGTTCGGCGCACTTATTGCTTGGCAGATAACGAAAAAGTGCGCCGAAGATCGAAACGATTTAATGCAAAATAGCACTTTATGAGCGATATCGCACTTTGGATGGTACAATTTTACTTGCAATTGACAATAAGCTGCTATAATAGAATATTAAATAAGCTAGAAAACTCAAATTTTGGTCGCGGAAGCAGAAGGGTTTAAATGGGTGGGAATAGTGATGCCCGAAATTTTCAATTATTCGATTACCGATTAATCGGTGAGCCTTGTCTGCACTAATCGATTAATTAAACTATTCGATTAATTCAACTACTCGTGCTGACATTATTCGATTAAAAATTATTCGAATATTCCTTGTGTTATTCAAGTTGACAATGGACACTACGAGTCAGAAATTTGAGAATTAGAGATTAACAAACGGACCTTTTCAGGTCCACCATATAAATTAGCTGAAGAGTTGAAATTATGAATTTCTCACATCTAAGAACACAATTTTTTAATGCGCAACTTGAGCATCTATATATGAAATTCATACAAAAATCACCGGCTTTAGCATTGGGAGACGAATTGCGCTACATTCGTAGTCCTACTTCAAGCCTGCGCCCGTGCCACTAAGCATGGACCTTTGTACTTTTTTAAATTCGACCTGTCAAAATAGCCAGCATTGGGATTAACAGATTGACAGATCGACCCGTAAACCGTAATGCTAGACAGTTTTAACCTGCGCTTCAAACTGAATGTCGTCAGTTTAACCGAGAAGCGATCTCGGTTAATTTATGAACGCTTTGACAGCACTTCGATTAAAACTGAGGGCTAATCAACCTGAACCAGGTTAATTTATGAATTCGCTATTCTTATATATGCAAATGGATTTCTGTCTGTCTGTCTGTCGGGATGTTCCTTATAGAATCGAAAACTACTGAACCAATCGGCATGAAAATTTGCATGTAGAGGTTTTTAAGGCCACGGAAGGTTCTTATGATGGTTAGAGAACCCTCCCTCCATTAAGAGGGGGGGCTCCCATACAAATGAAACACAAATTTCATCATAACTCGAGAACTAATCAAGGAAATGGAACAAAATTTAGCATATGGGTGTTTTTTTAAACAAGAATTTTTTCTATGGTGAATTGAGACCCCTCTCCTCTTTAGAAGGGGAATTTTGACTCTTCTCCCCTTTAAGAGGGGGAGGGGGGGGCTTCCATACAAATGAAATACAAATTTCCTCATAACTCGAGATCTAATCAAACAAATGAAACAATACTTGGCAAGTGGGTGTTTTTGTAGGCAATTTTTTTTTCTCTGGTGAATTGAGACACCTCCCCTCTTTAGGAGGGGAATTATGACCCCTCTCCCCTTCAATAGTGGGGGCTCCGATACAAATGAAATACAAATATCCTTATAACTAGAGAACTAATCAAGCAAATGGAACCAAATTTGGCATGTGGGGGGTTTTGGAGGCAAAAACTTTTTTTTATGATGGTTTGAGACCCCTCACCCTCACTGTGGTAGGGGGATAAGGACTGTCATACAAATAAAACAAATTTTTGGGTAACTCAAAACCTAATCGAGCTCGAGAAATTTTAGACTCTTTCATAAAACATTAGTCAATAACAAGACCACCAGAAACTATCAATAGTAACGGAAGCGCCGGCCACTGCGGGGGGCAGCCCTCCGTAGAGATCACCCCTATCTAGGTTTATTTATTTTCCTAGATCTACCATTACTTTCCTCTATTACTTTCCCTCAGTTGGGTAACCCCTGCGAGATGGTACTTTCTAGGAAAAGATTTTCCATGAAATGGTACATCCCGCGTAAGGTTTTTCGCGAAATGGTATTCCGCGAAACTCTATATTTCGCGTTATGGTCAACCGAGAATTGGTGTTCCGCAAAATGGTATTCGGCGAAATGGTTTCTAATGATGGCGAATATTTAAATGCTATCCGCTCTATTTTATCAGACTAAGCAATGGGGGGAGTTGTTTTCTACTTTAATGTGAGGAAAATTTGTATATTAAAACACCCATGAACTCCTCAGAAACTTGCAAAACTCGAGATTGTGACAAAGGTCTTCCGAGATTCACGATTTATTTACAACATAGTTCAATTTGTGGCAATACGAAGCTTGTCGGGTCAGCTAGTTACTCATAAAATTATTCACAGTAGAAATTACACCAAATGTCTTTCTGCCAAATCTCGTATTATGGCAATATTTTCATACAAACGTTATACAAGTTATCTAATTGCGAAGACGAGTCAGCAAATCGGCATCCAAACCCTTGCTTCCTGTTAAATTTGATAATTTATCCCACTTCTCATGATGTCCTCTCGACAATCTATGCTTTATTGCACACTTGTAACAGTTCTAGTGACCGAAGTTAATATCTGAACTATCTGAACTATCGCCTTTGCAAGTCTAACAAGCAGTCTAGTCTGTTTATTATAGTCCGGAATTCCCACGGGTGCGATGCTACATATGTTCTGAAACCGTCCACCGGCTTGAAATATTTTAAGGACAGTAGTCATGAAGTTGCATACAAATCAAGAAGTAAGTGGCAGCATTGCTTATCGACTTGACTTCTTCCAAACCGGAAAACCTACCGTCATCCAGAAAGCACAGTACTATTCACGCAATATTCTCTGTGGTCGATTAAATATTTTATAGTTAGGAAAACTGTGATTCTCAAAGTCCCCGAATGTGGTCCTCTCAAGTGGAGAGGAAAATATTACTCTCGTTCCATGAACGTAAAGCGAATTTACTTCCGAAAACCTTTTAGAAGTCTGTAAATTTTAAATACCTTGGCAAATACGGCAATTTGAAAAAACGCCCAAGAATTATATTTACAGTACTAACCTTCTTGCCCACTGTCCAGCGCGTACCACCCCACTGCCATGGATCAAAACTAGCAGCTTTTTCGGTTTGTCCAGTTTCTCCTGAGTGCTGAATATGAAGGTTGCTTCCTCAGTGGGAACATCATCCGGTAAAAACACCTTCTTCAGGCCCACAGTCTTCTCCAACCTTTCGTATATCGCCTCAGTAATTACTTCACCAAGGGCTTCATAATGAGCTTGGTTTTCCTGTGCCGAGGTGTAGATGTTGAAGTCGAAAGCTTTATCGGTCAATTTACCGGTGTCCTTATCTATCTGCCTTAATTTACCCTCTGCAAAATAAAACGAAATTCAACGTAAGTTACACATGACCGGCCGATTCATATTTTATTTTATATAGCAAACCTTCGTTAAATCCGTATCCAAAGCCTTCCAACGTTGTTGGATAAGTCTTGGTTTTGCCCTGTCCAGAAGAAAACATCCTGCTGTTTCCTGCTGCGTCGACGGTGGTTGCAATTCTTTTCGGCTGCAAGAGACGAAGCACAGAACGCATAGAATTCAACAGCTGAAACCAATGGAGCAAACAGGACAAAGATATTAACCAACTGTGTTGCACCAAACAGAATAATTACATAAAGGATACTGTTTTGATTAAGTAACATATCAATCGAAGAATTACTTTTGTGTATTTTTGTTACTATTTATTTATATACTATACGATTGTACATCACCAGATCGGTATCGGCCACGGATTTGTTTTGGCGGCATTTGACAGCAAACTTGCGAATTTTCTATGAACGCTCCCCAAATGACGATGGTGACGTGAAAACCAATGGAACATAAAATGGTGTGTAAGTGAAAGATATTTGTCTGCTCTCTTATAAATGAGCCTTTATGTAAATACCCAAGTAACACTTGCAACATGTTAAAAATATTCAGAAAACAGTTGCATTTAAATCACAGAGAACAGACTACCAGGTAATTGACGAAAACTGTGTTAAACGTTTTTATGTAATCAACGAGGCTTTAGTTTCCGCGTATTTCTGCTGTGAGTATTGCAGTTATTTACATAAATTTTCATCCTGTTGCGGCGGTAGCCCGCATCGTCAATCACCGCAACGAGAACACGGAAAGGTGACCAATTTTTTGGTTTATATATGCAATTGTTACTGATGCTTTAGCAACTAAAACTACCATAAAAAACTTCTTTTAACCTCTTACATTCAAAAATATGTTTTATCTAAATTCATTGAATATTGCAGATTGCAGTGAAGCATCAAAATGCACAGCAACTGCTGAATAACACCCAAAGATCTTGCAATCAGTGTTGCGATCAAAATTAAGCCACTGCAATATTTTGTAGTAGTTATAATGTGGATAAAACATGAGATGTTTTTTCATTGTCACAATACGAGCAGAACTCTTGGCAGAATTGTTATTTTTATCTGAATTATTTTGCGCATATTGAGTGATAAAAGAGAAATAAAAACTGAAAAATTAACAAACTCGCCCGTTTGTTACATTGTTATAATTTCAGATTTCACAGTTTTCCAAAAATCTGGTGTCACTGCATACAATGACTGACAGCTCCAGGCTGAAAAGTAAACAAATACAAAGTGAACCGAATGCATCTAAATTTCTCATGGTGAGTGTTAATACCTACTTAATTTAATTTGCTTTGTCATTATAAATAAGTTAATTAATTTGCAGCTGTGCTCTTTAAAATGTCTGCCACCGATTCGGAAAGTGCCACTCAAAGTGGAAATGAAAATCTCTGTGAAAACGATGATAACCATTTCGAGGATATGGAGTACCTTGACAACGATGTATTTTCAGATAACGATAACGTAAGAATGGAACATGAAGCGGATGGTGAGGTATTTGATTTTTACATCGAGGCTCACGAGCGAGAATTTAAAGGTCAGAAGAAGGACAAGCCTATAGACATGCTTCACGTTCAGGCAAACAATAAGGACCAATTTGAACGACAGGTATGGTGCGCATACAGCTCGGTTTTAAGGCGGGAAATTTTATACCAGCGTGCCGAAGAAGGATGCGAAGAGCAGGTGGAATGGAGTCCCGTGACGACACCGTGTTGGGAGGATAGAGATCGCTTCTTCCGGCTTCAGTACAAGCGAAATTCAATACGGCTTTCGGATCTAACTGATGACTTTTTAGCGAGTTTGAAAGGACTTACGGTTAAAATGTCTGTACTTGTCTACTCTGATTCACTGATCAGTGCAAAGGATTTTGATCGGGCAAAAGAAATATTATCACTAGGAAAACGTGTTGGTGGGATGAAAGATAGATCAGGAGCAGATGCCAACCAAAGCTTGATGAGGCTAGTGTCAACGTTGAAAAAAGAAAACAAGGACCGATTTCTGAAACCTTTGGATGCCAGTTTCACTTTGTGGGCGAATTACATACAATGCTCGGCTGCTCATCTTAGAGATGATCTAATTACTGCATCGCCACCCGATCATCTGAAGCACTTGTTTATTGAAGTCGAAGAAAGCAGCGCACATGCTGTATTGTTAGATTCAATTGATGATGCCACGATCGCTGAGACTGTTCAGGAAAACTTCGAAACAATGATTGCAGATATTGAGTCGACTTTCGAAAAGTTGGAATCCACTGTTACTGAATTGCGTAACCAAATACAACAATTCAAAGCTTGTAGACGAAACAATAAGTCTTTGATTTCTGCTTTCAAGCATTCTCTTAAAGTAAGCGAAGGAGAAGAGTCAAGGCTGTACGCTGAGAAGATTGTTGATTGTCCTGATGTTGACCACATATGATTTTTTTTCCTGCTAACTATTGAAATGCTCCATAGCTTTTTTTGTTTTAATAAATAAAACTCGGTTGAATCTCGTGTTTAATATTTATTAGGCTGGTTCAAGTTTAGCTTCGAAACGCCCTCCTGGATAATAACCACATTTCTTGAACAATTTAGTGGCATTGAAAGTGGCGAACTTCATCGCAATTCCCAGAACAAATACTTTAAGATCGTCATGATTAATGCTGAAGTAATAACGTTTGAACATTTGCTTGATAAGACCAAATAAAATTTCAATAGGGTTCATGTGTGGGCAGTATCCGGGAAGAAATACGAACATTATTCCTAGTGAACGGAAATATCGCACCATATTCGGGTCAACGTGAATCCTTGCTCCGTCGAGAATCCATATAGAATTTCTACCTGGATATTGATTCACCCGGCCACTCAACGCGAATTCTCTGCATGCTTCAAAGAAAATTTTCCTGGAGAAAGTTCCATCAGTTGAAAATGTTTCCAAAATACCTCCAACTCCCATAAAACAGAGCAAGGAAATTCGAGTTTGGCGAACATGGTTACCACGAGCAATGATTCTTTTTCCAATCGGGCCATAGCCCGTGCTTCGACTCATATCACGGTTGTCAAACGATATCTCATCCAGGAAGAGAATATTGAATATGTCCCACTCCAAGGATTGAAGTTCCGAACAGTAAAATTCGATTTCAGTGTTTTTTATCTGCATTGCACGTTTCTCCAGCACCTTTCGGGAAAATCCAATTTTCTGTAATAGACGGCAAATTGTAGATTTACTAATCCCCATTGCAAAATGCTGCTGAAATCGAGACTGTGCTTCATCCAGGTAGAATGTTGGATCAGTAGTAGTATATAATTGGTGCAACCATTCTTTTTCCTTTTCTCCGAACTTTCTAGACCTGACGTACGGAGAGCGGCTGAAGCTGCCTTTCTCTTCGAATTCATGGATCCAATTGTAGATCGTTGAAGGATGTTTCCCATATAGTGCCGCTAATTCTCCGACTGGCCTGTTTATAACGTAATATCCATACATAGCGTGATATTTTGTATTTTCTGATGCGTGCCGTCCGTGGATCTGACTAGTTACAAAGTTAATCTTTCTTTCTACCATGGTCCTGAAAAAGGAAGATAACAAGCCAATCTTTTAAAAAACTTACTCTAGAAAGAAATATGCCAGCGCATACAAATTTTTGCTAAAATGTGTGGATTAACCCCTTCGTCCGACTGTCAGCCCCTTTAAGCGGACTATCAGTACACAACCAGCAATATTAAATAATTAGTTACGTTAGTTAGTTAAATAATTAGTTAGTTGATGATTTTGTAGTTATGTTTGCTCACTTCTGTTTTTCATAAACAATAAAGTGTATTGGCTGATGTATTGGTAAACAGTAATTTGACAGGTCACATTTATTTGACGTTAACTATTGACAGCTCTCTGCTAAGATTTTACTTGCATTTTGTCTGCAAGTTACTTGCAATTCGCATTTTTGATGCAATTTGCAATATCATAAGTATACAAATTGGTGTAAATAGTTACAAAATTTAAGAAGTACGGAATGGTGATCTAAACAGTAGTAATTAATCTATTTGTACACTCAAAAAAATCGACACGTCGCATCCACGTGAAAAATCATGTAAACTTCTGTCCAGGAACTTACATGAACTTCATGTACTAGTCAATGGAAAAGATGATAAAATTTACCGGGATCGCACGTAAGCTGGTTAGTATGAATGCGAGTTACTAATAATTCACGTGAATGTTACATGAAAAGTGTGATAGATGAGAATTACCTATGTTTTCACGTAAACTTGACGTGCCAATTTTTTTGAGTATATGGCAGCTCTGGACAAAAGCACATCCTTCAATATTTGACGAGCTCAGCATTGGGCGATAATGTATCGATATAACTGGTACCGACATTTGTGGACGAAATCTCGATAGAGATTTTTTCGAAATAGTTAATTTCGGCATGCATATAAATAAATACAACAGCTCTGTAAATGTTAACACGTTACACGGAGTGTTATAAAATAAATGTAAATGTAAATGGAAAAATTTTGCTGATTATGTTTTCAGCTGAGTATACGTATCGATATGTGAAAAATAGCGATATTCAATTAACGAAAATTCGTCAGCTTCGCTCAATACAAAATTAACGGTTAATACAATTAACCGCCCAGCTAGCTTCGAGGTACGATGCTGGTCTAACAAGCCAGTCGTCGTATGTTCGAATCTCGGCTAGGCGGTGCTTGCTAGTTAGAGTCAGTAGGATTGTTGCACTGGCCCCGTAATTTTCCTGTACTCTAACAGCCGGCTGCGAAGTGTGTCGATAAAGAAGGGTAATGTCTAAAGACGGTATAAACCCATGGCTTTGCTTTTCAATACAAAATTATTTTGACAGCTTGCTATGAACTTTCCGACCTTCTGAAAACTAAAGCCAGATTTCTACACTAATTCTTCTTTATACGACTATTGCCACACCTGTATATACTTCATTAGTAAAAAAAACTTGAACTCTGCCAAGCCGCTTCTATTTCATCAGAAAGAATTAAGCTTCGCTAAGCTTATCGTAAGCTTTCGGTTCTAGAAGTTCTAGTACTGCGAGCTTTGCAATCATGCATAAATTTTTAGTGCCTTCAAAAAAGAACGAATTTAGAGTGTACATTGACGTTTGTGAATTTGACAGCTTTTTGTTTTGTTTTGATAAATTATAGGTAAATTATTGCAATCAAATTTCAAATGACCTACTCGAAAGCACTTAAATTTGGGTTTCATACGATTTGAGCGCATTACCAGTCAGAATGAGGAAGCGACAGATTGACACACTTAAAATTTTTAATTTGAAGTAAGTATTTTATCAAATCATGGGGCATTTGTTGATGAAAATCAATTCTTACTTAACGCAGTGTCCAGGAAGTTGTTGAAAACGAGGAATATTTAGTTAACTTTGACTCGGGTGGACGCGAGATTGCCATCAACATCATTTTAGGACCAGGATTTCCTAACGAAAAGCCAACGTTGATCGTTAGTCCAATACTGAATCACCCGTGGGTAAACGCCACCACTGGTGTTATAGAGAATGCACCCGGAATCCTCAATGTAAGTATGGCAGCGTGAAGTTATATTGAACCATCAACTTATTTCTATTTGGTCTTCCAGTATACTATTCATTCAGACCTAGGTCGGGTCGTGCAGGCAATTGGCCGAGAGTTCGAAAAGCATCCGCCTTCAGTACTAAATGATAGCTCGTCGTGTGCACCACAGCACAATCGTACTGAAAGTAATCAGGAAAACTGCACAGACTCTCGAAATATTGCTTCTCCAGTCGCAGAGCAGGACTCATTTGGGCTCTGTGCACTGCAAATCGATGAACTTACGCGGCTGAACAACGACGAGGATTATCGAGAAGATTTTATTGAAAAAATTAGCTTCGTTCAGAAGCAAAGCAATGAAATGAATTATTTAATGAGTCAGATTGAAACGTTAGCGTCCGATAACGTTGCTAAAAAACTGCTGATAGAAGAGCAAAGACAGCGGTTAGATAAGCTGCTGCTAGATTTTAAAGAGCTAGGCGAAAGATACGATGCATCGAATCAAATGTATCAACGCAAAGCAGAAGATTTCTCCCCTCAACATATCAAGGAGTTACTTCAAATTGCGGTGTCCACAGCTGATGCTAAGAGCGATGAGGAAGCTCAGAAATTCCTAGCCGGTGATACAGACGTATCCACATTCCTAAATAACTTTATTGAGACACGAAAAAACTTCAACATTCGAAAAGCGAAAGAGGAACGACTGACGCAGCAGCTGACTGCCTTGGAACGAGCAGCTTTTTGAAAGACAAACCATTGCGTTAACACCCTCTAAACGATGGATAACTATTATGTGATTGTACTATAAATCATTGTTAGGTATTTGTACTTGAGTTGTTTTCATATAAGTAACTGTGTGGATATTTAATAAAAAGGAATATTCAGTTAAAGACAACTGAAAAGTTACATTGCGCAGAATCTAGCAAAGCTATATCTTTAACTATGCTTGTTTGCGAGAAGCAGAAACAATCTTGGCTAAACGCGACGGAAGTGTTGGGATGACAAATGCGAAAAGCGTGTTTAATTTCACCACCCGCGATGTTTCTAAAGGCAATCTCAAGTAGACGTGCAACGACATTTGGAACATTAGCCAGCACGTTGCAAAGAGCCTTGACCTAACATTTTGTTTAATGACTGGATCGCAGCATGTAACTAAGACTTAGTTACGATTTTACGCCTGGTGCTGGAACCGACAGTCATCGGATCCTCCGAATCTTTTATTCATGATACTTTAATGCAGCTCTTTGGTTGAATGGTTTAAAAAACAAAGCTCAAAAATCAGTTCTACTTAATAATTTTGCACAAGATTTTTTGATTGTTTTCAAATGTCAAATCAAATCAAATTTTTTTTTCAATTTCGGCTAACTTCTGGCAAATCAAAAAACTTTTAGAGGAAAGCAATATATTTTGCCTACAAAAAAAAACAAAAACTTCCATTAACAGCACTCTGAAGCAACCTCGGAATCAATTGAAATGTTTGTTACTTTTTGATAGAGTATTTTATAACTCATTGAATATACGTCTTATTGATTAAAATTGATTTTTAAGTACTTCACCAACAGTTAGAGATAGAAAGATATTGTATTCAACAAAGTTGCTCATTTCACTGCTTTCTACAACCAACGTGTGTGAAGACACTTTATTTTTTGGACGCACTAATCACCGTAATAGGTGGATACGGCCACCCTTACTTACTTATTTGCTTACTGGCTCACTTACTTACTTACTTACTTACTTACGTACTACTTATTTACTTTTCCAGCCGAGAGCCGGGGTGGCTCTTACCGTATCAAGAATTCCCCTACGTTATACTCGTTCCTGGGCCACTCTTCGTCAATTCGTAGAGCGTCTCGACACACCCAAGTAGGCTTCAATCTGGTCGAGCCATCTAACACGTTAGGCCCCTCTATTTCTGGTGCCGCTGTGGTTCTTGAAAAGAACGGATTTTACTGTACATACACAGTCCGGCATCCTTGCGACGTGGCCGGCCCATCGTAGTCTCCAAATTTTCGCCAGGTGTACGAAGGGAATCTATCCAAATAGTGCCTGCAATTGGGTATTTTAGTGGTATATACATTTCCGCATATTCTGACAAGATATGATGCCATTCAATCGCTACATGAAGACTTTTCCGAATTTGACTAATGGAAGTAATGAAAAAACATTTTTTTTATATTTGAAAAAAAATTTTGGAATAAGACGATAGCTTACAAGTAAACCACTTTTCTTTTTAGCTCGTCTTAGACAACACAGTGAATAGATACACTATGGTCATCGAACGATACAGGTTTCATATGAGAGCTTTAAAAGCTCGGTTAAAATGAAGAGCTCTATCAGAGAGATAGAAGAGAGGGAGAGAACTTCTGACATCAAGTCAATCAATCGGCTTGGTTGATATCTGTCAAACAGCAAATCATTCTAGTTTTGAAATTTATTAATTTTTTAATCGAATATTGACTTAATTGAAATATAAAAAGAACTGCTAGATTCAGGAAACGACGGGCTATCAAATGAGATAGAAAAATCCACTTTTTTGGAAAAATTAAAATACCCAATTCGTGGTTCATACGCCTACGCCACTCTCCGCTATCCGTTTGTACTCCGCCAAAAATACTCCGCAACACCTTTCGTTCAAATACGCAAGTGCATCTATGTCTTCCGTAAACAAAGTTACTGTCACAAGCCCGTAGAGAACTACCGGTCTGATTAGCATTTTGTACATCGTCAGCTTTGCACGGTGGCGAATACTTCTTGATCGAAGCGTCTTGTGGAGGAAAAAGTAGGTTCGATTTACAGCTTGTACGCGTCCTTGCCCGTATTATTGTCGACGCTGACCAGAGATCCCAAATATACGAATTCATCAACCGCTTCCAGTTCACCGCCGTCAATAGTCACTGTCCGTGGGAGGCAAAAGTTGCTTTCTCTAGAGCCTCTTCCTACCATATATTTGGTTTTCGACGTATTGATTTGCAACCCTATCCTCATAGGCTCCATTTTTAATATGGCGCAGATTGCCTCCGCCGTCCCAAGGTTCCTAGTTATGATGTTGAGGTTGTCTGCGAAGCTTATGAGTTGGCTACTCTTGTTGAAGATTGTTCCTCTAGTTTCGATGCCCGCTCACCGGATCACACCTTCAATGGCGAATATTGAAGAACATACGTGACAGTCCATCCTCTTGCCGCAACCCTCTGCGCGATTCGAGAGAATTCGAGAGTGTCCCCGAAATGCGCATGTAGCAAAACCGTACTCGTACATTATCTGCTATAGCTGTTCGCGTTCAACTGTATCAAATGCTGCTGAAATCCACGAAAATATTATGCGTGCAATGTACTCCCGACATTTCTGGAGGATTTGACAGAGGGTAAAAATTTGATCCGTAGTAGCACGGCCTCCATATAGCCCGCCTGATACTGCCCTGCGAATTCTCTGGCAATTGGGGAACGACGACGCAACAAAATCTGGGAGAGCATCTTGCCGTCAGCGTTGGTCAGCGTAATACCGCGATAGTTACAGCAATCTTGCCAGTCACCCCTTTCGTAGACGGGACAGACTACACCTTCCATTTACTCCTCCGATAGTTTTTCCTCCTCCAAAATCCTTGAAATTATCCAGAGAAGTGCCGTTGCCAGCGGTTCTTGGTTATTTTTGTAGAGTCCTGCCGGGGGTCAGTCCTTTCCGACGGCTCTACTATTCTTCAGCTGATCGATTTCTCGCCGGATTTCTTCAAGATCCCGATCGGCACGCTGTTCTCGTTTATAGGGACTCCGAGGTTAACTTCCATTGCGTCTCCTGCTGCTATATCGCCGTTGAGGTGCTCATCGAAATACTGCTTCCACTTGTCGACCACCTCGCGCTTGTTTGTGATTAGATCCCCTCCCTCGTCCCTACACATGTCAGGTTTAGGTGTGTAGCCGTTACGAGTTTCCAGAGGTGGGCACATTTCCGCTAATCCGCTAACAGCTAATTAGCTCAGCTAACATTTTGATTAGCGGTTAGTGGTTTCGCTAATTTTTAAAACCATTAGCGTTTTTGTTAGCTTCCGCTAAATTTATGCACCGCTAAAAAAACCGCTAACTTTTTTTAGCAGGAGGAAAATTGTTGAGGAATATGAAAATTTTGTTTTAATTCTGTTATATTAGTTTTAGTCATCTATTCATTTTGCAACACCCTTTTATTCACACTTCATATAATATTTGTATTCACCATATTCACCATATAACTAGACTGAAGTTCAGTTAAATAAAGCTCTTTGTATCGAACAGAAGCATCCCTCTCTTTGCTCTGAACCATATACAAAACATGGTGTCAGAAGTGTTCGCGGTATAGAGTTCGAATATAAAAAAAAACGTTTGAAAGTGTCGGGTATTATACAACCGAAATTACGTTAAATCTAATTTAAAGAAAGCGATTTAAACTTTCTTCGCGTAATAGCTCACAATGGAAGAGCTGGCCAAGCTATTGGAACACCAAACTAAAATCTTCGAGAAACTACTTCGTCAGCAGCGCGAGCCTCAAGCGGTAGCACTAGCTCCTCAAAATGTACCGCTTCCTCCGCCATTTTGTCTCGAAGGTGACATGGACGAGAATTTCTCGTTTTTCAAGGACAACTGGGAAAATTATGCCAGTGCGATTGGCATGGACAACTGGCCAGCAGAGGAAAATGCCAAAAAAGTGAGCTTCCTGCTATCAATTGTTGGCACGGAAGCACTAAAGAAATTCTGCAATTTTGATCTAACAGCAGAAGATAGAGTATCGCCGGCTACCGTGCTGGCAGCTATAAAGCGCAAAGTAACTCGCACCAGAAACATCATCGTGGATAGATTGAATTTTTTCACGGCCGGTCAGACCGCAGAGGAGAGTATCGACGACTACGTGGCTCGTTTGAAGTCCCTGGCAAAGCCTGCCCGGCTTGGACTTCTGGAAAACGATATGATTACATACAAGTTAGCTACCTCCAATAAGTGGCCACATCTACGATCGAAAATGCTTACGAAGAACAATCTTACAGAAGCAAAGGCGATTGATTTATGTCGGGTGGAAGAGATTACGACAAAGCACGTACAAACACTTTCAGTAGATACACTGTCGGAAGTAAACAAAATCAAAGCATCATCATCGAAGGCCCGCTTGTGTAAATTCTGTGGTGACTGGCATGCATTTACGAAAGGTTCATGCCCAGCCTACGGTAAAAAATGCAAACTATGCTCTGGAAAGAATCACTTCGAGAAAGTTTGTCGAAAAAACCCGTCCCGTTCGTCGAATCGCAGACGTGTACGCAGAGTAAAGAAAATAAACGAGGACACCTCGGATGACAGCGACTCAGAAAACGAATACAGCGAACAGTCTGTAGAATCAGAAATAGAAGGGGAAATCGGCAAGATCTTCGACAACTCGAAGAAAGGCGGCAACGTACTGGCAGAAGTGTCCCTGAAAATTAAAGACAATTGGACCGTTGTTAAATGTGAGCTAGATACAGGCGCCAATACCAGCTTGATTGGACACGATTGGTTACGCAAGCTGATGGGTGAATCGGATCCGGAACTGCTCCCATCACCATACAAGCTCCAAGCCTTTGGTGGTGGCACTATCAATGTCCTTGGTCAAGTCAGGTTACCTTGCAAGTGTCAATCAAAGAAGTATTTACTTGTATTGCAAGTCGTCGACGTTAGCCATAGGCCATTACTGTCCTTGAAGGTGTGCACAACGTTCGGTTTGATCAAGTTTTGTAAATCCGTCAGCATGGTACCTGCTCAACCAACGAGTGAAGGCGATCAAAAGGTGATGAACATATATCGAATCGGAGCTGAGAAGATTATCGAAAAGTTCGACGACGTCTTCAAAGGATATGGAAAAATGAGCGGAGAAATCACCTTGGAGATTGATAACAGCGTCACGCCGGTAATCCAGCAACCCCGCCGGATTCCGATCGCTCTTCGACCGATGCTAAAGGCAGAACTGGATCAGCTGCAGAGAGACGGAATCATCATGAGGGAGTATCACCATACAGAATGGGTTAGTAACATACTGCTTGTTAAGCGTGGCACTAAAGGATCCGAATCAATCCGCATCTGCTTAGATCCTGTTCCATTGAACAAGCCGTTGAGAAGACCCAATCTCCAATTCGTTACGCTGGAGGAAATCCTGCCAGAACTTGGTCAAGCTAAAGTATTTTCTACAGTCGACGCACGTAAGGGTTTCTGGCACGTTGTGCTGGACGAGGCAAGCAGCAAATTGACATCGTTCTGGACCCCATTTGGACGCTATCGTTGGCTAAGGCTTCCTTTTGGCATCTCATCCGCGCCCGAAATTTTCCAATCCAAGCTGCAAGAGATAATTCAAGGCTTGAATGGTGTGGAGTGTCTAGCAGACGACCTTTTGATCTATGGTCGGGGTTCGACCGTTGAAGAAGCACTGCGCGATCACAACGTTAATCTGGAAATACTGCTCGCTCGTCTAAAGCAAAACCACGTGAAGCTCAACAAATCAAAGCTCAAACTCTGTGAGACTTCTGTAAAATTTTTCGGACACGTACTCTCTACCGATGGTTTGCAACCGGATCACTCCAAAATTACATCGATCAAGCATTACCCGGTTCCAGCAACTAGGACGGAATTACATCGATTTATCGGGATGGTTACATATCTCAGTCGTTTCATCCCTAACTTAAGCGCGAATTTCACGAAGTTGCGACGTTTGATCTCGGAAAAGCAGCCGTGGCAATGGACGCAGGTAGAAGATGAGGAATTTGCAAAAGTGAAATCTCTCGTCTCCGATATCAGAACCCTCCGATATTACAATGTACATGAGCCTCTAACAGTCGAATGTGACGCGAGCTGCTTTGGCCTCGGAGTGGCCATATTCCAGAAAGACGGAGTGGTAGGGTATGCTTCAAGAACGTTAACGAACACGGAGAGAAACTACGCACAAATAGAAAAAGAGCTGCTCGCAATTTTATTTGCTTGCGTCCGTTTTGACCAATTAATCGTTGGGAATCCCTGCGTAACCGTTAAGACCGATCACAAGCCACTTATCAATATATTTAATAAGCCACTACTAACCGCACCGAAAAGATTGCAACACATGCTTCTAAACCTGCAGCGCTACCAATTGAAACTGCAGTTTGTTACCGGCAAAGAGAATGTTGTAGCGGATGCAATCTCTCGGGCTCCATACGACGAGTCAACAGAACACAACGAATATCAGAAGCTAAATATCTACAAAATTTTCCAGCAGCTGGAAGACTGCAGCGTGATGAACTACTTGAGCATTTCCGACAGCTGTTTGGACGGAATCATGAAAGCCACAGAGCAGGATACATCTTTGCAAGCCGTAATTGATTACATTCGAAACGGCTGGCCAAACACTATCGACAGAGTACCTGCAGGAGTCAAAATCTACTATAAATACAGAAGTGAACTATCTACTCAAGATGGGTTGGTTTTCAGGAACGACCGGATTCTCATCCCTAATGCACTGCAGCGGTCCATGATTGACAAAGTGCATGTGAGTCACAATGGCATCGAATCGACGTTAAAGCTAGCACGAGAAAATATTTTCTGGCCGGGTATGAGCGCGCAAATTACAGATGTGGTAAAAGAATGTCCGGTATGCGCAAAATTTGCTCCATGCCAGCAGAAACCTCCTATGCAGAGCCATGCTATTCCAGTCTATCCTTGGCAGATAGTCTCAATGGATGTATTTTTTGCGTCTTATAAAGGCAAGAAACACCAGTTTCTCATCACAGTAGATCATTACTCAGATTATATTGAACTGGATATTCTCAAGGACATGTCAGCAAAAATCCTAGTCGAAACCTGCAAACGTAATTTCTCTCGTCACGGAATTCCACAGATTGTCAACACCGACAACGGAACAAATTTTGTGAATGAGGAGATGAAGAATATGGCTATCAGATGGAACTTCAAACATTCTACATCGTCTCCTCATCATCAACAAAGTAATGGTAAAGCAGAGGCAGCTGTTAAGATAGCGAAACGATTGATTCAGAAGGCAAATGAAACCGACCAGGATATTTGGTATGTATTGCTCCACTGGCGAAATATTCCGAACAAGATCGGAAGTAGTCCAGTAAGTAGATTGTTCTCACGCAACACTAGATGCGGGGTACCTGCTTCTTTCGAGAAATACGCACCTCGAATCGTACCGAACGTTCCCGAATCGATCCTAGAAAGCAAGAAAAAAGTGAAGTATTACTATGATCGCAAAACACGAAACTTACCGGAACTGGAAACAGGCTCGCCAGTTTACGTCCAGGCTCACCCCGAAAGCAACAAGTTTTGGATTCCAGCCACTGTACACGAGAAAATGAATAATCGCTCTTACGTGGTGAGCACAAATGGTTCCTGCTATCGTAGAGATTTGGTGAACATCAAACCGCGTAATGAACCAGCAACAAGCTCTCTCGTCTCGATTCCCGAAAGTTCACAACAAGACAATGTAAACACTGATTCAGTCGTTACTCCGAAAATGAGGACACAAATGGAACCGCAAGCAACCGCCGGGATGGATGTCATCGATGTCATCGAAGGAACAACACCAGCAACACCAATAACATCAAAGACTGCTATGCGAGCTGATGCACTTTCTGATGCACCGATGCGTAGATGTGGAAGTCACATTGACGATAGGGGCAAGTCAATTAGGCCAACTACAATTAACACACCCAAGAAGACCACAGATGCAACTAACAGACCAAAACGTGAAAAAAAGCTTCCGAGCAAATATGATGATTTCATAATGAAAGGTTAATTTTTTTATTTTATAAGAAAGGGAAGATGTTATATTAGTTTTAGTCATCTATTCATTTTGCAACACCCTTTTATTCACACTTCATATAATATTTGTATTCACCATATTCACCATATAACTAGACTGAAGTTCAGTTAAATAAAGCTCTTTGTATCGAACAGAAGCATCCCTCTCTTTGCTCTGAACCATATACAAAACAAATTCTGCTATTGAACTATTATCTATCTATATTATCGCACAGATTTGAGTCGAATCTCAAAACTTCGTAAAGTTTTGTACGCCTGGAAAACAGGTTTTCACAAAATTTTCTATGGCTGCGGAACTCCAAAGCAAACTTTGAAAAACTCTATCTTAAGGAAAATTTCCAAAATGTTTTTTATTGTTTCTTGTTCTTGTACTTGTGTCATTCATTTACAAATGTGGCCATTGACTCATTGGCAAATTTCATCATTGACAATCCGAATAAAATATTATTTAGAAAAATATTTTACAAAATGTTCCACAGTGATAGAAAACTGCAAAGAATGATCGAAAAAACCATAGCCTGTCTCTTGGAAATATTTTCTATCTCTTCTATTTTCAATGTGAAAATGTTCTTCAAAACATTTTTTATGGACGCCTGTGATTTTTTTTCATGATTTTTCCAGATATATACTTTATCTTAGACTTTTACAACGAACATTTTCGATTTTGCCAAAATTGGCGCTTAGCAAAGTATCACTAACTTTGCGCTACTAACCAATTTAGCGGTTAGCGGTTAGCTTTAGCTTCCGCTAAATTTTTGGTTACTTTAGCGGTTAGCGGTCATCGAAGCTAACGTTTTGAATTAGCGGACTAGCTGTTAGCGAAGCTAAAATTTCGGTTAGCGGTGCCCACCTCTGCGAGTTTCGTTCACCCTCTCGTAAAACTTGCGCGTGTCATTAACCCGGAATAGTTCTTCCAGCTCCTCGCGATCTCTGTCCTCCTTCTGGCGGTTTTTCCTCCTCAGGATCGTGCTCAACTCATTCCGCGCTCGTCGAGACATGGTCAAATTCTCTCACGTGGATATGCTTAGATAGTTTTTCCAAGCTCTTTTTTCCTCTCTATCGCTTATTGACATTCCTCGTCAAACCAATCATTTCGTGCACTCGAGGTTTTCACTCCTAGCACCACGATTGCGGCCTCGTTGACGGCCGAGCGTATCATACTCCATCCATTTTCGAGGGTCGAAGCATCTAGCTCCACAGTGGAAGGCAGAGCTTCAACCAGTGCGCGCGCGTAATTTTCGGCAACTGGCGGGTTGTTTAGCTGCCGAATGTTTAACCGAGAAGAGCGGCTTTGTCGCGAGGTATAAACCGTCGATAGTTTTGAGCGCACGTCCCAACAAACATTTTTTTATTAATAGCTTATTCAACCGTTGTATAGCTAATTACCGGGTAACAAGCGCTTGATAAGCCGTTATTCAACAAAAATGTTTGTTGGAGTGTACTGCTACTCCTAGTCGATATCCGCGTACGTTGGTGATGTCGATTTGTTTCGAAGTTCGTTGGTCAGGTGATCTCTAGGTGGCTTTATAGATATCTTTGTGGGGAAGAAAGCGCTTTTGATCACATCGAGAAGCTCCAAAGCTGATGCATCGCTGGCCGTTATCGTTCGTGTCGGTGTATAGGCTATATGGGTCACCGGTTTATACATTGCTTCTCTGTCAACCTGGGCGTTCATATCCACGATGACGATCTTGATATCCCGTCGTTAGCGGATCCTCCACACCTTCTCGCCTTTGCGACAGATCTCCTGCAGTGCCACGATGCCGAGCTTTCGAGGTTCTAACTGAACGAGCAGCACCCTATTCCCACCAACGAAATTTAGCGATCTGCAGTTCCAGGTACCAAGTTTCCATTCCATGTCCTTATTTCGTCGCCTTTGTCCTTGCCGAATGTTCCGAGAAGAATTCTCCTGACTCTTTTTAGTTTTAGTTTAATGAGTTTAGATAGGTAGCCGTGCTAGGGCTTATGCTACCAAGTCTCGTGATGGGGCTGCCATCTTACAGTTTCGAGACAACATTGTGCCTTCTTCCCTGTTGGTATATACGACCTTAGTTTCCACCAGGGTTGGTTACCCGATCTCCGCTAAGGTTGCTCGTATGCCGGCTGGTACCACGTGGAGTTATAGGGATAGGAGTTGCTAGATAAGAGTCCTACCGACGTAGCCTACCGACATTCGCCAAATGTACGAAAGGAATCTCTCCTAGCAGTGCCTGTAGGCTGTAGAACGTGATTCACTTCGCTTCGCATTCGCCTCTGCCACTTTTCGGTTTTAGTTTGTACTCCGCCAAATATCGCTCACAACACTTTCCGCGCGTATGTCCTCCGTGAGCAGCGCAGCGCCACGGCTTCAAGTCCATAAAGGACTACCGATCTAATAAGGGTCTTGTACATTATCAGCTCCGTACGGCGGCATATGCTTCTTGGTCGCAGCGGTTTGTGTTATGTGTCGCAAAGTTCCTGGCTAGGAATTGGCTACTCTTGGTAAAAATCGTGCCTCTCGTTTCGATACCCGCTTGTTGGATCACCCCGCCAAGAGCGATGTTGAACAGGATACAGGATAAAGCGTCATCTTGTCTCAACCTTTGCCGCGTCTCGAAGGCACTCGAGAGTGTCTCCGAGATGTAGCTCTGATCAGTCGCATCAGTTTATCCGGAAAACCGGATACGTTTTCTTCTAGTAGAAAACGTAACAAACCTAATGTTACAGTTTCTTTAGGTAATCAACATGTAGCAAAGTGTGATAGAGTTAAGGCCCGCGCAGAATTAGTACTTTATGGTAGCGTTTGCGTAGATCTGACAGATAATCTGTCAAATTGTATGGGAGAACTGTCAGATTAACGCAAACGCAACCGCAAAGTACCAATTCTGCGCGCTCCTTTAGAGATTTAGGGGTTATCCTTGACACAAAGCTAACGTTCATTGATCATTGTAACACAATCGTTAATAGAGCTAATATCGTTTTTGCTATAGCTTTCAGGACCCATACACGATTAAAACATTATACGTTGCATATGTTAGATCAATATTAGAATATTGCAGTATAATATGGTCTTCTTTTACAATCACACATGAAGAAAGAATATAGTCAGTAAAAAACAGTTTTTATTGTATGCACTGCGTAGGGTAGGTTGGACTCAATTTCCCGTTATCATCTTATAAAGATCGATGTATGCTTTTTAATATTCAAACATTTAAGACATGGCGAAATTTGCAATGACAGCTTTTATAAAGAATATCATTTCGCGTCAAATCGATTACATTAATTTTAATTTGGAGGACGGGCAAGTCCATATATCTGGACAAATAAATAAATAAATAAATGGAAATCTTATCAAAATTAAATTTTTATGTACCAATGCGGCATTCAAGACATCGACAAATATTTGTGTTTTATAATTATAGAACAAACTATGCAAAATTTGTACTCATTAATCAAATGATGGCAGTTTACAATAAACATTGCAACACTATAGACTTCACAATGTCTTAGATAATATTTATTACGGTTCATGTAATAGGCTATAAATACATATGATAAGAATGTAATTTCAAACACTTATTATTAAAAATATTAAAAATGTTAAAAAATACAAAACGAATAAAACATACCCATCCGAATTCAACCCTGATGAAACTCACTTGTGCCTCTCGCCAGAGATTTCATTCGCTACGTGTTGCTCTGGCTCTCCGTCTTATCATAACACCACGCTTTTCCACCCACTATAACTGAACTACACTAGTAGCTTCCACGGCAACCAGATCAGAAAATTGTCACCCACCGGGAGCTGTTTATCGCTCCGAGAGGGCTGTATTTACATGGAGAAAGAAAGCTCTTTCTCGGACGATCCTAGCAATTACCAGTGTGGAAAATGAGATAAAACATCGGAAATTTTCACAACATCCTTCATTCTGTGTGTCGAAATTAATGAAAGCGGATGTCCAGTGATCAAAGTAGTGTTTCGCGAAAAGATTTTTATAGAAGAAATTAAAGGATATAGCTTGTGTGGCCCCATCCCTTAACCTTATCATAAGTGTTAGTAGAAATGCATTGTAACGAAAAGGAGTAAAGGCTAATCTGGGATTGATTCTTCCAAGTGCTGTAAAGAACGAAAATAACTAATCACTGACAGGGATTCACTTTATCTTAAAGATGAATGCATAGAGTTGTGACAACAAATACTCTATTGTGCAAATTGAACAGTGAATGAAGCATCCAACCACTGTCGAAAAAGAAAAAGAACAAAACTTTTAGGTGATACGCTTCACTGGAAGAGAAATGGATAGCGAATAGGCTTAACAAAGCCCAACCTGCAATGATTGTGCCTTACGGAGAATGGAAACTGACAGCTTATTGCTCTTACTTCCGGTTTCCAAACACTCGACGGCACAGCTGGTTCGGAAAAAAATGTTTGTTAAGCTCCTTGAGCTGTCCGTTCCATGATTTTGGGACTTTTTTTGCTTTCGCTGTTTGCAATTTGTGAATGACATTAATACTACCGTATTAGCTTCCCACGCCAGAAAAAAATATGCTGATAAATTTAAATATTTTTGTGCTGTGCGAAAAATACGATAGCGATAGGATACAGTATAGAGTAAGCGGATGCAGCAAAACGATGGAAAACCAAAGAAGAAAAAATAGAAACAAAACGAATTCGATTCATATTACTGTTCATCATTATTAAAACTCTAGATATATCGCTCACTCAAAAAGAAGACGGTCTTATTTTAATGCTAAAATAATAACCTCTCAAAATTTCACCATTATATGAACCGCATAATACTAACCTCTACGTGTAATTGTTTTTTGTCATACATACAATCTTTCAAGTTTACTATGCAGAAAAACTTTCAGATTTACTGTACAGTTATTGGAATTCAGCAGACATTTTTGATTTACAACAAATTTGAAGTCGCTGGGTTCATTTAAAATTTATAAAGGCTTTAATGCGACAATAGCCATTAACTTCAATTTAATTATGGTCATACGTAAAACTAAACGAACGATTCACATAAAATATTTATAGCAGGTTGTAGACCCCTAATAAAACTGTTCATAAAGCCGAATTATGTAAATGCCTCTTCATTATAAAAATGCTTTTATGATTTCTGTGAGGAATCTAATAAAGTCATTTTGTATCACAGCAGTAAAATGTGGTAAAATCATATACAAGTTTTATTGTAGTTGCTTGTATTACCACAATATAAAATTGATAGCAATATAAAATTGATTTTATTATAATTGCTTGTTCAACTACAATAAATTTCTTTTTACAATCCGCTTGAAATGGCAAAGCAAATTTATTGCTGCTATTATCATGAGTAACTAGCTTGAGTCAATCACAATAAATCGACGTCGGCGTAAATAAATGTTAATTTAAATGTCAGGTAGTCCGGACAAGCTATTCCGGATTTTCGTTCACCTTCTGCGGAAACTAAAGCATTATGTGGAACAACATGTTACACGCACTATAACTGTAACATGTAAATTTAAACTTATAAATTTTGCATTTCTACATGTGACACTACCTATATCTCTTTCTCTCTACCAATATATTCTTGATGCGGTGTTGTTCTGGATTTCACGAGAGGAAAAAGGAAGGAAAGTATTTTTGCTTTTTTTCATCACGCACACATTGACAATTTGGAACGAAATTTTCTAAAAAACTAACAAAAACTGTGTCGTGTTTCGTGAATATCTAGTGATAAACCTATAATAAGTAGCAACTGTTGTTGTCAACAGTCCGGATGTCGCCGGCTAACCTGTGTCTCCAAAAGAAGCACTACGTTTCGCAGACGTACAGCAATACGGATTTAACGTTTGAATTTAAAATTCCGGTTTCCGCAGATCGAGTGATCTGCTTTGAGTGCCAAATCTTTTGCAGACTTGCAAATGCACCCCTGGTCTTTCTGATCCTGAGCTAAGGCTTCCATTTGCTAAACCTGTTGTCCTACTACTGCGAAGGTGGTGAAATCGTCCGCGTAAACTACCGTAGACTTAGTCTTAGCTACACCTGGGAGCTTTCTGAGAGATCATATAACTTATCCAGCATAACATTTTGGCGTTATGTTATGCGAGTAAGACAATCTCGTCGGTTAGTTCAAGGTCATTTAGCTGCCCCATCGTTAGAGGTTTCCAAGGCAATTCTCGATTTGGTCTACTGTCAGTAGCTCCGAGCTCATCCATGACAACGAGAAACAGCAGCGGTGATAATATGCAGCCTCGTCTCACATCAGCACTCAGTAATCCTTATAGGGTCGTACTAAACGTCGTTGTACGGCACTTTGCACAAAAAGGCCTCGTACTCAACATCGACGAGTTGTACTAGCTTATCTGGGACTCCTCTACGCCTAAGTGCCCCCAGATAGTTTTGTGGTTGAATCGGTAAAATGATTTTTTAAAGTCTGCGAAGAAGCAGAAGAGAACCCTGAAATTCATTGATCTGCTCCAACGCAGAGCGTTGCGATCTACACACGATCGGCCAGCACGGAATCCAGCTTGCTGTCAGCAGAGAGTAACGTCGACCTTTTCCTGGATCCGGTTAAGGATTTTCTTGCAGAGTACTTTAAGAGTAATACAGAACCACGCTTATTACCGCGTTTAGTAAGGTTGCCTTTTTCAGGGACCTTGACCGATATTACCTGCATTCAGTGTACCGAAAAACTTGCAGTTTCTCATAATATACTATATTGCTGAACAGCTGATGCATCATCTGAGTTGTCTATCCCTGGTGCTCTATTAGATTTCATACTTCTGATTGCTATTTGATTGTGAAACAGCTCTCTCGAGTCCGGTATATTGTTGACGGGCAGCTGCCTTAAGGCCCAATTTGACACACATGGAAAATCTGTTAGAATAACGCGTTGACGCACCATTCTGTTTGGCCTGGCTGTTGGCACTCTCTCAATGCTGGTTTTCACCTCTCTTCGCTCGACGATCTTCCTTCAAGTTTCATCCGAGGCATATTTCACCAACAGGCAGCTCCAACGCTCGGTAATTAAGTTGTTCGACTCACCTTAGTCTTAGTCCCCGTCATTCTACACCAGCGACGTGCAAGCGTATCTCAGTGGCAACAAGGTGATGGTCGGTTGGATCGGCAACGGAATATCGACACTGTGCTTTTTGCGTACATCGAAAAGGCTGCTTCTCCATTTTCGGCTGATAGTTATGAATAAGATCAATTTGGTTTTCTGTTCAGTCGTCGCGGGAAACCCATGTGACCTTATGTACTGGTCTATGGGGAAAGAGAGATCAACCAATGCCCATGTGGTTATTACCACGGAACTCTGTAAAAAGCTCCCCGTTTTTGCTCATCTCTTCTAGGCCGTGGCGTACCATGACGTGCTCTGCGTTATTTAAGCACTTTTTCGCGCTGAAGTCGCCCAAGTGGATTTAAATGTTTCCCTTCGGAGTTTACTCAACTATACTGGCTATAGAAACTCTTTTTCTCCTGCAAGCCCAGAATAACGAGATGAAAATGCTACTCTCTCTCTCTCTCTCTCTCTCTCTCTCTCTCTCTCTCTCTCTCTCTCTCTCTCTCTCTCTCTCTCTCTCTCTCTCTCTCTCTCTCTCTCTCTCGAGTAGCATTTTCATCTCGTATGACTTCCTCGTAGAGCAAGACTTGCTCTGACGATGTCAGTATGCGGGTAATGGACCTTGCTTAGCTACATACTTACTTAATTGGCCTAACGTCTTATGACAAGGTCTGCGCAGTATAATTTATGCATCTATTTCGGTCATGCCAGCCAGGTCTCTAGTTCTACGGGCACACAGTGCTCCCCAGATATCGCTTCACCTGGTCTTGCCACTTCGCTCGCTGTGCCAATCTTCGACTTGTTCCTACCGGATTCGATGCGAAAACCATTTTTGCAGGATAGTTGTCTGCTATTCTAGCAACATGTCCTGCCTAACATATCCGTCCAGCTTTAACCACTTTCTGAATTCTGGGTTCGCGTAAAGACGCGCGAACTCATGGTTCATTCTTCGCCTCCATACACCGTTCTCTTGCACACCGCCAAAGATAGTTCTTAGTACCCGTCGTTCGAAAACTCTGAGTGCTAGTAGGTCCTCTTCTAGCAGTATCTCCGTTTCATGCCCGTAGAGGATAACCAGTCTAATTAGCGTTTTGTACAGTGTGCACGGACGCTCAGATTGTTCGACCGCAAGTTCTTGCGGAGATCATAGTAGGCCCTAGCCCCTAGGTTCGGGTTCTAGCTTCCCTTGTAAGTTGAGTCGACTGTGCTTTCATGCTAAACCCAAGTAACCAAGAGTTCGAATAATGGTGTCTAACGAGGGTTAAACAGCTTTATGTATATTAATCTATAACTTGCTAAGCTGTTTTGTGTTCGCTGCATAGAACGCTAAGCAACTTTGAAATGAACTGTCAAAAATCAATAAAAAACTAAAATTTAGCAGCATTTCTATGTTCTATTTTTATACGTCTACCTAGCTTCTATATTCGTTGCATTTGCCTGATATTGTGTTTGAACCCGGGTGTTCCGCGTTGTAAACCTATCCCGATCCCATGCGTCACTTTTGTCGTATACAAGCGATGTGAAATTTACCAATGAGTTGTTCTTAAGTAGAAATTCGTTTTAGAACTTGCAGCAGCTTTATGCAGCGCGAGTTAATTATAGAACAAAAAGTTTGGAGCCTAGTAGTGAGATACCGACAGCATAAGCGTGTAGGGCGCTATATCTCTGCATATTAGCGTTGGTAAGAGGAAATGCTTATCAACTTAGGGACTATATTGACTCATTTCATTATCCCTGATTTCCCTGATCGCGGATAAGATCAAGTTGTTTCGTGGTTTTTGAGCCGTAAATCTCGCATGTGCATAGTATTTTTCGATATAAATTAAATTATGGTTGTATATGAGCACCATTGGCATTATATTAAATTTGTTAAAAAGGTATTTTTTATATCTTAATTTTCGTAGTTACTGGCTTTACAAGAAAATTTTCGTATATCCAGGTTAGTCTCATATGACTGATGCTTACATACTTACATTATCCATCTAGCTCCGCCCATCTACTAACAACAATTCCTTTCCCGAAATACTTATGAAGATGCAGAGGATTCCCTGGTCTTTAGTAGCAACAAGTATTGGACTAACATTCCTTTCCATCCCACCAGGACCCGCATTCGGACGTGGCCGGCGTCGGTATTGATCAGCATGCAGGGACCTGATAATGTTGCACAATGAAAAATAGCCTGCTGTCCCAAGTATGCTTTTCCAACCATCATTTTGCAATTTTCATCGGTCCTGGTCAATAACGGAGTAGCAGCACACGGGCGGTATCCTATGCTTATGCTAGTAGTGAGATACCGACAGCATATGCTACACAACACAACACAATAATGAAGAACATTGCATTCTAATTTATATTTGTAATTAGAAATATGCGAGGATTAAATTTATTCGAGTGAAATAAAAATAATTAATCTCAAATAGTTTTAGGTTCTGCGGGTTTGATCAACAGAAATTTAAACAAAAAAGCAGCACACAGAACTTGTTAGCAACTAAAGTTACTTCAGAACTTCATGTAGCATCCTAATAGCTTTGAAGTATCTATGAAGTACTCACAGCACGTCTTAGATCATTTAGTTCCACGCATACTTGATATACACTACTAATCAGCAAGAAAGTTCCACGGAACTGAATTTGAACTAATTGTGAACTTTCGAGTTCGCGTGTCAAGTAATATTCGAACTTTTGGTTGCTTGGGAAGGTCGTTGAAACTTGGTAATTATTCGGATACAGCAGGT
Source organism: Sabethes cyaneus (assembly GCF_943734655.1). Taxonomy (NCBI): domain Eukaryota; kingdom Metazoa; phylum Arthropoda; class Insecta; order Diptera; family Culicidae; genus Sabethes; species Sabethes cyaneus. The sequence continues at coordinate 74,733,256 of NC_071355.1, read as the reverse complement.
TGTTAGCCTAAGGTGCCTATCCCGCTGATGGGACTATCATCTTAGATGTTGTGGGCGGTAACCGCTGTTCCCCCTTCCCTATCTGCGTACGATAATCAAGGTTGCATACCGAATGTCGGCATCACGGGAAGACATGAATAGGAGTTAGTGGACAGAAGTGGTAGTTTTGCACACGCTCACTCTTTGCCAGCCTTATAAGGGTACACCGTGCATAAAATAGTTGGCTGTTTATTGCTCAGCATCTTTTGCAACGGGTGTTTTCCTACTTATTTGCTATCAAAATTCCGTTTTCGCTTAAGCTCCTTCTTTCGACTGCGGTTACATCCTTCCTTTTCAGTTTGCCCGGCGATAGTTAATGGTATTACTCAATTGGCCTTAACTCCTGGAATTGGCCGGATTCCACCTTTTGAGAACTACAGCAGCACATTGTCGTTGTACCACATTGTCACTTGTACGCTTGTACCTTTTGTACCACATTGCCGTTGTCGGACCAGAAAAGGCCAACAGCCACATTCTCGAGTACTTCAATCTCCTTTCTTATTCTGCAGTCTTCCGCGATACTCTACCAATCGAAAAAAATATGAAATTCTAGGGCAGGATTTTGTTCAAAGGCTGTCTTCCAAAACGACGCAATCCTATTTCATCAGCAAATGTTCGTAGAGCACCTTTGAGTGTTTAATTTGACGCCAGATTTTGCCTCACGTTACAGCCTAGTGAAACTTGTGCCTTGAACCTTGTCACACCAGTTCTCGTCTTTGATTTTTGGACATCTGGCTGTGAAACTGACTGGAGAGTTTCGCTGCTTTTCTTCATGACATCTTTTGTCGCAGGACAACGTATACCGTGAATTTGAGAAAATTCAACAGTTCAGCCAATTCACTAGTGGATAATTCAGGATTTTCATTGCAAACGTGCAGAATCGATCCGTCATGCGTTTGCTACGGTAAAGTTATGATGTAAACTTGTAAACAAACGTCTACCGTACAGAGTCCGGCATTCGAAATGTAACTAACTTCAGACCGTTGGTTGCTGCACACTGAGAAAACTTCTCATATAGTTTCTATGTTTTCCACACATACAGTTTTGCAATGTACCCAATAAATGATATTGAGATGAGAGACAAACATCTTTATATGCAGAACAATATAGTAACAGAAACATCGTATATAATAGCGAGAAAAATTCATGTGTGAGTTTACAGGTGATCGTATTGAAATTCTGTGCGCATGAGATCTCAATGAGTTTTTTGACGTTTTCAAAGCAGCAATAAGTTAGTTACAGCCTCTCTGCGAAGGAGTTGCTTTGTTTGGCCGAAAGCGTTCAATTCCCGTACATCGTCTTTTTTGACAAGAAAGATTTCATAAGTCAGCAATTCGTAAACTCTTCAAATGATAGAGTTTATACGACTGAACTATTCAAAAAGTATTCTGGAGGTTGCTTTGCAACCGTGGGCAGACAAACATTTCATTCTCAGATCATGGACGTTTTAAGAAGTTTCAACACCGTCTCTTCTTCTTCTTCTTACTTCTGGTGTATGACAGCCCTTTGGCCATTCACATATGACGTATGGTACGTCAAAAAATGGCAAACACCAATAACGGCTGAAAAACAACGTTTCGAACTTAATTCCGACCACACATAAAAAAACAAAGCCATCGGTACAAACGTCCTTCAGAACTTGACCCTTCTTTATTGACAGACTTCGCAGCTGGTTATTAAGAGTACAGGCCATGGTCAATGTAAAAAATGGTTATATCGAGCCCAAGTAAATTTATTTGAAAAATTACTTTGAATTATTTATTTTTTGTATTATTCTAGTACTTCTGTTGTCTTATTTTTTACTACCGTCATCCGGGGATACTTGCAACACTTTTGCGCATCGCGCTTTTGACAGCTCTAACGCATTTGTTTGTTAACATAGCCATTTGCAGTCAATGGGGTTTTAAAGAAGGGACGTTTACCTATTGTTTAGTTAAGTTTGATCCATTATATCATTGATTTGCTTGTTTTTATACGATTGGAAAGTAATTTCATTTTCAGAGTAGGAAAACTGAATGCGCAAAGTTGTATCAGTGCATTGACATGAAATTATTTTTATCGTTTGGTTCCTGTACACAATTAGTACATCATATAAGCTAACAAATGACAACTTTGAGATTTATTTATATTTTGAACTTGGGGAAGACGATGAATTCGTGTTGTTACTTCCAATATGGCGCGGCTTGCAGCACTTGTAAAATAGATAATTAGAGTAATAGACAGTATGTAAACAGTATGTTTGCATCTGTACGATGTTATTTTGTCTACTGCCATCTCCTGAAAAATTAAAATTGTGAAAAATTCCACGTGCCTTGAAACGGCAAATTGAAGTTTGCCGACATGTTGAATTTTCACCGAATATCTTTAAAAAAGCGATAGACAAAATTGGGAAACAAAACATTCCTCCAGTATCACTGGTTTTACTAGAAATATACGCAAAATATCTTAAAATGCTAATTCGCGGTTTGAAATCAAATTTCAAATCATAAGAAACGCAAAATCATAAAAGTGTTGCAAGTAACCCCATTTCCTGGGTAACTTGCAACACCCCTATTTTCGGTTCATTCTACAGGCTCATTTAGCTGATAATTTTTCTCATAATGACCACTATACAAGTTTTGGCTACTTACACTTGGATTGAACGGTACACTTCGAAAGTTATACCAAGTCAAAGTTTAAAAGTGTTGCAAGTATCCCCGGATGACGGTATTTCAGATGTGGAATGATGCATTTTTTTTAATACTGTTTTTGTTCTTGTTATGTAGTTCTCACTAATTTCCGACCCCATATAGCCCTAGCTGTGCTGGCGGCCGGCCAAATGGAATTAAATAAAAAAAACTTATTTCCGACAACATTTAAGGATATTTAATTTAGGAAGGGAATGTTTGTGACATTGACCAGCTACATGCAGGGACGATTGAATGAAGTTTTTCGTATCGAAATAGGTATTTTTACGTGTGTTTTGTTCGAATTTCTCTACTAGGTATATGTCATATACCATTACCATTACCTTCGAGTTTGCACTCCTGAGACATGGATTGGCAATGACATGCATGCATTATATTACGGATTTTTGCATTCAATCGCATTCTAACATGTATTCTAAATGCCGGTCGACAACGACTGTGTACGTTGACTAGGTCGGCGCTTCGTGAACATTCAGAATTGAACTTAAAAGAAATCCATCCCAAAGGGAAGCTTTCCTATGAATCACGTTTATATTCGGAGTGGTCGTGCAATTGTATCTCCGAACTCATGAGTTTCAATATATGCTTGTATATTGAAACATGATGAGTTTCAACCGAAAAAAAACTGCTTTTTAATCCGTCTCACGTTATTCTCACTAGTAGAGATGTCAAATTTCGCGACATATCTTACAGGAAAACTTTTTGAAAAGGACGGGAGCTATTAACTAATCGACCGAATTTACCGTTTCGGAAATAAAGAGTTTCCAGCGCCGCTTCGGTGCTATAATAATCTAAATCGAAATCTCATCAAACAATCTGGAAGATAAAATCCGAGAAGAAATAATAGCAGAGGCAAGTTTAACCACTAGATATGCAACGTACGACTCTCGGTGGTTCAACTTTTGCACCGAAACGAACGAAACTAGCGCTAACAATACTGAAATGATCCGGCCTCATGGCAAATATTTCCGCGGGTAAATACACTCTCCGTTTCACATTAGGAATCACTTCCTACGCGACAATGGAAGCGCAATTTTGATGCATTGCCATCCCGTCGTCACATTTATCTATGTACAGTTCTCTGGCAGTACTGGAGCACGTCGGTTAGGTCAGAGCCTGATATGTTCAAAACACCGTCACTGCTGCTAGGCTAGGATATGTTTGATTGGAAAGAAAGTCGATTGACGGTTTTTCCATCGCGTCTCGTGACGACATGATTCCTATGTACTGCCCGTATTGACGGAATGCAAAAGGTGATTGAAGCCAATGATAAACTTTCATAGGCATTTCAATTGAAAACTGCTCTTTCACTCTGCTTCTCTGCTTTTGTGGTACTACAGAAAATTAATATTATCTGCCTACACAGCAATTCGATGAAAAAAGAGGACTACCGACGTTTGAAAGTGCTCCGATTTTGTTCAAATTATGGATACTTGAAACGGATGTTTGTACTTCTTTTTTTGCCAAAAATATCCGTTCCATTGTAGGTCAAATCAAAGCACCATACCTCTCAATTGAAGTTCTGCAACCTTATTTGTTTCAAAAATTGGAACTAAATGGAACGAATGCCAATCACTTTCGTTCGAAAAGCCAATCCGTTCGAAATACAGAATATGGATGCAAGTATTTTACAGAAAGAAAATTATTGTCAATCGGCTTTCCTGTCACAGGAAACAACTAAATAATTTTGCTAGGTATTGAGATTGAATAACTGCAAAATTTCAATGGTGGTTGATTTTTTCCATCTATCATATCAATATTCACCATAAAATTTAATGCGCATATGTTGCAAACGAACTAAGATTACTCAAAATTAATAATTATTCTATGGGATATTTTATTGGTTGCTATAAACTAAACCGAACTTTAACTTTTCTGCTCACGGATGTTTTTTCAAGTTGACAAAGCTGGCGAACTGATTTAGATTTAGCAGAGCGAAAAGCGAAAAGTTTTATTAAATTATGGCGGCGGCTGTCAAGCAGCGAAAGCTTGACCGGTTTTATTGCTGCTTCCAGCAGAGCGTAATATGTTTCTTATAGAGGTTATGAAAACATTCTGAGGAGTGGGCCACTTTGTTAGAAGGCAGCTTTATTGCGGTCATCAGAAAGCTCTAGTGGCGCTCATAGTTTCATTAGAGGTTTTATAAAATTAGTCATGAAAACCACTATAGGAACGTAATAAAACATAGAATTGTTACTTGGGATTGGTACTGAAAGGTCAAAAATTATCAGTCAGATAACCAGTCCGGTTGCAATAAGATATGAAATACTTGCCGGAGTATGCAGGTTGGGAGAATTTCTCCCGACATTCGACCTTTGCACCAGGATGACTTAGATGGCAGGAATCAATGAAAAGCTGCTGATGTTAGGCACTGGCGTGTAGCTCAACTGAGCCGGAGCCTGAGTTTGAGAGTTTCCTGTACTGTAGGTGACAATTTTTGTCGATGAGAATCGCTGGCTAAACCTTGTTCTCGTCGAAACTGCACTTTTAATTCAAACGAGGTATTTTTGAGAGCCCCGATTGGTAATTCCTACCTCGATAGTCAATAAATTCACGTAAGTACACTCCATTAGGCCACGAAGTTTTACCCCTAGTAGTATTCTGTTATCTGTCAGCCCGTGGACATGACTCCTGAGCTGGCGACAGTGTTCGTCTTTCTCAGTTTTCTACCTTTCAAAATAATTCATTCATGAATTGCAGTGCTGAATGATTGCTCGACTAACCTGTGAGTCAATTTTCTTGCTGTTGACTGATATTTTAGATCTCAAAGTTTAATTTCTTAAACTGTTTGCATTTTAAAATCAACCAAAACCTGACTTAAGGAAATTAATTAAAACTTCGGAACAATGTTTTATTTAATTGTAATTTTGTTTACAGTAATCCACAGTTCAAAATGAATGAATGATTCACACTGGATTTCATTCACTATACTTGAGAATCAATGAATGTAGAGAACAACACGAACATGAACGCCAGTGATTCGCTCGAATCATTAGTTTCAGGTCGCCAATGAGTTCATTTCATCTGTACTAGAAACAGCAAAAATGAGCAGTATATTGTATCAATTTAGGCGTATTGCATAAATTGAATATAAGATTTCTAAGAACTGTTCCAGATGAATAACTTTGTCGCAAAACTTCTTTCACTTGATAAATTTCAAGATTTTCACCGGCTCAGAGCACTGCACTCTGATGGACTCCACTCTTACCTTAGCGTTTATCTCCAGCAAGAAGGCAGTACGTATTACAGTTCGCTCTATAGTACCACCTCGGTAATCCGACAAATGCATGACCTGATTATCGAATCTTAAAAAACTCCGGAAAAGTTTGAAAAAATTTGTCGTAAATACGTAGTAAATTTGTTTTATACTCAGCAATACTCAATTTAATCAAATAAATGCTTTATGTGCTTAGTTAGTTTTGAAATAAGCGCAAGCACATCAGTCTATTTAGAAGAGCGATGAAAAAATTGAGGGCCAGGCAAAGAAAGAAGTATCATCGTGACTCTAATGGAGACTTCCTATGTAGGAAGTGTTGCATTGAAAGAAGCTAAATACTATGCTTTATGGTTCGAAATTTTCCCGATTAGTCAGATCCGGATTATTGAGCGGTCGGATTACTGGGTGTCAATTAGGCGAGGGGATACTGTATTTTCACCACGATCAATCAACAACAGACGCAATACTAAGTATTGTCAATAGCTTTGTGATGAAATGCAGCTAAATTTAGCGAAGTACAACTGCGCTTGAATACGGTGAAATATCAATTGCACTTCAACTTATCGCACTCAATACTGCTATGAAACTACCAACGGTATGTATTATGTATGTATGTATATTTTTGGGACAAACCTAACTCAACAAACAAACTGACAAACCTAAAAAATTTGGATTTAAAATTTTGCGAAAAGAATTAAGTACACAAAATTTAAACAACATTGAAACACTTTTAAATTTTAGCAGTACCATTTTTCATGGAAACGCTGAGGAAGGAAAAATTAATTCAAACAAGTGTTGAATTTAATATTCCACTATTAATTACTTTATCCATACTTAAAATGATTACTATTTTATTGGCCGGTAATTTATTGACAAAGTTCAGGTCAATAAGCCGAAAATAATCGTAAAAAAGATTAATTTTCTATCATAAAACTCGCTGCTGAAAAATTGTTAAAAACACATAAATCGAGTTTAATCATTCAAGTATCCCGCATACATTGTTTCATTCAATTGTTTCTTTTTACATTTTCATGCGTTCAAAGGATTAAATCAACGCCAGACCGCAAACCACCCATTAGCGAACAAAACAGCCAACCAACTAGCCGAACCACCCCGCAGTCAACTCATTGTTCTACCAAAATTTATTGTTTCATCCTTACACATATGCAGCCGACTTTCCGAATAATGCTTACTTTATTATTTACGTTTTGTCCTTTCTCATTCCATTATCTACCATCACTTGACCGATGAAAACACATGTTCATCACACGAACCCCACTGCCACTGCCACAAACCCCACCAACCAGATGACATCCAGCACTACACGGCAGACGACTGCCAGGTAACGCCCGTTATCCACGTGCTCCAGTATCCGGGATGCGTCCCGAAGCCGATCCCATCGTTTGCGTGTGTTGGCCGCTGTGCCAGCTACATTCAGGTGTCGGGCAGCAAGATCTGGCAGATGGAACGGTCCTGCATGTGCTGCCAGGAGTCGGGCGAACGGGAGGCCTCCGTTTCCCTGTTCTGTCCGAAGGCGAAAGTCGGCGAGAAAAAGTTCAAAAAAGTACATCCATATGTGCACTCACTATCAGAAACGGTCGTCCTATCTGTATGCTAAGATGTAAAAGCAAGCAACGCAATATAGAAGTGCCACTGTACTATTTTGCTCCCGGCGATATTCTATGTTGTGCTGATCAAGCTTTCTCTGCTTCTGTGTTCTTGTCCTTCTACTATGTGTGTTGGTCCATTTTTAGTACCATAAATTAATGAATGGCTGCATGTGCATAACTGTGAGGATAGCTATTACTAGCAATAGCAATACCCCCACCAGGAATCAGTAGGGGAACAGCTGAACAGTGAGAGTACGTGAATCGCCTTAATATCTTATTATAAAATTTTAATATCTAGATCTGGATTGAAACACGTACTTAAAAATATACTGAAGAGTACTCCAGACGTTAATTAAGAAATTGATTGCATGAATATTTCCACCGTCAAACGCTACCAATCTAGCGGGACGTTTTCTCACTGTGAATTTCTACATGTAACCTACTTATCAGGACATCACGGAGGCATCTCGTGACAATGGCAATGATAGCATAATGGCGTAATGCATTGCTAAGTACTTTGCCAAGTACTTTAGTGTTGCACTCTGTGCGCAGTAAAATCAACCGGAAAAAGAAATTCCGCAGTTTGCTGTCTATTTTAAATTTTTAATTTTTATTTGCATTATATGTTTACAACCGAACTGTTCTATAGAAGGAATATATGGTTAATTTATAGCAATGCACGCAAAACTAACTAATATGTAAATAATTATGCACCAACATTGCTGGCTGGAGTAATATCTTACCAAAAATATTTCAAGAATTTTTAAACATAATACCTACTTATTCCGTTTATTAACAGATGGCGTACTCGTTTAATTTGAAGGAAGTATCATTCATAATACCGTGGGTTTACGGTAGGTGGTACGCTGCACTGTTCGTTCCAAAGTTTCCAAGAAGTTTCGTATCTAAGCTGATCTAAACCGTATTTAGCCTCGTGTCATCTCTAGGTAGTGGAGATTTCTAGATTAAATGCATCTCTAAATTTCGCTACTGACTACAGTGACTCGTTGTGGTTGGTAACGATGTTGACGTTACATTTTGGCTTACAACGCATTAAACTGCATCGCGATTCGTCAAGCCTTTGGTTTTAGTCGTCAAGTACCAACCACGATAGTCCTCAATCCTCTTCTTCAGCTTTAGCAACCGGGATGGATTGCGCCGTATCGAGAAGCCATCTCTTCACCACTCGGTCCAAGGGTACCTGTTGAAGCCATCTAGCACGGTATCCTCGCAAAGTGGTCAACTTACCTAAATCCTCTGTGTGGCTCAAAATAACTTCAGATTTCACACGACTTATGGTGGTCTTGATTGGTCGCGTAACTTTATTCGAGCAGATATCTTCCGTTCGTGAATGATTTGCCAAAGCTGTTTGGTTTATTTCGTTGTTTTCCATCGGTATCTGTTCTCCCCAAGTTGTGCTAATCAATGACACCCGAGGAAGCTGCTCTACCCAGAACCATAACTAATAATCTGCCTATCAACCAATAAACGTCACCGACTGTGCTTCCTCATGCGATGAATGGCATGACCCAAAAATCAGAGAATATCACCAGCATCAGCTAGCATTGAATCCAGGCGTTCGGGCGGGATTGGGGTGCGATGTGGTTACGCATACCATACGGCCATGAATGCCGGTTTTCATAACTGTTTTCTGTTGACCGTATCGCACGCTGCCTTGAAGTCTATGTAAATGCGATAAGTGGACTGTACTCATGACACATTTTGGATATAGTAATGCTACAATCATTGCACCACTCCAGCTTGCCGCCCTTCTTGAGTATGAGACAGACGACTTCCTCTAACCTCTCTTCCGGTAATTATGGCCTCTCCCACATCTTGGAAATAATGCAGCACAGGGTTCCAGCATGTGTTAATTTACCATGCTTGTACAGTTCATTTGGCAATCCTTCCCTACAGCCGGCTGTGTTGTTCTTCAAGCTACCAATCCCCCGGTAGATCTCGGGGAAGACAAAAGCTGATACCACTGATTCCAATACAACAGTTTTATTTCCATTACTGCTGAATGCATTGCCATTCAGATGTTCAAGGAAGTGTTGCTTTCATCTGTCGAGCACATTGCTTTCATTTATGGTCGGGTTTCCTTAGGCATCCCTTTATTCGTTGACTCCAGGTGCATAACTCGTGTACAATCATTTGACCTTTTCGTTAAAGTACCGATTATTATTGACACGAGAAAATTTTGCCAACTTTTCACGATCACGATCGTCCTGTCGGCACTTCTTACATTACTACTTCCAGCACTACATAACTTTACCGTCGTGATTTCAACAGCTTCAAGCTACTGCGCGTTGCCCACGGTACATTGGGGGTTCTCAGCTGCTAGTTGCTGAACTACAGGGCATATCACCATGAAATATTAGTTCGAGTCGTTAGCCGTTGAGCAAAAAACACTCGCCCCGATGCGATGTAAGTAACTACCGCAAACATGCTTCAGCTGAACATAGAACGTTTCCGATCGGGCAGCGTATAGCGATGATTATAGAAACGACCTTTAAAGCCCAGATAGCTGCTCATCGTCAGTTTAGACCCGAGGTGGCTCATGCTCAAGCAACCGTCTCCGTTCAACTAGATCTTGGGCCGCTTATCGCCAATTTCCCAATCGCCTCCGAAGTGGCAAAGCACTTTCGACTCTGTCGAGCCATCCTACACGTTAAGCCCTCTGTTCCTGGTGCCGGAGGGTTGTTCAAGAGAACTATTTCCTCGCATTGTCGTCCAGCGTTCTTTAGACGTATCCGGTCCACCGTAGCCTACCGACTTTCGCCAGATGTTCCGTTCGAACACGGCAAGGGCGCGTATGTTCTCCGTCAAGGCTTTAAGTTCATAAAGAACTACCGAACAGATAAGGGTTTTGTACATTGTCAGCTTCGAATGGCAACATAGCCTTTTTGATCGTAGCCACAGGAACTTCTTACTAGTGTTGTTGTCTAGGGTTACCAGCAATGCCAAATACACGCACTCATTTACCATTTCTAGTTCGTCGCCGTCAACTGTTACCGTCCATGGAAGGCACGCATTCGTTTCCTTCGTGCCTTTTCCTTTTATGTATATAGGGCACGGGAGGGTATTTTCGGCCCATTAGGCATCTATTTTTATAAACCTGCTGAAGATACCCTCCCGTACCCTATTCGGTCTTCGACTCATTTAGTTTTATCCCTATGCACCTAGACTCCGCAGGCGTCGATTCACTCCGCCTTCGCAAAATTGCTGGTTATAATATCAAAGTTATCTGTAAATCCTTGGCTTGGTGAAAATCGTCCCTCTCATTTCGATACTCGCTCGTCGAATCACCCCCTCGAGAGCGATGTTGAACAGCCTGCAGGATAAGCCGCCACCTTATCTCAACCCTCGCCGCGTCTCGAAGGGACTCAGGAGTGTCCCCGAGATGTGAACGAAATACATCACTCGATCCAAGCTTTGATCAGTCGCGTCAGTTTATTCAGAAAACCGTATTCGTGCATTATATGCCATAGCTGGGCTCGATCGACTTTATCGTATGCTGCTTTGAAATCAATAAAGATGTGATGCATGGGTACATTGTACTTCCGACATTTCTGCAAGATCTGTCGGATGGTAAAAATATAGTCCGCGATTGCGGTAGCCCTCATGAAGCCTGCCTGGTAATTCCCTACGAAATCGTGTGCTATCGGTGACAGCCGATGTAACAGGATCTGGAGTAGTAGCTTGCATGCGGCGTTTACTAGCGTTATGCCGCAATAGCTGCAGCAATCGAGCCGATCATCCTTTTGTAGATGGGACAAACCTCTCCTTCCAGTCATTCCTCCGGTAGCTTCTCCTCCTTCCAAATCTCGAAAATAACCCAGTGCAGAGCCGTTGCCAGCGTTTCTCGGCCATAAAGCTTTGTCGGTAGGTGATCCGTACCAATGGCTTTGGTGGTCTTCAGCAACCCGATTTCTCGTTTGACTTCTTGAGGTGTTGATTGAAGAACTGCTTCCACCTGTCGACCACTTCGCGCTCGTTTGTGACTGGATTCCCTCTTTCGTTCTTTCTTCTTCTTCCTCTTCTTCAGCATAGAGCCGGAGTGGCTCGTGCTGGTTCAAGCACTCGTGTCCACTAAACTCGGCCTTGGGCCACTCGTCGCCAGTTTCCTAATCGTCTCAGAAGTCGCAAATCGCTTTCGATCTGGTCGAGCCATCGTGCAAGATGGCCTCCCTGTTCCTGGTGCCGGTGGGGTTGTTGAAGAGAACTATTTTCGTCGCACTGTCGTCCGGCATCGATACGACGTGTCCGGCCCACCATAGCCTGCTAACTTTCGCTAGATGTACGATAGGAGTCTTCCCAAGCAGTGCCTGTAGCTCGTGATTCATACGCCCCCGTAACTCCCCGCTTTCAGTTTGTACTCCGCCAAATATCGTCCATAGCACTTTCCGCTCGAACACGGCAAGGGCGCGTATGTCCTCCGTGAGCAGCGTCACGGTTTCAAGTCCATAAAGAACTACCGATCTAATAAGCGTTTTGTGCATTATTAGCTTCGTGCGGCGGCATATGCTTCCTGATCGTAGCGTTTTACGAAGGGCAAAGTAGGCCCGTTTTCCCGCTTGGATGCGCCGCTGGATCTCCTTACTAGTGTTGTTGTCCGCGGTCACCAGCGATCCCAAATACACGAATTCCTCTACCACTTCTAGTTTGTCGCCGTCAACGGTTATCGTCCGTGGGAGACGCGCGTTTGTTTCCTTTGAGCCTCTTCCTTTCATGTATTTGGTCTTCGACGCATTTATTTTTAGCCCAATTCTCCTACACTCCGCTTTTAGTTTGGCGTAGATTGCCTCCGTCGTCGCAAAGTTCCTGGCTATGATATCGAAGTCATCTGAAAAGTCTAGAAGTTGGCTACCCTTGATAAAAATCGTACCTCTCGTTTCGATGCCCACTCGTCGGATCATCCCCTCAAGAGCGATGTTGAACAGCATGCAGGATAAACCGTCACCTTGTCTCAACCCTCGCCACACCTCGAAGGGACTCGAGAGTGTCCCAGAGATGCGTACGAAACACATCACTTGATCCAATGGAGCTCTGGTCAGTCGCTTTAGTTTGTCCGGAAAACTGCGTTTTTGCATTATCTGCTATAGCTTGTTTCGATCGACTGTATCGTATGCTGCTTTGAAATCAATAAAGATGTGTTGCGTGGGCACGTTGTACTCCCAACATTTCTGTAAGATCTGTCGGATAGTAAAAATTTGGTCCGTACTTGCGTGAGCCCCCATGAAACCCGCCTGATAAACCCGCCTACGAAACCTTGTGCTATCGGTGACAACCGGCGTAACAGGATCTGGGAGAGTACCTTGTAGGCAGCGTTTACCAGTGTTAAACCACGATAGTTGCAGCAGTCTAGCCGATCACCCTTTTTGTAGATGGAACAAACCACTCCTTCCATCCATTGCTCCGGTAGCTTTTCCTCCTCCCAAATCCTCGAAATAACCCAATGTAGAGCCTTTGCTAGCGTTTCTCCGCCATGTTCCCAGCGGCTTTATTGGCCTTCAGCAGCCCGATTTCTCGTTTGACTTCTTGGAGATCAGGTGCTAGGACATTACTATCTTCCATGGGCGCTCCTAGGTTAATTTCCGTTCCGCCTCCTTCTGCGCCTTCGCCATTGATATGCATCGAAGAACTGCTTCCATCTGTCGACCACCTCGCGCTCATTTGTGATTGGGTTCCCTCCCTCATCCCTACACATGTCAGGTTTCGGTGTGTAGCCCTTTCGAGTTTGGTTCACCTTCTCATAAAACTTCCGCGTGTCATTAGCTCGGAATAGTTGTTCTAATTCTTCACGATCTCTGTCCTCCTTTTGGCGCTTTTTCCTCCTCAGAATCGTGATCAACTGGTTCCTAGCTCATTGGTATTTAGCCCGAATCTCTCTAGTGGCAATACTGAGATAATTTTTCCAAGCATTTTTTTTCTCCTCCACCGCTTGTTGGCATTCCCCATCAAACCAATCATTTTGTGTACTGCGAGACTCAATATCTAGTGGTCTCTCCGATGGCCGAGCGTATTCTGTCCCAACCGTCTTCGAGGTTTGAAGCACCTAACTCCTCGGAAGAAGGCAGTGCCTCATTCACTATTCGCGCGTAGTTCTCGGCAGCTTGCGGGTTATCTAGCTACCTGATGTTCAGCCGAGGAGGGCGGCTTTGACGTGTCCGGTATACGGTGGACAGCTTTGAGCGCACATGTACTGCTACTAGGGAATGGTCAGAATTAATATTCACAACCCGTCGAGAGCGTACGTTCGTGATTAGAGAAAAACCGGCCCTCTATGAGAGCGTGGTTAATTTGGTTCATTGTACGTTGGTCAGATGATCTCCAGGTGGCTTTGAGGATATCCTTGTGCGGAAAAAAGGTGCTTCGGATCACCATGCCTCGGAAAGCTGCGAAGTTTACACAACGTTGGCCGTTATCGTGTGTGTCGGTGTGCAGGCTATAGGGTCCTACCACCGGTTTATAAATTTCTTCCCTACCGACCTGGGCGCTCATATCCCCGATAACGATCTTGATGTCCCGGGACGAGCAGCTGTCGTGCGTTGCCTCCAGCGTCGCGTAGAACGCTTCTTTCTCATCATCGGGTCTACCTTCGTGCGGGTAGTGCACGTTAATGATGCTATAATTGAAAAAACGCCCCTTTATCCCCAATACACACATTCTCTCGTTGATCGCCTTCCAATCTATCACGCGATCCTGCATTCCGCCCAATACTACAAAACCCGTTCCCAGTTCGTTGGTAGTGCTACCGCTCTGGTAAAACTGGGCTTTTCCGCCACGGATCTTCCATACCTTCTCTCCTTTGCGACAGACTTCCTGTAGAGCTACGATACCGAGTTTGCGGGGTTTAAGCTGTTCAATCGCAACCTATGAAATTTAGCGATCTGCAGTTCCAAGTCCCGAATTTGCTTGAATTTTGTAAGTTATTTAATTTAGGTGTGTATCCGTACCGGGGCAACACTACCGAGTCTCGCGATGGGGCTGCCATCTTATAGTGCAGACACTCACTATGCCTCCTTCCCGGTTAGTATAGGACCTTAGTTTCCATCGGGGTTAGTTAACCGATCTCCGCTAAGGTTGCTCGTATTCCACCTGGTACCACGAGGAGGTCAGAATCGGAGTTGCTGGATAAGAGGCTAACGGCCACTATGAGGTCTATATATCGCATTATCCAGCCATTTACTGAGCTCGTTCCGATACATGTCATATTTTTGCGCGAGAAAAATAGGGTAGAAAATATTTTTAGGAAATTATACACTCATTTTTTTCCGGTTTGCAAATTCCAATGGTGAAAATTTCTTGAAGGGATCTGGTCTCCCGGCACCTCCTCTAGCTACACCAATGCTACGCAGTGCCTATAGCTCGTGATTCACCACTCGTCACTTTCAGTTTGTACTCCGTGCAACAAGCACTGCGTTTGTAATAAGTGTCAACGGGTGACTGACGGAAAGAATCGAGTCAGAACTGCAACTGTGATATGCCAGAGCAGAGAGAGATACCCAGATGCTAGAGCTGCGAAAGGAGACTTTATCGTCGTAAGAAACGCCAGCACTGGGATGCGGAGACGAAGAATTACTTCGAGAGGCACGGTACGAGAAGTTTCTTTAAAACGATTAACGGAATCAGGAACCGGGCCGTCCCAACTCATGTTATGTGCATCGACAAGGAGGGGGACCTGGTTACCGAAAGATCGGAGGTGGCCAGGCGTTGGAAACAACATTTCGATGTATTTATTATTGAATAGTGAACAAGATGGAATTGTCAACAGAAACAGCGGGACGATTGAGAATGATGGACAAGTTGGGATCCACCAACTCTGGATGAGCTAGAGCAGTTAGTGAGCGCAAAACTTCTGAAAGTGGGAAGTAAACGACTGTATTGTGTGAATCCATCAGGTTAAAGGTATGGACTGAGAAGAAACTGCCTACAGACTGGCTGAAAGGTCTCATACGCTCTATTTACTACACATTCCATGGACTCGAATGCAGCAAATATCGAGGCATGACTCTGCAGAATTCTGCATACAAAACTCTCTTCAGGATCCTGTTGCATAGACTAAGGCCATTACGTGAAACCTTTACTGGTTAGAAGGTTTGAAGCAAGGTGACGGATTATCGAATTTGCTGTTCAACATTGCTTTGGAAGGTGCTATTCGAAAGGCAGGCGTGCAGAGAAGCGGTACCATAATAAGAAATGTGGCGCAGGTGCATGAATCACAAAATATACCAAATAAGGCAAGGGATCTGATGCGGATGTTGTGAGGCAACCAAAACATGGTAGGCTATAGTGGACTGGCAACGTAGCAAAGATGCCGAATGAGAGACCAGCGAAAACAATATTCAGCAGAGAACCCGACAGATGCCGACGACTGCGAGGCAGACTTCGTACCCGTTAGTAGTGCTGTTCACGAGGATGCTAGAGCAACAGGTATTAGCAACTAGAGAACAGCAGCCAAGACTCAGGACTGAATCGATAGTAAAGTAAGATCTTTCAGTAGTAACAAAACTTCTTGATTTTTTATACAATATTTGGACATTTCATTAATCCATCCATTGTGTTAACGAGAAACAATCCATAATGAAAGCTTACTAATGACAAATCCTCTTAGATGTCAGAGATTTTACAAATAACACAGAATACGGCTCTAGTGAGTTGTTAAACTTGTAACTATTGGTAAATTTATTATTCGAAGGATAAACAGAAATGAAGCTGTTTACAAACACGCTACCTCGAGTAAAAAGGTACAATTGAAGGAGATAAGTTGACAAAGAAAACAACCAATCTATCATTGAAATGAATTCTCTGTGTCAGATTGGAACCGCTGCTTGTATTGTGATAAATAGCCATTAATGTTACCGCTAGATACTTCCAATATTTCGAGAAATCTAGTCAAATAAATGAATCATAAATAAACTTTCTATTTCCTAGCTCTTTTAAGTTTTTAACATTGCTTGTGTGAATATTTTTACTCGTTAATTGTTTAAATATTGTTAGAACAAAAACAGGAAGATATACCTGCGATGGTGAATTTGAATCTACACAGAGAGTGATGGTTTTGATGGTCTTTGATAGGCCGTAATTCAAGGGGCTTTATGGAGAACTGATATGAAATAAATGTTGGCCATGGACATGCGACTTATTGTTCGGTTATAAAGATTTTTAAACAATGTGACAATAAACAAATCTCCAATGGTTTTGATAACAAATATTTTTCGTTTCGAAAATCATGCATTTTTATAATTTTCTCCTCCATTCCTATTCTTCAAACCTATGATTCATTAAAGTTACAGGAAGGTAGAAGTTCCCACGAATTCTTGTTTATCATTCTTTTGCTAACGTTGGCGTTTGATATGCATTCGCTTCATGACCGCGCACAGAACTAACCTTCAAGGGGCGGTAAAAACATTTACGACTTTATTCTGTAGTCGGACGGATCAGATTGTCTAATGAAAGTGGATTGTATTCTTCATCTCCATTGTTTTGTGGAGATTAAATTGAGATTAAGGAGGTTAATAATTACTGATAAAAGATGTATACTATAAGGTACAGAATCATTTTTGAGTTCTACATATTTTATAGGTGACACCCTACCAAACTTAACTGTAAGCATTTTTATCATAAGCATACTGACAACTTTCGTACTTTCATGAATTACGCGAATTCATGGATCACAGCATCCTGCCAATTCGAGCCCTTTTTAAAATTCTCTGCTAATAGGTACATTAGTAACACGTATGATAATTCATTTTAATACATATTACGTGAATTTCACCAAAGTTGCTGAGTACATGGGCGTAGCGACGAGGGACGTTTTGGGGATTCAAACCCCCTCCCCAGAAGAAAAATTGTTCTACACTTTCAAGCTTGAAAATTCACAGCCATCAGCTTAGAGCAGGGCCCGGGGCCGACAACATCACTATCAATTGCAAATTGTCACTCGACAATGAAGCAATGAAGCAATGAAGCTTCGGTTTCAACTGAAGCAACACCGCTTCACTTCAAAGCTGGCTTCAATCTGCGTCAGTAAAACAGGTTTCACGTCAGCATGACGATCGGTTTTAAAGTTTCATTTTCGCTTTCCTATCAAACATTCAGTAGAAGGTCAGCAACTTTTAACGCAAATGAATTTAATTTGAGTAACATTTCCTACAATATAACGCATGTAATATTTAACCATGTCAACATCGATCAATCGTGTTCGTGCCTGACTTTCAGTTGTCGTCACTTGAAACAGTCACCAACTTCAGCTGACGCTGGCTTGAAACATTCTGTTCAACAAATGAGACCAGTCTCTTCATGTATGATGCGAAGGTAAGAGAAAGTTAGCGTCTTTTATTTGTTTCGACTATGCCGGGTCTTGGTTTAGAACACAAGAAAATCGTCGTCGTAGTCAGCATCTTGGAGCCGGGGTGGTTCATGCTGTTTTAAGCTTCATTCAACTCGATCTTGGGTTATTCGTCGCCCGTTTCCCAGGCGTTTCTGAAGTTGTAGTCCACCGTCCACAAGGGCGCGTATGACCTCAGTGCGCATTGTCAAATCCCTAAAGACTATCAGTCCAGAAGGGGTTTATACATTATCAGCTTCGTACGGCGGCTTATGCCTCTTGATCGTGCCGTTTTACGAAGTAGGCTTGATGTCCTGCTTGAACACGTTGCTGGATCTCCTCATTTGTGTTGCTGTCCGTGGCCACCAGCCACATACCACATACACGAGCTCATCTACCACTTCTGGTTCGTCGCTGCCAACATATGCCTTCCGCGAAAAGCGCACGTTGCTCTCGTTTGAGCCTCTACCGTACATATATTTGGTCTTCGACGCATTTATATTAAACCCAATCCTCCTAGCCTCCGCTTTCACTCTAGCGCAAATGACCTCCGCCGTGACAAAGTTTCTGGTTTTAATATCAAAACGCGTAGCCTGCGCAGTTTGCTACATTTACTGAAAATCAAACTTCTTTTATAGATATCCGCTTGTCAAATTACCCCCTCAAGAGCGATCTTGAAAAGCATGCAGTATTAATTATTAGCTTGTTTCGACCCTGGCCGCGTCTCGAAGAGGCTCGACCCTGTGATCTGTGGACTTTTACAGCCTCTACCAGCCGAGATTCGAACACACAACATACCTCGATGCCAGCTGAGAGGCAAAATTTTAACATTTGTCTGGTTTTATTTCCATTCGATATTTTTGTCAAATGAAGAACACTCAATTTCAACCTAAATAGCTTTCAACTGAAAATAATTTCCTATTTCTTACAACTGCTTAAGACTAGGCTACGTCCGATTTTTTTTTTGTAAAACCCCCTCTAAGAAACTTTCCTACGCCCCTGACTGAGTAGCATCGTCAATTACACTTCCCTCCTTGGACACAGCAATGATTCACTTCACCAACTAGGAATCACTTTAGGGGATTTACCCATAATTTTAAGCGCATTATCGGATACGGATGGATACACTAGAAAGTAAACATTTATATGAAAACATACAAAGTATAGATACCGTTGAGGGTAAATGAAGAGAATGACTTACTACATCATTTGAAATGCAGCTGATGCTCAGTTTGTGGCGACCGTTCCTAGTGTTCATATGAATAGAGGTTTTCGATTCAAACAATCTAAAGTTCATAGAAAATGGTTAAACTGTGTGCCTAAATTACTATGTTTTTCCCGTGGAATCTTTTCTGCAAGGTAATATTACATGTATAGAAAAATGATTTAGCAGAAAATATGCCCTTCCATCACTTTATTCAACAATAAAAATAAGTACGCAAAAGCAGCTTATACCACTAAACCTTTTTTTTAATTTAAAGTATCTGTATTAAGGTATTTTAATTAGCTTTTCAAAAAAATACTGGATTGAAGCTATAAGTTTTCTATGATTTTCGTGATTCCATGGTGGTTGCTTAGACCCAAGGGACCAACAATTTTAGTATATTTTTTGAAAAGTTGAGAACTTTTCACATAACAAAAATTCAGAAATGTAAAATTCTTAAATTTAAAGATTAAATTTTTTGACTGCAATGGAGACGCATGGTATTTTTATTGACCAGCAAAAGAAACTTACTACTAAACTAAACTACTTATAATATCTAACTGCAAAAAATTGAGCAAATCATAGACATGTGTTGTCTAATAAGACAGCATGTGTCGTCCATAAAAACTGAGTGTGACAGAGCTGATTATCGAAAAAGATTTTAATTCCGTAATTCCAATGATAAAGTTCAGTTTGGGAGTACATTTTACAACCTGTATTAAGTGTATAATCAGAATTCTCTGTGAAATTGAATTAGTCGACGTCTAGCTTTCGGATGGAAAAGGTTTAATTACCGAGCCGAAAGAAGCTTATTTTTCATCGAGCACTTAACTCTTCCTAGAATTGAAATTGAAGAAATAATTACAGCATACTAACCTCGAACAAACCAGAACAAAAACATTAAATCCGTAAGAAGTGGGTAAGTGAAAATTTCGAAATTCATCTTACAAATGAAGGAAAAGAAAACCCAACCCAACCCATTGCTACAGCGTTGACAAGCACTTAACATCAGGACGGCAAAGGCCCGGCACGCTGGTTAGCAGCGGAAATACGTTCGCACAACCTGTACCTACAGTGTCAGAAAAGGTGAACAGCAGCAGGCGCACTCCCAAGAAGCACAACTTTCCCGTAATTGCCGCACAGTTCCTCGCAAAGAGGTATTTCACTCATCGTCCCCAACCAATCAGACAAACAAAATCTCCAAAAATCGTTCAAGTTGGAAGGTAAAATCTTCTCGGCGGTGAATAACTTTCTCACTGCGTCGACCCTCGTCAAGGATATCCGGCAACTGATTATGGTAAGTTTTATTTATGATAAACGATTTCATTTAAAGTTGTATCTCTCCTCTGCCTGCGGTTGCACGGGAATAGCTCCTCAGGCGCAGCGAAAAGCATTAACAAAACAAGATCATGCAGAAGCGTGGTCCAAAACGTAAACCCAAAGCTGCTGCATACACTAATGAAATTGCATGTTTTTAATTAGTTTCTCGTGGTTGAACCCCATTCAAGCACAACTAATCGTAAATGATTTTGAAGTAATGGGTAAGAGAGTATTTTATTGGAAAAAACAATAGAATGTATTATAATTTTAATTAATCAGATTTTCAGATAACACAAAGATAAGCAAAATCAATTGTGATCTCTTTGATAAAAAGATTCAAGTTTCAGTAGTAGCCCACGCCATGCGCTTGCTAACATTCAATAGCATTACCGCATGTTTGAACACCGCTGATAAGCGATGGACTTAATTAGATCAATCCTGAAACATGTGTAAATCTCCACAGCTAATCCGAGTTATGTAAATTAATCAGATTACGAACGGAAACAATTCCATTTCCCTTGCCACTAAGAATAATAGGGTTGTTTTCCTTCCAGTGCACAGGTGGGACTTCCTCCTGTCGATTCTCATTTATCTTCTATCTGTATAGCAGCGATGTGCCTAGAATACTAGTAACCAGAACCGGCTATAGAATAGCAGCAGGTGTAAGAGAATCGGGTTCCATTTATTCACTTGACAAAGTTTCACTATTGTCCTTAACGGGAAACTAGCAGTCATCAACTTTTCGTTGGAGAGTCCGATTTCGGAACAGTTTTTGGGCCCAAAAGCGGGGCTCTGTTTATTCAAGTGTATGCATTTTCCTTGACAATCTGAACACAGCGAATATATTTTCATGAACAAAATTTTTGCTTCAAACAAAAAAAGTGCTTTTGAAATCGATGACGACTAATTTCACCTGTAATGCACCGGTTCATCAGCTCTATTGGACTAATGTACTTATTCATTGTTAAATAGATTCGCATTCATGCAGTTTGAAGACATTTGTGCAAGCAAAGAAGACCAAAGAGGAGGTGATCCCTAATTAAATTTATCATAATCGAAAAAACACTTCTATAGGATAAATAAGATGAATAAAGTAAATGGCCCCAATTTAATCAATCCGTCAATTCAGTCCTATTCCAAAAAAAGATTCAAAAATCAATTCAATCAAGAATAGAAAACGCAGACATGTGCAAATAATCTTACAATCAAGTTACTCCACTGTAAATGGTACGTAACACCTTCCGTTTTATAACCTGCTACCGGTTGTATCAGTAAGTCGTTCTATAAGCGAAAACGTAAAAATTCAAGAAAAAAATCAATATCTTTGCTATAGTTGGTGACCAGCAAAAGCAAAGCCTGGGTGCTAATTCCGTTATCGAAATTTGACCTTCTGTTTTTTATACGACAGACTTCGCAACCAGCTATTAGAATACAGGACAGTGCGGGGTCAGTGCTACTATCCTATTGACTCTAACAGCCTCTCCCAGCCGAGATTCGAACATACGACGACTGGCTTATTAGACCAGCGTCTTACCTCGAGGCCAACTGGGAGTTGGTAACCAGGGTGGTCCACTATTACTCGTTATAAATTTTTTTACCTTTATATTCTAATGATACAAAGCAATACTTTCTATTACAAAGTTGTAGATAATTTAATTTCCAGAAACTTTGCTGGAGAAACTAAAATTGAATCTCATCTCAATCAGATGATTCTAACAAAAATCTCACAGCTTCAGCTTCAGTTGATTGTAGCTTCAGTTGATATATACAAATATACGGGGGATACGTGCCGTGTAAAATAAAACCGTTTAAAAAACCGCGTTAATTCGAATGTTGTGAAAAATGTTGTCAAATGTTGTAAAAAAGCGCGTTAATTAAGTGTATAGCAAAGTGTGTTATAAATGTGCTATCAAAACATGCGACACAGGAAATATTTTATAGAGAATCTATCTCGTTCTGCTACTTAAAATACAATTTGCTACATTTTGGTTATAAATCAGTGCGGAATGCTGGTTTTTGCAGCTCATCTTGAAACAAACTTGATCAAATTATATCATAATTTACAATTATTGTTACAATTTTTGTTATTTTAACTACTAACGAGACCGAGCTTATAACAAAACGCAAAGGAGATTTTGTTCTGAAAAACTTGTTATTTAGAACAGTAGAATCAATATATATAGAATGCCAGTGTCGCTGCAGTGCTCGTGGAAAACATCACACATTTGAAAATTATGTATTTACATTGTATGCGCATATGTGTGAGTGATCGATTCGAAACGGGAATCTGATTGTCAAACTAAAAAGGCAACCCAATAAAAAATCCTTCAGCTTTTCCGTAAATTACGTAGGATAAATCACCCGATTTGGTCGTTTTGGGGTATTTCGTCGGCAGGAAAATTTTCTATTGGGCAATTTGACAATGTTGTTCCCGTATCCAAGACACGAACCAGCAACATGTTTGCCACCAAAATATCCATGAAACACCAGCGACACTGGCATTCTATATATATTGATTATACTTTTAGAACTCATCCTGTTATAAATTTGTTTTTTTCATTTGATCGGGATCGCTGTTGCACTATATACGACTTTGTTAGGATGGGCGTGAATATTTTCGGCCGAATATGACGTTCGTTTTGTGATTCGGCCATTAGATATAGGGTAGAGGATCCATATTTCGCCAGGAGCCATATTTCGCCAGTTGATGAAGCCAAAGCCTTTTTTCATATTTTTGGTAGACTTAAAAGAAATTATTTGATGAATTGGTAAAATTGAGGACATCAACTTTACCAATTGGTCAAATAATGTCTGTTAGGTCTACCATTTATATGCAAAAAGGCTTTGGATTTATCAACTGGCGCAGGGTGCTGCCTACTGCAAATACGACCAGTTTCTAGACCTAATGCTCATTGAACAATTCCTGCAGGAGCCCGCATGGACTCGAAGAGACGTAAGCGACGAGATCATCGCAAAAAATCCGAATACTTTCAACGCTGCGCTGCACGCTCCCTGGAAGCGATCACGACTGGAACACGATTCGAGAGATCAACAACGGTACACCGCCGCCAGTGTACCCCGAAGCTATTCGTCAACGCTCAACGAGCAATCTCGTCAACGATTGTCACTCTTCCAACAATGCGAGAATCAAATTTCTTCAACGGATGTAGTTGACAGCATCCGAGAAGTCAATGTCGATTCCGCAACCTCTGATGCAACGCTTGCGGCAAGAAAGGTCGCATAGCTAAAGACTGCCGATAGGAGAAATTTCAGAACTCTTCTACCTATCAGGTAGAGTCTCAAGAAACGCCGACTTCGTGCTGTCTCTCTGTCTAGTGCGCAACGTCTCATCCACCGGAAAGAAACTCATCGATGTCGGAATCGATGGCCGTCGATTGCAAATAGAACTGGATACCGGAGCACCGTGTGGAATACTAGGAGAATCAAAACTGCCGAACCGACTGTTCTCTGCAGATCAGTCCATCAACTCACTCACGAGTACCGAACTTACTCCGGATCAAGCAACTCATTTGTCGAAACTTTTGGTCAACTTTGACAGTATCTTCGGCGACGTTCCCGGAAAGCTCGAAGGACCCCCTGCGAAAGTTCACCTGAAACCAGGAATATCTCCAGTTTTCGCAAGGGCTAAAGACGTACCTCTTGCGCTGCGCGGCCGGTATGTAGCCGAGATCGATAAGAAGCTAGCCTCCGGATTCTATAAGAATGTGGACTACTCCGAGTGGGCATCGCTAACTCACATCCTTGTGAAAAAGAACTGGATCACGTTGTCAGCTTCTACGACGACGTAATCGTCTTCGCAAAAGACTTCGACGAGCTCCTGCTAGCACTTACCGCAACGATGGACAGGATAACGCAAAATGGTCTATGACTCAACCAGGCAAAATGCATCTTCGCCACGTCATCACTCAAATGCCTAGGTCAGAGGATCGATCATCACGACCTATACAAATCGGATAAGCACGTCAAAGTTATACGTGATGCTCCACGTCCGACTCCTCGGAGGAAATGCAGCCGTTCCTAGGTAAGGCAACCCACTATAGTGCGTTCATTCCCAATCTCTCTCGAAGGTCTAGAAGTCTCCGCGACGTATTGCTAGCCGATCCATTTGAATGGACACCCGAAAAAGACAGAGCTTATCAAGACTTGAAACAGGTTCTGGTCTCACCCCAAGTGCTAATGCAGTACGACCCTTCCCTACCGCTAATTCTTGCAACGGACGCAAGCAAAACTGGTCTTGGTGCCGTTTTCTCACATCGTTTAAGCAATGGGACGAAGCGACCGATAGCATACGCCAGTTGTACCATGTCGGCCACCGAGTAACGGTACCCGCTGATCAACAAAGAGGCTCTCGCCATTGTGTGTGCGGGGAGGAAATTCTTCCACTACCTATACGCGCGTAAATTCACGCTGATTACGAATCATAAACCACTTACGCAAATCCTACATCCAGAAAAATCACTCCCTACGCTATATATTAGTCGAACGGCAAACTACGCCGATTATTTGGCTCACTTAAATTTCGACGTAATTTACAAACCAACTGGTCAAAATACGAATGCCGACTACTGCTCCAGAATCCCAAGCCAATCAATCGGGCCAATCGGTACCGCAATCTTCTTCTTCTTCTTCAGTAGCATAGAGCCGGGGTGGCTCGTGCTGTTTCAAGCACTCGTCTCCATTCAACTCGGTCTTGGGCCACTCGTCGCCAATTTCCTAGTCGTCTCAGAGGTCGCAAATCGCTTTCGACCTGGTCGAGCCATCGTGCACGTTGGGCCCCCCTGTTCCTGGTGCCGGTGGGGTTGTTGAAGAGGACTATTTTCGTCGCACTGTCGTCCGGCATCCTTACGACGTGTCCGGCCCTCCGTAGCCTGCTAATTTTTGCTAGATGCACGATGGGAGTCTCCCCAAACAGTGCCTGTAGCTCGTGATTCATACGCCTCCGCCACTCTCCGCTTTCAGTTTGTACTCCGCCAAATATCGTCCACAGCACTTTCCGCTCAAACACGGCAAGGGCGCGTATGCCCTCCGTAAGCAGCGTCACGGCTTCAAGTCCATAAAGAACTACCGGTCTAATAATGGTTTTGTACATTGTTAGCTTCGTGCGGCGGCGTATGCTTCCTGATCGTAGCGTTTTACGAAGGGCAAAGTAGGCCCGATTTCCCGCTTGGATGCGCCGCTGGATCTCCTTACTAGTGTTGTTGTCCGCGGTCACCAGCGATCCCAAATACACGAACTCCTCTACCACTTCTAGTTCGTCGCCGTCAACGGTTACCGTCCGTGGGAGGCACGCATTTGTTTCCTTTGAGCCTCTTCCTTTCATGTATTTGGTCTTCGACGCATTTATTTTTAGCCCAATTCTCCTAGACTCCACTTTCAGTCTGGCGTAGATTGCCTCCGCCGTCGCAAAGTTCCTGGCAATGATATCGAAGTCATCTGCAAAGCCTAGAAGTTGGCTACTCTTGGTAAAAATCGTGCCTCTCGTTTCGATGCCCGCTCGTCGGATCACCCCCTCAAGAGCGATGTTGAACAGCATGCAGGATAGACCGTCACCTTGTCTCAACCCTCGTCGCGTCTCGAAGGGACTCGAGAGTGTCCCAGAGATCCGTACGAAACACATCACTCGATCCAATGTAGCTCTGATCAGTCGCGTTAGTTTGTCCGGAAAACCGTATTCGTGCATTATCTGCCATAGCTTGTCTCGATCGACTGTATCGTATGCTGCTTTGAAATCAATATAGATGTGATGCGTGGGCACGTTGTATTCCCGACATTTCTGCAAGATCTGTCGGATAGTAAAAATTTGGTCCGGTACCGCAATCACTTGGCTCTTCACGAGAGACGAAATAACGAAGAAGAGTTCGGACAGTTTGCCCTACACCAGATTCAGCAACTGCCAGAGCGAGCGGAACACATAGCACTTAAGTCGATGGGATCAACAAACAACAACACTCAGCAAGTCAACACCAACAAATTCCTTCAACAGTATCGAAAGGTTCCTCATTCCGAAACCGGAATTACCAGCAAACATATTCCTTGGTCGAAATATCCGAACCCGCTTGGGTCGCGTCAGACCACAGGAAGTTAGCACCCCACCCTAATAGAACCCTACAATTTCTACCGAATAGAAAACGGGGATGAGGCATCTCGTTGTACACTTTTTTATGGGAACATCGTGACGTCACCGCGACCGCAATTCGACCAAGAGTCAATTTGATTGTCAGAATTATCGTCTGAAGGATGACATCAAATGGGCGATCCTTAACAGTGTTAAATTGACACCGAATAGCAGTCCGGGTCGGTCAAGTGAAGTCTCGATTGGTCTCGATCTCACGACACGCCTTATTTTTTCCATGTAATACGAATCCGACTCCCTACTTTGCTTTATGGCCGCCACTGTAGTAGATGTGATACTTGAATGTCATGCCCGCAATAGGATCTACTGCGCGGAATTCGCGTTTTCCCGCCTTCCGTCATCGCACTTCCTGAATGGCTGCAACATCAACCTTTATCTTCTGCAAATCTCTTTTTTTAAGTATGCGGCTCTAGTAGGGTTGCAATACTTAATCTCGCCGACAGGTTTGCCGTCTTGGATATAGCTGACGAGACACAGCGTTTCATAAGTCAGCCGCCAGCTCCGAATCAGACGCTGGGATACAGTCGCGCACATGATAAGGAAATTACAATCCACTGTGCAGCGGAATCACGGTCGT
Source organism: Sabethes cyaneus (assembly GCF_943734655.1). Taxonomy (NCBI): domain Eukaryota; kingdom Metazoa; phylum Arthropoda; class Insecta; order Diptera; family Culicidae; genus Sabethes; species Sabethes cyaneus. Next base: position 74,706,115 of record NC_071355.1, on the reverse strand, counting down.
AAGCCGCTCCTAACCTGGAGAAAAGCACTCACGACTGACAAGGGTCTTCCTTTTGACAACACTCAGCGAAAGCATAACTGCCTCCTTCCCTGTCGGCATACGATCTTAGTTTATACCGGGATTGGTTACCCATTCTCCACTAAGGTTGCTTGTAGCGCGGCTGATACCACCAGAAGGGAAGGAATAGGAATCATTGGATAAGACTACTGAGGCCGAGGACCAGTGCGGAGTCTATTTTATGCCTTCAGGTACGCGAGGCACTGACGGTAGGCATTATTCAGCCGTTTACCAGTTATTCACCCTTTATTATCGACTAGTATTGCTCAATTAGCTTTCTTTGCTCTTAGCTATTGGCCGAATTTCATTTCTTGGGAACCTCAGTGATGCCTTTACAGTTGCACTTCTAAACAGTGGCAATGACACTGAATTCGAATTTTTTATTTTATTTTGTTTCTGTCCGCCTGACCTCTTAAGGGTCTCCATGAAGTAACTAGATGGAGAAAAGCCCGATTGAGGCCATCCTCCCTAGTTGGTAGGGAGTCTAAATCAAGCACGCATTTTCCAATGATGGTCGTACTAACGAGCAATATAAAGCTTTTACACAGTATGGATCTTTAAAATCTCGTCCAATTTTCGAGATAAAACCGAGCTGCCGAGTTGCTTTAGAAATGGTTTTTGTACGATTCAAATTGAAATTAAGCATGGCATCGAGAATAATTCCAAGATCGTTGACATATTCAAGCCTTTTGAGCACTTGATCACCAATTTTGTATTCGAATATAATTGGGTTAACAATGCGATGGAATATCTTGATCTGACACTTTGTTGCACTAACGATCAACCAATTCTTGCGGCGCCAGTTTACGAAAATATCCAACAGCTTTTGAAGATTATGGCAGTCTTCAATTGACCGAACAGCTAACCGTAACCGGACCGTCACCCAGAAGTAATGATACGTCATTAAAATACAACGAGAATAGCAAAGGTCCCACATTGCTGCCTTGTGGTACGCCCGATTTGTTTGTGAATGGTGAGGAAAAGCAGGAATTGAGTTGTATGCGTAATGTTCGACCGCATAAGTAGGAGCTCAACCACTCGACAAAATGTTGTGAAGCGCCAAGCCGGGAAAGTTTTCGCAAGAGTATTCGGTGGTCTATACGGTCAAACGCTGCCTTTAACTCGGTATACACTATATCGATTTGAGCCTTCTGCTCAATGTGGGAGATGCAAGTCGATGTGAAATCCAGAAGATTAGTGCAGAAGGATCGTCCTGGCATGAATCCGTGTTGGTCAACAGGTATATAGCTCTTCGTAAGCGAAAGAATCACATTGCTTACTATTATTTCGATTAGTTTGCACGTCGCTGAGCGGCTGGTTATGCCGCGATAATTCCTAATATTTTGTCGGTCGCCGCTTTCAATCAATCTGTTGATGTTAAAAGATATTTTTGTAAGAATTCTAATGGTGTGATGCTTGTTCACGGCACGCGCCTTTTTCTGGCAATTTTGACCTAATGAAGAGCATATTACCATAGTTCTCGATATAAAAATGATATATGTTTTTTTGGCCATAAGAAAGCTATTTTTACGAGGAATCCGATGACAGGGTGTTTGTTTGCAACACGTTTTGTTGTTTGGAGGTATGATTAAATGAACAGCGTGTTACCTTCAATTTTTGTAGTAAATATCTCTGCATTCCGCTAGGCTAGATATAATCTTTTTTATTTGTTCTTTCAACAAAAGACAGGTATTTTTATATGCATTTCAATGGTTTGGTGCTTGTTTACAGGATGTATTTTGTGAGTTTTGTCAAAAAAATCATTTTGTAATAATTTTCGCAGCGGTAAATTAGGATAAAATGACTATTTTAGCAGCAATCAAACAACCTGTCAACGGATTCCATTTCCATATGACAATGCTTATCTCCTGGCGAAAGTAGCTCGATTGTATCCCAACGGATTCCAAAGATATTCACCCTTATTCTGTATTTCGTTCGAGTCTTTATTTAGTTCGACTTGTTTCGAACGAGTTGTTTTGCCCATTTGATTTTGCTGGCGGAATGAAGAATACCATCCACTTTCGTTCGAAATACCAAGACTTTCGAAATACGGAATACGGGTGATTAGCTTTTACATTTCTTCAAATCAAGGAAACTAGGGTCAAAGACCCTTCATTTATCTAAAATTGCTAGAAAAAGGCGGTTGCCATGAAAAACACCACACCATTAGAATACTTATAAAAATATATTTGATTTGATCAAATTTGAATAATTAGAGCCTGCCAAATCGGACTAGAAAAGATAACCAACCGCATGTTACTCCGAAAAGGTCAGCGACCTCTTCTGTGCTTTTAATAAATTTGCTGGATCAAAGTTCTAACAGTTTCCAGAAAGTTGAAAATTGTTGTAGAAACCTCAATGTCCAATTGAAACACAAATATTTTGGCTTCCATATTCTGGTGAATTTACTTCCTACTTTCTCTGAATTACTTTCGTACTAAGACGTAGGTTAAAAACTGACATTTTCTACCTTCTATGAATGGAAATGAACTAGTTAAGGAGTCAATATCGACAAATCGCGCCTAATTTCGAAATTCCGATGCCACCGCTTGGAAAGATTGTTAGCTTTATTTGAAGCTAGCTGGTATTTTATCGCTGGCTAGTAGTTAAAGTCGTTAAACTTTCATTTTAATTTTTTTCAGTTTGGTTTAACACTGGTTATTCTGTTCTGGTTTAGTGCGAGGTACAACACTGGTCTAACAAGCTCAATAGTTCGGCTACTCAATTATCAAATTGGAGCATTACCGGGTATGACCACGTGGAAACGCTAGGTAGGGATTTGGGATATCCAGAGTGAAGCTTCCTTCCCCATTTCCCCTCAGCTAGCTGTCCCATTTCATACCAAAGAAGCTTCTAATCGCCGAAAATGCTTTCAGAAACTAGAAGGGACCAAAATTAGGATTAAAACTGTTGAACAACGATTCCCACTGCCAGAGATAGCAAAATAAAATAATCCGAAATGAAGCGTAAAATCGTTGAAACGTGCTTCTTTTGTACAATTGAATTTTATGTGGAAAAATGGAAAAGAGCGCTACACCTGACGTCGCTATTAAAGTCGATACTCTCTGACTACTTGCGAATAATTTTAGTGCCTTTGCATTATAGCTTAGGGCTTCACGGTGAAGTTTCGGTAATTACTTTTTTCTAGTAATATCAAATCACAAATCAAAGAAGGAAAGTTCTAGTATTTCGTGTTATTTATAAGCAATCCATCAATGCTTTCACTGTTCATCTACTAAGGACATAATATATACCATGCTATAAATAAATCAATTCATAATCTACAGCACGAAGATTTGTATCATCGGCGTCGAAGCATAATTAACAGACATTTTTATCTGTTCATCATCCGATAGTCAGAGGGTAACAGATATGACTTCATGTAGCTTGCGAGAGATAAACAGAATTATACGCTCCGCGAAGCCGCGGAAAATAAAACTTTTCTTGTCGGGTGGAAAACTTTTACTTTTACGATACGAGCAGAGCAACAGCAGCAGCAGCACCGACGGGAAAATTAACAAAGTTAGGTTTGTTTTGATAGCAGATTTTTTTTCCTGTCGCCGGTCACTGATAAAACTAATAGTAAGGTTTACAGCTCCCTCGCTGTCTCTTTCTCTCTCGGAGGGTGACACATTTCTGGTGAAATTGCTGATTATATCTAGGGCTTAGCCCCGGTAATAGTGATTGCGCCAAAACGAGCGAGTCACGATTCACAACGTGGGCGGAGTGTCTATATACTGGACCGTGAATCTCTAGGAACGATCGAACTGGCAAAATATTTACAATCGACACGCGTTTGCTCTCGACGATGATGGAAGGGTGTCTGAGTGAACCCTTCCATTCTAAATATGCTGCACCCACGCCATGCCTTCATGTTTGCAGCTTCCAACAGAGCAACATGTTACTTCCATTATTTCGATTACGAACAAACAGCATGGTGCTGAAGAAAGTGCTGCTTCCTATAAAAATCATACATATATTAGTGTGCCGCATGTCGATCCTTGTGGGCGCAGTTTCCCATAGCCGAATTTGCCGGAAATTCATTCAATTTACGATATCAATCAGGCAATAAACTTTTTCTAAACCTCTGTCAGGTATTATTTTGTTTTGACTTCATCAATGAGCACAGGAAAAGGTTTGCTTTCCTTAAAATACTCGCGAAGAAAATTCTTATAAATCGTGGTATTCAATTTTTGCCGAGAAATCGTGTAATCGCGGGATGGCGAATCAATTATTACTTATCTCAAAAATACCGCACGATTACGTTGACAACTCCAGACTTTCAGATGCAATTAGATTTAAAATCAAAGTTGAAATTTGACTAGATATTAGACTTGAAACTGGACTAGAAATTAGAATTGAAATTCGACTTGAAATCGGACTTGACACAGGGCATTAAATTAGACTTGAATTCGGAACAATTTAGGCTTGAAACTTTATTTCAGGTTAAACTGGAAATTTTACTTAAAATTGGACTTAAAATTGGATTTAAATTTGGAATAATTTGGACGGGAAGATTGGAATCAGACATGAAATCGAACGTAAAAGAAAATTTGGTTTTGATATGAAATTGGACTTGCAATTTTACTTGAAATCGGAATTGTATTAGACTTGGACATGAAATTGAATTTGAAATTGAAGTTAAAATTTGACATGAAATAAGATTTGAAATTAGACTAGAAATTGGAATTCAAATTGTATTACTTGAAATCAGAGTTAAAATTTGACTTAAAATTTAACCTAGACTTGAAATTAAGATTGACATTTTTCGACTTACTCTCTCCCATCTATTCCCTTTTTGTCTTTTCCAGTCCCGTTTTACACTTTTTGTTCCGTTTTTATTCTAATCTGTGCCGTTTACTTGGTTGTTTTTCCCACTTTTCTTCTTTTTCCTTTCATGGTTTCTCTTTCTCTGTTTCCCCTCTTCTTCTGCAACGTATGTCCAGTTTCATTGTTCCATATTTCTTAGTTTCTTGCTCGATATTTTTTATTTTCTGTCCTATCTTGTTCGTAACTATTTTTTTGTAATTTTCTTTGCCATTTTCCATCTTTTCTCTTCCATTTTTCCTGTTTATATTTACAATTTTCATATTTTTCTTATTCTTATTATATTCTTTCCTTCTCGTTTTTCGAGAATGAGAACTAAACGAAACTAAGCTTCTTTTCTTCTTTTTCCATCCCATTTTGTTCCATCTTCTTTATATCCTGCTTGACCTCTAATTCCCGGTTTTATGTTTCCACTCTCGGTTTTCTTTTTTCACTCTCGTTATTCTTATTTTCCCTGCAAGGCTTCTCTTGTTTTCTATTTCGTTTTTCCTTTCTTGTGTCGTTTTTCCTTTTTCTTTCCCGTTTTCTCACCTTTTCTGACTCGTTTTTTTTTCTTTTTATTTGTTCAGTTTTCTCTCTATGTGGCTCGTTTTCTTTCTCGTGCTTCATTTTTTCTACCTGATATTTTCTCTTTCCCTTATTTTTGTACCCCGTTTTTCGCCCTTTTCAATCCTTTTCTCTTATTTTACTTTTCTCTGTTCCATATTTCGGTAAAACGGAAAATATTTCCTACCATTTCCTTTACGTTGTTTTTCTTTTTGTTTTATTCCGTTTATTTTCCATTTTAAATGTTTCTCATTTTCATCTATTTTTGTTTTCGTTTCTCCATTTTCCTGCTCCCGTATTTTCTTCTTTTTCTTTTTCTCATTTACTCTTCCATTTGTCTCCTTTTGTTCCGTTTTTTTCTGTCTTGTTTGACCTCTTTTCTTTCTTGTTTTTTCATTTTCTTTATCGTATTTCCTTCTTTTCTCTTCTGTTCACCCTCTTTTTCTGTTCAGTCTCGTCTTTTTTGCGTAGAATTCCCTTTTTCTCCGGTTTTTATCTTTGCCACTTTATCAATTTTTGAAAAAAACGAAATTTATTTCTATATCCTTTCCTTCTCGTTTTTCATCTTTGTTTGTTCCGTTTTTCCTCTTTTAGTTGCGCTTTTCCCATTTTTTCTTTTGTTTTCAGCCTTCTTTTCTTATTTTTCCGTCTCATTTTGTCCCTTCTTTTTGATATCCTGTTTGACGTCTATTATAACCTTTTATGCACTCGGTTTTCTTTTTTCACTCTCGTTATTCTTGTTTTCACTTCAGGATTCTCTTTTTTCTATTTCGTTTTTCTTCTCTTGCCTCATTTCCTCTTTTTTCCCGTGTTCCCACCTTCTCTAACACGTTTTATTTTTCTTTTTTTGTTCAGTTTTCTCTATATATGTCTCGTTTTCTTTCTCATGTTTCATTTTTTCTACTCACTTTCCGTTATTTTTGTGTCTCGTTTTTTGACCTTTTCAATGCTTTTCTTCTCTGTTCCATATCGTCTTTTATATTCCGTTTTTCATCATTTTCAGACCTCGTTTTCGTTTTTATTTTCTCTATTTTTTGTGTTTTCTTTCGTTTTCTTGTTCCGCTTATCCTCTTATTAGCGTTTTATTATTCTGCTTTTTCTCCTTTTTTGTTTTTATTTTTCGTATTATTCCGTTTTCCGTTTTTAAGTTTTTCTTTCCATTTTCGATTATTTCTATTTTCGTTACTCCATTTTCCTGCTCTCGTGTTTTCTTCTTTACTCTTGCGTTTTCTCCATTTTGTGCGGTTTTTCTGTCTTGTTTGATCACTTTTCCTTTATCGTTTTTTGTTTTCTTTATCGTTTTACTTTCTTTTCTCTACCGTTCTCCCTTTTTTTTCCAGTCTCCTCTTTTTTGCTTAGTTTTCTTCTTTTTATCTCCGGTTTTCTTCTTTGCCACTACATAAAGTAATTAAAAAAAAAAAGAAATTTTTTATCCATTCTTTCTCGTTTTTTATCTTTGTTTGTTCCGTTTTCCTCTTTAAGTTGCCCCGTTTTTTTTCATTTTTTCTCTCGTTTTCTTTTCTTCTTTTTCCGTCTCATTTTGTCCTATCTTCTTTATATCCTGTTTGATGTCTATTTCCCGTTTTCATGTTTCATCTCTCGGTTTTCTTTTTTCATTCTCGTTATTTTTATTTTCCCTTTATGTTTCTTGTGTTCTATTTCGCTTTTTCTTACCTCGATTTCCCTTTTCTTTCCATGTTCTCACCTTTCTGACACGTTTTTTTTACTTTTTTTTTTGTTCAGTCTTCTCTATTTATCTCGTTTCCTCTCTCTCGTGTTCCATTGTTTCTAGCCGCTGTTCCCTCTTTTCCTTTTTCCTGTCCCGTTTTACGCCTTTTTCAATCCTTCTATCTTGTTTTTTTTCTTGTTTGTTTTATTCATTTTCTTCATTTTCGGACCCGTTTTTCTTCTTTTCCTTTCCTTTTTTGTTATTTTCTGTCCCGTTTTTCTATTTTTTTCGTTTTCGTCTGTTCCATTTATCATCTTATGACGTTCTGCCTTTCCTTCATTTCTATCCCGTTGTTTTTCTTTTTCATTTTATTACGTTTATTTTACGTTTTAAATACTTTCTTTTCATTTTCATCTATTTCTGTTTTTCTTTTTCCATTTTCCTGTTCCCGTATTTTCTCCTTTACTCTTCCGTTTTTCTCCTTTTCTGTCTTAAGCCTCCAAGCGCCAGTCCATGGTACTGCATTTCATTTTTTTAATGATCATCACCAAGGGCCGTAGGGGAGGAAGGGAGAGGTTCATATATGAAAACAACATTGTTAATATTAAACTAAAATACAATATTTAGAATGCAAAAACCCGAATCGATCTTATCGCAGGTCATGATCTTTCCTGCTGTATCTTTTGAAAGTTAGTTCTGCCGAAAAACAAAAGTGGCATAACATTTACGGAGCCACTTGTGGGTCATTCTTGAGACGTAATCACTACCGCCATCCGGGGTGACATTGGGCCACGGGGGTGAGATTGTGCCAAAAACCAACAATGTTGGTTTATAAAAATAGAATATATCTAAGCAAACTGATGGCACAAATTCAACTGGATTTAAAACATAACATATTTATTCATAACGTGAAATGGAACACTAATAATATGAGCAAGCAGTTTGGCTCAAAAAAGGTTTTAAAATTTAGGGTTAAAAATACCGGAAAAAAACGTTGACAATAAATGTCCCATATAAACAAACCCAAACAAGAAATCGCATCAACTTGCTATTCTGAAGATAGATAAAGTATTCATTTACAATATACAGTAGACTCTCGGAAAAGTTAATCGATTGGGGAATGGGTCGATTAACTTTTCCGAAATATTAACTTTTCTGAGTATGTAGTCCTAAAAGTCATTGAAAATGATAAATACAAAAGCCAAAAATGCATTCCGGGATATAGGATAGATATTTAAGTATCTGGAAGTTGTAATTGAAAGAAATATGTAGCAATATCTTTATGAAATAGTACTTAGTTTCGTAAAAGTTTTTTATAAAATAATACCTTTCACTAAGTTTAAAATAGTCAGTTGCACTAGTTTACTTTCGTCTTTTCGTAGTCTGCGACTACGTTTTGATTAAAAATAAGCGTTCGCGTTTTAGTTCCTTGCTATTCCTTCTTTTGCATTTAAAATTCAATCTGAATTTGCGCTTTTCCAGTATGTTTGCAAAAATCCTGAAGTAACTATACATTCAAGTCTTTTTTACACGGTTTGTTTTTTTTGATTAATCAAGAACGGCGCAACTGAGGGACCATTTACAAACTACGTAACGAATGTCGGGCCTCTTCCAAATGCATTGAGAAATAAATAAATGGTCCCTAAGTTGTTCCGTTCTTAATAATCGAAAAAGCAAACCGTGTAAAATAAGTACTTGAGTGTATGCCCGAATTGAACTATTGTTGCAACTGTCCTATACAAGAGTTTAATTTTATCCCAGTTATGATGCGACTCTGTATAAAACTGTGGAAAGGTGACAATAAGCCGAAAAATGAAAAATAAAGATAGAAGGTAAACACATGTGTGTGAAGAAACGCTTGGACAATCAATAAATTCAAACTCTCGGAAAAGTTAAGGCGAAAATTAACTTTTTAGAGCGTTGCATGAAAGCTGATATACGCTTAACTTTTCTGAACAATTAACTTTTCAGAGAGTTAACTTTTCTGAGAGTCTACTGTATTGAAAGGTTATTATGCGTTGGATGGCTTTTGATTACGAAAATATATTTTTTTCTAAATTTTGCACTTTCCGAGCTCCACGAGGTGAGATTGCGCCGAACTATAACGATTGGTTCGGAGTGTGAAATTCACTTACACAACAAAAATGCGTCAGTGTACATCAATACACTTGCATTGCTTACTAGGGAACACAATATTTTGACAATGTAGATTGCATTATCGTAAGTCTGCTAAATAATTAAAATTAATTTTTATTCTTCTCCAGAAACTTCAGATCCTTGATAAATATGCTTTACCTTATATATATTGTCGGTTTTAAAGGTGAGGCTGATTCCGTGTTCTTCGGCTGCAGTATCTCGAACGAAGTAAATAGTTAACCTTATTGAATGATCAAATAGATAAGTCTTCTGAGATTTTACGCCCCTTCCATTTCCCCTTTCTAATGCCTGGAGACTCTACTATATATTTAGTAGCTGTTTGTAAACTACGTACTTATTATTGGTTGTTGTGGACGCCTCGTGTAGTTTTCGTCCATACGTTTTATTATAATTTGTAAGGTGCGTTGTTTTTGGTCGTTCCTCAACTTTCAATAGCATACGTGGTTCATGGTTGGCCCTAGTTAATATTGTTCTACATGTGTATTGTTCATAGATACGCTACTGTTTGTTTATTAGGTACTAGCTGACCCGACAAACTTCGTATTGCCACAAATTAACCTGTGTTGTACATAAATCATGAATCTTGGATTATCTTTGTCACTATCTCGAGTTTTGCAAGCCCCCCAGTGGGCGGCACTTCCGACGGCGGGTCACCGGCAACACTCGCGACCGGCTCGTCCTGAATGATCTAGTGTTACTATAGATAGTTTTTGTGGTCTTGTTATTGATTAATGTTTTATGGAAGAGTCTCGAATTTCTCGAGTTGGATTAGTTTTTGAGTTTCGCAAAAATTTCTGTTTTATTTGTATGAGAGTCCATATCCCCGTACCACAGGGGTGAGAGGTCTCTAACTATCATAAAATAAATTCAAGACTCAAAAATCTCCTACATGCTAAATTTGGTTCCATTTGCTTGATTAGTACTCAAATTATAAGGAAATTTGTATTTCATTTGTATGGGAGCCCACCCTCTTAAAAGGGAAAGGGGTCGTAATACACCACAGAAAAAAAATTCTGCCATCTAAAACTCTCACATGCCAAATTTGGTTCCATTTGCTTGATTAGTTCTAAAGTTATGAGCAAATTTGTATTTCGTTTGAATGGGAGCCCCCCCCCCCTCCTAAAAAGGTAAGAAGTCCTAATTCATAATGGGAAAAATGGTTGCCTCCAAAAACACCCACATGCCAAATATGGTTCCATTTGCTTGATTTGTTCGCGAATTATGAGGAAATTTGTATTTCATTTGTGTAGAAGCCCCCCCTCTTGAAGTGTGGAAGGATCCTAATTCACCGTAGAAAATATTTTTGCCTCCAAAAACCTCCACATGCCGAATTTGGTTCTATTTGCTTGATTAGTTCTCGAGTTATGGGGAAATTTGTATTTCATTTGTATTGGAGCCCCCCCTCCTAATGTGGGAAGAGGTCCTAATTCATCACAGAAAAAATTCTTGCCTCCAAAAACACCTACACGCCAAATTTGGTTCCATTTGCTTGATTAGTTCTCGAGTTATGAGGAAATTTGTATTTCGTTTGTATAGGACCCCCCCTCCTAAAGTGGGGAGGGGTCCCAATTCATCATTGAAAAAAAAATTGTCTCCAAAAACACACATATGCCAAATTTGGTTCAATTCGCTTGATTAGTTCTCGAGTTATGAGGAAATTTGTATTTCATTTGTACAGGAGCCCCTCCTCTTAAAGTGGGGAGGGGTCCTAATTCACCATAGAAAATTTTCTTGCTCTCGAAAACCTTCACATGCCAAATTTTGTTGCATTTGCTTGATTAGTTCTCGAGTTATGAGGAAATTTGTATGGAAGCCCCCCTCTTAAAGGGGAGAGGAGTTATAATTCCTCTTATAAAGAGGGGAGGGGTCTCAATTCACCATAGAATAAATTCTTGTCACCAAAAAAAACACCCACATGCCAAATGTTGTTCTATTTGCTTGATTAGTTCTCGAGTTAGGAGGAAATTTGTATTTCATTTGTACAGGAGCCCCCCCTCTTAGAGTGGGGAGGGGTCCTAATTCACCGTAGAAAATTTTCCTGCCCTCGAAAACCTTCACATGCCAAATTTGGTTCCATTTGCTTGATTAGTTCTCGAGTTATGAGGAAATTTGTATGGAAGCCCCCCCTCTTAAAGGGGAGAGGAGTTACAATTCCCCTTATAAAGAGGGAGGGGCCTCAATTTACCATAGAATAAATTCTTGTCACCGAAAACACCCACATGCCAAATTTGGTTCTATTTGCTTGATTAGTTCTCGAGTTATGAGGAAATTTGTATTTCATTTGTATAGGAGCCCCACCTCCTAAAGTGGGGAGAGGTTCTTATTCATCATAGAAAAAATTCTTGCCTCCAAAAACACCTACATGCCAAATTTGGTTCCATTTGCTGGATTAGCTCTCGAGTTATAAGGAAATTTGTATTTCGTTTGTATAGGAGCCCCCCCCCACTTAAAGTGGGTAGGGGTCCCAATTCATCATAGAAAAAAATTTTGTCTCCAAAAACACACACATGCCAAATTTGGTTCCATTTGCTTGATTAGTTCTCGAGTTATGAGGAAATTGGTATTTCATTTGTACAGGAGCCCCCCCTCTTAAAGTGAGGAGGGGTCCTAATTCAACATAGAAAATTTTCTTGCCCTCGAAAACTTTCACATGCCAAATTTGGTTCCATTTGCTTGATTAGTTCTCGAGTTATGAGGAAATTTGTATGGAAACCCCCCCTCTTAAAGGGGAGAGGAGTTATAATTCCCCTTATAAAGAGGGGAGGGGTCTCAAATTACCCTAGAATAAATTCTTGTCACCGAAAACACCCACATGCCAAATTTGGTTCTATTTGCTTGATTAGTTCTCGAGTTATGCAGAAATTTGTGTTTCATTTGTATGGGAGCCCCCCCTCTTAGTGGGGGGAGGGGTCTCTAACCATCACTAAAACCTTTCCTGGCCCCAAAAACCTCTACATGCAAATTTTCACGCCGATTGGTTCAGTAGTTTTTGATTCTATAAGGAACACAGGACAGACAGACAGACAGACAGACAGACAGACAGACAGACAGACAGAAATCCTTCTTTATAGGTATAGATTTAGCTTAACTTTATGGTTTTCGCACAATGTCACCCCTTAGAAAGGATGACATTGTGCCAAAGTTCATGCAATTATAATCTTATTAATGTTCATTATAACTAAACCATCTTTCTGGTAGTTGTTAACTAAACATTGGCGTATATATTGACAGACCTTGAAACAACGTAATCGCTAAATTGTGTGTATCATAAGCTAAAGAACAAAAACATACGCTTTTTTGGCCCAATCTCACCCCTGCAGACGGTATACGATAATATGCATACTTGGTTGTCTTAGTTCGAACTTGTTCTAGGTACAATGAGGAGAGATAGCACCTCAGCAGAACATTGTCACCATGCGCATTCATGTGGCACTAACAAATACCTCAATGTTTGTCTCATATCTTTTTTCAGACCAAACACACCAACGATCCAGACAGTGCTTCGCAGCATCAACAGAGTGACGAGGATTCAAGCCAGAACAATCAAAACGACCCCAGCTTAAGCTACCCATCGCAACGGCTAGCCGGAACATCGACCGATCACAGTGCCAGTTTCGCCGCAGTCAGCAGCCGCAACATGCGTCGCTCGAATCCTACCGGCAGCAGTAGTCAGCCAGTGCAGGAGGATAACACCAATCAGCCGGCGAGTGATTGTTCCAGCCTGGATGGGAACGTCTTCGTCGAGGGCTCTCAGGCCGGAGCCCGTCCCAATACTCGCCGATCGCAAACATCTGAATCGATAACGTCCAGTAACTTCAACTACAGCATGAACCGACGATTCATCTCCAAAAATCAAATGAAGGAATTCCGGGAAGCGTTCCGGCTGTTCGACAAGGATAACGATGGTTCCATTACGAAGGAGGAGTTGGGCACGGTGATGCGTTCGCTCGGGCAATTCGCCCGTGTGGAAGAGCTGGAGGAGATGCTACTGGAAATAGATGTTGACGGTATATAATGTTGAAACCTTGCCCATACTTGTAGTGCTAAATTGAATCATTTTTCACAGGTGACGGAAACGTAAGCTTTGAGGAATTTGTGGACATCATGTCCAATATGACCGACACCGTCGCGGAAGCTTCTGCCGATCAGGAAGAACGCGAACTACGGGATGCTTTCCGCGTTTTCGACAAACATAACCGTGGTTACATAACGGCCTCAGACTTGCGTGCGGTTTTACAATGTCTAGGAGAAGACCTTGATGAAGAGGAAAGTAAGTAACTTAAACCTTGTTGCTTTTTAGACGAGTTACTTAAATATTTATTGTTTTTAGTCGAAGACATGATCAAAGAAGTTGATGTTGACGGCGACGGAAGGATTGATTTTTACGAATTCGTACACGCACTTGGAGAACCAGAAGACTCGCAAGAAAATGATGACGAAGAAGAGGTGGTGTCACTGTCGGTTTCCTGTGACGTTAACGCTTAAGATGTTCAATGAAAAAGTATAATAGCTGACCAACAAAACGTTTAAATATATTCCTAATAACATTTTCCCAATATCATCAGCAAAACGTTTTTCCATACATAAAAATCCTCGCTCAGTATTTTATCAACTCTACATTGTAATTCTACAGAATATAAGTTTTTCAACGTTTTAAAAAATTACCAAATAAAAATATTCAAGCTAACTTAATAAATATATACACACATATCAGAATTTATCGGCAATTTTAGCATTTACAAAAACACACACAGCACATGCATTGGGCACACTTGAATCGTGATGCTGAAGTTACAAAATCAAATAAAAACTATGAATGTTGTAAATTAAAATCTTTTACATGGGAAAACTTTTGCAATCATTAGTCGTTTTGAAACAACAGAAAAATAAACTAGATATTGAAATAAAACGAAACAAGCATTTGTAATGCAAATATTCACGCTATCTCGAAATGCAAATCAATAGAACGTCCTAACGTACAACATCAAACACATCGTGGTATCGCACTTCAACGCCAACAACGGCTGTCACCAGGAAGACAGGAAGCATCAACATCAACTTTTACAGATTTGCTAATTTATTGTTACACACATTAGTATGAGCCAGCGAGCAATCTTTAAAGTATCATGTTGAATAATAAAATTGATCCTATGCATTACTGTCATTTTCGCTTTTTTTACTTATAATCACTGCTTCAAAAGACTGGTATTACCGGAATGGACGGGTTATTCAACAGCAGTGTACATCTGTTTTTTTTAGTAACGGTAACCTTTCCAATAGATTGAGGAAATAGTAGAAAATAATCGAACATAAGTGTTTTATAGTAACCCTAGGGCGGGACAAGACCCGAAGTGGAGAGAGCGCAAAATTAACCCATTATGACCCGGGTATACCTAAATTTGGACCAAATGAAGTGAAACTCTGTAATGTATTATATTATGGCTCGAATGTGTCGGGAAACGCAAAATCGTCATTTGGAATGCTTTCAAGGCCAAAATATCGCAGGTTAAATATTTTATAGGCTCAGTTTCAAACAAACAAATTACAAAGTTTTTTACAGATTTCTTATCGAATTTTGTGATAGACTTTACATATAAATACTAATTTACATGTCAGGTAATGTTTCGTCACTAAATGTAGACTTTTTCATGCGTTTTGGAGACAAAAATTTTTTCGCCATTTTTTCAACTTTTTTTCCGCCATTTGTCACAACTTTGCACTGTTGAAAATACAGATGAAATGACAAAAACTGACAAATTATATCACACACACATCAGATTGATGTCTTATCTCTCTTGTAGTGATATATTAACAATGCTAACTATTGAAATTCAGCAGTAAACAGGTTTTGAAGACGAGGTATGATATATCATACGCTGGGTCATAATGGGTTAAGTGAAGTGAGGTTCAATGAGGCAGCCCTTACTAAGTTCACAGTTCATTACTTTTTATCAAGCTGAGAGATCCGCGGGTTGAAGCAAGTTATAATGGAAGCCAACTGGGAACGGATCCGGTTATAATTGGCTTTCACGCGCGGATCTCCTAGCTTGGTAAAAAGTGACAAACTGGGAAACCAGTAAGTTCTGCTTCAATGACCCTCATTTATGGTTATTGATTTTCCATCATAATACATAGCATGATGAATAAAATTTCTCCAATTAACTCAGTTCTAGGCTGCCACTTTCCAAATTGTTGGTCACCGAGTACTTGCCGCCAGATCTTGCTCCAGCTGATCTAACCATCCTCCTCCTCCATATTCCATTCTACTGTACGCCGCCAAGAGTCACTTTTAGCACCCGTCCCTCGAAAACGCCGAGCAGATTCTCCTCGAACATTGTTCGTGTTTCGTGCTCGTAGAGAACAAACGGTCTAATGAGCGTCATGTCAGGACACAGTTTATACAGGGCCTTATTCTATTCGATCACAATTGTTCCGCCGTTGATTGTCCTTCAACGAAGCTGATTTAGTAAATTCCCGCAAATGCTGTAAACACTTTTACTGATATTTTGAACTGCGAAATATACCTTGAATATACCTAAAATAATTATTCAGCAAACTAGACTACCGTTGTGGGACACTGTGGATAGAGCATGGTGGGTACATACTGCGTCAACTAACGTTGACTCTGTTGACGTGCTACTCATCAGACTACAAAAGGACATGGAGACGCTGTGATACATACTACTTGCAGAACGCAGTTTGCGAAAAACGAGATAAAAGATAGCCAAGCTTTTTGAAATGGTCATCTTGGAATCTGTTATTCATATCTCTGCACATCTCTTGTCATACACAACATATGTTACTGACGCAATGTCCAATGACTTTCAGATTAACGCCATTTACACGAACTTATCAGCTGCTTTCGACGGCAAAACTGGATAGACTGGGTTTTCGTCAAACGTTTAACGTTGATTCCTATCGTATCTTAGTTATCGTCGTTTGCCAGTCAAGATAGACGACTGTATGTCCAAAAAGTTCTCTGTCACTTTTGGAAATCCATGATATTCCTACTTACTTTCAACTGTGTAAACTTCTCTTAAGAATACCCGCGGTTGTCATTTACCGATGACCTTCAAATGTTCTCTGTAATTCGCTACAGAGGATGCTCTCTTTCTTTGACGTCAACTGACCGTCTTTACTGAGTAGTGCAAAGTTAACCCTATGAGCCCAAACTGCAATAAGTGCTTTGTCATCACTTGTACGCAAAGGAATATGCCAATTCGAATTGACTAATAGGTAACGCAATCAATACATTTCAGTTTTTCAACAGTTTACACTTACGAAATAATAGTGTTCTTCACTTGAGCCAATTCTTAGAAGATGTTCCGATCGATTCGTGCAAAAATATTGAAAATCGATAGGGAAACCGCTAACCTATTAGCATTCAAAACCTGACCACTTTTTAAGAAGGATTTTTTGAAATGACACCCTACCCAGTCAAACCTTGCCGTAAGACGTTGAGAAAAGAGCATCTGTGGTACGCTGTCTGCTCTCTAAGCTCCGTTCCAATCAGCATGCATTACGACTTATAATCGGGTATCTCTTTAGACCATCCTAAATTCCGAAGGACATAGCGTATAATTTTTTTCTAAATTCGCTGGATTCGTTTCTTATGCACTTGATAGCATGGTTGCCATATTATGCTCGCGTATTCAATACCACTGCATACTAAGGAATTGTAGACAATAATGATAGTTTACGGGTCATTCAGATCTACTAAGGCGTTTGATTAAACCGAACAGCCTTTGCTACAATCTTTTCAACATGGCGAACAAAGTTGAGCTCGCTATCTATTTCTACTCCATGATCACATACACAATCTTTTCTTGGAATTACGTCACCTTCAATTTGTTTGGTTTTCGAGTGAACGAAACCACGCTGCACTTCGTTATATTCACTTATAGACCAAACATTTCGCAAAAATCGACGAACCGATCGACGCTATCTTGAAGTATACACAATCCTTCATGCATTTTACTGGGAGAAAAATCTTAACATCGTCGGCATAAATTAAGAAGTAAACATCGGGAAATAGTTCCGGAAACTCGTTCATGTTTGTTACCAAAAGTAAAGGTCCAAGATGGCTCCCTTGGTGTAAAACAGACCTAGCCGGATACGAGATTGATTTGCTCTTGTCGATCTTGATATATTGCGATCGGATTCTTAAATAATCGTCTATCCACTGCAGATTCATTCTGCCTATTCCGTATTTTGGTAACACAGCTGTAATCGCATCTATATTAATTACATTAAACACCTTCGACATATCCGTGTAGATTGTATCCACTTTTTTTCCTGTGTGGACTCATCATTGCGACCAGTATAGTTGATCTATTGTGATATCGCCCGGGTGTTCGCTGTATGGCCTGCACTGCATTTCTTTTTGCTATAATCGATATGGAATGAGCGATATACTTATTAAATTTTATGCGTGCTTGTGTGTATTGGGGTTTACTCTTCCTTCAAAGCATGATCTACTTTATCCATTTGTTCCTCATTGCCAGTACTGTCCCATATTATAGCCGTCCCTGGCGTGGACTCATTCGTTCCTCTGACCAGTACACTTAACTATAGGAGGGACTTTTGCACTTTCAAAAGGCTTCAGTGGATAGATATTCAGCATGAAGGAAGGGTAAATGAGGGAGTTCTCGAGATAAATTCTACCAAATTCGTTAACGAGCCTTTTCTAAGGAAACCATGTTGAAAACTTGAAATTTTTGGTTCAATTACAGGATACAATTGCTCATATACCAGAGAGTTAAACATTTTAGGAATGGCCGAGAGAATGGCAATTCCTCTGTAGCTCTCAACCGGCAGCTTAGAACCTTTTTTGTGAATTACTATAATGTGTGAGATTTTCCATAACTCTCGGAATGAACCTGTTGCTAACGAGGCACTGAATAGGCTGTGTAGTGGAGCTAATATCTATTCTTTCTGGTGTCCCACAAGGATCAGTTTTGAGACCGCTACTTTTTTCTCTTTTTATTAACGATTTGCCTAATGTATTGCAATTTTTCAAAATCCATATATTTGCGGATGATGTTCAAATCTATTATTACTCATCGCAGCTAGAAATTAATGAAGTGGCTCGGCTTATAAATAATGATCTTGCTAATATATTCTCATGGTCTGAGAGAAATTTACTTCCTATAAATTCCTCTAAAACCAAAGCCATGTTCGTAACACGAGGACAACGTCCAACCGTTTTGCCAGATATTATGATTAATAACGAAAAAATTAGCTATGTTCCGAAGTTATTGGGGGTAATTTTCCAACAAGACCTAGAATGGGACGATCAGGTGAATGCTCAATGCGGTAAAATTTACTCGGGATTACGTCATTTAAAATTGACTGCATCTATGTTACCCCTTTCTTTGAAGCTAAAACTTTTCAAGTCTCTGCTGCTTCCACATGTCAACTATGGATTAGAATTAGTTCTAAATGCCTCTGCTAGAGCCATCGAGAGACTGCGAATTGCAATAAATTGTTGCGTCCGCTGGGTTTATAAGCTAAATAGGTATTCAAGAGTTTCACATCTGCACTGTTAGGTTGTTCTTATAGCAATAATTTCAAATTTCGATGCTGTGTAACTTTTCACAAAATACTTCAAAATGGACCAAATTACCTACGCGAAAAATTACAGCCTTTTCGAAGTTCACGGGTGAGGAATTATGTTTTG
Organism: Sabethes cyaneus; assembly: GCF_943734655.1. NCBI lineage: Eukaryota > Metazoa > Arthropoda > Insecta > Diptera > Culicidae > Sabethes > Sabethes cyaneus. Next base: position 74,687,180 of record NC_071355.1, on the reverse strand, counting down.
CCTCGTTATACGTCATCACACTATAGTGGTACCTTCTTTGCACGTGCAGTAGTCTGGTGGAACCAACTTCCTGCTGGAATTAAAACAATCAATACATCTTCACGGTTCCGTCACGAATGCATCGAATGGTTAGAGGGAAGGAATTAGGTCCAAGCATAATAGTAGTTATAAGAAAACATAGTTAGTATTAATGTGGTTGTCAAAGTCAAAGTCCGATTGTAGAAATCAATAAGAATTGTTCTTAATCTACAAGTATAATAAAATAAATAAACAAATATTGTTAAATAAATAAATAATAAACCTTCTACACAACTTTTCAGCTAAGCATTCGGAATTCCGTCAGGCCCACTGGATATAGAAGTGTCTAAGGACATAATCGCATCACAAATTCGGAACGGAAATTCAGGGTATGCTGACCTTGAATTGGGGTTAAACACTTTTTAAAGTACTCAGGGAACGACTCAGCTGCTTCGAATGCATTTCCGGCTTTTTTGTCTTTATACGTTACATTTATCACGAATTTGGTTTTTTCGGTTGGACAGTCAATTGGCAAAGCAAAACGACACTTTATCTTTTCTATGCCCGACGTTTCGATGTATTTGACATCTTTTTCAAGGGGTTAGAACCACGTGCTCTAGTCCTGGATTTAAAATCGTCACGAACTTTCCTATATGCCAATTGGTCGGAAATTAAACTACTTTTTCTAAATTTACCTTTTTACCTTTGTTATACTATAACAAAGGTTTAGGAATTGGTCGAAAAACACGAAATTGATCCGAGGCCCGGAGGGCCGAGCCACATATACCAATCGACAGGGTTCGACGAACTGAGCAATGTCTGTGTGTGTGTGTGTATGTGTGTATGTATGTGCGGGGCGCAACTTTTCTATCGCCTGTTTCTCGAAGATGGCTGAACGGATTTGTTCGCTATTACTTTTGTTTGAAAGGTATTATTGCCTAGTACATCACTATTGAATTGTTTCATGGTCCGACTTTTCGTTTGAAAGTTATAAGCAAAAATGTGAAAATTACGTGACACGATTTTCTCCGGAACCAATTGACCGATTTCAACGATCTTAGTATCGAATTAAAGCTCTTGTTAAGGCTAAATTTTTCGGATAAATTTTATTGAAAACAAACGAGTAGTTTAAAAGTTATGCTTAAAAAACCTGTTTTGACAAGGTAATAATTATCGCCTGTTTCTTAGAGATGGCTAAACCGATTCAGGCGCTATTAGTCTCATTTGAAAGGTAACATAGCCTAATAGATCACTATTGATTTGTTTTTTGATTGGACGTTTAATTTGAAAGTTATGAGCAATTGAATACAACACATTAAAATTTACAATAATTTATAACGATTTCAGCTAAGATAGTTTATCTAGTTTGAATTATTTTGGCATCAAATTAGAGATTTTAATGCTGCATATATATCTGCAAAATTTCAGAAGAATCGGTTTTGCCGATCAAAAGATATTAACCCTCCAACATTCGCGCCAACTTTTGTAATACGGTTACTCGCGCGCACAATGCACTATGGGGGATTTCCATACAAGCAGGCGGACAAAAATATTTTCGATTTTTTTCTAGGATTTTTGACGTTTTTCTAGTTGATATGATTAAAATATGTTGTTAGAGTACATTTGCAAACATTTCACGAACATATTTTGAAAAGGGTTTAACTGTTTACCTTTGTCATATGTGAAAAACTAATATGGGTCATTCCATCTCAAACGTTTGGATTCGACCATCAGCGATTTCAACCAAAGTTGGCATAATTGTTCATTCCGACCCCACAACCAATTTCCCGAAGTTTTACGCCGATTGATCAATTCCCCTAGCAGTGGCAGATTTTCAAAAAAAGTCATTTTTCGGGCTTAAATATCTCTGCAACAGTTTGATGTGAAGACATGCCAATATACTTTTTCTATGGGTTTTTGACCGTGCGATCGAATGATATTATCAGTTTTTATCTAATTTGTCAAGATCATACATTTTTTTGCAATTTAAAACCAAAACTGCGAATATCTCAAAACATTTTATTTTCAAATAAATAGCTCAAAATGCTCCCCAGACAAATTCTACATAAGAATTACTTAATTAGAAAAGACAATATTGGTAGTTTGGGAGATATGGTGTTTTGAATATCCGGGGCATGCGTTATTCTATCTGAATTATTAGTATAAGTATGTTTAAATACGTTTACCTGAAGCTTCCAGACATTTTTATGACTAAATAATGTATTTAAAAAAAAAGATGCATTTTCAACATAGAATCAATATAATAAATTTAGATGTTCTGGATACTTTTGAATAAAAGTAATAATTTCGTACAAATTTTTATAGTTCTATTGTGCTATTTATTTGTGCAATATAATGCATTTCACTGGTAAAGTTATTATGGTATTTCACTTCTGAAATTATTCGAAAGTAATTTTGAAAATGGCTTTATTAACACTACGGGAAAACCTAGCCTAAAACGAACGAAATTCAGAAACTGGCAATTGATCAAATATAACTGACCTTATGTAAATTTTCCCGGCAAATCTCATGGTGTCCACCCCTTCCTTAACTGTCATAGGAAAGTATTAAGTTTTGCTGATTTTCCCCTATTCCTAACACAATATTTTAACTTAATGGAGTTTATCAGGCCAGTTAAGTTATTCATTCGTCCCGTATAAGCTTTGTAAGATTTACCGAAATTGGTCCATACGTTCAGCAGATCCAGAACATATCTTGAAATAGGCCATAGGTCTAAAAATTCAGTCCACTCAATATGGATTGCGATTTAAAATTTTCGAAGACATTTCTTCGATGAACTTAACAGGAGGGGCGCATGTTTTCTTCATAGTTCCATGAACATTGTATGGAGGCAGTTTCTAAATATGATTATACTAAATGCTTCTTCTGTTAACATAATTTCACGTTGATCAGTTAGCTGTGTGTGTGTGTGTGTGTGTGTGTGTGTGTGTGTGTGTGTGTGTGTGTGTGTGTGTGTGTGTGTGTGTGTGTGTGTGTGTGTGTGTGTGTGTGTGTGTGTGTGTGTGTGTGTGTGTGTGTGTGTGTGTGTGTGTGTGTGTGTGTGTGTGTGTGTGTGTGTGTGTGTGTGTGTGTGTGTGTGTGTGTGTGTGTGTGTGTGTGTGTGTGTGTGTGTGTGTGTGTGTGTGTGTGTGTATGAGTGTGTGTGTGTATGAGTGTGTGTGTGTGTGTGTGTGTGTGTGTGTGTGTGTGTGTGTGTGTGTGTGTGTGTGTGTGTGTGTGTGTGTGTGTGTGTGTGTGTGTGTGTGTGTGTGTGTGTGTGTGTGTGTGTGTGTGTGTGTGTGTGTGTGTGTGTGTGTGTGTGTGTGTGTGTGTGTGTGTGTGTGTGTGTGTGTGTGTGTGTGTGTGTGTGTGTGTGTGTGTGTGTGTGTGTGTGTGTGTGTGTGTGTGTGTGTGTGTGTGTGTGTGTGTGTGTGTGTGTGTGTGTGTGTGTGTGTGTGTGTGTGTGTGTGTGTGTGTGTGTGTGTGTGTGTGTGTGTGTGTGTGTGTGTGTGTGTGTGTGTTATTCGCTGGAAATATATTTAATCTTGAAATTTCCCATGGTGACTAGAAATTTTCAAAACACTATATTTCGCAGAGTGGCGCATGGTGGCACGTAATTCTTTCATAAGTTGATAGTATATACCTGAGATTTAACCCAAAAGGAGGAATTAATCTGGAGATATCTGGAGAAAAAAAGTACTCGACTAAGAAAGCAGAAAATTCTCTTACTTTTTTATATTTTCCTACTTCTCATGCTTTTTATTATTATAATTTCTCCTCTAGCCGCCTAAACCATTTATTTTTCAGAAAGCTCATTTCATTACCTTTCTAATGATATATAATACATAAGATTTAATTTTGGAAATAGTGTTCAAAAATTGATTTGAAAGTAAACGTGTTTGAATGGCAAAAAGCGTATATGTCATATCGTTTTTCAACTTTGACAGCCTCTATCTCAGAAACAACATGCCTCTATCTCAGAAACAACATCGACTAGAGACTTGCTATTTTGGATTTTTCTTAATTGAAGTGTTTGCTATCAATAGAAAATTTCATTAGGCGGATTAGTGAAAGTCAGTTTTCTGATTTTTGTCCGCCTGATATCTCATAGTGCAATGGCCCAAAGCCAAAAAGACATGCGCACTAGAGTTTTGACTGAGAAAACTTGGTTTTAGGTTTATAAAACCTTCGGAAGAATTTCTTGAAATTGAAAGTTCTATCATCTGGTGCAATTTAAATTTTGATTAATCCCCCTAAAAGTGAAATAAAAAAAATATTTTTCTTCAGTTTCAATATAACACATTGATGTGTTCTACAAAGTTTTAGAACATATTATTACAAGAAATTTTGTTGAACACAGTAACCTTCTATCTATTCAGCGAAGATAGAAAATCTTATTTATTGTTTATGAATTTGTAAAATCACTATTTTATATTTTAGCTCTTTTTGTAATTGTTGTATGACTTCATGACTTCATGTATTATAAAATTGTACAAATAGTAAAAATACACAACTTTGCTGAATATAGTGTACCTCTATGTTTGTTTGTTTAGGTACTGTAGAACTTTTATTATAAAAAATACCCTAAATTTGACTCCAAATTACTCGACTACCAACAGATAAATTTTAAACATTTTACATTTGCTGATAGTTTTGCAGCATACAGACACCATTTTTCCATAAGAAGAAACGAGAGAAAATTCCAGTTGGGATCAATTGCGGTACACTTCACATGCTGATTGCTTCGTTTCTGTGATGTCAGTTTATGCTGATCTATTTTCCCAACAATTTAAAGCATTAAGCATGACATTTTCCTCATAACAAGTTTATTGAAGAATATACGTTAGTTAAACAGCGATTTGTAACTTTATAACAATATGGCATTCAAAAACCTACACGTGTTGTACAAAATGCAACAGCGTGAGTAACCGAAGGTTAATAAAAATTGATGAAATTTATTTAAGAAAACTTTATTAATGTCAATCAAAAAGAATGGCATTACAGGAATTTATGCATAGTTCTAAAACCTACAAACTAGACCTATACTAGGCAATGTATATGTTAAATAATAATATTTCCTCTTACAACTTGCTTTTACTTGCACTTACTCAAATTAGTAACAACCAACTTACCCTTACTCAGTAATTTCATGAAAAAAGGATCTATCAAAATTTATAAGTGCTCCTATTTTGTTCAAATTGTGAACACTTATTCAATTTCCAACAATTTTATGAAAACCAACGAACTACGTAACGTTAACCAATAGATGAATTATGTTCCGAAGACGTGTCGATTTCTATCTCAAATAGCAAGTAAGACCGTATAACAAAGGTTCCTTTCACCACTAGGTGGATTAAATCGGGTTTTTTCCTAGTTAGTAGCGAAATTGTTTCACCGTCAAACCATACGGGATGCTGGTAATAGCCAAAGCAGCGATAACGGACTGAATACCGAATTTTATGACTAGTCATACTGCGAAGAAGACACTGCTTGCAGTGGTACAGAAACTTGCAATCTTCCAGGTGATTGTGCAGAAGCTGGCTCGACTTTTAGTGTAGCTGGACCAGGAAGTGAAACTGGCGAGCCCAGACCAAGTTCCAGGCTTCGAGTGGAACATCCAACAGTAACTTCTGTTTGCAACTGCTGGTTCGCTGAATGGCGTGGAACTGAATCAGTCACAGTTTGACTTCAGAACTGATTGATGTATATACGTTGCATTCCATGATTATCAACCCGTATATCGTACAAGACGTCTCCCAGCAACTCAAGGCACCTGCGGATTTGGTGCCCAAACATAGCCTTAGATGCTGATTTGCTTTCCGATAGGGAGCGATTAAGCTTGCTCCGTTAAGTCAGAAGTAATATTTCCAAAGCCTCTCCGACGTCTTCTCTCCAATCTCTAATTTTCATGATGGAGCGTTTGTACGTGTCCACAAAACGTTTGGCTTGCCAGTTCGACTGAGCGGCTGTTCCTACGAGTTCGATTCGATTCGCTACGCAAAAATCGGCCATACAATTTGACAGATTATCTGTCAAATCTACGCAGACGCTACCATAAAGTACTAATTCTGCGCGGGACTTTAGAATTTGGGAGACGGAATAGCTACCGAAGGATTGGAAAGATGGAGTTATCTGTCCGATCTATAAAAAGGCTGACAAGTTGGACTGTGAGAGCTATCGAGCGATCACCGTTCTTAATGCCGCCTACAAAGTGCTATCCCAAATCATTTTCCACCAACTATCACCAATTGCGAACAGATTTTGTGGAAACTTATCAAGCCGGATTCGTCGAAGGTCGGTCTACAACGGATCAAATATTTACACTGCGGCAGATTCTCCGCAAGGGCCGTGAATACAGAGTTCCCACGCACCATTTGTTCGTTTACTTCAACGCCGCATATGATATCATCGACCGGAAAGAGCTGCGGAAAATCATGGACGAGAACAGCTTCCTCAGGAAGCTCATCAAACTGATTCAATCTGCGATGGATGGTACACAGTGCTGTGTTCGGATTTCGGGTGGATTGTCAAGTTGTCATTCAAATTTGTCATTGTCATTCAAATCACATACCGAGGGCTGCGTCAAGGTGATAGCCTCTCATGCCTGCTGTTCAACATAGCTCTACAAGGTGTTATATACCGAGCGGATATCAACACGCGGGGCACGATCTTCAACAAATCTAGTCAATTCGTTTGCTTTACCGCGTATCGGTAGAACATCTGTGGCGGTGGTTGAACAGAACACCAGACTAAAACGCGAAGCAAAAAAGATTGGGTTAAAGGTAAATACGACTAAAACAAAGTACATGTTGGTCAGCGAAACCGAGGCCGACCGACGCCGCTTGGGCAGTAGTATATTGATCAACGGCGATGAGTTTGAGGTAGTCGGCGAATTTGTCTACCTTGGCTTACTGGTAACGGCAGACAATGATACCAGCCGCGAGATTCGGAAGCGCATTATCAGCGGAAGTCGTGTCTTCTATGGACTTCACAAGCAATTGCTGTCGAGTAGACTGAAGTCCCCGTACAAAGTGCACTCAGAACGAGACGACCATGAAACATGGCCAATGCTCGAAGAGGACCTGCGAGTACTCGGAGTTTTCGAACGACGTGTGCTAATAACGATCTTCGGCGGCGTACAGGAGAACGGAGTATTGAGGCGGAGGATGAACCATGAACTCGCACAGCTCTATGGCGAACCCAGCATCCAAAAGGTGGCTAAAGCTGGATGGATACGATGGGCAGCGCATGTTGCAAGGATGCCGGACAAATACCTTGCGAAGATCCAGTAGGAAGAAAACGACCAGGAGCGCAGCGAGCAAGATGGTTAGACCAGGTGGAGCGAGATCTGGCGAAAAATACTCGGTGTTCAAGGAATTGGAGAGCGATAGCCCCCAACCGAGTTGATTGGAGAAACCTTGTTCAACAGGCTTTGTCTTAGGACGGCAAGCCACTTGAATAAGTAAGTTGTACCATTTCAGACCAGTTGGAAAAGCTGTCGACGGCCATAAGATAATATTCGCCTTCGACTGGACCGTCTAAATCGAAATGCACTCGTTACTATGGACCAGATACTTTAGACCATGGAACAAAATCAATGTGAGGAGGAGGTCGAGTCGGAACTCAAGGCATTCGCCTGGCTTAGAATCGCTTGAGGTTCGACTCGAAGAGTTGCGTTTTAAGCTGAGTGTTAACTGAACATGAGGCCACAGGTCTGATGCCGTCATCCAGATAACGATCTTGATCTGATCGATGAGACGATACCGGACATCAGCGGAGCCGAACTGGTTGGTAGCTACGTACTCGATCTCGAAGTCATACAGTAGTATCAAAGTCGAGATAAATTGTTAAAGTCTGTTGGTAATGTAGACGATAATGCCTTTTTTTGACACGAAGAATAGCAGCAGTAGAGCGTGGTCCTGGTGAGTTCTCTTGAAGTGCGCTGAATCACTTCCACTGAACCATCTGGAAAACGATGACAGATCGTTACGCCCAGGTCAATGGATTAATTATCAGCTGCCACAATGATGTCCAACTTTGGATTGTAGGGTGTGAGAAGCAGATCAAACGAGAAAATTCGTTCGAAACTATCGTTTGCATGCTGACCATCTTGATTCCATTCGCATTCTGCTGACTTGAGCAGACTATCGAGGTGATAGCGTTTTCTCGTTTCTTAACGTTTTACTGCCTTCACTTGACCGAAACTAAAAACATTGTACATTGTATTGTCGCGTCGAAGATTGTCCAATCGTCGGCTTCTCTCCGATAACTGTTCTAGAAGGACATCAGCAACAGGGCAACGTGATCCTTCGTCAGATATTTGGAAACTTGAAAGCATCTCTGTACCGACGGCTGATGACCGATTCTTTTGCATCGAAAAGCCCTTTCCATTTCTCGACTGTTTTGAGAGAAACTAAAATCTTTTGGCAACTTGGAATGGATAACTGGTATGGCTCTCATGTTCCACGGCATCCATCTTCCGTAAAAGTAGACGGACTTTGGCTGGGTCATCCAAACGAAATCCGCCCTTCGAAGAGGTCATCGTAGCGCCTTATAATGAAACTCTTTGATATTGCCCACAAAAAAGTCCAAGATTTGTTCGGTGGTAGCAGGTACCTGCACGTTTATTGCTGGCGTTATGGCGTGAAGGAATACCTGGTATCGTTCTTCGCCCTGCTGCAATCGTTCTTCAGACCACTGCTCATTCTGCGGTTGCCGGAGAAGGAACTCATTCAACTGCTGTTGTTACTGTGCCTGTTATGACGTTATCCATGGACTGTTGCTGCTATTGCAACGGGTGCGGAGGAAGTACGAACGGTGGTTGCTTCGCCGCTCCTCCTTCGTTTCCAACATAAAGTCAGGTCACCACTAGTGGGGTCGAAACTTAGACCGAAGCGGAAAGTTGAACTGACCAGCTCAGAAGTCGAGTGCGAATGAATTACAATAATGAGCAGGGCAGGGCTCGTGGAAAATGTATGGGGAAATTTGATCTTGATATTTTTGTTAATTTTCACTATCTAGCTTCACTATATTGTAAAAACAATCCTTTCTTTAAAAATGCACAATTTTTTCGTGACCCTGGCCTAAACATAAATCTTGGCACCCTGCGGTAAGACGTAGTTCTACTGTAATGATTGTCTTACGATACCGATTTCTTTATGTCTCAACTGCTCGTTGCGAGAAAGATCATTTCCGTCTGCCTGGAAGGCAGCTTACATCATCTCTATCCGGAAATCTAACAGTCTTAACTAAGTCTCCTGCTATTGGAGAATTTCCACTTCTCGCTGAGCATGTGTGTTGGTGAGTTCTATATACGTGCTTCACGTGCCTTCCAAGCTCCATCTGATGTACTGCAAGGCAGTGACGCTGGGCCTGTGGCCTTCAATTTGATTTGTATCTGTTGATTTCTTCGGTTAAATCATCCTTTGCTCACGATCTGAAAAATCTTTCGCGTCATAGCATCCTGCATCGACTGCGAGGTTCTACCAATAGACTTGGACGCTATGCTAATCTGGTATAACAGCGTGTCAGCAGTAGAAAAGTACACCATCGATATTCGCTGGAACCTGATACCTTCGACAGGGCGCAGTCTATCTACGATCTTAGTGTTACTTTGGTGCTAAAGTCAGGTTGAACAAATAATACTGTATTCACGAACATCCATCCGCATTTTACGAATCATAAAAACCAGCAGCACATGTACTAACCGTCGGAATACTTGGTCATAATTTTCGGATGCTTGGCAAACGAAATATTCTCTGAAATGTTAATATTTATTTTTATTTAAAGTACTATTATTGGCTTATACTCGACACAGTTTTGTTTATCTTTAAAGAAACAAGATTCTCCGCCTTTCAGCATCAACCGCTGATTTTCTCTTACCGTTAGCAGCAAACCCAAAAATAAAACAAAAACACTACAGTGGTCAAATGGCTTTGTATTTTGATATTATTGCCAGAGCTGAACAGTTGCGAGATTACAGCTCTGCGGACTAAACTTTGCCAAAGGTTATAAGCTTGTTAATCGTCTAGCAGGCGTTTAGTTGTTCGACAGCTAGTTCATTAGTTCATGAATTTATATTTAGTTCGCGACAAGATAAAGCCTCTAGCAAGGATCCATTGGCGAAATCGAGGAAGGGTTTTTGTGTGAAAGTCCTATCTTAAAGCACTATTCATATAAATATGTCTCTATGTATATGGACTCTAACGTTTAAATTCTGTTGTTGAGTTTATTTTTCTTTCCCGCAGTTTTAGGTGTTTTCTGAAATGCGGCTACATTTCCGATGTATGAAAGTATCAAGTCTTATTGTTTTTTATTCGCACGGTAATCTTTGATCCACTGCTCGATGCGTTCCTTGAGCTCGGTGGCCGGTATGAGCATGTCCTCGGTGAGAGGTTGTCGATTAAACGGATCCGTGCTGCTGTTCAGCAGATGCCTGGTTATGATAGACCTGTCCATTACGGTTCCGGAAGGCAATATAACAGGATCGGCCATCAAAGTGTCCATCAACGGATCTTTGAAGTCGTCTGGTGCTTCAGCAAACTCATCTGCATTCTGTTGGTTTTGAACGTATATTTCGGAAGCTTTAAGAATAAGCTTCCTAAATTCATCAACTTCCATTGGCGTGCGGATTCCGATACGTTCTACCCTGTTGGCCGCATCTTCAAACAAATGCCGCTCAAATGATCGCTCGTCTGCAGCCAATGCAGCGGCAAACTCATCACAGTTCAAGTGCAAGTAAATATCGATGAGCTGACCAAGCAAACGTCGAGGCTCCCAGCCGTATTTCATCGGGTTGCGTACATGCAAATCATTGCACTTTGGTCCGCAAAGCTGTTGCAAATTGTAATTCAACATTGAACTTAAGCGGTCAATCAGTTCGGGTCGCAAAAATGGCTCCTTGATGTCTATTGTGAGATAATGGAACATATCCACGGTTTCCCTTGCCAGCGTCAAATAGGATCGGCATTGCCGCTCGTCCTGAACTAGCTGCCGTTGACGACTTTGCTGCGCCTCATGACCCAGCTCGCCCCACGATGTCTCATTCATCATTAGAACCTGCGTTTCGTGGATCCGCTTGAGATACTCCAAGCACTCATCCAGCAAGTACGTGGTATCATTCAGGAAGAAGTTCACAAATTTGACGAATTGCTTACCACTTTTTGATTCATTAACTATGGCCTGTCTATGCGCGACACTGTCCCAGAGACCTTTAAACAAGTGGCTAATGTGGTAGCGGATCGTAAATTTGTCGTAAAACTCGGTGCTCTGACCAGTGGTTTCGATGTCGGTGTAGAACTTCATAAGGGCACTTACCAGGGCTGTCTGGGCTAGTTCGTGGTTGATGATCTGTAGATAGAGACGCTGCGAGGCCGTCTGAATTGTCGGTGACGTAACGAAAAGGACCTGAAATGAGTGGGTTTTGAATGTGAGCTAATTCTTACTGGCACTGAACTCACCTCAATCAACTTGGCAGTGATATACGGATTTTTAATCAAGTGTGGCGCACACACCAGCGTCAGAATCCAGGTGATGATCGAATTGTCCACAAAGTCAACAACCCCAATGCTGTGCTGCATGCAGAACAAAATAAAATCGGCAATGTCTTCGATGTACCACTCGGGCAAGGAGCAGAAGTTTTCACTAGCCACCAGCGTCGAAGGAGGTATTTTATTCACGAACGGTCCCTCGATCGGTCGGTTCTCTATTTGATAGAGCATGTACTCGCACACAGACGAATAGAATTGCATACAAGCCCCAAGTACGTTTGGATCAATGACGGCAATATCGCAGCCCAATTTTGCCTTGGACAATTTGTTAATTTGATTAACGCAGCGATCGCGGATCTGCTTGTTGCGACGGGCCACAAGTGTGTTCTCCCACTGGTTTTTGCTGGCATTCAGCTCGTCAACCATTCTCTGCAACTCTTTTGTAGCACGTAGCAGCTTGTTGTAGCGTTGGATTGCCGGTATAATGCCCAAATGATGGGCATGCAGCGTCAAAAACCAGCAATGGGTGACGAATTTTGGCGTTTCCCATTTTTTCTCCGATCGCAATTTTTCCAACCAGTCGCCGTATTCCTGAGATGAAAGTTTCAATTTCGTTTCATCCTCAATATCAATCAGGGCATCCGGATGATGCGGGTAGAACGGATCTACTCTAGACATGTTGATTTTGATCGACAGTAGCTGTAAAATTGACATGAAATTCAGCATGAAACCGTCTTTGGCCAGAAACCGATCGTCAGCGTTGTACTGGCTTCGTTTATGGTTGGTTTTTAATATCTCCGAAATGTACTTCAGCACCTCCTGGCGGCTGTCCAAATTGGTCAACAGTGAGAGGAAAATTTGATGCAGAACCTTCCGAGTGTTGCCGAGCAGCGATTGGAACGATGCCGCTAGGGCACGGTCACAGACATTCTCCAGAAAGTGATGCGTCGCAAACTTAGGATTTTCATCTAATAGCACCGAAAGCGACATAAAAGGTGCCATAAAGGACACCTTCGATATTTCCCTGGCAGCATACTTATCCAGAGTCAGTCTTGGTAGGAACACAACGTGCTTCACAATCAGCTTGCAGATCGGATTGGTATTTTCCACCTTGATTTCCACCAATTCCTTCAGTCGATTTAGCGCATCGCTGACAATGTTTTCGTTACAGATCGCATTCTGCATATCAACGTACAAATCATCGAGCACGATCGTGAAAATGGTGTCAAAGTCCTCCTCTTTCTTGCGTGATTCGATCATTAAACTGGTTAGAAAATCCGACGGAACCTTTAAAAAACATGGCCTGTGATTATGATGTCAATTTTTACTATTTAAAAATATACAAACCTTATTTTCGTACATAAGCTGTAGCAAAGGCGACTTTTCTAGAATGAGCTTAGCGGGATTATCGATCTGGGCAAAGTTTTGGAAGCGATTTTTAGTTAGCAAAATTGCATACTTCAGTGTTTGTTGGCGAATTACGGCCGCCACTTCCGGCAGTACCTCAGCTAAATACATCTTCTTGCTTTTTTTGATTTTGGTGTAACTGTAGACTTCATTGTTCGCCCGGCAGTAGCAGTTAATGAGGTAATCTAGGGCAGCCACCCGGTTCGAGCTGAAAGCCTTCATGTTCGGTTTCGACGAGCAGATCCCGATCTCGCTGTCGATTTCCATCGCAGTACTGCCCCCGCCGCTGCGCTCCAATACCTCATCGATATCGATCGGTCTTACCTTCTTGGATGGAATGTTGCTCCAGCTATCCGAAAGGCTTTCATCATTAGAATCGATTAGCTTACCCTCATAAAAATCTTTAACTACTTCGGTGATGATCTCAGCGCAAAATTCACGGTAGTTCTTTGCGTTCAACGCTTCAAGGGCACTTTCCAGCACACCGGCATCGATGTTGAAACGTGCTTCCGAATAACGCTTTTGGCTGTTGAGGTTCATAATCCGGAACACAATCTGCTGCAGCTCTTCGCGGCTTGCGGCTTCGTCACGGGATTTTTCTTCTAAACTGGTCATGGCTGTCGGGATAGCGGAAACCGGGTTGGTGATAGAATTAGCTATCGATGTATCCTCTTCCATTTTCATTGGAGATTCTACGCTACCATCAGCACTAGTACTGTTGGAAGCTTTGTTATTAAGACAACCCTTTTCGAGCGATTCTGCGGTGTTATTATTATCGATAACGGCAACATTTGTGCAAGGCTCTGAAAATAAAACAAGAACATTTGAAAAATACGTAGTTTTTGAATGCCAATGGGAATTTTTCTGAACATATCTAGGGTACATGTTGTAGAATAAACTAGATTCGTAACCAAATTTAGAGTTTATAATGAGAATTATGTATTTTTATATGGATTTGCTTAGATTTTAAATGAATTAGTCATTATTTTTAACGTGTAATTTGAAACTTTTGGCAATGTACACAAAATACTATAGTTGGGCCACTACTATTTAACAGTCACTAAAATGTTATGTATTTTTCAAAACATAGACTTGTAGGGTTGCAGAGTCGCCTCGTCATACGTAATCAAAATTCACACTTTATTTCGAATTTTTAAAGAAACTGTAGTTCTTAGCACGAGATTAATGTTCACTTCTTGCTTGTAAATGTTCCTACACCTAGTTAGACAGATGAAATATTTTGGAATTTACATTTTTTACGGACACAAATTTTCTTGTTCAGCGGCAGTTCGTCATACGGAAACTGAACTTCATCATGACTGACAAAGATTTACTTTCGTCTACCATGGACAAACACAATTGTTTACAAAAATCTATGCATGTTTTCGTTATGCCGTGTGCATGATCTATTCAGCTGGCACAAAGCAGCGCAAGTAACTTGAATCAGAGCTCAGATTTCGATGTTTTTACTCCAAGTAATCTGCTGATTTGCTGCTGATGCTCTTTGTTATATTCAAAGCGGATGGTAAAACCAAAAGGACTTTTATTTAAAACTAGCTGACCCGACAAACTTCGTATTGCCACAAATTAACCTGTGTTGTACATAAATCATGAATCTCGGATGATCTTTATCACTTCTCGAGTTTTGCAAGTCCCCCAGTGGGCGGCGCTTCCGACGGCGGGTCACCGGCAACACTCGCGACCGGCTCGTCCTGAATGATCTAGTGTTACTATAGATAGTTTTTGTGGTCTTGTTATTGATTAATGTTTTATGGAAGAGTCTCGAATTTCTCGAGTTGGATTAGTTTTTGAGTTTCGCCAAAATTTCTGTTTTATTTGTATGAGAGTCCATATCCCCCTACCACAGGGGTGAGAGGTCTCTAACTATCATAAAATAAATTCAAGACTCAAAAATCTCCTACATGCTAAATTTGGTTCCATTTGCTTGATTAGTACTCAAATTATAAGGAAATTTGTATTTCATTTGTATGGAAGCCCACCCTCTTAAAAGGGAAAGGGGTCGTAATACACCACAGAAAAAAAATTCTGCCATCTAAAACTCTCACATGCCAAATTTGGTTCCATTTACTTGATTAGTTCTAAAGTTATGAGCAAATTTGTATTTCGTTTGAATGGGAGCCCCCCCCCCTCCTAAAAAGGTAAGAAGTCCTAATTCATCATGGGAAAAATGGTTGCCTCCAAAAACACCCACATGCCAAATGTTGTTCTATTTGCTTGATTAGTTCTCGAGTTATGGGGAAATTTGTATTTCATTTGTATTGGAGCCCCCCCTCCTAATGTGGGAAGAGGTCCTAATTCATCACAGAAAAAATTCTTGCCTCCAAAAACACCTATATGCCAAATTTGGTTCCATTTGCTGGATTAGTTCTCGAGTTATGAGGAAATTTGTATCTCGTTTGTACAGGACCCCCCCTCCTAAAGTGGGGAGGGGTCCCAATTCATCATTGAAAAAAAAAATTGTCTCCAAAAACACACACATGCCAAATTTGGTTCAATTCGCTTGATTAGTTCTCGAGTTATGAGGAAATTTGTATTTCATTTGTACAGGAGCCCCCCCTCTTAGAGTGGGGAGGGGTCCTAATTCACCGTAGAAAATTTTCTTGCCCTCGAAAACCTTCACATGCCAAATTTGGTTGCATTTGCTTGATTAGTTCTCGAGTTATGAGGAAATTTGTATGGAAGTCCCCCCTCTTAAAGGGGAGAGGAGTTATAATTCCTCTTATAAAGAGGGGAGGGGTCTCAATTCACCATAGAATAAATTCTTGTCACCGAAAACACCCACATGCCAAATTTGGTTCTATTTGCTTGATTAGTTCTCGAGTTATGAGGAAATTTGTATTTCATTTGTATAGGAGCCCCCCTCCTAAAGTGGGGAGAGGTTCTTATTCATCATAGAAAACATTCTTGCCTCCAAAAACACCTACATGCCAAATTTGGTTCCATTTGCTGGATTAGCTCTCGAGTTATAAGGAAATTTGTATTTCGTTTGTATAGGAGCCCCCCCTCTTAAAGTGGGGAGGGGTCCCAATTCATCATAGAAAAAAATTTTGTCTTTAAAAACACACACATGCCAAATTTGGTTCCATTTGCTTGATTAGTTCTCGAGTTATGAGGAAATTGGTATTTCATTTGTACAGGAGCCCCCCCTCTTAAAGTGAGGAGGGGTCCTAATTCAACATAGAAAATTTTCTTGCCCTCGAAAACCTTCATATGCCAAATTTGGTTCCATTTGCTTGATTAGTTCTCGAGTTATGAGGAAATTGGTATGGAAACCCCCCCTCTTAAAGGGGAGAGGAGTTATAATTCCCCTTATAAAGAGGGGAGGGGTCTCAAATTACCCTAGAATAAATTCTTGTCACCGAAAACACCCACATGCCAAATTTGGTTCTATTTGCTTAATTAGTTCTCGAATTATGCAGAAATTTGTGTTTCATTTGTATGGGAGCCCCCCCTCTTAGTGGGGGGAGGGGTCTCTAACCATCACTAAAACCTTTCCTGGCCCTAAAAACCTCTACATGCAAATTTTCACGCCGATTGGTTCAGTAGTTTTTGATTCTATAAGGAACACAAAACAGACAGACAGACAGACAGACAGACAGACAGACAGACAGACAGACAGACAGACAGACAGACAGACAGACAGACAGAAATCCTTCTTTATAGGTATAGATAAAAGGTAAAAATAGTGGTTTTCTTACATCTTTTGTCGATTACTAAGGGACAATACATAAATATTGATGCCAAGTATTAGTTTGAATGTAATTCGCCTCAAAGTTAGTTATAATGCTGGTTTTTCACGAAAACGAAAATGCCAACAGTAGGAAGTTTGCAAAACCGAATATAACATTCCAGGTCGCACAACGTTTCCCCCATCAACCAAAAATTTGCTTTAGTAATAATTTCAGTGCACAACTCAATTTAAAATCAATCAATACTGTTGATTGATAGTTTTTAATCAATCGAAAAAAACAGTAAAAAACAAAAGCAAGAAACAGGAACTCCAAGTTTTTCACACAAAAAAAACTATAAAAATCATAAAAGGTGTGTCACGTGTCGACATACTTTTATCAATCAATATGGAAAACAATCCATTACAGCAGTTTTCATCAAACGCGCGAGATGATGAAGTGATAAACACCAACCTATCTGGTACTTGAAGAAAATAAGCTCAATCCAAACGAAAGCAGCAGACCAACTCGGACAGAATGTTGTAGAATTTGTTTAAAATGTGTTTACAAAAATAGCTGCGTTCGACGATGCGTAGAATAAATTTCATTGGTAGAACGCATTTAAAAAGGCAATACGAAACTGAAAGTAGGTTGAAAATTTCAATTTCAACTAAGTAAAATTTCTAGGTCAGCAAAGACAAACCTTCTAAACCCAATTTTGTGGGTGTCCCAACCCATTCGTCAGCTTAGCGACCAAGCAAAGACTCACCTTCCTCCTGCGAGTTGTTTGGCACAACAGCTGCTGGAACCTGCTGGTTGGGGGTCGTCTCCTTCTGCTGCTGCTGGCCTACGCCATCGGGAACGCCAATGCTGCTGGTGGGGGTTGCTGCCAGCGGACGGCTGGCTCCGGTTTCCAGCTTTCGCAAACGCCTAGCCCGGATCTCCTCGGGTGTGAGCTCCATATCGGACTGCTTCCTTTTTGCCTGTTGAACTTCCACTTTTGAGGCCGTTTTTCTTTCTGCAGCAAACAGCAGACGTCGATTACTGCAGTAGCACAAACACAAAGCCTTTTGTTTTTCACACGATCGCTGATGATGAGCTCTCGCCCGTCGCAATTACTTTTCTTTTTTAACTTGCTTCTGCCGTTCACGGACGCTGAGAAGTACGAGTTGAAACGTCACCTCTACGGCAGGAATTTCTTCTGTTCGATTTTTCCGCAGTTGATCGTTGTATTTTTCTACAAGATTTCCGAGGGCGTAGCACGCTCCGCAGATTCGCATTAAAATTTATTGCTTTACTTTGTTGTTTTTCTGTTCGCTAGAATTTATTGTTTGTTACCAAATTGGACTTGACCCTAAGAAGCCAGAATGCTTTTGTAGGTAGACAAGGAAATTATGTCTAGTCACTTTTTTTTTCACCACACATCAGCACATCGCAGTTCACTGTGGTTTAAAAATCGCGATTTTCTTCTTTCAAAAGATTGCCAAGCCATCCGTCACTATTACGTGTCCTGCGGTTGCGAACACCACGAACAAAAATTAGTGCGAACGTTAGCTGAGAGAGTTGGGCTAGTAATAAATTGCGTAACAATTGGGTTGTTTAACGGTATATGGGTTTTAAAGGCATATGATGCAGATTGGCATAAAAAATAAGAAAACATAAACCATTTGGTTTTTTTTATTGAATAAACGCCAAAAAAAAATTTTTTAATGTTTAATATGTCAGGTCAAAATTTAAGACTACATGCCATCGAAAAACCATTCGCGAAATCCACTGCTTGATTGCCTGATAGTTTGTGACAACCTTACATTCAACATCAACTATAGTCCGCTGCGTTTGCGAAAGCTTTTGACATTTCTTGATGTCACAGTGATGAAATATTGTCCCTGCTGAAATCATCTTACGTGTCTTATGCATGTTTTTCAACGTAACTCACGAACGTCATTATATAAACGCAAGTGTCTTTTAATAAAAATTCAAAATATTGTTTTTTATAATATCGAAGCTGTAGACAATTTAAATGCAAAAATAAATTTTGTTATATGTTCCTGGAAGTGTTCTTCGTGCATAATTGTGTCTAAATGAGACATTTCTCATGCACTAAACAACCCAATTACGGAAGTATGAATCTCGGTATGAATTTAACTTGAGAAGCGAAATCGAAAGATATTAAGAAAATCTGTTTCGTAAATTGCCAACAGAGGTGGGCTCCGCTAACCGAAATTTTAGCTTCGCTAGCAGCTAATGGCTAATCCGCTAATTCAAAACGTTAGCTTCGATAACCGCTAACCATTAAAGCAAGGGGTTTGCAACAGCAATAATTACTACGCACCTTTGAAAAAAGTTACTTTTGATTACTTTACTGATTACCTCTGACCTTGCCTCTGACTTGGCAGCACTTCAAACTCAATTTGAAAATTAAATTTACATTTTTCTCTCAATGAAGACAATTTTAACTCAAGAATTTCAACTTCATCGTGTTTCGCAGATTTTTTTACATAAGAATCACTCATAGCCCCGATCCCGAGATATAGCATTTTAAATCAAGCAATATCCCATTGTTTATGTAAAATTTGAAACAAAATAACTTTTTTTTGAGCAGTGATTCTCTTCGCAATGTAAAACTGCTTTGCCATATCGTAAAAGCATTTATACAATACCGTGGACCCCCGTTCGTTTGAACATTTTTAATCTGAACACTTTTTAATTTGAACCCCGTTGGTTTGCACGACGTGCAAATTAAAAATGGTTCAAATGTCATTCTCAACATGACATCATTTGTTTATGCAGACAATGCACATAAACACGATTCGTTTGTACTGACCTAGCGTGTTTAATCGGTTTCACAATTCGTTTTCCTAACGATTAAGAGAGAAATCCGATCGGAAAATGCAATATTCGCACTTGCAACTGCCAACTAAAACAAACCACCAAAACAATAACAAAGAGCAGGGCGGCCAGTTCACACAGGTTTCAGCATATTTCGAGTTACCAGTTGCTCAAATTAAAAAGTAACCCCGTTAGTTTGCATGAGGAATCGTTCAAACGAACGGGGGTCCACTGTATATGGCAAAGTTTTTCTTAACAGTGTTGCCAGTTTTTCAGTTTTTCGTTTGGTTTATAATAGTAGATGAGGAAATGTTACTTCAAAAAGGTGTAAAATACACGTTAGTTGTTTGATCATCCATTAACAGCCATTAACAGCGTAGCGGAGAACGTCCTAGGCAGTGTGGCACCGAATCGACGTAACGAATGGTTTGACGAGGAATGCCAGCAGATATTGAATGAGAAGAACGCAGCGCGGGTACAAATGCTGCGTAGAGCCACCCGTCAGAATGTGGAGCGATACAAACAGAAGCGGAGGCAGCAAACCCGACTCTTCAAGGAAAAGAAGCGCCACCAAGAGGAGAAGGAGTGCGAAGAACTCGAACAGCTGTACCGCTTTCACGACACACGGAAGTTCTATCAGAAACTCAACGGATCTCGCAAAGGCTTCGTGCCGCGGGCCGAAATGTGCAGAGATAAAGATGGAGGTATCTTGACTGATGACCGTGCGGTGATCGAAAGGTGGAAGCAGCACTACGATGAACACCTGAATGGCGTGCAGGCGGAAGACCATGATAGCGGAGGAAGTGACCACATTGGTGCAGCAAGCGACGAAGATGTGCCACCCCCATCGATAAGGGAAGTTAAAGAAGCCATCCAGCGGCTGAAGAACAACAAAGCAGCGGGAAAGGATGGCATTGGAGCGGAACTTATTAAAATGGGCCCGGACAAGTTGGCCGGCTGTCTGCATCAATTGATTGTCAAGATTTGGGATACGGAACGACTACCGGAGGAGTGGAAAGACGGGGTTATCTGCCCTATCTACAAGAAAGGTGATAAGCTGGATTGTGAGAACTACCGAGCCATCACTATCCTGAATGCCGCCTACAAAGTGCTGTCCCAAGTCCTCTTTCATCGACTATCGCCAATAGCCAATAGATTTGTGGGAAGTTACCAGGCCGGCTTCATGGAGGGTCGGTCTACAACAGACCAAATCTTCACCCTGCGGCAGATCCTCCAGAAGTGCCGCGAATTCCGAGTCCCCACGCACCACCTGTTCATCGATTTCAAAGCCGCATATGATAGCGTAAACCGACAAGAGCTATGGAAAATTTTGGACGAAAACGGCTTTCCGGGTAAGCTTACCAGACTTATCATGGCTACGATGGATGGGATCCAGTGCTGTGTGAGAATCTCGGGTGGATTGTCGGACCCATTCGAATCTCGCAGGGGACTTCGACAAGGAGATGGTCTTTCCTGCCTGCTATTCAACATTGCGCTTGAAGGTGTTATAAGGCGAGCGGCGATCGAAATGCGGGGCACGATTTTCAACAAATCCAGTCAATTTATCTGCTTTGCTGACGACGTGGATGCTGTCGGCAGAACATTTGAGGCGGTGGAAGATCAGTACACCAGACTGAAACGCGAAGCAGAGAAGATTGGATTGCAGATAAATACGTCTAAAACGAAGTATATGCTGGCGGGCGGGACCGAGCGCGACAGGGCTCGCTTGGGCAGCACCGTGGTAATCGACGGGGATGAGTTCGAGGTAGTCGACGAGTTCGTATACCTTGGCTCGCTGGCAACAGAGGACAACAATACCAGCCGTGAGATTAAAAGACGTATTATCAGCGGAAGTCGGGCCTACTACGGACTCCACAAACACTTGCGGTCGAACAATCTGAGCCCCCGTACAAAGTGCACACTGTACAAAACGCTAATTAGACCGGTTGTCCTCTACGGGCACGAAACGTGGACATTGCTAGAAGAGGACCTACGAGCACTCGGAGTTTTCGAACGGCGGGTGCTAAGAACCATCTTTGGCGGAGTGCAAGAGAACGGTGTATGGAGGCGAAGAATGAACCACGAGCTCGCGCGTCTCTACGGCGAACCAAGTATTCAGAAAGTGGTTAAAGCTGGACGGATACGTTGGGCAGGACATGTTGCTAGAATGCCGGACAACTATCCTGCAAAAATGGTTTTCGCATCAAATCCGGTAGGAACAAGACGAAGAGGGGCACAGCGAGCGAGGTGGCAAGACCAGGTGGAGCGAGATCTGGCGAGCACTGGGTGCCCGCGGAACTGGAGATCAGTTGCCATGGACCGAAACAGATGGAGAAATTATACTGCGCAGGCCTTGTCATAAGACGTTAGGCCAATTAATTAATTTAAAATAATTGTTTGATCATAGCCTTGTAAACTGCTTTTCATCTCACTAATAGACATGTAAGAGCTCACCACGGAGTAAATCACTTCCTGCATAAATATTCAATATGTGATAAATATTGATAAATATATTGTGCTTTGCAGCTGTACCTGGATTAATCCAGATTATTTTCTCTAATGCCAATGTATAGGACAAAACAAAACAGCAACATTGCAGTTGTCACTCTTTCTCTTTCTCACTCACAGCATTCGCATTGTTGCACTTTTTGTGCCAGTCGCACTTTTAGACTGCGGTGTCCAGTGAGGTGCAAAATGCGGGATATTTACTATTTTAAATGTGTCCACCTCATCATAACAACTCTTGCCATATACTGTTATCGGACTTGACAGCTCATGATCGATATGAAAAAGGTGGAAACTTTTGTAAAATATTCATCAATACCGGTAAATATATTTAGCACCCGGGTAAAAGTATGTAAATATGCATAAGTATATTTAATATATTTAATAAATTTGAAGTGATTCGCCCCGTTGCTCTTACCTTCCTTGTTTATTGCGTTTATTATTGCTAGGAGACCCTTAATCACAGAGAACAGACTACCAGGTAATCGACAAAAAGTGTGTAAAAGGTTTTTATGTAATCTACGAGTAATCCTTCAATAGAGCACCCCTCGAGCAGTAAGTGGCAAACTAAATCTTGATGTCGCTGCCATCACTGCTATGTAACTCCAGCACAAAGAAATATTGATAAAGGTACATGGATATTTTTTGTTGCGTTTGGCAAACTATTTCTGGAGGGCGCCACCGACAGATTTTACACACGAAAAATCGATTACGTCCTTCGAGCCTGTTAATCTGTTCTCTGTGCCTTAATTAATGTAACTAATCATGCAGGTGTAGTAGATAAGCGAGGTATTAATAAAAGTTGGCATCCGCAAAATATGTATGCCCGCTATATACTTCGAGTCACAGGTCTCAAGCGTACATACGCACACAGGCAGACGGCAGCCTTTCCAGATAGGAAAGAGTGGAAACCGATCAAATATGATATGCGAGAATAAATTGCGTGAGTCGTAGCTTTCGCGTTAGCGGTATTGAGCGAACTCTTGTCCACTTATAGAGCTGCGCGTGTGTGAGTGTGACTGAGGACTTGCGCAAGTTGGTTTTGCCTCGAGCGCTCTTTGGCGGGAGCCGATCCCGACTTCACACATACAATATCGATGGAAGCCAGTAACGTATTGCCATCAATAAAGATGGCTTGTCCGATTACTGAATATTCTCTAACGATGTTATTGGCGGGAGAGAAATTGTATGAGCGGAAGAGAATCGGTCGGTATCGTTGGTTCTTCGGAGCGTTCGGGGAACGGGTGATTAAGAGAAGCAATTCGGCTTTGAGTTAGAAGAGCAGCTAAAGGTTGCTAACATTTAAAAAGGGAGACGATTCTCATTCTGTTGGCTAAGTTTGCATTGAATGCACGTATTTCTCGTGGGTGAAATTATATTTCGAAAATGGCTACGAAACGGGTTGATAAGCACGACATTGGCGCAGGACAAGCTCCCGACCGGTAAGTTGGTCTACGGTCACAGGTGTTTTAATTGAAGTGAATGATAGCGGTTAGTGAATTATTAGTTGCGGGGGGAAATATATAAAATTGTGCTTGTAGAAGAAAATAGTGCGGAAAAAAACTGATTGAAAAACCAAAATGGCGAATGATAGCGGATAGTGAATTATTAGTTGCGGAGGGAAAATATGTAAAATTATGCCTGTACGAGAAAATAGTGCGCAAAAAAAAAACCGATTGAAAACCCAAAATGGCGAATGATAGCGGATAGTGAATTAGTTGTGGGGGAAAATATGTAAAATTATGCCTGTACGAGAAAATGGTGCGCAAAAAAACCGATTGAAAAACCAAAATGGCGAATGATAGCGGATAGTGAATTATTAGTTGTGGGGGAAAATATGTAAAATTATGCCTGTACGAGAAAATGGTGCGCAAAAAAAAAGCCGATTGAACGAGCGAACTGCCTGGATTTATTTGTTACCGAACGAGCGGAATTGTCAAATACAAGCGGGGGGTAGAGTGCAAAAAAAAAAAGAAAATGGCTACGGAAGCGAAGAGCAAGCGATGATTTATAGCGGAACGTATGGTTGAGCGGCCATTAGATGTTTTAAATAAAGTAGTTGATAGTGATGTGTTAGTGTCGGGGAGGGAAATTCATATAAAATTATACTTATAAAAGAAAATGGTGCACAAAAAAAAAAAACGGATTGAAACACAAAAATGGCGAATGGTAGCGGATAGTGAATTATTAGTTGCGGGGGAAATTATATACCATTATGCCTGTACAAGAAAATGATGTGCAAAAAAAACCGATTGAATGAGCGAATCGCTTGAATTTATTTGTTGCCGAATGAGCGGAATCGTCATGTACATGCAGGGGGGTAGAGTGCAAAAAAATGGCTTCAGAAGCGAAGCGAAGAGCAAGCGATGATTTATGGTGGAACGTATGGTTGAGCGGTCATTAGATGTTTTAAATAAAGTGGATGATAGTGATGTGTTAGTATCGGGGGGAAATTTATATAAAATTATGTTTATAGGTGAAAGGCAGTTTCAGATTTAAGCGGTAAACGAAGTCAACGACGATTTAGTGAAACACACACGTTTTATTTATGAATGTATTGGTTTGGAACAGGACGTTTGCTTGCAGGTAAAATTGATGCGGTTTATATATCGCGCAAGAAGGAACTATAAAAAAAATAGTTTCGCATATTTCATTGACCCTTTTCGCGTTGATATAATTTTTATTTCCAAGTAAATTAATAAAGGAAATAAAAGGGATACATTTAATACACTTACAAGTGAGGTGTATTTACCGTTAGCAAAAAAGTTAAATAAAGCGTAAAGGCTCGAAATAAGGAGCAGTTGGACTCCTAAAACATAATTACGGATAATTGAAGTAGGAAGCGGTAATTGAACACTGAAATATTTATATTATTTCATGACTTGTAAATCAGATAAGAGAATCAAAGGCAGTCTGTTTTATGAGTAAGAGATTCACGCATACGGTCCAATATATTTGGTTAAACATCAAAGAGGCGTAATTCTAAAGTAAATAAAGGAGCAATTGGACTCCCACTGGATAAATGAAGCAAAAAAATAGCAATCGGATTCGTAGTATCGGTGCAATTGGACACTATAGGTTTCAATTTATCTTTAGTTTTTCCCCTACATAAAATAAGAATGTGATGAAGTATAAATGTTGAAATATTAAAACGGCAAGCAGACGAGGATCTGAACAAGCAACAGTCAAGTTCAACATATCCCGACAAGATCTCGAACAAATTTATACTTCGTCACCGTTCTAATATAAGAAGACCGACACGATTCAATGATAATTATATTTATTACATATACCAATAACCAATATATACCAACTGTCAGGACTAGATATTTCATCAGTTAATGGTTATTACATAAATAGATGACATCGCAAATGACAATACATTAATAATTATAATAAGGAAAGAAAATTCATATTCTATAAAATATATTTAATTAATTCATGACTCGATTGCACTAAATAACCAATAACTCACTTCAACTTCTTATAAAACAAAAACCAGTAATTTAGACTCCTTACGGTTACGGTAAGGAGTAATTGGACTCTTTATGGTTGAAAGGAGCAATTAGACTCCCTATCGTGAAAAAGAGCAATTGGACTCCTTATGGCTGAAGAGAGCGTTATACTCCGTAGAATAATAGCGAGCAAATGGACACCTTATCGAAAAGGTGCAGTGGGACTCCTTATGAAGGAAGAGAGCAATTGGACTCTATAGTCGAGAGGAGCAATTGGACTCCTTATAGTTAGAAGGAGCAATTGGACTCTTTATGGTTGAAAGGAGTAATTGGACTCATTATGAAGGAAGGGAGCAATTGGATTCCCTATTGCCGAGAGGAGCAATTGGACTCCTTATGGTTGAAGGAGCAATTGGACTCTTATGGTTGAAGGAGCAATTGGACTCTTATGGTTGAAAGGAGCAATTGGACTCTTTATGGATGAAAGGAGCAATTGGACTCTTTATGGTCGAAAGGAGCAATTGGACTCTTTATGGTCGAAAGGAGCAATTGGACTCTTTATAGAAAGGAGCAGTAGGACTCCTTACGATGGAGGGGAGCAATTGGATTCCCTATGAGTGAAAGGAGCAATTGGACTTCTTATGGTGGATTAGGGCAATTGGACTCCTAATGCAAAAAAAAAAACAAAGAAAGAACAGAAAAGAACACATAACAAGAACAAGGAATTCTAAAGGTATTTGTTGGACATTTTGGTGAGTATACGGTAATATATTTAAAATATTTCTTAATAAATTTTTTGCTTTTATAATGAATTTAAAAATACCGAACAAATATTTAAAGTTTACAGCGCAGAGTAGAGGTAAAGGGTATTGTAGTAGATAAGCGAGGTATTAATAAAAGTTGGCATCCGCAAAATATGTATGCCCGCTATATACTTCGAGTCACAGGTCTCAAGCGTACATACGCACACAGGCAGACGGCAGCCTTTCCAGATAGGAAAGAGTGGAAACCGATCAAATATGATATGCGAGAATAAATTGCGTGAGTCGTAGCTTTCGCGTTAGCGGTATTGAGCGAACTCTTGTCCACTTATAGAGCTGCGCGTGTGTGAGTGTGACTGAGGACTTGCGCAAGTTGGTTTTGCCTCGAGCGCTCTTTGGCGGGAGCCGATCCCGACTTCACACATACAATATCGATGGAAGCCAGTAACGTATTGCCATCAATAAAGATGGCTTGTCCGATTACTGAATATTCTCTAACGATGTTATTGGCGGGAGAGAAATTGTATGAGCGGAAGAGAATCGGTCGGTATCGTTGGTTCTTCGGAGCGTTCGGGGAACGGGTGATTAAGAGAAGCAATTCGGCTTTGAGTTAGAAGAGCAGCTAAAGGTTGCTAACATTTAAAAAGGGAGACGATTCTCATTCTGTTGGCTAAGTTTGCATTGAATGCACGTATTTCTCGTGGGTGAAATTATATTTCGAAAATGGCTACGAAACGGGTTGATAAGCACGACAGCAGGAAACTGAAAAATTGGCAACACTGTTAAGAAAAACCCTTTTATATACTGTAGAAATGCTTTTCCGATATGCTAAAGTATTTTTACATTGCGTAGAGAATTACTGCTTCGAAAAAAAGTTGTTTTGCTCTTTGTTTTGTTCTTAGTTTTACATTAAAAAATGGGAATTGCTAGCTTTAAAACGCGGTATCTCGGAATCGGCAGAGAATACCTCGGGGCGATGAGTGATTCTTATGTAAAAAAACCCGAATTAATCCACCTAGCGGCGTGACCTAGCCTTTCTACTGCTACAATAATCATTATTTAATTTCTCAGGAACTTAATTGTAGATGTATAAATGTTATATTAGACTATATTTTTAAATATCCGTTCCGTATTGCTCAAAATCCTTATTTGCCAGTAAAATTCACAACGCATTGTGTAGAATAATTATATTTTCTTTCCTTGGGTGCGTAAATACATGTAAGCGTCATTTATGTTACTTGATGAACACCTTATTTAGTTTTATAATATTTATAGAAAAATAATGTAAACACAAAAGAAAATTTTTACAGACTTGAATGAATATGTATAGAAAATTAGAAATTAACCCTCTAACGGGTCTACAGACGGCCTTAACTTTCGGGCTTCAGAGCCACATACGAAACTTGTTTTGAATTGACAATATGAAGTATTTGTTCACAGCAGATTTTTTGATATTTTGATATTAATACCATGCATTCAAAAGTTAGCATCTTTGAAAAACAAGAGTTCAGAAAAATTATTATTATATTTCGCTTTAGAAGAAAAAGGATATGTACAACAAAATGATTGATCTCAAAATTTTACTATTGGTTTGCTTGGCTTCAATTTTGCAATATATCTGAATTAGAAAAAAATTACTGAATAGAGCATTAGATATGAAAACGAGAAATGGAACTATTTCTTAGCTACTGTGTTACCTGACTCACTGCGAAATGCGTTGTATTCGCGGTATCGTGTTGGTTCGAAAGGTTTCGAAAAATATCGCCCTTGTATCGAAAATATCGTTAATTTTGATCACTAAAAATAACGTACTTAAACGTTATATTTCATGTGCCAGTAGTACGCAATAATTGTATTGTGAAACTGAATTGTTATTTATGCAACTTTTTACAAATTAAATGCAATAACAAAAGCACAACTTACAAAAAATCGTTTGTTATCGATATTAACTGCATATGCGTTATAAACGAATAAAGCGCATTGTTACGTTTTATTTCAATAATACGCATATTCGCAGTGAGTCAGGTAAAACAGTAGCGCTCCTTCAAAATGTCAAAAATTCTGTTCTGAACACATTTTGCATGATGTCAATTTAAAACAAATTTCGTATGCGGCTTTTGAGCTCCAAAAGCGAAGGCCGTCAACAGACCGCCTTACCCGTTAGAGGGTTTAATTAACTGCTTTTCTCCGCTTTTTGCTTTTCTTGTACAATTGTGAGTAACAGCAAGTGAAGAAAATGACAATTGAAATCTGGAATCAAAGAAAAGAAAAAACTTTTCGATCGAATCCCACTATTTAATAATTATTTGCGACAGATACGTAGTTCGCCTACGACGTGCAGGCTTCATCAGTGTCTTATTTCAAAGCGTATACGTATCTGTCGCGAATAAATATTAAATAGTGGAATTTAGTCGGTAAAAGTTTTTTCTTTTCTTTAATTTCAGAGTTCGTATTCCACTAAGAGGCTTCAAAAACTTCAGACAATTGACATGTTTCTCACTTTTCTTGAATTTCATTGCAAATTTTAAAATTGCAAATTGTCATCACATACATACATACATACATACATACATACATACACACATACATACATACATACATACATACATACATACATACATACATACACACATACATCACACACATCTCATACATTGAATACAATCAACATTTGATTGATATGTTTTGATTTCACACGTTTTAACGGTTTAATACACGGGGCTTAATTGTTAAAGTTTCAATAACTTTTGAATGAACCGTCCGATTTTAAATAACTCGGTTTCGTTTGATAGATCTCAGCAGTAATTTTCAAATAATCATAAAATGTGTGATGTTTTTCATTAAATTAATGCTTATATGTTACATAAATATGTTTCAAATACTGTTTTTTCACATTTCTTTATGTAACTTTCAAACTACAAGTCCAATCGTCATGAAATTTGGAAGTTAAGGGTTTGCAAGGCTCCTCTTTCATATGCAATCAATTTTGTTCAAATCGGTTAAGAGACCTATGAGATAATGAAGTCCCATATTTTTCGTATTTTTATACATAACTTTTGAACTAAAAGTCCGATCAGTATGAAATTCAATAGCGACCAATGGGACACCTAGACCTTTCATTTGACACTAAGAACATTAAAATCGGTCCAGCCATCTCCGAGAAAAGTGAGTGAGATTAAAAGCGTCACATACACACACACACACATACACACACACACACACACACACACACACACACACACACACACACACACACACACACACACACACACACATACATACACACACACAGAAAATGCTCAGTTTTCGAAACTGAGTCGAATGGTATCTAACATTCGGCCTGCAGGACCTTCTTTCCATTTCCGGTTTTCCAAGTGATTTCTATACCTTTATACTATATATTTATATAGTAGAAAGGCAAAAATCTGCGGAACATGAAGTTGAAATTTTTGAGATCAGATTGTCTATTGAAAGAAAAATGTAAATTTAGTTTTCAAATTGAGTTTAAAAATATTTGGCAGCACTGGTGCTCAGAAATAAGGGGCCATTCAGATACCACGTGGACACAAAAATGCTAATTTTCAACACCCCCTCCTCCCCCGTGGACATCGACCCAACCCCCACCGCCCTTGATTGTTTGTCCACGTGGACATTTTTTTTTTCTTATGTGAAATTCTGTGCTCAATTCTATTTTCAATAGCGTTATTTTATAATATAAAAAATTAAGAAAAAAGCTTACGTAAAAGCATGCTAAACTAGGCATGTTATCTAGATCTAGTTCTTCTATCCATGCTGATCTTTTCCACTGCAAATAAATGATGGACTCCAGGAAAGCCTGTTCCAGCTTGATCTTCGCTTGAAAATTCAACTGCTTCAACGCCTGTTCAACCAGAGTATCTTAACTTGGTCGCTGACTTTAACACATCACAAGACCTCTCCGTTGTGGTTCGTGAAATTTTAAGGAGACGAGTTATTTTTCAAATACGTTGCCAAAGGATTTTCTTTTTCGTGGCGAGCTGCATTTGATTGTAAGGCAAAATACAATACAGGTCGTGACCTAATTTTAATTAAGTCAAAAGGCACAAATGAAATTCTATTCTTCTATTTATTGCAAAAAATGTCGCTTGTCCACGTGGACATTTTCTATACCCCTCCCCCCCATCCGTGGACAAGCGTGGACATTCACGTACCCCCTCCCCCCTCTAAGCTGTCCACGTGGTACAGCAAAGTTTCGTTAATTGGTGGTTCGTTAATTGGGCGGTTCGTTAATTGGGTGTTCGCTAATTGGGCTATGTGACAACTTGAATGTCAAAATTGTATGGAATTTTCGAGTTTAGAAATTTCTAACAACTGTCAGTCGGCCCAATTAGCGAATCAGCTGGAGTGTAATCGTGGCCCAATTAACGAATTCAGGCTGTATATGGATGGCCCCTAATATCTTTTTCGAATTTCTTGAGTGATTTCCTTTGAAAATGTGAAAATAGTGTCTTTCTAAACCTAATACTTCCGGAGATATGATCAAAAGAAAATAAGAGGTTTTTTACAAAAAGGGGTATTTTCCATAAAAATGGAGGTGCTCCCATTAATCGAGAAAATGTCCGATCGGCACCAAATTTTGGATTTTCACTTCCTGGCCGAAAACGAACAAACTGGCAAAATTTGGTTCAAATCCGTGAAGGTCGATTACACGTTTGAACTTTTTTCGGTCACTTGGCATGGAATGACCTATATTTATGCAGGAAGTGATTTACCCCGTGGATTTATGGAAACTTATTAAGCCGGTTTCATTGAAGGTCGGTCTACAACGGAACAAATATTTACACTGCGGCAGTTCGTCCGAAAGAGTCGTGAATACAGATTTTTCACAAACCATTTGTTCGTTGACTTCAAAACTGCATATGATACCATCGACCGGAAAGAGCTAGGGAAAATGGACGAGAACAGCTTCCCCAGGAAGCTCATCAAACTGATTCAATCTACGATGGATGGTACACAGTGCTGTGTTTGGATTTCGGGTGGATTGTCAAGTTCATTCGAATCACACAGAGGGCTTCGTCAAAATGATGGTCTCTTATGCCTGCTGTACAACATAGCGCTACAAAGTGTTTATAATATTGCGATTATTATCTAAAATTTTTCTTTCATCAGTTTAGTTATGCGCCTAACAGTTGCGCGCTGGTTGCTGTTCTGGTTGCTCGCAGTCAAAATATCTCTTTTACACTCACACGAAATCTGGTAAGAAACTGTCAACGCAAGAGTGATGAGAAAAGCAACAATATTTCTCTCTCGCTCATCAGCTGAAAGCTAGGGAAGCTTGCTTCGTGTTTGCCTGTTCAAACATGGACAAATTTTTTACAAACGCAATCAGCATTTAAATTTTATCATTTGCGGTTAACGTACACCGAAAAAACTATACACGTGCGTTCAATGTGCAGAACACATAGATATTCTCCTGGTGCTAATCACTACTGTGTTACCTGACTCACTGCGAAATGCGTTGTATTCGCGGGATCGTGTTGGTTCGAAAGGTTTCGAAAAATATCGCCCTTGTATCGAAAATATCGCTAATTTTGATCACTAAAAATAACGTACTTAAGCGTTATATTTCATGTGCCAGTAGTACGCAATAATTGTATTGTGAAACTGAATTGTTATTTATGCAACTTTTTACAAATTAAATGCAATAACAAAAGCACAACTTACAAAAAATCGTTTGTTATCGATATTAACTGCATATGCGTTATAAACGAATAAAGCGTATGGTTACGTTTAATTTCAATAATACGCATATTCGCAGTGAGTCAGGTAAAACAGTATATACAGTTTCATAAGAATAACACATGAATCATATTCAATGGTAAAACCACAGAAAACAGACTACCAGGTAATCGACAAAAAGTGTGTAAAAGGTTTTTATGTAATCTAGGAGTAATCCTTCAATAGAGCACCCCTTGAGCAGTAAGTGGCAAACTAAATCTTGATGTCGCTGCCGTCGCTGCTATGTAACTCCAGTACAAAGAAATATTGACAAAGGTACATGGATATTTTTTGATGCGTTTGGCAAACTATTTCTGCAGGGCGCTACCGACAGATTTTACACACAAAAAATCGATTACTTCCTTCGAGCCTGTTAATCTGTTCTCTGTGGTAAAACCATGGGTAAAACACTTTGAGATGACCTGATATTCACATCAGCTCATCGTGAAAGCCACGTGAATTTCAAATAGGATGACATTTCATAAGAGTTACCCCTTGATTAAACTTGTAAAACTAGTGAAATATTTATAAAAACTTACACTTTAATTTCATGTGGATTGCAGCAGGATACGATCTAATGGTAAAACACGTGGATTTGCAGTGCGAAAGCAGTGACTACCATGTTGATTGAAGGTGCATGCATTGCATTGAAGAACAAATGAAACAAGATTATCAATATTTGCACGTTTAAATTCATGTGTAAGATCTCTTGGTAACGCCGTGTCTATTTTTATCAAGGGCATGGTGTGTTGCTATCTCTTTCTCATGTAGGAGTGAAGAGAGCAACTTTCAAATGGTCCTCGGTAAAGGGGAATTCCCAGCAAATTTTTTGGTTCTTGTCAAAATTAACATTTTGGTACCTATGCGTGGGACATCAAAAATGTA
Source organism: Sabethes cyaneus (assembly GCF_943734655.1). Taxonomy (NCBI): domain Eukaryota; kingdom Metazoa; phylum Arthropoda; class Insecta; order Diptera; family Culicidae; genus Sabethes; species Sabethes cyaneus. Next base: position 74,654,385 of record NC_071355.1, on the reverse strand, counting down.
TGAATTTGACAGCCACTTCACCCAGTAGATTTTAATCAGTGTAAGACATTGTAACTGTGTTGTTTGTAAAGGCCCCCATACACGTACGTACATGTTGGCCGAAAATGTTGGTGAATTCGTGTTCGTCCAACACGCTCGCGTGTGTGTGTGAGTGCCACGAACCAAACTGGCAGAAGAAAATGTTCGGCTCGGCGCTCGGTCGGAATGAACCTCCAACATTTTGTTCATTTCCAACCCAACATATGCGTACGTGTATGGGGGCCTTAAGTCTGTACGTCATAGAACAAAACAAATATTGTGCTTTGCAGCTGTACCTGGATTAATCCAGATTTTTTTGACGTAGGACTACGTCTTTGTTTACTATACTGGGACTGGGTAGCACTTTGTAAAAACGAAAAATAGAAGTGTAACGTTTGAATGAAATATTTCAAACGCTAATAACTACTATACTACTGAACGAAACATAACAGTTAATATGTCGGTGGATAGATAAAATGTCCAGCAATTTTATAGTAACATATTAATAATAATTTGTTATACGCTAAATAGTGAAAATGTATGTAAAATTTTAAGGTCGAATTTTCCCATACATTTCCCTTGTGATCGCCTAGCTTCACAGGCACGGACGACAATTAGATACACCAAAGGATTTGGATCCAAATGATAACCTTTGAGACCACTTTGTAAGCCACACCCCTTTTCCAATCCAATTGGCAACATCGATGGCTATTGACGGCAACACCGACCCCGAAGACAAGCGGAATCAGCGGGCAATGGCCAACGTGAATCCCACACGATGCACTTTACGTTACATTTTGCATTATTCCCATCGCAGACATGCGAAATTGTTCGACAGCTTGCTCAATCAGTGTCGGAAAATCATTTAAGCAGCAGCAGCCGATATGGTTTCCCCCAACACCTACACTAGCTTACAAGTAGCAATGGCAGTGCCAGTGACTATAAAATAGCACACTAGGTTCGCTGTCTGCTCTTTTATCGCACGATCGCACTGACGTACGGTCAGTATTTTGATAAAACTAATCCATTTCTACTTTACAGGGATTTAGTATTTCCTATCACTCCTGTATTAGCGGGCAACCATCATCCTAGAGTCTAAAGGACCGAATAGCGACATCCATCTATATATTGGCAACAGTAATTATAGTACTGATTTTTAAGAAGTGCTATCAGCTCAAACATAGTTCTTTTCAGGGCCACCAAACAATTTCAAATGGTTTTTTTCAAACCACCATTGATTCAATGAAGAATTAAATCAGAATAATTCGCTCTTTTACAAATAAACACTCAAACAATGATACTCACAGATACTCAAATATGCATATGCCATAGTTTGCATTAGTCTTTGATCTAATGATCAGACATAAAGTTATACTTCATCGATTAAAACATGTTATCAATGTAATGAGTATTATATGACACAGTCCTACGTCACCCTTTCGTACAACCCTTAGGGCTGTTTACCTTGTAGTTTTTCCAATGCCAATGTATATGACAAAACAAAACAGCAACATGGCAGTTGTCAGTCTTTCTCTTTCTTACTCACAGCATTCGCATTGTCGCACTTTTTGTGCAAGTCGCACTTTTAGACTGCGGTGTCCAGTAAGGTGCAAAATGCGGGATACAGTGGACCCCCGTTCGTTTGAACGATTCCTCATGCAAACTAACGGGGTTCGTTTTTAATTTGAACAACTAGCAACCTTAAATATGCTGAAACTTATATGAACTGGTCGCCCTGCTCTTTGTTATTGTTTTGGTGGTTTGATTTAGTCTCGTTTAGTTGGTAATTGCAAACAGCGAATAAGTTATTCTCCGATCGGATTTCTATCGTAATCGTTGGGAAACGAAATGTGAAGCTGATTAAACTACACTGATAAAACTTTTCGTATAGTTTCTATGTGTCCCACACATAGATTTTTGCAATGTGTCCAGTTAATGAACTTTATATGCCAAACAGTTATAATTTATGGGTACGCGATACTTTTGCACATGCTATTCATATGCGTATATTTTTTAATTGTATAATTGCACATACTATTCATATGCGTATAATTTTTATGTGTATTTCTGGGAGGATTGTGTTTATGTGCGGCTCATGATAATTATAGGGAATTTCATATGGAAATTTACTATTAGTTATCTGCAGAATATTTTGAGTGTAGAATTAAACACGCTAGATCAGTACAAACAAATCGTGTTTATGTGCATTGTCTGCGAAGGCAAATGATACCATATTGAGAATGACATTTGAACCATTTTTAATTTGCACATCGTGCAAACCAGCGGGGTTCAAATTAAAAAGTGTTCAGATTAAAAACGGTCAAACGAACGGGGGTCCACGGTATTATCTAAGCAAAGAATAAGAGCATAAACATAGAAAAACTTGCACTGTCTAATACAGCCTGAATTCGTTAATTGGGCCACGATTGCACTCCAGCTGATTCGCTAATTGGGCCGACTGACAGTTGTTAGAAATTTCTAAACTCGAAAATTCCATACAATTTTGACATTCAAGTTGTCATATAGCCCAATTAGCGAACACCCAATTAACGAACCGCCCAATTAACGAACCACCAATTAACGAAACTTTGCTGTACACTTTTAAATGATTCTACCTGTAAATTGGTCGGATTTAGTTAAAGTTAGGTGGAAACTACTCAAAATGCCCTTAAAGTGTACAAACTCAGATTTTGAGTAGTTTTTCAACCAAAAAATTGGTAGTAGGAACTTAAAATTGCGTTATTTGTCATAGAGAATAATTCAATTATCGGTAGCAAGTCGCCAAAATTGGTTGAAATTTTTACCCAAATTTTTTTTTTTGAGTTTGTACACTTTAAGGGCATTTTGAGTAGTTTCAACCTAGCTTTAACTAAATCCGACCTCTTTACAGGTAGAATCATTTAAGAGTGTACATGATTTACCTTTGCGCACAATTGTATTGTGCTTCCCGAGAAAATATTTCGTTTTTCAGCTTTATATAGTTGTGCGCAAAGGTAAATCATTTATTATTGACAGTGTAAGCACGTGTAAGTTTTCTATGTTTATGCTCTTATTCATTGCTTAGATAACATTTGTTTTGTTCTATTACGTACAGACTTACAAATAACACAGTTACAATGTCTTATACGTTAACCGAAAATGATAAAATTTAAATGCTGATTGCGTTTGTAAAAAATTGGTCCATGTTTGAACGGACAAACACGAAGCAAGCTACACTCAAAATAATCCACACGTCCTTTCCACGTGAAAAATCACGTAAATTTCTCTACAGGGATTTACGTGACTTTCAGGTGATTTTTATTGGAAAAAATAATAACATCTATCTGATTTACACGGTAACGCATTAGTATGCGTGCGAACTGCCTGAAAATCACGTAAATAGTACAGGAAAACCTGGGTGGAAAATATTCACATAACTTTTCAGGTAACTTCGACGTGAAATATATTTTGAGTGTACCCTAGCATTTAGCTGATGAGCGAGAGAGAAATATTGTTGCTTTTCTCATCACTCTTGCGTTGACAGTTTCTTACGAGATTTCGTGTGAGTGTAAAAGAGATACTTTGACTGCGAGCAACCAGAACAGAGCTGCGCGCAAGGGGTTGGACACTCAGCACATAGTGCCCCGGCACTGCAGAAATATCAAACGGCACACCTCTAAAGCCTTATAAAAATAACATTTATAGGGCTTTACACACCTCCGGTTCGATTTTACATATGAAATGGGAGCACTGCCAGTTGTCAAAATCATCTCGCACGGTTGCCAGGTCTATCAGATTTTAACAAATTTAACAAATCTTGGAGTTCGGCACTTTCGGTACAGCACCGGCACAGTTCGGTTCGTTTCAAGTCGCCTAACATAAAAACGGCTGTGCCGAGTGTCCGACCCCTTGGCTGCGCGCAACTGTTAGGCGCACAACTTAACCTACACTCTTAAATGATTCTACCTGTAAATTGGTCGGATTTAGTTAAAGTTAGGTTGAAACTACTCAAAATGCCCTTAAAGTGTACAAACTCAGATTTTGAGTAGTTTTTCAACCAAAAAATTGGTAGTAGGAACTTAAAATTGCGTTATTTGTCATAGAGAATAATTCAATTATCGGTAGCAAGTCGCCAAAATTGGTTGAAATTTTTACCCAAAGTTTGAGTTTGTACACTTTAAGGGCATTTTGAGTAGTTTCAACCTAGCTTTAACTAAATCCGACCTATTTACAGGTAGAATCATTTAAGAGTGTACGAAAGAAAAATTTTAGATAATAATCGCAATATAAAGCTGAAAAACGAAATATTTTCTCGGGAAGCACAATATTTGAAGATAGAATTAACAAAAGGGCGAATGTCGCAAGCGTAAGCAAACCGAGTGAGGGTTGATTTTCCTATGCTGGTCCAGCAAAAAATAACTCTCACCCGTTTTGTTTACATTTGCGACATTCGCCCTTTTGTTAATTCTATCTAGTTTGCTTTCCCCCACAAGGCAGTACACTCGGCAGTACATAAATGGAAGCAATCTCCAATCTTCTGAAAATTATGTTTTGGGCGTTGCGTAATATTTAAACGGCCCCTATAATGTTTTCGTTACATTTTCGTACCTTGGTTCTGTTTACTCAGGTGTTGTGCCATCTACGTCACTGTCAGTTCTTAGTTGACAGAGTTGCATTTTCATTTCTCGGCTACGGTTACTTTCTCAAAAAACACTCAACTTCAACTAATCGACAATCTTTGAAGCCGGGTCTTTTAATTCATAATTTTAAAAGCATATTTTGATTATTTTAACGTATCTGTGTCTTAGTTAGAGCTCTAAGTTTAAAATAAGCTAGATTATAATTAAAATGAGTTTTTGGCCAAAAATGAGGCGAGCTGCAGCAATGGTAGTCGGTGCTGGCGGTGGGACAGTCGTTTACTGGTACGCTTCGCAAACAATAAATGAACGCAAGGCGTTTAACTCCTGGACTACAAATTTTAAACCATCCGAGTATAGTAAGTGGGACTACAACTGGGATCAGTAAGTACCTGTATCAGTTATCATAAGAAATATAATTTGTTCATTTTTGTGCTCACTGCAGCCGAGAACCGAAAAGTCTGGTAGAACCCATAAGTGAAATGGCTAATCCTGCTGTTCAAAATCGATTTAACGAAAAATTGGACAAAAAAAGAGCCAAAGTAACGCGGCACCTAATTTTGGTACGTCACGGTCAGTACAATATGGAGGGCAAAACCGATGCAGAACGTTATTTAACGGAGATAGGACGTGAACAAGCCGCGCACAGCGGAGAACGGCTCAAGCATTTGGGTATTAAATTCGATTGTATCGTCCGCTCAACAATGACTCGAGCGCAGGAGACTGCCAAGATAATGTCGTTATCGTTGCCAGAGTTAAAACTGCACGATGATGCAATGCTGGAAGAGGGCGCCCCGGCTCCTCCAGAACCACCCGTCGGTCACTGGCGGCCGGAAATTTCGGTAAACTCGTAATTTTATCTGCCTGTTGACACACAGTCATTCTATCTTTGTTTTCGCAGCAGTTCTTTGAAGACGGAGCACGCATTGAAGCAGCATTTCGTAAGTATTTCCATCGGGCGGACGGTCAGGAAAAACAAGATACCTACACTTTAGTCGTGTGCCATGCCAACGTAATTCGGTACTTCGTCTGTCGAGCTTTGCAATTCCCGCCAGAAGCCTGGCTACGAATTTCGCTTGGTCATGCCTCGCTTACCTGGATATCAATCATGGATGATGGCCGGGTGACATTGCGTACTCTGGGAGAAACTGGGCATCTTCCACGTGAGTTGCTTACCAGATGAGGTGCTCGTTATTGCGCGTTTGATATAGTATTAGCTGTACGATGCAGGTCTGGCGATTTGGCCATTATTGTTACGGTGAACACATTCAAATGATTATAGTGTTCGAGTATTCCCGTATGAAGTGGGATGTAAGCAATTTTGAATAAAGTGTACTTTGCAATTTTAAAAGGAACGAAACAGGATTTCATACGATATTCTAACTCTACTAAATACGAAGTATTACAGCCATTCACGTGATATTTACAAGCAGTAGTTAAACAATTTTTAAAGGTCATTGTTTATGACTAACCAAAGTAAAGTAAGCACGACGTGGGCGTTTGCGGTAGTCGACAGTAGCTTTGAACCATAGAGTCGCACTCGCCTCCCAATCCTCCAGTGCGCAGTATTTATAACGTAAATCCGTTGCCAAATCTCAAAAACCGATCGCTACCAAGTTTCCTAGTGTCCCTGCAACTTGCATAGATGTATGATTGCAATCGCGTAATACGAACGGATGACCAATCATGTCAACGTTTAACCTTCGAAACGTTTTTTTCCTTCTGAACTTATATTTTTTTTTAATATTTTGCTCCTATCTTTCTTCAGTGGTTCACTTAACTTCTTCTTAACCTCTCCTTGGTTAATTTTACCTGAAATTCCTTGCTTATCAAGATGACTATACATTCTAGAACACCTCGATCAACATTAGCAGAAATCTTACTTGATTTAAATGGGAACATCATTAGAATTATGTAATATATAGGATTAAAATTAATATTAAATTTGCATCCCCTAATATTAATTTAATCATAATTTAAATTGATGAAATTTTTTTTCGAAGTCCAGCCGAATCTGGTGATTTTAGTTGTTATCCCTTAGTAACATCAAAGTCCTAGCCGCGGCCTCTATGTAAAATATTTTTAGGACATTTTTATGAGAATTAAGGATTCTTCTTATACAGAATGAAAGCGCTTTTTGAACAACGCAACAATCACATTTGGAAATTTTTACTCCGAATCCCACCTGAATTCACAAAAGTATTCTAATACATATCCACATTCAATATTAAACGTGACGGTCAGTCAGTTAAATGGTCAGAATCTCCGCCGGAAATGAATTCCCCAGATACCAAAAGGTATGGGTCACCGAGGAAAATACGTTAATAAACGGAACAAGTTAAGCAGAAGGTTTTCAGGTGTTTTCTTGATAATAAGTCGCGAACGTTTTGCCGTCCCTGAGGTTTGTTTTAGAGGGTCTCATAAGTAGTTACGACCGCGTCAGTTACACAACCACGGTTACTTTGTATTACTTCGCACCTTCAGCCATGTCGTAAACTAGTGTCCGGGTTTCGGAGTAGCTTTTAAGCACCTTGCATAGATGGTCTGGTATCCTCATCTCATGCAGCGCTAGGGCAATAACCCCGCAACTAGCGCTGTTAGAGGCGTTTTTGACATCGTACTATATTTTTCCTTCCGCCTCTTTTGCCTCATTGGCTTCTTGGGCCTATCAATGGACAATGGGACAATAGACTTCCCTTCGAGGAATCTAAGCCGCATTTTTGAGTCCACATCGCGGCATAGCTCCAGCAACAGGGAACAGTCCAGTGAAAGTCCCACACAAATTCCGAGGATATTGAGATGCGTGAGACCAATCATCGCTGATGCACAGCAGATACTGGCATAAGCGATGACTATTACGGCCGCAATGCTACTGCAGTTGTTGAAGGTTGCTCTTACAATGCAAATGAATGTTCTTCAGGATTTAGCGGAGGAAAGAAAAATGGAAACTCTGCAGTGCCGCCTTCAGTTTCGTAGGTATCTAAAATAGATAAAGATAAACATCTTTGTTGTTACGTATTCGTACAATTCATCGGATAATTTTTGCCGAGAAAGACGTCTAAGCCATGGTTTTTTGGTTTCGAGGTACGATTTGCTGGCCTAACAAGCCATGTAGGAGTATAACTGGCAACACGTATTCATAGACTATCTGCAATACAGTGTGACAATATACCAGAACAAAAATTATCACATTTATATCGATTATCTTTACTTCCTTTTTCTAAAGAGCTTGATCTGTATACCTAGAATAATAATAAATCATTCACAGTTTGATAGTACAATAGTACACACCGTGTTTCATTCCAAGAGGTTATGGGCCCAGGTTTTACACGTGATTGGATACTGTGCTATTAACATGGAACGCCTCGGAATTCCAAAACTTAATAATCGTAAATGTTCGAATCTCGGTTAGGCGGGCTGCTAGATAGAGTCAGTAGGATTGTTGCACTAGCCCTGTAACTGTCCTGTACTCTAATAGCCGAATGTGAAAGAAATCTTAGAAAGTCGCCCAAGGCTGCTTTTTTCATCGGATTATTTGGTTCTAAAACTTACTTAATTATTAATATTTACATTGTCAAGTGCAAGAATTCGTTGGCGGTAAATGCGTGATGGTTCGTCATGGAAGCGGTGGTAGAGTGGGAAGCATATTGCTTTGAATAGGAGTCTTCCTGTAGCATCATTCTGAATCGTAAAAATCTCGCGTAAGTGCGTAGAGTCCGATTTGCGATAGCCTGATAGGATGTCCGGTGCATCATATTCGTCAGCTAAGAGCTTGCAGACAAATAAAGATTACGAAACCCACCTACGTCGACTTAGTGTGCTTCAACCCAACAGACGATAGCGGTATTTGTACGGCGTTAAATATTGCTGATCCCTTTTTAGCTATATACGGTTTCTAGTCCGGCGGACCAAATAGACTCGAGCGGTTTCCAAACGATGCTCGCAAATTCCAGTGTCGACCGTACAATAGAACAATAGAGAGCTTTGAAGCAAAGCGGGTCACTGAATCCACCAGCGATCCTAAATATGAACCCAGAACTACGATTGGACTTGTCAATGTTGGCAGAAATGTGGGACTTCACGTGAGTTTCTCGTCAAGTATTACTCTAATATCCTTCACCTGTTCTGTCCTATTCAGTTTGGCTCCGGAAATTTCGTAATCAAACTCTATCTAGCGCGACGAAAGCTAAATGACGCAACATTTATCCACATTCAATAACAATTGATTCTTTACTCACCAGTCACTAAACAAATCCAAAAGCTTCTGCAACATTCTGCAATTCTCGATTCGTCCGACTACAAGATATATTTTCAAATCATCAGCGAAGCAAATCCTCTCACCTTCGTTGAGTAGTAACGTTGCATCGTTTATGTAGATACAGAATAGAAGTGGTCCCAAATTACTACCCTGTGGTACACCATAACTATTTGTAAACGCGGCATACTGGAAGTTACCAAGTTGTACGGAAAGTTGCTTACCCGTAAGCTATGTTTCCAACCAAATGCACAATCTGGTGGTACACACATTATAACAAAGAAATAAGAAGATCCGTGAGGAAAGATTGGAGGTATACGTGTGAAAACATAGACTGAATCCAATAAGCTTTGCTTCCTTGGGGTAATATGCCTACTACCACACTCTCTACCTGCACGAGGTGCCGGCTGGGGTACGGCAGCCAAAGTTGCGCACCTGGTGTTACGCAACCTTGGTTGTCGTACGCAGACCGAGAAGGTGGAACACTCGCCGTGTGGTTTCCGGCTACCTAATCAAGCAGTTCGGCGCCGGTTTTTCGGAGGGCGTGGCTGCGGGGTGTGGGCACACTGGGAGAGAAATATTTTCTCAGCTGGCTTAGCACAGAGAGAGAGAGAGAGACTCAATCGGTCTGTTTTACACAATCTGCAGTTATGCCCTTTGGTGGTTGGTGCTGAATTGTACGTTTGGGCAAAAATTGAGCCCGGGACCTGATCCTGCCGTGAGAGTCGGCAAATCAGGAGCCCCTAAGACAATGTCTAACTCCGTGCCGATGACTGAATGGCTGGAGGGGTGAAAACATGCCAGTCGCGAACGGAGTGCTTTGGGCATCTTGCCCCTACTGTGCCATGCGGGGCTCTGGTACGGTCGATCTTTGTTGTCCCTTGCGTTTCGTGGGAACAACATAGGAGTCTTGCCATATTTCCCCTATGGGTTTTACGCCAAGTGCGTTCTGGCCAACATAATTGGCTTCGCTTACAATTTGCTGTCTGATCTGTGTTGGAGATTGTTTGTGCATATACTCCGCTAGTCAAATAGTTAGAGTCGCACAAATAAATCTTCAACACAAACGGGCAGAAAATTTGTATTTATGCGAAAAACTTTTTAATGGCTCTGTCACCATCGCATTGGTTCAGGAACCATATTTTCGCAAGGGGTACTTTCATTCGACGGATATTGGAAACCAGAACTTTGCTGTTTTCAGCAAAACTGGTATGACAAATCCTCGTTTGATGCCCAGGGCATGCATATTGTTGCATAGGTCAATTAGTGCATGCCTTATCTCTGAGTGGACTACTCGAGATATTTGTGCAGTCACAGTAGAACTCGTCGTGGATGATGGCCATAGGCGCTATGTCTACTGTTCTGCATACTTACCACACGATGAACCGTCTCCCGGCGACGATTTCAGGAATGTGGTGAGATACTGTCAATCTAATGGGCTTCCGCTCATTGTAGGCAGTGATGCCAATGCCCATCACATCATTTGGGGCAGCTCGGATATCAATCTGTGAGGCTCTGATTTGATGGAATATTTGAGTAGTACCAACCTTGGAATACTCAACATTGACAATTGTACAACTTTCATACGAGCTGGTAGAGAGGAAGTGTTAGATATAACACTCTGCTCTAACAGGATCAGTCATGAGTTGGCACAATGGCATGTTTCAAATGAGACACCAATATCTGATCATTGCTTTATATATTTTGATCATTTGGGTGTCTCCTTGAACGCTGCAACATTTCGCTATCCGAGATTTTCCGACTGGGAACTCTTTGAGGAGGAACTGGCGACGAAATTTCAAGGATTCGATCCGACGATTGTGTCATCGATCGACTTGGATGTGGCTGTAGATGTCACAACATCTTTTATTGCGGAAGCTTTTGAAGTAGCCTGCCCGCTAAAAACTATTAAAACGACTAGAGGAACACCATGGTGGAACTCTCATCTCGCGGAACTAAAGAAACGATGCAGGAGAGCCTGGAATATACGTCGTAGGGATGGCGTGAAGCCTTTCAAGCAGGCCCGGAAAGCCTATGCAAAGGCTCTACGATCTTCAGCACGCACGAGCTGGCCCAGGTTCTGCAGCAACGTTTCCAGTTTCGGCGAGGCAAGTCGACTTAATAAAATACTGTCAAAATCGAAAGATTATCAGGTTAATAACATTCGAAGTTCGAACGGTGAATACTGTTCGAATGCCAATGAAATCCTGGAATGTCTCTTTTATAATCACTTTCCGGGCTGTGTGGAACCTGAAGTTCGAAACGATTCAGAAATCGTCTTAGGTGGCTTAGACTCATGGGCTTTTGCTCGGAGACTTGTCACAACTGAAGCGATTGAGTGGGCCGTGAACAGCTTCTCTCCATACAAATCTCCGGGAACAGATGGAATATACCCTAATCTAATGCAGAAAGGATTCAAGTACTTCAAACACATTCTGAGAAGGATGTTTGTGTGTAGTATTGCTATTGGGTACATCCCAACTCAATGGCGTGAAATAACCATTAAGTGTATTCCTAAAGGTGGACGCGCGACATATGAGCAAGCAAAAAGTTTTAGACCAATCAGTCTAACGTCTTTCTTGCTTAAATCACTTGAGCGGATTGTTGATCACCACATCCGCGAAACAAGCTTAGTAGAAGTTCCTCTTCATTCAGCACAGCATGCTTATCAAAGTGGCAAGTCTACAACCACTTTATTACATGATGTGGTGGATAAAATTTTGAGGTTGCTTTTTTATAAAAGGAATCTTGCTTAGGAACTTTTTTGGATATTGAAGGCGCGTTTGATAACGTATCTTTCGCCTCCATTTTTGAGGCTGCTCGTTATCATAATGTGCCTTCAATAATCATAAAGTGGATAGAACAAATGCTTAGTAACCGATTGCTTTTTTCGTCCTTACGGAAAGCAAGCATTTGGAAGTCAAATGCCAAATTTCGTTAATTGACAAAATTCTAAGCCCAGTCTGGTGTTACATGTAAATATCGACATTTTACATTGTGAAATATGTTCAAAAAAAGTCCAATCTCTCCATACCTTTTCCTCGAAGTTATAATGAAGTCACAGAGTAGAGTATTGTTTCGTAGTTGGTACTTCCAGAGATCAACAATGAATTCTGTAATAGACACAAATATTATAAAGCAATTAAACGAAATTGAACTAACAATTTTGTGTTCGACATTCCAAAATATTACCCTTGTAAATCAGTATTTCCGAAGTATGACTCCATTCTATTTGCTATGAAAGAAAGTTGTTCAATCCTAAATATAATTTTGAGTGATTGTCGCGCTTCATTTGCCTTTCAGGATAGGTAGTTTTATTCATCAACAGCAAGGATTTAGATTCAATAACACAGTCACTTGTTTTTCAGTTTTATTTTTACATAATAACTTACCCAAACAAAAATGACAAATTATAGCAGAACGAAAGTTAATAATTTACGAAAGTACGGATAAACACAGCTATGCACAGCAGAGTACAATTCAACCAAAAATAGACTCAACTAGTATAGAGAACGGAATGGCAAATTTATTTTCTGTTTTGTAAAAATACTGATTGATTTGAAGAAAAAACGCCCACTGAATATTGTAACGCTTCCAATTCGGATTTTTGTAATTTATAAGGCCATCTGTTTTGATTTATTACACTCTTTCAGGTCTGTTTTGTCTCCCACCGATTGTCTGCCGTTGCTTTAAGTATCAAGATTTTCATTAAAATCAATGTGTGAATTTTTAAATTTCCTATCACGCGGGTTGAAACTACTTCAGTCACTACCTAACTGTCTGCAACCGTATCTATTTGGCAATAAATATTGAATATAGTTTCCGCCTCGTTGACTCTGTTGATGGCACCGAAATATATAATGTATGTACGTTTATGCTTTATTGTTCGTTCTGGTTCAATCAAACAGTTATTGCTTAAATATTTATTGAACCTCTATTCTGAATGTACTTAAGTGATAGTAAATGGAATGTAACAAGCTGAATACCATATATTTGTTTCTGGAATGAGTGAGGCTCAACTATTGATCAGGATAGAATTAGCGGAAGCCGACAACTTGGTTCCGAATCTCCGAGTCATACTGATTTGATTTGTATTGAGACTGATAAGCTAAGGCGTTATCGTTGCTGGATTCCACAAAAGGTTCCCATGCTCATTATCGGACATCACTTCTGTTTCACTTTCGTTTAATAAGAGCACTCTAATTTTACGGTCCTATCACCAAGGAAAAGGCTATTTTTCGGTAGGTAATGGGAAGTAGATAAAAATGCCTCGAAACGGGAATGCTTTATCTACACACATTTACGTTGCTTATTTAATTTCAGAAGGTTCACTATCTGTGTCTTCTATGGTCGAAGGATTTCATCCTGTTTATTTGTTGTTTTTCTATTTTCCTGTTTCGGTAATAACTTGGTTTCGGGCGGACAAAACCAACGTCCACCCTCTAACAGTGGTATATGTAATAATAAAACATGTATCTGATGATTATGGTACAAACTATTTGCATCAGAATGCTGCCTAATTCGTTGTCATACTAAGATTTTTTTTTAACATTGTTCTTACTATAAGTCACTAACTGCTTATCCAATCAAAAAATCTGAACGGTAAAAAACCAACGGATGAAGTGGCGTTTCTCTTACATGTGTCTAGTGTTGCCGAAGTTGATGCCGCTCTGGGTAGCACCCTTATTGGAGCCGTACTGCAGGGAAATGACCGTTTGACCAGCCCGCAGCTGTTCTTCCGAGAACTGACGTTCGTTCTTGTCCGCCTCCTTCGGGCCGATCGAGGGTTTTCCGTATTTGGCCATTTTTCTTCCCAACGATTGCAGGCAGATAACGACCGAGTTCAAATTTTGCCGTTCCCATAGGTCCACCGTCTGGAAGGTTTCCTGCGGTGGAACGCCGAACTTTTTCGCATTCTCCAGAAAGGCGGAGATGTTTTCCATGCACTTGAATGCCATCTTGCTGGTGTTGATCTTCTTCACCGAACCGGTCTCGATAGCGTTGGCCAGATTGCACAGCAGCACGCCATCCTTCAGCACCTCGTAGAAGTTGTCCATCTCGCCGGAGGTGTTGATCGGTTCGCCGGTTACTTCCTTGATCCATTCCAAACATTCGGCGGCCAGTTCTTCGCTGTATTTGGAATTGATCTGAAATTGGCACAACAGAAGAAAGAGAGTGAATCATCAGAAATCGTATTTAACCCAGTTGTGCAGCAGACCCGGCTGAGCTGCGAGCTCATTGCCAGATTTGTAACGATGGGCAGACAAAGCCTATTAGTACATGCCATATTGGGCGAAATCACGCTTTCAATTAGACGGTAACGTAAAAAAAGTCTGTCGCCTTTTTCTATTACCTCTAGGCGTAGAATTATTGATTGTTAATTGGTTTTGTATACTTTCGTTGTTCCGAACATTATTCGGAAAATATAGGTCACACCATTAAGCATCGTAGTTCATAAGTAAATAAATTGTGCAATATTATTGACGAATTTTCACATAATTCTTTTAACTTTTTTGCTAATGAACTGAATAGTATTTGTAAGTACACTTCTTCACTCAACCAGCTTCTTCTAAAGCTTCTTGTTGTTTTTTATAAAGTGTATAATAAAATCTTGTTCTCGGCAAACCTAAGCAAGAGATGACTGTATGGGTCAAAACTTGGACGTTTGAGTATGGCTATTATTTTTTATATAGTATCAGTATCTCTAAAACTATTCTGACAGAAACAGAAGACGTAGCAACTAGAAAGATCGATTTCCGTTTCAATGAAAAAAGACATAAAATATTGAACGTGATGTCCAACCTAAAATAAAAACTCTTCAACCTGAACCAAGTGCTTTGTTCAATGCATACACCTATATCGTAAAATTGGTCTAATGTATGCATTTCATACGTGAGACGAATGGACTCTTCCATTATGAGCCATGCATGCCGATTGAAAGTGACAGCCAGAGGTTTACATAAGTTTCGATGGTCCGACTGAAATAACAGCGTAACTTGTATTGGCCACGTTGTATTTAAATTCTGCGGTTTTACATAGGTATATTTATGAATTTATTCGGCTCGGAATTCTTTTTATCGACATTTAGTTTTGAACGCATTGACTAAGACTGGCGATTTACAATGTGAAACTTTTATTCGACTAGGAATGCTATTAACAGTCGTTTTTACTACGAAAAGATTCCTCAGCTTTTGTAACTTCCAACAGGGCTCCACCTTCTTCTATAAAATGTTGAATGGTTGAATGTCTTTAGGTAAAATACTGAGTTGGGCTAGAGAATTGCCAACAGTCCATCTGTCTGATTTGGTGACCTTCAGGAGTGCCATTAGTAGGAGTTTTTGCTGCAAGAAAGTACTACGTACGGGTACGACCAAGTTCTTGGGGGCGGCAAAGTCGATAAGTTTTAGAACCATTTCGTTGGTCAGCGGGTGTGCGTTAAACCCTCCATCACCGGGTTGTATTCCTCCTCCTGGCCGACCTGAGCATTGAAATCTCTGATGACGGTTTTGATATCATGTTTTAGGCAGCGATCTTATTCATGCTCCAGCTGCGCGTAGAGGCTATAATTCCTCCTTGTCGTCATCGGTACTTCTAAGGTGAGAGATGTGCACGTTCGTGATGCTTATGTTGAAGAACCGGCAATTAATTCTCAACCTACACCTTCGAGAATTGATTGGCCACCATCCCATCACCCGTTTCCGCATCTCGCCCATCACTATGAACGCTGTCTCTTTGCGTGGGCCATCACGAGGAATTGCGTCTCTTTGCGTGGGCTCAAAGCTGTTTAAAATATTAATTGGTGGAGTTTTGTTCCAAGAGGCCTAAGCATGCATTTCAAAGAAAAAACATGTCATTGTAGTGGCGAAAATTGAGCGCCTTGGTGCCTACCAAACAACATCATACCTTATTGGCCACACGCACCTTCACGACCTTGTCGGGCGTACCACGAGGAAGTAATCTAGGACCATTTTTTTTTATTTTCAACGATGTTTGTAATGTTATACCAGCTGGCCAATATTTAATTTAAGCTGACGATGTAAAACTTCATCTTGTTGTACGCAGATCCGTAGCGTGACATCGTGGCGCCCTTGGCGAAAACCCAATTTGGCGCTCCCTCATTTCTTAAATCAGTGTTCGTTCCAAGCTTATCACTTTTTCGTATTCGCTATCCAAAACTTACAGTCACGTATTAAGCCATCCACAAAAATGCTTCGACACCCTGCCAGGTGGCTTTACAGCTGTTCACCAGAATCTTCGCTATGACCGATCAAGAGATAGACGTCGGCATATTATTTAACGTTTTCGCAGCCTTGGTGATCAGGTCCTCCTCCGATTTGGGCTCAAAATTGTTCAAGTAAATGCTTCGTTTGAGCTTCAGCCTAAAATTTACTATTGATCGAAATTAGGGGACGTTAGGAGAGTTGGTGATCGTCGGTACAAGCTTGATCTTCAGCCGGTTCATCTCCTCTAGTGATCTCTTGGCTTAATGGGCCAAGGCCAGGTCCGACCAAAAAACCACATTCTTTGCGCGATACTTTTTATTGAAGGCGGCAATTTACGGTAAGTACTTCATACTGTATCTTCGTATTTCCTCGTTCACCGTAAACCCTGAACGAAATAACAGCGGCTTGAACATTATCTTCTCTCTGGTCGTCAGCCACAGAAGGATCTTCTTCGGGAACTTGGGGCCAAAGATACTCTCGACGTCATCACTTACCTTTTTTGGTGGGGGACGTAAAGTACTCGGTCCTTTGTCAATCGTTGCGTCCAACGACAAATAGTTTACGTCGCCTATTATGATGACCACGATATCGTGCTTCACCGGAAAGATGTTTTCCATCAGCACCTTCAGTCGTTCTCTGGGCGATTGGCTGCCACTAAGGCACGGTCAGCTTTTTTTTAAACGAGTAGGGAAATCTGCTATCAGACACCTGAGAAGACAACTCAGGGAGTGGAGTTTGGTATCCCGACCCCCCCTACTGGGGCGTGAGGATCCAGACCCACTAAAACCCTACTCGAGTCTCCAGCCTCAATCCCAACTTGCACCACCTTATCGGTATTACTTCAGGGAGGGGCTATTGTGCTTAACGCACACTCTTAGATAACTACTGGACTATGGTAGTTAGGCTGTTTATTCGCCGTTGATCGGCTTTCCAGCGGTTTTGTAGCTCAAGTACGATCTGGGTAGCAACCGCGTTGACCGCTCCCCAGACGTCCGAGCTAGAACACATCCGTTGGACTAAGTTATCCGGAGTAGTGTCCAGTCCGCTCACTGCCATCATGTTGCTTCTCACGCCCGCGAAGCGAGGGCATATGAAGAAAGCATGTTCTGCAGTTTCCTCAACGTCCACGCATTCGGGACACGCGGAAGACTCCGCATGCCCAAACTTGTGCAGATACTGTCTAAAACAGCCATACCCTGACAGAATTTGTGTCAGATGGAAGTTTACTTCGCCGTGGCGCCTGTTGACCCACCCGGATAGTTCCGGGATAAGTCGATGTGTCCACCGGCCTTTTGTGGAATTAGACCACGCCCGCTGCCATGTGGTCATCGAGGCCGATCTTGTGGTATCCGTATGCCTCTAGTTCCACGTTGGTTGAAGCACTCTACGTCCTCGCTGATGATAATACCAATAGGCATCATACCCGCTAAGACGCAGATTGCGTCATGTGAAACTGTGCGATACGCACTCGCCACTCTTAAGCACATGAGACGATAGGTGCTTTCCAGCTTGGCTAGATAACTTTTGGTACCTAACGCCGTTGACCACACCGGCCCGCCATACCTGAGTATGGACTGGACAACGTTAGCTAATAGCCTTCGCTTGCTACCATATACCGCAGAGCTATTAGACATCATACGAGACAATGCCGAAAAAGCTGTGGAAGCCTTCTTGCAGGCATAGTCGACGTGGCTCCCAAACTTGAGCTTGTCGTCGACCATGACTCCTAGCAGTTTTAAGGACCGCGTTGACGAAATAGTGCAGTCCCCGACGCTGATATTTGCTTGCTGCACCGACTTGCGGTTGTTCACCACGATAACCTCCGTTTTATGATGCGCTAGCTCCAGTTTCCTGGATCGCATCCAATCTTCAACAATGCTTATAGAGTGGGTAGCCGTCAACTCTACCTCTCTGATAGATTCACCATAGACTTCCAGGGTGATGTCATCCGCAAAGCCGACAATCACCGCCCCTACCGGGAACTTTAGCTTCAACACCTCGTCATACATGACGTTCCACAACACCGACCGGGCCCAGTATGGAACCTTGCGGAAGAGTTAATTATTATCTACATTACACAGGTCTGCATTAAAAAAAACTGCATAAGATTTTTCAACTGATTCTTATAGATTTTTGTCCACTGAATCCAGAAAAAATAATAAAAATTGTCCATCACGTCACGTTTTCATGCAATACTTGTTGAATAATCTTAAAAGTGGGTTTTAGACATAAAGCAGCAGAAATATCTTGGCTGTAGTTTACACTAAAAAATTAATTTTTACATCAGAATTGTATTTATTAATGTAAACCCTTTCATGTTTTAGAAGAAAACCATATATGATGGACAAACCATGGAGAATATTATTTTAAAGCAGATTTGGTGCGCTCAAATACACCCACTTGAGCTCAGTCGATTGTATTGCTTTATAGAAAGAAATTCGGTTAAAGTCATGTATGAAACATTTATCGAGCTGAATACAATCTACAATCTTTCAGAACTGAGTAATCCATTATTTTTTATATTTACGCAGTAATAGTGTTGCAACTTTATCCTTAGCACAAACAAACGTTCTATTTATATAATATGGTTTAAAAGCCGTTTCTATTATAAATGGAAAAAATAATACACTGCTCTATTCAACAAAATTGTAGATTACATTCAGCTCTACAAATGCCTCATACATATTTTTTACAGATTTTACTTCTGTGAGGCACTGCAGTTGAATGCGCGTAAGTGAGCGCACTTCAGTACAGTAACCCTGTGTTGAAGAGAAAAAAAAATCCAATCGCAATCGCAATCCAATAGCATTTTTCCTGTATGTATTAAGTAAAAATTTACATAAATAATAAAAATAGGTGATGTTTAGGTTTTTTATTACGAATCTGTGATAATATTTTTTCCATGTAATTTGTGACTTTTCCATATAAGAAGCATAATTTGCAAAAAATCTGTACGTGATGGAGAAAAACGGAAATCAGTTTTGGATTCAGCACCCCAAAAACATATAGTTCACCTAAAATATCTCATGCATCTGGAAAAATATTTATTTTTGCAGACCTGTGTTATTGTTGAAGAAAATAAAGTTCTATCTTTTGTATTTACAGCGCTATGGGGCTGCTACCCCGTTGGTAGCAAAAATAGCACTCATTTGGCTACCAACGGAGTAGCAATCGCATAGCGCCGTAAATACAAAAGATAAAACTATACTTTCTTCAACAATAATGTAGATAATAATTAGCTCTACAATTACTCTTTGCACTGCTTTTTCGAATTCTATTTAGTTGAGGCGCTCTAGTAAAATGAGCATCTACTGAGCAAAAAACCGAGAATGAAGCCTGCTTGGACGTTCCGACGCGAGTTAGCTATGGAATCCCAGCTAGCGCTATTAAACGCATTTCTCACGACGAGCGTGACAACTGCGCAATAGCGGATACCTGTCCTCTTGCGCTGGATTGCCACCTCGGCTGTCTTAGTGACAGACAAGATGGCATCCACCATAGATTTGTCTTTTCGGAAGCCGAATTGCTTCCTTTGTACCCTCAGTGTACTGTACGAGTTTATTAAGGATAATCCTCTCCGGTACCTTGCCGGCAGTATCGAGCGGACAGATCGGCCTAAATGACGAGGGAACACCCGGAGGTTTTCCCAGATTCGGCAATAGGACCAGGATCTGTCGTTTCCATCTGTCCAAGAAGTGGCCAGCTTCCAAGCGTCTACTCATTACTGCCTCGAAAAATTCGGGAGCCCAACGGCCTTAGACCAGTCAGCACAACTGATACTCGGTCTACCATCCGCGCTACCACTGCTCGATAGACCAACTCGGCGGAGCATAACAGCTGCAGTAGAACGCTCCACCCATTTTGGCAACCGAAAATCCCTCGTCTGCAGTTGACACAACCTCTCGAACCGGGAACCTGCTTGTCGTCCATATAGCCCCCGTCCGGGACCTATCCGAGACCCAGTTATCGTTTCCGGCAGGGATGCGGTATGGGTCCAAGATGATGGCAATGTCCGTCAACTGCGTAGCAGTGATTTAAGTTTAGTTGCGTTATCTGCACTACGCCGTATTTTAGTCGCCGGCGCGCCTGCCGGGCACTTTGGGCCTCCTGTTGTGTGCTTAGGGTCCCGTTGGCCGGTACATATCACTTGGGCGACGCAGTACAGTCCCTCGCTATATGGCCCGCACTGCCACATCTCACCTTCAGCTTAGCCACTTTCAGGGGTGCCGTCTACCAGTGGACGTCTTATAGTTGCTACCTGGGTTCCCGCCGGTCCCTTGCGCAGACCAACTGCCTCGATAGTCATCACCACGTTACATTGCTCCTTGAGAGATCGTGCTAGTTCGCTCGCTTCAGTGATCTCGTCCAGGTTTTTAAGCTGGAGAATCATCTCGGCCGTTAGTGCGCGGATCTGTACGCTATCGCCGAGGACCTTTTCTGCCAGCACTTTGTAGGCGGAACCCTTCTCAGAAGCATTCTTTTTGAGCTCATTGGCGGATACTCCGCACATCCGCGCCAAGACCCTGCAACTGATCGTTGCTTCTCATGGCCTTCAAAACTTCCAAATATTTCGGCCCCTCAGTTTTGAGGATAAGGGCATCGCCTTTGCTCCTCTTTTTTCTGACTAGTTTCGCTGGAGCTCGATTCTCCTCTTTCTTCCTGGCCTGCGTCTCGTTACTTGGGTACTTCGCTTGGCTGACGACCCTTTGCGATTAGGCGCTTCTTCGGGCCCGTGGGGGTTTCTTTCCCTGGAGACTGCCTTGCATGTTTGGTGGATAACTTGTTGTCGTTGGACTGCTCCGTAGTCGCGAGGGCCATGGTGTGGTCAGTCATTGACGAGCAGGCATCCGTTTGTGCAGACCTCGATTCAAACGCCTTCTCGGTTTCTTTCTCTGCCACTCTTACTCGCGTTTCGAGTTCGCTGTACCCCTTCGTCGACGCACGCATGGTGCCCCGAAGCATGAGCAGACTTTGTTTCAGGTCCTTCGCCAGGGTGGTGCGACCTGCCACGAACTCGATAATGACATTCAGCTGATGAGACGCCGCTGCCATTCTTGGTAGCATGTCTCTCTTTCCTTCCACTGCTTTTATTAGCGACGAGCCGTTCATCATTGCGTCCGGCGTAGATGCAGTTGGAGCGGCAGGTGTGCCGCTTCCCTTTCCGCTTACGCTTGCGCTTCTGCTCGTATCCATCGGCGGAGATCCCTGGATACCGCCGTTTGCGAACGGATTATCTAATCCGTCCACTCACTGAAGTTAACCCTCTAACGGGCAACATCGTAAAAACGATGCGATCGAGCAAATGATTACTTTATCATGAAAGTACTTTCAAAAGAAGCTCGAGTGTTGAGTTTCATGGGAAAATATTTATCTGGAGGACCGCTAGGTATGAAATAGTCCAATTTCTCTTTTTAGTTTTTTATGCCTAACGCTCTACCCAAATATTTGTTCAGTTCAAATATATCACAAAATTGAAAAAAGCATGTAAATTACTCATAGGAAAAATTTGAGATCGAACATTTTGTTCTAGATGTCCTTTTTTTTCAAACGTAAAAAAGGGAATATTCGCACCATACTTTTTTTTCGGAATTTTTCGGAATTCTTGTTTTTGAAAGATGATAACTTTTAAACGCATAGTAAGAATGTTGTAATATTTGTTTCAGCATGTCAGGAAATCTGTTTTGAACATATTTCTCATATTGTCAATTCAAGACTAATATCGTATGTGGCTCTGGAGCTTCAAAAACGAAGGCCGTCTACAGACGGTCTTACCCGTTAGAGGGTTAAATTTGTTTTCGAATGATTTTATATATTCATATAGAATCCCACGAGTTGAGGGGAAAGAAGGGTCTGCCGCATCAGAGCCACTCATGATACGGTAAGGGCTAATTACTGCGGAGGACGCTCTGGTACTCCACAGGCTCCGGGGCATTCATTCCTCCACAGGTATTCATTCCTCGGCACGGGTCGCATGACACCTTGGATTAGAGGTTTATCATTTACGTTACTTTTAGCCATGGATAACAGCTATTAAAGCCATCCTCCTTTGGGGGCTTTGGACCCTCTGCTCCGGTTCTCAGTATTTTCAGGTTCATCGAACATGCTTCTACCGAGATCCATCATTTGCAGGCTGAGTTATGGTTTATGTGTTGGTGTTTTTCAAGTGTTGCCAACATACCGGCAATATAATAAATTTATGGATTTTTACTCAATATGCTAGAAGCGTTCTTGGCACTTCTGCCTCGCACATTTGACTATAGTGTAAATGAGGCACGTCAGTTTGTTTAGGTTGCAAGTAACAACAAGATGAATTTTCAGTTAATGAATGTAAATTGATTTATACTTTCATGTCAGAGGAGAATTTTCGTGTTACTCGTGGATGAAAATAAGTAGGATTGTTCTGTGATGTTGTGATGTAACAGCTATTTAATTTCTAGAGAATTCTGTAGAAACAGTGAGTTTGATGTTTATTGAATAAAAATCAGCAAACTACTTACACTTTTGTGCAAATAGTTATAACTCATTAAAGTGCTACATTCTTTTCAGTAGAGTTATTTAGCGGCATAAATTTTATCTAGGTAAGCGCAGCAAAAGAAAAGGAATGTAGGCGGAATTTAGCAGCAGGCTGAAAATAGCCTCCGATACCTTGTGATAAATCAACATTCTTTACGCAAGGACTGACTGATAAGCTTGATTGAATAGTCGAATGGCTAATTCAAGGACTTATCTCCTTATAAATCAAATCAATGATAGTAATATCTGCACTTTTCCGAACAACAATTCACTCGATCTTGCTCGATCAGGTCTGCTACCATATGGAACCATCGTTCAAGTTCGAATTAGCAAACTTGTTCTTCGATTGGTTGTCTCTATTTTTAAGCAAAAATCCATGAATCATATTTTTAGGGCGGCTTCGCATAGCAATCGTCGAATTCAATAGACACCTTACAAGGTACGGTCTGAACAAACAACTGGGAAAGAGTTCCGTCGCCCGTTCACGACTAACCAACCAGCTGTTCCCAATAGTAGGTTACCATTTTTGGAACGCCTAATTTCGCTAAGGAACCTGACTGTTAAATCCTTCCGATCGAACTGATGCCGACCATGAAGACGGCGTCTCTTAGTCATATTTGTATGGTTATGCCGTATGTATGTACTATAGCGACTACTTGCTTGAAAACAGGTTCGAGATTTATAGGTAGATGTCGACGGTCGGTGTGCTGCGACCGAGTCATCACCGAAAACCGCACGCGCTTGGTTGCGCTGCGACTGCGACACAGGGAAACCAACCCCGAGCCGGCGGGAGGTGGATCGATCGCAAGGAGACCCGCGAGTTGTCTAAAGTTTAAAACCAAATATGGAAGATTCTGTTAAATTGGAAATAATAAATGTGCAAACGAAACGCACACAGAGTACTGCCGAAGCCGGTTGTAAGTATGCCTGGCTCGGGGCTTGGAGTGAGTGCATTCGAAACATTGTCGCGTTGTGCAAGAGCGTGTGTTTGATGGGAACAAATTGAAACCGATGAATTGAAGCTGCCAAAGCTACATATAGATGCTGATGCTGGGTGTTAATGTATTCGTATTATTGTTGCAGCTACAGATTCTGCTAAAGGAAAAATAAATATGTAATCGATTCCAAATGCGATGATGACGAGTGGTGCGCCAATTGAGTATCGTGGTACAACCCGATATGGGCCACACGACATTGACTTGACTGTGATATTTCGAATTCATTCAGTTAGTCAAGTCAGTTGGCTAGTCATAGTTTCGAATTGGTTAAAAAACTTCAAGTCCAGCAGAATGACATTGATTAATTTATTTGCAAAAAAAATGAGTTTTTCTTGGCACGATGGTGAGATTCGTATGTACCGTATTTTCTCAATCATCATACTCCATCAGTATGTCTTTGTTGTAATCATTGAAGGTTAGTGAAATTTCCACGAATTACCGTTTGGCTAAACGATTCAAACGTGATTGGTATCAGCCAAGATTGATGGCTCTACTCGAAGCAAAAGACAAGCATCGATATCGACACGCACAAACGGCATACGTGCCCAAAAGCGAAAGATCCGAAAGCAATAAATTTCTTGATTTTCAATGGCCCGCACCGCCACAACAGCTGTGTTAATTTATGGGGTTCAAATGTGTGCGAATTGTAGATCATCATCAGTCCGTAGTTGATTCGCGAAAACAATCTGCATCGATTATTGTACTTAATGAAACAAACCAAGCAATTGAAACCGGCAACAAAAAAAATTAATTCCCACTGCTTAATTTCAAATGTTGAAAAAATTATTTGTGCCATGGTTGGTTCGAGTGCCGAACCCCGTTACCGATCGAGATAATTGATAAGTTTCGAACTGATGTGCCATGTGAACGTTAGTATTGCTCCGCTGCTTCTGCTGACCGCAATTTTTGGTCAGTTTTGATTGATAGGACTTCCGACAACGATTAGTTTTAGTTAATCATTTGGTATGCTTTTCAGCGAAGGGAAAGTATTTGATTTCGAAGATTGCTTTATGACTTGAGCAAGCTCAGTAATACAATATAACGTATTTTGAAAGAGCTGAAGATGAATGGCAGTACAAACAATGTATGAAATTTTGCTGATTAGATTGTTACTTTTTTCTGTTCTCCAAAATAGTTTTCTGAAAGCTGTTTTCGTAAGTTTTTCTAGTAAAACTCAGTAATGAAAAAAATTATTCTGATATTTTTTTTCACTAAAATATTATGAATTAATGAACACAGTTATTTCAACTTGAAATTGATCACCCGGGACCAACGAGCAAAAAACTCAGTATTCTATGTTTATACTGATTCATAAAGCTGAATATGCACCCATTCTTATGAAGATCAAAGTCACATGGATTTCAACTAGATAGATCTTGTAAATGGCTTGATTTTTTTTAAATTTACTATATTGATCGAATCGCAATTAATTTTAAACATGCCCGATTAAGCTCCTTTCCATTTACACAAATTTCATCGCAGAAGGAAGTTTTAACAGAACTAATTCGGTTCTATTACTATCTGGCTGTGCTTTGATAGTTTCCATGAATTAAATTAAGCGATAGAATTTGTTTAATTTGACCTTTTAAAAAATAAAACGATTGATAACATCATGGACTGAGACGACATTGATTTCTAAATCGCTATGGAGGCAAAATGGTGCTGCCACCTGTGAAAGTTTGTTCAATTTATGAAGCAGAATAGAGATTTATAGAAGAGTGCAAAAGGCAGATAAAAGACAGGAAACCTGTCGCAAAGGAGAGAAGGTATGGAAGATCCGTGGCGGAAAGACCCAGTTTTACCAGAGCGGTGGCACTACCAACGAACTGAGAACGGGCTTTGTAGTGTTGGGCGGAATGCAGGATCGCGTGATAGATTGGAAGGCGATCAACGAGAGAATGTATGTATTGCGGATAGAGGGCCGTTTCTTCAATTATATTATAGCATCATGCACTGTCCGCACGAAGGTAGACCCGACGATGAGAAAGAAGCGTTCTACGCGAGGCTTGAGGCAACGTACGACAGCTGCTCGCCACGGGACATCAAGATCGTCATCGGGGATATGAACGTCCAGGTCGGTAGGGAAAAATGTATAGACCGGTGGTAGGACCCCCTAGCCTGCACACCGACACGAACGATAACGGCCAACGATGTATAAACTTCGCAGCTTCCCAGGGCCTGGTGATCCGAAGCACCTTTTTCCCGCGCAAGGATATCCACAAAGCCACCTGGAGATCACCTGACCAACGTACAATGAACCAAATCGACCACGTTCTCATGGAGGGCCGGCTTTTCTCTCATCACGAACGTACGCTCCCGACGGGGTGCGGATATTGATTCTGACCATTACCTAGTACAAGTACATGTGCCCTCAAAGCTGTCTACCGTATACCGGACACGTCAAAGCCGCCCTTCTCGGCTGAATATCAGGCAGCTAGATAACCCGCAAACTGCCGAGAACTACGCGCGAATACTGAACGAGGCACTGCCTTCTTCCGAGGAGTTAGGTGCTTCAAACCTCGAAGACGGTTGGAGCAGAATACGCTCGGCCATCGGAGAGGTATTGAGCCTCGGAGTACACAAAATGATTGGCTTGACGGGGAATGCCAACAAGCGGTGGAGGGAAAAAACTACTTGGAAAAATTATCTAAGCATTGCCACTAGAGAGAACCTGGCCAAATACCGACGACCTAGGAACCAGTTGACCACGATCCTGAGGAGGAAAAAGTGCCAGAAGAAGGACAGAGCTCGTGAAGAATTAGTGCAACTATTCCGAGCTAATGACACGCGCAAGTTTTATGAGAAGGTGAACCAAACTCGGAAGGCTACACACCGAAGCCTGACATGTGTAGGGACGAGCGCGAGGTGGTCGACAGATGGAAGCAGTTCTTCGATGAACACCTCAATGGCGAAGTCGCAGAAGGAGGAGGAACGGAAATTAACCTAGGAGCGCCCATGGAAGATAGTGATGTCCTAGCACCTGATCTTCAAGAAGTCAAACGAGAAATCGGGCAGCTGAAAGCCAATAAAGCCGCTGGGAACATGGCGGAGAAACGCTAGCAAAGGCTCTATACTGGGTTATTTCGAAGATTTGGGAGGAGGAAAAGTTACCAGAGGAATGGATGGAAGGAGTGGTTTGTCCCATCTACAAAAAGGGTGATCGGCTAGACTGCTGCAACTATCGCGGTATTACGCTGGTAAACGCCGCCTACAAGGTACTTTCCCAAATCCTGTTACACCGGTTGTGACCGATAGCACAAGGTTTCGTAGAGAATTATCAGGTGGGTTTCATGGGGGCTTGCGCAACTACGGACCAAATTTTTACTATCCGACAGATCTTACAGAAATGTCGGGAGTACAACGTGCCCACGCATCACACCTGTATTGATTTCAAAGCAGCATGCGATACAGTCGATCGAGACAAGCTATGGCAGATAATGCACGAACACGGTTCTCCGGACAACTGACGCGGCTGATCAGAGCTACATTGGATCGAGTGATGTGTTTCGTACGCATCTCACTCGACACTCACACGGACACTCTCGAGTCCCTTCGAGACGTGGCGAGGGTTGAGACAAGGTGACGGGTTATCCTGCATGCTGTTCAACATCGCTCTTGAGGGGGCGGTCCGACGAGCGGGCATCGAAACGAGAGGCACGATTTTTACCAAGAGTAGTCAACTTCTAGGCTTTGCAGATGACTTCGATATCATAGCCGGGAACTTTGCGACGGCGGAGGCAATCTACACCAGACTGAAAGCGGAGTCTAGGAGAATTGGGCTAAAAATAAATGCGTCGAAGACCAAATACATGAAAGAAAGAGGCTCAAAGGGAACAAACGCGCGTCTCCCACGGACGGTAACGTTGACGGCGACGAACTAGAAGTGGTAGGGGAGATCGTGTATTTGGGATCGTTGGTGACCACGGACAACAATACTAGTAAGGAGATCCAGCGGGGCATTCAACCGGGAAATCTGACCTTTTTTGCCCTACGTAAAACGCTACGATCGAGAAGCATACGCCGCCGCACGAAGCTAACAATGCACAAAGGCCTTTTTAGACCGGTAGTTCTTTATGGAGTTGAAGCCGTGACGCTACTGACGAAGGACATACGCGCCCTTGCCGTGTTCGAGCGAAAAGTGCTGCGGACGATATTTAGTGGAGTACAAACTGAAAGTGGAGAGTGGCGGAGGCGTAAGATTCACGTGCTACAGGCACTACTTCGGGAGATTCCCAACGTACATCTAGCGAAAGTTAGCAGGCTGCGGTGGGCCGAGCACGTCGTAAGGATGCCGGACGACAGTGCGACGAAAATAGTCCCCTTCAACAACCCCACCGGCACCAGAAACAGAGGACCAGGTCGAAAACGATTTGCGGCTTCTGAGACGACTAGGAAATTGGCGATGAGTGGCCCAAGGCTTGAAACAGCACGGGCCACCCCGGTTCTATGCTGCTGAAGAAGAAGAAGAAGAAGAAAATGTATGTGTTTGTGTTTGTCCAAATTCTTCATCTATCCCTTCCTATTCCTTCTGTTTTCCTTCCCGTCCTTATCAGGTAAATGATGACACGGGCAAGATGGGCAAGGCCCAAATCTTCCACATGATTGTGAGGAACGTGCTGCTCGAGCCAAAGATGCTGATACCTGATACTAGCATTGCAGGTTGCAGCATCATAACTACAACAGATACAGTAAAATTTAATTCAGCAAAGTTGAAGTTATCATTAGTTCTACAAATGTTTCATATACAACTTTGTCAAATTTTGCTCGGCTGCGACGGTACTATCAAATGAATCAAAATTGAGAAAATTGATTAATTTCACCGGAATTTACGGTACGGATGGATAATGTGAGTAAGACTGCTGCAAATCATCCACTTGGAGTTCAAGCTACAATTTTTAGTGCCGTGGCCATATTCTTGACGCAATCGGCATCGACTTAAATGCGGAATATTTCCTTAAATTTGTAAAGTTCCAATTTTATACGCAAGTGAAAGAGAACACGTGCTCTATCTAAAAATATTAAGCTGTTTACCTATCTCAACTGTGAAATTCACAAAAAAACTCCCAGTGCTGATTTCCTTATGTGAAGTATGCCAAGTTTGATGAAGAGCCATCCAGGCGTTTCGGAGTTAGGGCCTCCTCCACTGTAATGAACCTACCCCCCCCCCCTCTTTGTCAACCCCTTCAATTCTGATTCTTTTATATCAAGTAAGAAGGAACATATGTGCCAAGTTTGATGAAGAAGCGTCCAGGTGTTTCGGAGTTCAGACCTCCTCCCTTCTACAACCCCACCTCCCCTGTTATGACAACCACCCCACCCCCCACCCCCGTGTTGTCAACCCCTTCCATTCTATATATGAATTGGAACATACGTGCCAAGTTTGATGCGTTTCGGAATTAGCCCCCGCCCCCTGTTACGAACACCCCCTCTTATCAACTCCCCAGCGCTGATTCCCTTATATCAAGGAATATGTGTGCCAAGTTTGATGGAGATCGGTCAAAGCGTTCTGGAGTTATTATGGAGCATACAAACAAACTCACGTCTGAGAATATAATTTCGTACTTTGTTTAAAAATTTTCGTAAAACTATATTCGTAGCTGATAAAAATAATTTCATACCATTTAAAAACATTCATAGGCTTATTGTCTACCGCATATGCTGTCATTACGAATGGTTCGTCTTTTCTACGATAGCACATTCGTAGCTGTCTTGCATCAAAACCCATTTGATGCACGGTTGCTGCCTGGCATGGTTATCGACGAAAACGGGTTGCGAAGATTGCATAAAGAGAAAATAGACTTGTGCAATTATGACCTGCTTGGTATGCAGTAGCTATGGTTCTGTGGTTTGCGGCGTCGTTGGCTGTTCGTAAAGAAGTACGACAAACGAGCTCAGTTCGATTCCCGATAAAATAAGCTTTTTTTCGAGATAAACAAGATTTCGCTATTTTTCGATAGGTGTCGGTAATGTAGAATATTGACACCTATCGGAAAATAGCGAAATCTAGTATTATTTTTATCGTGAGCTTTTTCGTGCATTCGTGAAATCTACGAATCATTTTGTAAAATGCAAAAATTCGTACGAATATAGCTTTGTTCATATGTACGAAACATTTAGGATTGATTTTATGAATCTACTTCGTGGTAGAAAACAACGAAAGAATTCGTAAAGCAAACGTTCGTTTTCGTATTATAAACCAAGTTTTATTACCAGTGCGCTCACTTGTATATATATAGAGGTTTCCTCGTGAGTTTTTAAATTTCGATAGTGAGACAAACCTTTTTCATATGTTATTTCTGATTACCTGAAATTAGAAAGTAAAAGTGTCAATTAGTATCTTTGAATTCGAACATGGTCTATTAGTTACTACAGTAATGACCCGATTTTGTCACCCCCATGATGAATTTAGGGGTGACAAAAACGGGACAGTGACAAAATCGGGTATTTTTTCAATTTTTATTTTTTTGCAGATAACTTAACGAACTACATATATTTCATTCTGATCACTTTTAGGACATTTCGCACTTCCTTCTACCTCTCTGTGGACATTTGTCACCTGTTCACAGCACAGGTCCTACGGGTATGAAAACACGCGTTTTTTAACTGCGCCGAAATGGTTGATTATACTAGTAAACTATGTTCAGAGAAATTTCACAGCGTAAAAAGCTCTTTCTTATGGTATGAACGATTCTTTGATTAACCCCTCTAAAAGTAAGATAGAAAATTTATTTTTCAAGCAGTAAGAGATAGTGCAAAACAATGTTCTACAAAAGAGAAGATTATTATAAAGAACTTTGTCAAAGAAAGTGACGTTCTAGCTATTATAGTTGTGGAGATAAGAATCAATTTTTGTGGAAACTCCACGATAATCAACACAGTTCTTTTCACAGTGTTTTAACGCATTTGAGATGTTTGGAAATGATCTTCAAACTAAGCTTTTGATAAATCAAAAGCGTGACAAAATCGGGTAAAAAACGTGATAAAATCGGGGGTGACAAAATCGGGGAGTGACAAAATCGGGTTACCACTGTATTTTTAAAAAAATGGAAAATTACGATGGGATTGAAGATCCCAATTGTATGATTTGTTTTAATGCGTCAGAGTATTTTGAGACAAAAAAAATCAGAGAACAGGGGCTCTGTTGTCAAAAGGCTTTCAGCGTGCTCAACATGGAGACACGATAGATTGACTAAAATAGAAAATGCGTTTGACAATAAACATCTGAATGTTCAATTGTTTGCAATAGTTACAAGAATTTCTAATATATACAAAATAAAAAAAGTAATGTAGAACCTTCATCTCGCCAATCACCTACTGAAACAATTCGAATGAACAGCATGAATTTCTCTAACAAGTAAGTTGACAAGTCGTGAGCCGCTAAGCCTCCACAGCAGTAACCAATCTGCATTAACTAATATGGAAATGAACGAACGCTTGGCAGTAGGTAGGAGGTATGACGCGGTGTGTTAAACCGCAACTAGCTCTCATTCGGTCGCTTTCTATCCTCCTAACTAGGAGGTGGTACCAAAGCAATGCAACCGTTTGTGACAATCATGACTACATAGAGATGTAGTCATTCCGCTGCGTTGCCGGCCGGTCACGTCAACCAACCGCGTCAACAACGTTTGTCCGGACATGTGAGAGATAGTGTTACGTGTTGGCATTCGTACCTACCGACCGACCGTTGCGTTTCAGCATTCATCTCTATCTTTAAAACTCTATCAGTCAATCGCCATCGTTTGAACGCGAACGAGATTATCCGTGTAACAAAAGGAAGGAAAAAAACGAAACATCGTGTAACCTGAATGATCGCACTTGCGGTCTTTTTTTGTTGGTTAATGAAATAAAGTTAAAAAGAGACATACTTTTTTAAGTAGCCCTAATCTTTACTACTATATGGAGGTATATGGATGATTAATCACAACCACTTCATTCTCTATGGACCTGTCACGATTTTGATTATTATAAGTCATACGAATGTTCAAACGATGCGATGCCATACCGCTAAGCTAACTTGAGTCCTGATATTCTTGACTCTACCAAGAAACATAAAATGTTCAACGGTTCTAAATTGCTGAACTTTATAAATTTCAGCTATCTCGGATTATTGAAACAATCAAATGCAATTGCAACGTATTTTTTTTCTGTGTGCTGTAATTCGAACTTTGCAGCAATTATGGCATTACCGTTATCGATAGAACACTCGAATTGATAAGATTTAGTACATGTGGTAATAAAGGAAACTTCACGTATTGTGTTTTTCTTACACTTTTTTGATTCAATTGGTGCCTTGTGGGTGAAGATGATATCTAGTGACAAGATTTGATTTCTTTTTTTAAACTTTTCAAGAGTCAATCTCAAAAGAAGCCCTCCATTGACAAACAGCAGAGACCGGAGATTACGGACTTACGGTCAACAAACTGTCAAGTTTGTTGGATAAACGAGATGAAGTTTCGAAAGTGAATTTTGTAAAACTGATAAAATAATAATAAGCACCTTATTTACTTTTTTTTCTTCAAAAAGGTAGTCGAATTTTCCCCACCGATATTTCTCTAAGCTTTTCCGATTGTTTTTAAACGTAAACGTTGTCTAGTCTATGCTTCGGAAAAACCTGTTTGACCTGTTTTCTAAACTGTCTGAGCATTTGTTTGACCTACAGAATTTTCTTCCTTAGTCAAGCCGGATGCTCAGAACTCGTTGATAATTATTTTTGCCTTGAGTGTGGACATCCTTTACTCTGCTTTAACAACACTTTACTGGGGTGCTGATTGCTGCTTTCGTTATGGGGAAAGCAGGAATACAACAACTAAAGTGTGTTATATAAGTTTTAAAGCTGGTAAGAACATTAAACGTGTTCCACCAGTAATGTGTGATTGGTTCCGAATTTTGTGCATTCTGTGCCAATCCAAATCCATTATGAGCGCAACTCGAAAGCCTCATTCCCCTTTTGCGAGGAATGGATCCTTCAAAGATTTATGCGCGCGCACGTGCTCTACCCCGTACTGGTGGGATAAGCCATCGGATCTGGTGAGGAAGCAGACTACCATGCTGACTACGTGATCGGCTGTTCTTTTATATGTTCGATGTTTCGTTTTGGTTCTAGCGATGCATAACATAATATTACAGATAGAGTGAGATGTTTTGGCAGGTAGACAACACCAGTTTATGAGTTTAGTGCCATTAGGTAGAGCATGTAAATATCTTATTGGTTAGTTAAAAACAGGTAATACAGGTAATATAACTGAAAAAAAGATAACCGCTCAGTTAGCTGCGAGGCACGATGCCGGTCTAACAAGCCAGTCGTCGTATGTTCGAATCTCGGCTAGGCAGTGCTGCTAGATAGAGTCAGTAGGATTTTTGCACACCCCGTAACTGTCCTGTAATCTGACAGCTGGCCGCGAAGTCTGGCGATAAAGAAGGGTCAAGTCTTAGAAAGACGGTTAAGTCCAAAGCTTTGCTTGTTTTGAATTTACATACAGGTTCAGATCAAATTTCATGAAATTTTATACAAGGAAATTAATTTATGATTATTCGGCAAGCGTACAATATGGGCTCATAAACGAAAACGGTTATTTAAAAAATTCGAGGTCATAAATTTTCCCACTTTCATAAAAAAAATTTCTAATTGTCTCGAACATTACTTATGTTAAAAATCATGATCCTTGAACCGACCATCGATACATTAAAATGTAAGCAAACTTTCTCAACAAGCCAGGAATTATATACTTTGAAAATATAAAATGTTGAAAACACTATGTCCTTCTTCATGTTAAATAAACAAACATTTCTCGTTTATCCAATCCTTATCGATAAAAAATTTCATGATAGAGTTTTTTCTCCCGGCAAAAACCTTTTAAGTTATTATAAAATGCGCAAAAATGAAGCACAAAAATTATGAATTTGAAACGCTTGACACTCCTGCTGCTGAATGTCAATACATTGTTGGATAAATTTAGGGTCTTTTTCTAATTCCCGTCGTAATAAGGAAATCCATTCTAATTTTCATCATTTGCTGGATGGATTTAGTGAATATTCCAAAAGTTCTTGTACTGATTTGACTAAAACTCACTTACCTTCCGATCCGTGAACCTTGAAATCACTGAAAAGTGGTTATTAAAGTATATTATTGAAATTACGCTACTGACTTTATTTCTTAAATCCGTCTTACCGTTTTAAAATCGGTCCATCAAAATTTTTCATCGTCCGAACTAAAAATCACAACAATGTTTACGAAGCTAACGCGCGTGTATTTGTGTAGGACGGCATGATAAAAGTTATTCTGCAAAATTTCTGCAGGTCAGGCAAGTTTTCTTGGCTGTAGAATAACGACAATGCCTTGCATGAGTTATTTTCATTTATGAATGACGGAAATTGAAACGATTAGTCGACATTTTCTTCTTCGTCGCACGATAAAACGTAGGAAATTTGCCTGGTAGGACTTATTTAATGATAAAAAGCATTTAAATAGATCTCAGCTCACTTTGATTGATTGCGTATGATAGACAACTAACTAAAATATGAGGGAATAACTAGTTTTGCATTGTGTGTCATAAAAATGCTGATATTTTTAATAATTTGTGTTGGATAGGACGGGAATAGGCAATTACGGCGATGTAGCAACATACCCTATTTATTTATAATTTTAACTTCAACTGATTACCTCTCATTGAATAATCATACATTACATTTTAAAATACAAATCAGAGTTACAATATCGTACTTAAACTAATAGGGGAACTGGGAGTGAAATGAACACCCTTAGCAATTTCGCCAGTTGCTCCCCCAGGAATCAACCAAATGCTGAACGTATTGCATAAATGGAAAGTTAGATTTATATTCCATGTAGCAAACTGTAAAGATGTTTGAAAAAGAACAATTTGTCATGAAAAATCCCTTATTTTCAAAAGCGTCACATTCGAGCCGAGCCTGTTATTTTTTCATGTGGGTAAAATGAACATGTAGTGGGGGCAAAATTAACAGGTCATAGAAAACGAAAGTTAACATGCATGTAGTTTGGATAAATTAAATATTATTTTACATTATGTCCGTTCTACATAAGCTGTAGATATTCAACAGGGCTTTTGGAATTAAAATAGGACTCCACAAAGTTAACATAATGTATCTTCGCCACGTTCATGCAATGCTTGACTTTCAACTCGCTTTATCTGTCATTTTTCGAGAGACTCGATCATTTTTATTGTTTGAATTGTGATTAGGTCGTGGCTGCTGATAAATGGAAAATAAAACAGCATAAACGAACAGTTGATCAAAAAAAAATTGAAATTTTCGACAGATCCGCAGGATAGTGATAAGCAAACATGACTAAATGATACAAATAGTCGAAATTTAATTTGTTCCGCCTAAAAAGCTTATTTACTAATAGTGGAAATTAACATCGGCGTCAGATTTCAGTAAATATTTTTCACTTTTTCCGTTTTGTTCACATTAGAAAACTTATCACCAAACATATCACCACACCACATCACCACACATAGTTAGGGTAACTTAACTTGTTAGAAAGAGATTGTCCACGTAAACAAAATGGCGTTTATTGCATCCGAATACATTTTAATTGTTTTATAAACATGCCTGAGATGGATTTTTAAAACCACTATAACTTTTGAGGATACAAACAGATACAGACAATTGACACTTGCTTTTAAAGGTTTTTTTGTACTTGTTTGATCTGCCACCATTTGCCACCTTGGGAAATATTTAAGCTCAAAATAGTACTATTTTTCATCAAAAATGCTTCAAATCTCCGAAACATACATACGACATACGACGACTGGCTTGTTAGATTAATATCGTACCGTGCTGTTAACAGGGCGATGGAATATAGTAAACATTATGATATATATGTCTCTAAAAGACTGAGTAACACTTCTTGGAAATGCAAATTAAATGCTGAAGATACTTAAAGAGACAAATGACTTAGCATGTTTAAGGATCAGTTTTGAATATACTTACACTTTAATTATCTCTCGGTCGCCAGTTTTTCCAACTTTTTATTCTATAGCAGTAGGGTATTGTCGTTATCGTCGGGCCACTGTTATGGTCGTTCCATCACGATTTTACAGTTTTAGTAACTCATGATATCTATGATACAACCATTGTAATGCTTATTACTTTGATAGCTAATTTTTCACAATATTGTGAGTTTCAATCGTGTATTGAAAACACCCGTACTGAACTCGGTAACTAAATCTTACAAAAAAAGTTTTCCAGGCGCAATGAACTTTTCTTCAAGAAATGATTCATGAAATGCAATTATCGAGATAAATTTTGAAAATGTATGAAGTGTGTTGTGCTGCACACGAAGACTATAGAAAAATCCCCTCCAGTAAGGTGTTTGGGAAGGCTAAGGTGAAATACTAGAAAAGCACTATTTGTAAAAGTCGAGCCACTTGAGTAGTCATGGTTGGGCCACCATAATTTTAAGTGCAGAAACGCAATTATCGCTAAAGAATGTCAGTCACGTAAAATGTGATGAAATAAAGCAAAATTAATACGATAAAAACCTAGATTTTTATTGTTTTTTCATTGTAGTTTCGATTGGAGCAATATTGATTTTACAGGATTGCCAAAATTTCGCAAAAATTCAATTAAAAACAGGGTGTTTGTACCCATTTGAGCCGTTGTTCACGGAATTCCTTCTTTTTATGTCTTTATATAGAATTTCAATACGTGTGTCTTAGATTTTCTGCGGTGGCCCAACCTGTACAACATGGCCCGACTATGACAACATTTTTTGATCTTCACGTAAATGCCTATAACTTTTTTATTTTTCAAGCAATCAGTTCAAAACTTTCCGAAAATATACTTTATTCCTAGACCTTTGCAACGATGTATTTAGATTTCCAAAATTTCTTTTGAAACTAAAGTTATGGGCGAATTCCAAATCGTGGCCCAACCACGACGACACTCCCCTACGAAATATGGCTAATTGTTACCTAATTCGTTCATTAACTCGCTCTGTATAGAAGATACGTGTTCACGTTCTTCTACAAAAGTGTGTGATTTCAATAGATGCAAATGTTTGCAGAACATTATTTTTCCCTAAATCACATAGTTTTGAAGCTACAGTAAAAATTATGATATTTAGGTGTCCGTCAGGAAAAACGCCTAATACACTCAACCCCCGCTAATATGAAAAACAGCTCGTTCAGATTGGGCGAGTTCATTTTTAATCTGAATATTTGGTAACACTATTCATTTCCCCACACGCGCAAGACGCGCACCCTATGAACTTGTTGTTTTGATTTGACGAAAACAAACGTTTTGAAAACATCTCAAACATGCGCGAATTCTAAAGGTTCGGTTTGTATAATACGAAATTGGCTCGGCAGTTTAGACTAAAATGGTCTATTTTGAGTGCTGGAGAGATATAAGTTGCATATGAACTATATTGCCAAAGCTCCTGAGCAAGAGGAAACGCATTAAGATTTTTTGCTTTTTTTTAATTTACCGGTCCACTTTAACGTCAATTGTGTGTGACGCTTGATCGGTTTTTAATGTGAACGCATTCATACCACCGGGGTACAGATTAAAAATGTTCAGATTAAAGAAGGTCATACCAACGGGGGTACACGGTATCTCAAAAACTGTGATACTTAGAGGAATAATGTTTTAAGCAAAAAGCTTCATAATAAGATTATCTATAATTTTCTAGAACATACTATAGCTCTAGATCATCAAATTAGATAGTTAAATTTTGCAGCGCCACCTGTGTTTGAGTTCCGAACTAATACTAACCACCAGTTGTTGCGTCTATTGATAAACAGAAATTCTTCCGAAGACGCCATATTGAAGAAAACACTATGAAAAGAGTTATTAAAAAAGTTCACGATTCCGAGCAATCAAACCACTGTGCACTGTGCACGGGGCTGATTCGGGTTAATAAGCTTTTCAGCAAAAGTATTGCTCTAAGTTTTTTATAATTACGCTGGACATGAGGAGGCGGCACAATCCCTTTATCAAGCGCGCGACGTATTTTCAAACTCCACCATTTGATGGGTTGGGTTATTTATAAATTGTGCCTCTTCCTCGATCTATTGTAATCGAACCACCGAATTGAGAAGTTTTAATCTAACTCGTATTACTCACGGGATGACGAAACTGTACAGGCACTTACGACTTACAAGGCACTGCACGTGACGTTGTTCGTCCGTTAGCGTGTTAGCCGCGATTCTCAACGCGGATGTTCGGGCTGAAGGTTCTGTTCCTATGGGTTAGACCAGCCTCGTGTTTTAGTCTTGACCTTGAAATAAGGTCAGGGATATAGTTAATATTTTTTTTGAAACGGTAGTCCTTTTTATCTACCCAAACCCTGCAGTAGCTAAAAAACTACTCCATTTAACTCGTAGTGAACTACGCATAACCATGGGACTCCTAACAGGACACAGCCCCGCTCTTTATCATTTAAAGAATATCGGCAAGGTATCATCCGACACCTGCCGCTTTTGTAACTCTGAACCTGAAAGTTCAGCGCATCTGCTCTGCTATGGCGGAGCTCTTGCATTATCAAGGCACAACTTCTTAGGAAGTTTCCTTCTTACTCCATATCAGGTATGGAGCCTAAATCCCAAAACGGTCATTGGCTTTATAAACTATGTAGTACCGAATTGGGGCACAGGATTACAACTATCCCGCTCAACTCCATCAATGGGTATGAGCGGTCCGTAAACTGTGTACAGAAATCGGGGCCTGCCACAAAAGACGATCATTAAGACTGTCGCAGTGGCCTTATAACCCAATGCCCTTCTGGCATACAAAAAAAAGCTGCAATCTGAGATTATAACCGGATTCAAACCCACAACACCCGCCTTACTACAAGGTCAAGACTAAAACACGAGGTTAGTCTACAGATGATATGTAAACCTTATACTAATAAATTATGTTTGGCACTTATTATGAGAACGTTGGTGGTGACAACGACTCCACACACTGGTTTTCTATGAGAGCAATTCGGATGTTTCTATTATATTTCTGTCTTCATTATTCTTCTAATAGTTCCATTTTTGTAGCAGGTTGCTGTTCGTTAAGCAGTATTTACCATCGGTCTTTTCAATGTTTCATTTTATATGACAGCTTTGTTTATTAATACTTATTTCGGTGAATGAAACTTTGTCGTCGAAGATCGTCTTATTTTCGAAACTAGCGAAAATACTTAGAGACGTCCGTTACATGAAAGGGGCCATCCATATACCACGTGGACAGCTTAGAGGGGGGTGGGGGGTATAACAATGTCCACGCTTGTCCATGGAAGGGGGGGAGGGGGTATGGAAAATGTCCACGTGGACAAGTTTTTTTTCCTACAAAAAATAGAAATTAAAAACATTGACCATTGATCAGTGATTGTTTTTGAGCTTAACGGGAAATTAGCAGTCATTAGCTTTTCGTCGGAGAGCCCAATTTCGGAAGCAATTTTTGGGCGGAATTCTGTTTATAAAAACGTAAATACTGCATTCTTCTTGCCAATCTGAACACAGCGAATTAATTTTCATGGACAGAATTTTCATTGGACAAAAAAACTTCTTTTGAAATTGGCAGAATCGATGACGACTAATTACACCTTAAATAAAATTTTATTTTCTGAGGCATATGTTGACCTAAATACATGAACCGAGCATTACGAGAGCACATATCTGGCATAAATCTTGTTGAAATGATTAAGCCTGCGTTAGTACACTTAGATGTTGGCTTCCTAGCCTGGATGAATCCACGATTATTGCATCGCTTGCACCAAATGTGGATGGCATTTTGCCTCAACATCAAATGCAGCTCACCACAAAAAAGGTATCCATGGGCAACGTATTTCCAAAAGGATTCGCTTTCAGAAAATTTTACGAATCACATCGTGTCGGAAAGATCTTGTGTTGTGTTGAAGTAGACGGCCAAGCTGAAGTGCTCTGGTTAGACAAAGACCCCAGTAGCACACTTTAGGTCCATTTAGTTGAAGCAACCGAATTAAGACTGAAATTAGTCATATTTCGGCTACCATAACAACTTTGTAACAACCGTGCTAGTAGGGGATGCTTTGGACAAAGAAGAATCGTCAAGCGAAAGTGAAGCTGAAACGGGCTTTCTTGCAGTCGATAATAATAATTTGCAGCAGAACATGAATTAAGATCAAAACACCTTACATACGGATTTTAAGACGCTAAGGAAAATTGACGGAAAAACCATGGAAAAACTCAAATTTCCGCAACGATTAAAAATTCTTATGCATTGTGTCGGTGACTTTAGACTGGAGCTTCCTTTCACGTAAGCTTTTTCAATAAATATTGCATAAATGAAGTTGAAAACCAAAATTTTCAAAATGTAAAAATGTCCACGTGGACAAACAGGGGAGGGGGGTGGGGGTTGAGCAAATGTCCACGCTTGTCCACGAAGGGGGACGGGGGAGTTAAAAATTGGTATTTTTCTGTCCACGTGGTATCTGAATGGCCCCAAATTAACACATCTTTGCGTGCATGAAAATAGTATTTCTTTTCGAAGTACCTTTTATAAACAAACCTAAAGAGCACCCATGAGAAACCCTCTTTTTTCTTTCCAATGTGAGTTTCCAATGTTTTTTATAATGCTGTACACAGAACGAAAAAAATAATCTCACATTCGATGTAAACTGAGATCCGATATATTTTTCCATGAAATAAAACGTAAATATCCTAAACCGTTTTTAAAAATATATATTTACATCAAGCAAAACGTAATAAATAAGCCTTTATGTGAAATAACTCGTAGTTTTATATGATTTGCGATGTTCCATTTATGTGCATGTCAGATGACGTAAAATTACAAGATTTTTTTGAAGTGTGTAATGGCGAGCCCACGACTATTTTTTTGAAACATTAAGCAATTATTAAGAGCATTTAGAATTCTAACTTTAAAGTACAAAACTTCCTACTTTTACGACATGGTTCTAAAAGTCATACTGAAAATTGCATCTGCCAATCAGAAAAAAATC
Source organism: Sabethes cyaneus (assembly GCF_943734655.1). Taxonomy (NCBI): domain Eukaryota; kingdom Metazoa; phylum Arthropoda; class Insecta; order Diptera; family Culicidae; genus Sabethes; species Sabethes cyaneus. The sequence continues at coordinate 74,613,793 of NC_071355.1, read as the reverse complement.
TAATGATTATTGCGGAGTGCGGAGTTTGCGACTATTTAGAGTTCCACGCAAAAATTATTATCGTGGTTATTTTCTGCATTTCCAATGTTTGCAATTTAGCAATTTGAACCATCAGTTCTTTGTCGTTGCCTCCCCACTGCACCCCTCCTTGGCTGACAACCATATATTCAATGTATTTAGTATGTATATAGGATAATTATTATTAAAAAATGAAATAGGGTAGGACTCGTAAAATTGCTGCAAGGTACAATGAGCTATTTACAAAAAATTTCACTCCTGACATGTGAGCATACAGTGCTTGAGAAAGAAGCCAAAAAACTGCACGCTTACCCTCGATCAGTTGAAGCAGAAAATCAACATTTGAAATAGGATTCCAACATCTCACTTCCCATGACTACACGTAGTAAACTGCAGCGTCTTGTGCGTTAACCAGTCTGATGACTAGCACGCAAGCCGCTCTGCTTTTAGATGGTAATTAATTATCTCATTAGCGCGTGATTGGATTGCGTATGCGATACGTCAATACTTCGCGGTTGGTTTGCAAATCTGCCTTAGCATGCACCAGATACCAGATCTTTGTTGATATTAGCTATTTACACTGGAAGTGCAGGTATGCCCAAAACAAACAATGTTATTGGTATAGGACTGCTAAACAATATCCGATATTAGGCTGTGGTGGTTTTCAACGTAAAATAAGGTATGAAAGTGAAGATTGAAAAATCTAGTCTTTTCATCGTTGGTACAGACGTGAATGGCATCGTCCCCAGACGACACACGAAGGACACACACACTCAAATCTGGCTAAAACCAGATAAAGAAATTGGTAAAACCGGTCAGGTTCGCCGCTTGGTTTTATCAGAACAATGTAACGATCTCTGGGACCTCAAACCGCATCGGAAAACCGGTCCTGAAGGCGCGCACAGCCAGCCAGCGAGATTGTCTGTCACCAGGTCACCCGAATGCAGCAATTCCAGTTGCTGGAGGCTGTCGAGGGTGCAAAGCGCTTCACTCGGGTGGAGAAATGTGTTTTGCATTCTTGCACGATCATCGTGATAATAATCGCCGCTGGTCAGATTGAAGACTATTTTTACCTCTGCCTACTTGAAGCGCAGTAGTTTACGAGAGAAGTTTTTATAATGTTATACCTGGCTATTGATAATATTTTACTTTTCTTTGGGTTTCTTTGAGTCATTCATCATCATTTTTATTCAAAAACAAAATATTTTCTAGCTCGAATCTGAGCTAAAACGTGCATTACTTAATACTTCTAGCACGTATATCCAGAACACAGCAAAGTTTGACACACTTTTCCGCTAAGCCCTACACGTTGGCACTGGTAGCCGACAAAAGTCACACCGCAAATTTCGATAACAGCGCAATTTATTATTCGGAAGGAAGTTGCTCTTTAGCGTTCCGACGCTAACTTCGTACATATAAGGGCTAATCGTTGATTGATGACGACTAGGGTCGCGCAGCTACAGGGCGGCAGTGGAGAAGTCGGTAGGCAGTGTCCGGAATGATACAACACAATGACGAAACAGGCAACGCATTAGGGACGACGACAACAACAACATGTGTGACGCTATGCGGTCATGAATAGAAAAAATGTTAGAACCGTTATTAGAAAGCAACGGTGCAGTGGCCTGGACGCACCCTTGCACTAAAGCAACGATTTGATAGTTAATACGGTTCCCTACGCGCGGTTATACAACGATGATTCACGGCGCTGCGCTGTCTATCGGCATGACCTAGAATGGGCACGGGTTAAATTCATGGTGTTCAGTTTCCACTGAGCTTGCTCGTTTACTGCTTATGAAAATGATTCAAAATTATTTGAAGGAACATTTTCTGTGTGCTATTCAGTTGACATATTAATATTTTTTGATTAGAGAACTTAAGTGTACAATAACTTCTATTTACTTAAAGAAATGAGAGAGAAATTGACAATCAAACGCACCACCGAATACGCTCAGTGATAAGTTATCAAGGAATTACTGTTACGGTGAACCAACATGTGACACGAATAACAATACAGATTGTCTAATAGTGATAAACGATTATGGCATAAGACTTGGTTTCAAGGTTTCACTCCTTGTTTTCTGAAAAACGTCCGAAAATATGAGTTCACCACGCAGAAAAAGTGTGTTACTAATAGATCATCATGAAATTTAATTCCAAAGCAACAATTTCTGTGTTTGAGGAACTGTTGTCATTTGTCACTCAGAACATATTTTTTTGAAACGATGATTCTACAATTGATGAAGGGACGGTAAGGGAAAGTAATGAAGAAGGATTTTTTCGGGAATGAAGGTCACGAGTTTGGTCAACTCAGAACATAATTTCGTATTGTTTTAGAAAAAATATTCGTAAAACTATTTTCGTAGATGTTAAAAAATTCATACCATTTAAAAACATTCGTAGGTTTATTTTCAACCGCAAAAGTTGCTATTTCGAATTATTCGTATTTGGTATGGAAACACATTCGTAACACATTGTGCACCAGAACGCATTTTTGGTTGACATGGTTGTCGACGAAATCGGGCAACGAAGAAAGTATAGAAGTGAAAACATTTTTGTGCAGATAGGCGACTCCTCTAACGAGATCTACAGAAAAGCATTCGACTGGAATCCGCAAGGACAGTGTCGAGGAGGTAAACCCAACTTAGCCAACAATATCCGGGCTGTAGACGAGAACCTATTCTGGTCACAGGTAAAGACCAAGGCCATGGTAACCGTCGACAGTGGAGATCTTTGATTTCATCCCTTTGTTCTACCAGAACTTTTAACTTTAAATACTACTAATTTTCTGCACAGTTGTTTCACCGACCATTTTCAACAATTTGGGTCAATCTTTTTTGAATTTTTCAACACACCCATGTACCTTTGAACCATAGAGGCGCTGGACAAAAGGAGACTGCGCAATCCCCCTTATTAATGTAGCGACGTATCTGATTGGGTTATTTTTAGACACAAATTGTGCCTCTTCCTCCATCTACTGTAGAAACCATCGACCGAGAAGTTTTAATCGAACTTGTCTTGTCAGAGGTTATAATCGGATTTGAACCCACTATACCCGCCAGGGCGTGTGGCTCGCTGATTAGGAGTTAGGACAAAAGGGGGGGGGCCCTTCCTTTCCACTCTTTCCCCTCCATTCGCAAAAAAATTTCACATTTTTTTTAACAAAATAGCTCTATAGCAGCACCGACCAATCGAGATTCGAACATTCGACGACTGATTTGTTAGGGCCAGTACCCCGGAGCTAAGTGAGCGGACGCTGGTAACTTGGTAAATAGCGTCCAAACAGAAGAAACATCAAAATTTGGCTCTCGTGAAAACCCAAACGCACTTCGAGCAAGCGATATAGTGAAAAGTGGCTAAAACAACTGTCACCAACATAACAGAAGTATTTGAGGAATGATTTTTGACAGCCAGGAAGCCAGGATCGAGGGGTCGGAAACAAGAACTCGGAAGCTGTACATGACAATGCGCAGACGAAGTTTGATTGCGTGATAACGTATGTATTAAAAATATGGACTTTTTTCGGATGGTGATAAAAAAAACTAAGACAGCTAACTGAGTTTGATGAATTTCCCATGGAAGGTAATTATATTAGCTAACTTGCAAAAAAAATTTACTCCGACAATTTTGTCACGAAAACTGTCTGTCTGTCCCTATGTTCCTTTTAGAATCGGAAACTACTGAACCGATCGGCGTGAAAATTTGCATGTAGGGGTTTTGGGGGCTACGGAAGGTTCTCTCGATGACAAAAGTCCCCTCCCCCCACTAAGAGGGGGGGATTCCCATTCAAATCTATGCCTAAAAAAATGGATTTCTGTCTGTTTTATGTTCCTTATAGAATCGAAAACTACTGAACCGATCGGCGTGAAAATTTGTATGTAGAGGTTTTTGGGGCTACGGAAGGTTCTCTCGATGGCAAAAGTCCCCTACCCCCACTAAGAGGGGGGGCTCCCATACAAATCTATGCCTAAAAAAATGGATTTCTGTCTGTTTTATGTTTCTTATAGAATCGAAAACTACTGAACCAATCGGCGTGAAAATTTGCATATAGGGGTTTTTGGGGCCAGGGAAGGTTCTTATGATGGTTAGAGACCCCTCCTCTCACTAAGAGGGGGGGCTCCCATACAAATGAAACACAAATTTCTGCATAACTCGAGAATTTATCAAGCAAATGGAACAAAATTTTACATGTGGATGTTTTGGAGACAAGAATTTTTTCTATGGTGAATTGAGACCCCTCCTCACTTTATGAGGGGGGGCTCCTATATAAATGAAATACAAATTTCCTCATAACTCGAAAATTAATTAATCAAATGGAAAATGGAAATTTTTTTCTGTGATGAATTAGGACCCCTTACCTTTTTAGGAGGGGGGGCTCCCATACAAATGAAATACAAATTTCCTCATAACTCGAGAACTAATTAATCAAATGGAACCATATTTGGCATGTGGGTGTTTTTGGAGGCATGAATTTTTTCTATGATGAATTAGGACCCCTCTTTCTTTTTAGGTGGGGGGCTCCTATACAAATGAATTACAAATTTCCTCATACCTCGAAAAGTAATCAAGCAAATGGAACCAAATTTGGCATGTAAGGGGTTTGGAGGCAGGAATTTTTTTAATGATGGTTTGAGACCCCTTACCCCTGTGGTAGGGGGATAAGGACTCTCATACAAATAAAACAGAAATTTTTGCGTAGCTCAAAAACTATTCGAACTCGAGAAATTTTAGACTTTTTTATAAAACATTAATCAATAACAAGACCACCAAAAACTATCAATAGTAACATTAGATAATTCAGCGCGAGACGGCCACAGGCCGCGAGTGTTGCCGGCGACCAACTGTCGGATTCGCCGGCCACTGCGGGGAGACAGCCCCCCGTAGAGATCGCCTCTATCTAGGTTTATTTATTTTCCTAAATCTACTGACCTCTATTACTTTCCTTCAGTTGGGTCACTCCTGCGAAATGGTACTTTCTACGAAAAGATTCTACGAAGTTTGTCGGGTCAGCTAGTTGATAAATAAAACGAAGAAAGAACTCAAAAACATGCCTACACGCAGATTTTTTTTTTCAAGTAAGCTAATATAATTACCTTTCATGGGAAATTTATCAAACTCAATTAGCTGTCTTATTTTTTTTATCACCATCCGAAAAAAATTCATTTTTTACTGCATATGTTAATGAACGATGAAACCTACATGAATACTTCAAACAGCCTCCTGCATGAAAGTTTTATGCGGGAATCGAAAAAAAAGAAGTCGCAGACATTTTCAAGCATATGAAACTGTCGAAGTTCGTTAAGAAATATCCGTTTGATAGGCTATCTGCACATATGGTTTGAATAGCGACATTTTCATTGAAACCGGGACCATCAACCAGAAATTTTACATAGATATGAAAAAAAAATCTGGAAAAAGATATGTTATCTTTCCGGAAGCAAGATGATTGTTGCATGCTTTTTTGATCTAAAAAAAACTTTGAGGATCCAAAAACTTTTGGCAACTGTTGAATTTACGGCTAGCTGGCGTTCAATGGTGGTTATACACGCATCCTTGTTTGATGAAATTTTGATCGTAACACCCTTTATGTTTCGTTTGTTCAACAAGGCTTTATATACGCGCTTACTATTACAAAGATATTAAAACGCATATTAACACTAGATATACCAGCATTTTAAATATACCTATTTATACCAAAACCAGTCAAAATGACTGGTGGATAAGAAACGGTTGGTGAACGACTGAATAATGTGCAACACAGACCCTATAGTGGTCCTTAGCCTCTTATCCAGCAACTTCTATCTTCACCTCCTCGTGGTAGGGTAACCAGCCTGTTTTGGACCTCATCTGCAGCTGTATATAATTTGGACACTTTCATTTGATTTTGCTGTAAGTGTCCAAATTATGTACAGCTACAGATGGGGTCCAAAATAGGTTGATTACCCTACCAGCCGGCATACGAGCAATCTTAGCGGAGATGTGGTAACCAACCCTGGTGGTAACTAAGGTCGTATACCGACAAGCAAGGAGGCACTGTCTTGTCTTGGCACTATACGATGGCAACCCCATCATGAGACTCGGCAGCATAGCCCTAGTAAGGCAAGCTTTTTATATCTAAAATATTACGAAAAATCAAGAAAATTCAACTCGAAACATTTAGCATGGACAGGCGATGAAACAAGGATTTGGAATGGATGCTTCCTACCTCGAACTGTAAAACCAAATTTCGTGGATGGCGACAGAATGTTGCTCGTTCAGTTAGAACCGCAAAAGTTCGACATTGTGGCACTACAGGAGATCTGTCGCAAAGGCGGGAAGGTTTGGGGGATCCGTGGCGGCAAGGCCCAATTTTGCCAGAACGGTGGAGCAACCATCAAGCTGGGAACGGGCTTCGTAGTGATGGGCAGAATGCAGGAGCGGGAGAGGATATGTGTGTTGAGGATAACAGGCCGCTTCTTCAACTACACCATCATAAACGTGCACTGGCCACTCGAAGGTAGACCCGAAAACGAGAAAAAAGCGTTCGGAGGCAACATACGATAGCTTCTCGAGTGCTCGCCACGGGATATCATTGTCATTGGGGACATGTACGATCAGATCGACAGGGAAGCAATGTATAGTGATAACGGCCAGCGATGCATCAACTTTGCAGCTTCCCGAGGCCTGGGGATCAGAAACACATTCTTTCCCCACATAGATCTACAAAACCACCAGGAGATCACCTGACCAACTAACATTGAACCTAATCGACCATATTTTCATCGAAGGTCGGGTTTTCTCGAACATCACCAGCGTACGCTCCCTACGGCGTACGGATATCGACTCAGATCATTACCTAGTAGCAGTACACGTGCACTCAAAATTATCGACGGTATAAACCTCACGACAAAGCCACCCTCGGTTAAACAATCGATAATTAGACAACCCGGAATGTGATGCGCATACTATGCGCCTTCCTCTGTGGCCAGGTGCTTCGACCCTCGAAGATAAATGCAGCAGGATACGTTCGGCCATCAGTGAGGCCGCAAAACGCCAGAAGGAGAGCTAGGACCACTATTTCAGGCTAGTGAAATGCGCAAGTTCTATGAGAAGGTGAACCGATCTCGTAAAGGATACACACCGAGGCCTGATATGTGTAGGAACGAGCAGGGAAACCTGGCCACAAACATGCGCTCGTTGGTGGTTGGTGAGTGGAAGCAGTTCTTTGATAGGGATCTCAATTGCTGATATAGCAGAAGGAAATGGAGCAAAAGTCAACGTATGAGAGCCTAAGGGCGTTTCGACTTCCGATCTCAAAGAGATCCGGTGAGAAATCGGTCAGCTGAAGAATAGAACCGCCGAAAAGGACCGACTCTCGACAAAACTCTACAAAAATATCCAAGAACCATTAGGAACGGCATTTCACTGAATAATTTCATGCTTCGGACTCACCGTTCTCCCGAAATGCTACATTTCTTCTTAAAATCCTGCACCAGTCATTTTGACTGGTGCTGTTATAAATGGCAAAAACAAAAATTATATTTGTTACTAATATATATAAAGTAACATTAAGTTCATAAAATGTATTCTCTACTAATAGCTATAAAAGACATAACATCGTTTCTAAAATCAAATGTTAGATGTTGTAGAAATTTCAAATTGAAATTGCACGACCAGTCAAAATGACTGGTCTGGTATATCTAGTGTTAAAAGAATACCTAATCATACCTTCTGGCGGTATTTGGAAGAAATTTCAAGTATTTTGAAACAAGAGGAACATTTTTGTTAGATATCATCACGTAGTATCCAATAATAATATCAGTTTTACTTCTGAACTAGAACAGAACAGCAGACGTGAGTTTCTAAATAATGTCAAAGTCGGATGAATCAACCAATAATATAAATACAAATGCAAATACAGATCTCTACCTTATGTGCAGTATCGAAGCACTCCGAGCTTGTTGAGATCGTACCAATTTCTTCGTGCATAAAATGGACAAAATCGTCACTGGAGGGCCGCTGTTCCAATCCAGTGGTTTAACTCGTATCTGTCGAATCATCTCGTTAATGTTTTTAACTATTGACGTGCTCCTTTCGCTGGCTTTAACTGCTTTTGCCAGAAAACCACAAGGTAACCATTTTGGACCGTGGAGTTTTCTTATTTATTTCAACGACGTAAACATAGTACTTCAAGATTCTCGACTTGCATTCGCCGTCGACTGGAAACTGTTCTTAAAAGTCAGCAATTCATCTGACATTTTTGCAGTTTAAAGATCGAAATAATCTTTTCTTTAAAATTCCGAAATTCCAGCCACTTTCCTCCATTTTTTGATGAAACTTTCGACTTTCATACGAAAATAAAACCTATTGCCTTTCTGACAATGCCGGGCTTGCTGTCGATGATCAGACGTTCTCCAAATCGTTCCAGGATTTTCAAAGCGTTTCCAGGAATTTCATTGCGAATCGATCCACGACGTGCTTGTTTTGTGCTTGACGGCATGATGTAAACAAATCAACTTAGTCCGACGATAAATGCTTATTGTGATTTTATACTCTTAGCTCTTCAGTGAAATTTCGCAAATTTTTGCTCAAAAGGAATGAATGGAACATTTTTTATGTGCTGGGTTTTTGCTGGCACTTTCTGAACAGTTACGCTGTCTGTAAGCGCTCGAGAGTTTTACTTTCCAGCTGCAGGTACGAAACTGGTTCTTTCATATATCCGTGACCATTTTTGGTTTGCTACTTTCGTGATCGAATTTACAGCCTCTTGTTAAATGGCAGGCAGGGCAGGCCTGCAGGTCGGCCATCATCGTAAAGTCGCAAAACGTGCGAAACAAGGATGGTACGATTGCATGTGGAGTTTTTTTTGCGCGCATTAATGGAACGATCTTTTCCCTCCCAAACGTATGTGGGTTAGAGTTTCTTTAGCCGGGAGTTTCTACCGGTCAACAATAGTTAGTCGAATTCTCCCGGAGTGTTGGATCAAAACCGCAGGTTGAAATTTTGCTTTCTGTGTTTGCAAATCATCATTTGTACCGGGGCAACAGTATATGGGACTTGTTCACCTTTCACCGCATTCCAAAAGTCAAAACATGCGAAAACACAATGAACCCTCATCCGAATGGACTGTGACCTAGTTGTGAAGCAGTGCAGTAAGTTGGTCACTTTGACAGGTATGTCCAGAATACATATCGTGAAGATCATTTTTAAATTGTATGCTTAATTAAACGGAAATAATTTAAATAGTTGGTTGAGAAATAAGCGCTTCTTGGCTCGTTCAATAACAAAATGTAGAGCAATTTCGAATTTCATCCTTTACTAACATGCGATTACAGTCACGGTCGCAAAATAGGTTTCCATCTTGGTAAGAATCCATCAACCGACATTTTCAAATAACCAGCTGCGTTCCGACTAAAACGTGTGTTATGAAATCTCAAAAAAAAACGACTGCACTAAATCTCTGCAGGTACCAAACTAAAACTTTACAACCATATATGTACGTAAAGTATACGGTCGGTGGTGAGTACTTGGTACTTGCACGATCAATTGACGGCGTTCTGATGAAACCATCGATCATCAGAGTGCGCTGCGCATCCACCAGCGTTAAGCACCCGATGACTCAGCGCAGCGTGGCGGGGCGTTCGCGCGTTTCCAGTTTCACGCCGGGCAACCATGGCAGCGAAAAAGCGTTTCTGTTACAGATTCACCGTTTTCCAAACAGCGAATCGTGCAGCAGTGGATCAGGGTGACACTTTTATGGGTTGTTTATGGTTACAACTTTACCCCTTTGCTTTGCGAGCGGATAAACTGCAAACTGCACTGGATAGACGAGATGGCAAGATAGTAGTGCGAGTATAGAACTTCGGTTTGCACGGGCCTTTCGAGTTCCGACGCCGAGCTGTACCGCTTCTGGTAGTCACACAATCCAATTGCGCATTTGCTATTGAAGAGGTCGCTCAATCGCCACGTAAATAGGTATACGCTCGTTTTTATTTTCTGGGGCAATTGCGTTCGACTGAGACGGGGAAAATTTTAATTGACCACGTTGTTACGTGAGTACCCTTGTGAAACTGTATCATTTCTAGAAAATTGAGCAGTTTTTATTTTGAACAACTGAACGTTTTAAGTTAAATTCTAGCGACTTTTGCGCCAACAAGTCAGAAATGAAAAATAAAATCCTATCATAAAATTTTCATCACAAACCTCCTCCATTTTTGACCGAGCTGTTAAATATCGTACTGCACATTGCAGAGAGCATTGTAAAAATTCTTCTATAGAGTTTCTTCCTTGTTCGAAACGGCTTCAATCGTACTTTTATTACACTCATTACACCCGGTAATGTCGAAATATGCTCCATTTCTTTTTACTTTTTATTTCTTGTCACCGTAACGTTGTTACTAACATGTATCGTTAATTTTTCTCGGTGAATTTCTTCTTGTTTTACTTTTTCATTGGAAGACAAAGTTTTCATTCGAAAAACCAAGGGATGAAAAAAGGTCGTTTTATGTAAAAATAAATGGCTCGTAATGATATGTATTGGTTAGATTTGGTATTCGTCGGGTTCCCATGACATTTTTTTCAGGATACTATTCCAATCCCACTGAACTGACTACTTAACTGAACTGACTAACTGACGCATTCTGAGCATACCTTTTACAAGAAAAGTACTTTTAAAGTCACAATGTTTTTTATCAAAGCAAAAAAACTCATCTTCATCGGAGAAAGTTGTTCCCAATCGGTTAGAAAATTCGCGTGAAAATTCGACCGAAAACCAATTTCCTTCGTTCGAGATGAGGCAAAAAAACTGAATCTGAGCCAAAGTTTCGTTCAAAGGCCACAATTCGAGCTGGACACCCACGTTCAAGGTTCAGAAAAACGAAAGTTATACGATAAAAGCTGCTGAGTTTGGACGACGAGACCTACTTGAAACCGGACTTCAGCCAGATACTGGGGAACCAGTATTTCACTTGCAAAGACAAATTAGATGTTCCAAAGAACTTCCGAAATCAGAAAAGACCGAAGTTTTTCAAGAAAATCTTAATTTGGCTAGTAATTTGTTAATGCAGAAAGCGGAATACAGCTTACCATGTTCTAGCATTATCTGCCACAACTTATTACGTTTGACAGAATCGTATACCGCCTTAAAGTCCACAAAAAGATGATGAGTCTGCAAGTTGTACTTCCGGAACTTGTCCAGTAAATCAGCAGCGAAAACCAAGATGTTTCCATCTGTTTTTTTTTACAGAAAACTATCAAATGTCCTGGCCTTCACCTCTTCAATGTCAGGAAGGCACCGAATCAGAACGATGCACGAAATACGATGGCTAAAACCCGCACCAGAAATCTGTACTGAAACTAGCTGACGAAACCGGGGTGCATTGTGATGGATGACAAGATTTACATCAAGGCGGACACAAAGCAGTTGCCGACAGGACAGGATGTTACTTTAACACATTACGGTTTTCCGTTGTTGAGGAAGTAAAGAAAAAGATGGCGGATTAATTCGCAAAAAGTTCTCGGTTTGGCACACCGTCTGTGGGTGTGGGAAAATGAGTCAGCCATGACGAGTAAATCCAGAAGCCAGAAAAAAGCGCCTACTGCCCTTGCTGCGGTCTCATGCTATTTTGGCCGAATTTGGCATCTAGCCATTACGAGCGATCTTGGACTGGTACAAAGATAACAGCGTTTTTTTTGTACCAAAAGGCCAACCGAATTCGCAGCAACTTGTCATCATGAATACCAGATATCGTAAAATACCTAAGATGTTGCAGCACAATATCTGGAGAAACGTTCCCACCATCAACCGAAATCTTATGAGTGATGTTAAGGACAAGGTGCGGACATTCGATTATACAGAGGAAATCCAATAAAGAAATGAAGCAGAAACCTAACCATAATATTGTATTTTATTCCCCGAAAGTTTGAAGAAAATCCGGCTTAAAATAATTTGTAGCAATCATTTAGGAGTGTTTTACTTTTTTCTTCTACAGCCTTATTCGCCCATAAGCTGCCTGAATCCTTGAATTATCCCAAATCGTCGGCGTTTGATGTCGTGAAACGATTTTAAGAACGTCTGACGATCATCAATGAGAAACCCGGAAGTAGCAAAAAAGTAAAGCCAGATTATTTGTCATTTGTCATTTATTTAAAAATTCTTTGGACATATTTATGAATACTAATAATAATAATAATGGTAGAACAAAAACTGAAATACAATTACTCTACACACGAAGAAACACTTAACTATTATTTTTGGGAGAGTCGTCTTCTAAAAGTATCGATGGAGATGTCGAAGTCAAATAATTCGTAGACTGTGTTGAACTGGGCTGCCATGTACCTTGTTGGGCTAAATAGACCGTAGTTGACTCTCCTTGCTTCGAGATGGGGAAAGCCCCTCGTTCGAAGAGCTCGTTCTGGGGCGTAGAGATTGAGCTGTTCCAATAAAGTAGGGCAATCAATTTGTCCATTCAAGAGCTTAGCAACGAACACAACTTGGGCGATGTTGCGCCCCTCTTCGAGCGTTTCGAGTCCCAACAGTTGGCACCGTGCACCGTGCGTCCGACGGGTTACTCCATGGCAGCATGTGAAGAGCGTAACGTATACACTTTTTTTGCACCGTCTCAATCCTTGCAATCCAGTTAGCTTGAAACGGGCATCAGACAACTGAACAGAACTCGAGTATTGAGCGTACTAAGGCGCAGTAAAGCGAGCGGAGACAGTAAGGATCCTTGAACTCATCAGCAATTTTAAAAATAAAGCCAAGTTGCCTATTAGCCTTCGAGGCAATCTCCTCAAGATGCAGGCAAAAGGTAAGCGCACAATCGAGATTTACGCCTAAGTCACGAACGTGGTCAACTCGTTGCAGTGCATGGCCCAGACGGTAGGAATTGAAAATAATCGGGCTCTGATTGCGGTGGAACGTGATTACATTGCATTTGAGGACACTAATTGTCAGCAAACTTTTCGTGTACCAACCTTTAAATGACTCGATCATCTGTTGTAGTCTCGAGCAGTCAAGTACGGTTTTTATAGACAGGTATATCTTGACGTCGTCAGCATAAAACAAGCGGCATTCAGTTGGTAAGACATAGAGAGCTCGTTGATGAATAAAGTACAAAGCAATGGGCCTAAATTGCTTCCTTGAGGAACTCCCGATAGATTGCAAAACAATTCGACTCTTCTTGACTGATTGATCTGATTTGATCTTGTCTGACTCTGATTACCTTTTATAACCCGACTTAGTAAGCTGTCACTATTCATATTTGATCAAACAGTGGTACAACGACAATGGCGTCACTTTGGTTCCCAAGAACTAAGGTAGGGCTGCAAACGAAACTGCAAGCGATGAGAAGAAGTTCGAGCGAAGATAAAATTTGACTGCCAAAGGATGGTCCAGAAATAGCAGAGAAGCGATTCAACACCATCTCCGACGGGCGGATACCAAATGGCCGAATCACGAATGGCCGAAATCCAGAGGACCGAATTTCAACAACCACAGAAGGCCGAAATTTCGTTTAGCCGAATCACGAAAAAGCCGAATTTCGGAATCTATTTTCCATCTATCTTCTTTCTTCTATATATATAAAAGGCTTGTCTGTAGCCAAACCCAGATCTCTGACAGGACCAGGGATGGTTCGATCACTTTGACTCAATTTTGATTCATTTGACACTACCGTCTCAGTCGAGCAAAATTTGTCAATTTGATGTATGGGACATTTGTAGATAATAACTAGATCTACAATTTTGCTAAATAAAGTGTTGCTGTAACTTTTGTAGTTACGGCACTACAATGCTAGTACCTCTTTAGTAACTAAATGAACGTTCATTTGATTACTAATGAGGTACTAGCATTGTAGCACCGTAACTATAAAAGATACAGCAACACTTTATTCAGCAAAATTGTAGATCTAGTTATTATCTACAAATGTCCCATACATCAATTTGTCAAGTTTTGCTCGGTTAGGATGCTACTGTCAAATGAATCAAATTTGAGTCAAAGTGATCGAACCATCCCTGGACAGGACGTCATAAGAGGCTTATTGGTAACTAAGAACAGGCCCTTGACATGACGTCATGCTTTCGTAGCAATGGGGTTTATTCTCAATCACCTCACTGGTCGACTGCTGGACTGCCCGAAAGCTCAACTGAACCGACTGAACCGGTCCACTAGACTGCTCAATTTGATTGCTCGACTGGACTGGTCAACTGAACTGATCGACTCAACTGCTTGATTCGACTGTACGACTTACTACTCGACCCGACTTCTCGACTCAACTGCTCCACTTACTGCTCGACCTGAGTGCTCGAGTTGACTGCTCGACTCAACTGCTCGACTATACTGCTCCACTTCACTGCTCGACTTAACCAATCGACCCGACTGCTCGACGCAGCTGCTTGACTAGACTGCTTGGCTAAATTGTTCGATTAGACGCTCGACTCAACTGCTCGACTGGACTGCTCGGTTCAACTAATCGATTCAACTCCTCAACTAGACTACATGATTCAACTGCTCGACTGGACTACTTGACTCAGCTGCTCAATTCGACTATTCGAGTCGGCTGCTCGACTTACTACTCGACCCAACTGCTCGATTAGACTACTTGATTTAACTGCTCGACTTGACAGATCGACTAGACTACTCGACTAGACTGCTTGACTCGACTGCTTAATTCGAGTGCTCGTGATCGTAAAATAATGTAAAATTAAAATCCAAAAGTGAAACATTTCTAGACGGATAAAAAAAATCGCATCAATCGAGTATTTTTTACGAATTGATTCGCATGAATAAAACGATCATTTCAATCACTAAACAGTGAAGCTAGATAAATGATAATAGGTGAGAAGGTATAAACCATCCATTTATTTTCTACTAAATTTTCTTCTATTTACAATTTCTAAACCATCATAATACAGACGACTCATTCATGCTCGAACTACCTACCAAATGTAAAACAATCTCCGTACGGGTATTGTGAAATGATAGACAAGACTGCAAACAAGTATAACGCGCCATTCTTCTTTCGACACGGTGCTTTGGCAGTCGCGGTCATAGCTCAGGAATAAAGAAGCAAACAGAACAGTACAGTGATACCGGGTTTTGCTGAAGAAAAATCCGTAGTTTTACCATCTGTGTTTTAATCACAGAAGAAAGGGTTATACATTATCAAACTTTTGATTTAAATGAAACTTTAACCGACATTTGTTCTTCATATAAAGTGTTTCTCAGTTTTGCTAAAAAGTGACATTTTTTATCGCATAGCATATCTTGATTGCATTTGAAACAAATTAATACTTGTTTGCATCGAATCAGTTTATGATACATTTAAAATTTCCTCTATATTATTCAAGAACGCATAATCTTGACTTTCGTCATTCGCCTTTAGCCTTTATTTTTCCGAATTCTTTCATTTTTCGTCGTTTTGGTTATTTTGTATTTTGTCTAATTTTTCGTTTTTTTTGTTTTGCTAAATGTACTCCGTCAACTTTTCCGCCGTTATTGTCATCTTTTTTGTTTGTTTTAATGTAATTACAGTCACCTTAACAGTTTGGGTCATTCGTGGTTGCTGTGGGACTGGAATTTGAACCCGAGTCCTCGACGTGAATGCTAACCACTACACCGTGTTGACCTCTCGTTTTTTTGGTGTCTTTTAACGTTTGTTGGTCGGTTTTCGGTATTTTCAACATCTGGTATTCTATAATCGCCTTTTTGTCTCTTTTCAGTGATTTGTTTGTCATTTTTTATTGCTTTTTGTGGCGTTTTTGGTTTGATGACATCGTTATTAGTGACTTTTTTGGTATAGCCTGTCACTGTTTTGCAGACTTTTAATTGTTTCCCCAATGCCTTTAGCCAAAGGCTACATCTGTTTACAGTCTTTTCGTCGTTTTGTATGGCTTTTTTTTTTGCAATTTTGTCGCTGTTTGTAACATTTTTAGCGTTTTTGAACCGTCTTTTTGTCGTCTTTCAACTTTTCGCCTACTTGTCTTCACTTCTTCGTCATATCTTTTCGCAGGCATTTCACTGCCTGTTGGTCGATTATTTACTGTCGTTTCATCGTTTTTTCATCGTCTTTTTGCTACCTTGCATTGTCTGTTCGTCATATTATCGTTGCTTTTTCGGAACCATTTAACGGTCTTTTTGTAATCTCCTTATTGCCTTGTCTCCTTCGTCATCTGATTGTCATTTCTCTGTTTTATTTTTATCGACTTTTCATGTTTTTTTTGCCATCTTTCCATCGTATTTTCGTGTTATGACATTGTGCCGCCTTTTCTACATTTTCATTGTTATCTTTTTATCATCTCTCGTCCTTTTTGTTGCCAAGACAACAAAATTGTTGTATCTTTCTTGTCTTTTCGTTGTTCTTCTGGCGTCTTTTTGATGACGGATATTCGCCATCTTTTTGTAGTCTTTTTTGTATATTTTATCGACTGTTTGACAGTTTTTAAATGTCTCTATCCCATTTTTTTGTCGTGTTTTTGTTGCAGTAGCTTTGTCGTCTTTTTATCGTATTTTTGCCATCTTTTCATCACAGTTCCATTGGCTTCTATTCACATTTTCGTCAACATTCCGCTGCTTTTTGCCGGCTCTTCGTTGTCTTTTCTATTTATTTGAGTTATCTTTTCATCGCTTTCTGAAGGACCAAGAGTTTTTATTTGTCGCATAAAAAGAGCATGTTGAACGTTAACAACATTATTGAACAACGATTCCATCTACTTGATTAAAAAGAACACCCTTATTCGCTTAATTTTGAAGTTCTATCGCACTACAGAAATCAAATTGTTCGATTCGACTGCTCGATTCAACTACTCGACTCAACTGCTTGACTGGACTACTCGATTCAACTGTTCAATTCAACTGCTCGACTCAATTACTCGACTTAAATGCTCGATTCGCATATTCAAATCGGCGGCTCGACTCATTGCTCGACCCGACTCCTCGATCCAACTGCTCGATTTCACTGCTGGACTTAACCACTCGACCCGACTGCTCGACGCAACTGCTCGACTAGACTGCTTGACTAAATTGTTCGATTAGACTGCTCGACTCAAACGGAGTTGCCAAAATGTGGGAAAATATAAAAATGAAAATATTTAGCCATTTTGTCGCACTTCAACCAGGAAAATATCAGTATAATGCTGATGTAGCGAATAATGCTAGTGTTTATTAACAGCAATAAAGTAAATCTTTCATTTTTAATACACTTCTCATTAAAGAAAAGTATTTTATTCGCTTCTTTTTCTCAAGAAGAATAAAGTTATGCTCTTTGGGATATTATTCATTGCATGTAACGTACACCGACTTTTTGTCACTAAATGAAACTTTCAATATTTTCCGCAAAGTTCTTTTCCGCAAAGTGAGCACTTGATCCGTAGATCCGTAGAAAATTCCTACATCCGTAGAATTACGGATAAATCCGTAGATCTGACATCACTGAAAACAGAACGCGTTCGGGCGGAACAGAATTGGATAGCATCAAAACAACGAGAGCATGCATTTTATCATTGTTAGTGCGAATAAACAAAAGGTTAATGAAACGTTATTTAAATTTTGGTCTAAATTATACCAATATGTTAATTAAATAATTGCTTATTCTAGCAAAAAAACTTTCCCAACAAGACCGAATTGCCAACTTAACTGAAAGTAACAAAATCGTTCGAAAATAAATACTTTTCGAATCACTTTTTTTGTAAATGTAAAATAAAGTCCATCCATATTGAAGAAAGTTGTTCCGAATAATTAATAAATTCGTCTGAAGTTTTTGGAGCCTTAGTAGAATAAATTCGTGTGAAAATGCTCTCACTCGCAAATCTGAGATTACGAAAATTAAAAAAAACAGGATTCAAGCACAAATGCACAAAATATTTTAAATTAAACTGATAAATGCAAGGTTAGGTTAACTGTAAAAGGGCACCGACGAGAGACCGCATTCAGCGGTTGACCTCTTTTTTCAAGTTTGCACTATCTCCCGCAGCCTGTCTGTCACTGCTGTATATGCTGTTTGCTGTAGTATGCTAAGTACCGGCTATAATAAATGCAGGGTCGTCGCGATTACGGCAGTCAGCCGGCAGTACCGGTAGGATTTGATTGTTTTTGCCATGTCCATAGTTAGAGCTAAAAACAAAATCTTAACCTTCCCAACCGCTGTTCGGATCTCCAGTCCAACCGCGCGCCACCGCCGGCGCCCCGTTCCGGTTGTGAATACTCTAACAAACAGAAGAGTGCTTAAATCGTTGCCAACCGGCCAGTTGATTTGCGGGATACAATTTCGATGCGCCAACAGTGCGTCATATGGTTTCATTTTTCTCCACTAAACAGCAGCCGACTCCCACATGTGACCGCTAATTGAAATCATCGCTTAGAGATGGGACGAAATTCACTGTTCTGCGGGTTACAGTCGAGTGCGGTTTTCTGATGCGCCGCTAGACATGGGGAAAAGGCTCGTATGGTCAAAAACGGGCCTGCACATGGCATGTCATACATAAATGTCGGCAATTTTGGCAGACTTTTTCTCCATGTTGAAGATGTTAAGTTGTGAGTTGAGTAATGACCGCTTAAGTGATGATGATGATGATGGAGGCTAAAAAAGCATCTCCAAAGCGATTCAGCCCTGATAAGTTTCCAAAGTAAACTGAAATAATTTTTATACCAGATTTTGATAAATAGATGTTGAAACGAACTTTGTTTCCAAACATGGGATCAGTACTAATACCACAGCATCCTTTCGGCGAGAAACGTGATCGGACCACTACGCGCACTCTTTGCTCAGCCCGGCCGCCGGTCGTGATCGGCGACGACAACTTTGTCGGTTCAGGAGTTGCTGAGTTGACTTCTGCAGAGCAGTACACTCTGAACCTTGTGCAGTAGACCCTCAAGCAAGGGGTTTCGAGGGTTGAGGGGTACGTTAAGGTACTGCAGTACGGAATCAAGCAGGGCGATGAATTGTTTACACAGGGAGGCGCTGATGTCTCTGTAAACTGTGCTCCATCTCCATCTCGGTCGTGAAGTAGAACAAACTGCGCTCGGCTATGAACTGGGAAATGTGTTTGCGGTTAAATAGAAATATGACGGCCTTATTTGGCCGATGTAAATACCGGCAAGGGAACGAATAGGAAAGCGGACTCGAACTGCAGAGATAGATTCACTGCAGGGTGTAAAATGTTGCTAAATCATTAGTTTTCTATTAAAATAGCATTTCCAATGGTAAAATAATTGTCGGAAACCTAGCAATTTTCGATGATAAAATTGAAATGTGAGCATCACATTTCAACTTTCCTACATATCAAAGATATTTTCCAAACCAATTATTGAAAGCAAATGTATACATGAAATCTAGGGTTTTCCTTTCCGATTAGTAACTAAATAATCAAAGAAGTTATCCAGATCCAGAGTTATCAATTGAAGACAACTGTATTCGGCTTGGCGCTTTTATGGTTCCCATTGATTTGTTCCCCCCTTTTTACGGCGTTTACACCCCTCCAGTCGGGATTGTATCTATGGTTATAATTGGTTTTCATTGTGCTTTTATCGCCTACAATGGACCTGCTATAGATTTTCATCCGTATAGATTGAAACGGCTAATATAATGCCAACGTGATATCTTTCCGTTCGTTGGTAAGACCGTCGTCGATGCAACGATAACCATAATCTGGTTTTTATTTGGCATGTGATTAGGCTATACGTGTTCGTATGCAAGGCATATTGGACTCTTATTCACGTTTTAAAATTATAGAGAATAGTCGACGTTTGTACATTTCCACATAATATCACTAACGAGGTTGAACCGTCAGCCATCATCAAACCACCATTATTGGCAAAAATACAAAAAAAAAACTGAGAACATCATAGTGATGAAAAATTAGGCAGCTTTTTGCTATCCTATAAAATCTTGAATAAGAAAGTTTTACTCACGAACTTTACTCATGTACAACCAAAAAACATAAGAGCGAATAGGCTTTAAAATAATGTTGCATTCCTTCTAATGTATGCATTAAAAAATGTACTGATTTCAGATGGCGACTTAAAAACTGCAAAAACATATTTGGCTTGAATCCTACGTTTATTAGGCATGTACAGAAAAAAATTGATAATGTTATCAATTGATTTGCGGCAGCCATGGCGAAAACAGTCAAGCAAATACGCTCGATGCTTTGTTCGTACTGCCAGCTTAATTTAGAACACACTAAAATGGGCACCTATGTTAAAAATAGTAACTATATATCTTTTACTAGTTGCAACATATAATAATAATTATTATTATTATTGCATCTACTTTATTAATGGAAAAACATTTTTTCCATTAATAATAATTATAATAATAATTATTATTATTATTGCATCTACTTTATTAATGGTCTTCAGAAAAAATGTGTATTTTAATATACTGAATAACTTTGGGGAACTGTTGAAAGCAATAAAAAAATTTAAACAAATTTGTTTGTATGCAGAATTGATTTTTAAGTGTTCATTTTAAACAAATCATTAAATTTCGCAGCTAGCAAGAGACATATAGTTACTATATTCAGCAAAGTATTAAAAAAACAAAAGTTTGTATCACCCTAATGGGTGATAACAGTGTAAAATGATGCGCTATATTTTATTGATAAACTTCTCTAAAGACACTATCGTTGAAAAATTAGGAGAGAATCAGGCAAAATGGACTGTTTATGAATTCATCACGAAACGAAATACACGGTACGTGCTATATGAGTTTATTCCCTGGCCTTTGAGCTAGTTTTAATCGTTTTAATTAGGTTTTACTATGTATTTAGTGGTGAATAGGGAAAAATGGACTATTCTTGCATTTCGCACAGTACGGAATGGATAGGATTTGATTCTGCTAATATTTTGACAACATTTGCAAGCTATTAATAGGGCAAAATGGACATGTTCCCAAAATCTGCACAAGATGGGAATATCACCAATCGATTCTTTGAATTTTTTTACATAGAAATAGGTATCTTGTAACATTCAAATCTTGCGGTTTCTAATTATAGGGATTACGAGCTCGTTTTTGCCCATTGTGCATAGTGCATTGTGGTTATGATGGGGTGCGAGAAGAGAAACGCTTCGGTGAGAATCGGGTGTGCACCGTAAATACAAAAGATGAATGGTAAATGGTTGAATAATGCGCTCCAGAATCACCATGAGGTTCCACAGCCTCTTATTCATCAACTCCTATCTCGACCTCCTCGTGGTACCATCCGGGATACGTTCCTTAATGGAAATTGGACAACCGGTGGAAACTAGGGTTGTATGCGGACAGAGAAGGGGGCACTCATGCCAAGGCTGAAGTGTAAACTCTCCGTCTGTAGGACGATTCTCTTGACTGCCAGGAACCAAAGCAGAGGGTCCAAAGCCCCTAAAGGAGATAGTTGTAATAGCTGTTATCCATGGCTATTATGGAAAAACTTGAATGGATAAACCCCTAATCCAAGGTGTAACGCGACCCGTGCCGAGGGATGAATGGTGGAGGGGGTTCTATAAATTCTCTCGCCGCAACGGAGCCTGTGGAGTACCAGGGCGCCCTCCACAGCCATTTGCCCTTGCTGCATCAAGCCGGTCACTGATGCAGTGGACGATTTCTTACCGTGCAAGCTCTCTCTGCCGAAAAACAAAGAAACGAATGAGGTGGAGAGGAGAGTAGGGGAGGAACAGGACTTGAACGATGCGCTAGGTTCAGTCCTGATCCTCGTCTATCCTCAACACGCCGGCTCGTTGTGAGTCGACAAACGAAGATGTGGCTCCAACTCTCTACTCACGGGTCGAGATTCACTCTGCCTGATATCTGACTGTGTGCTGGAGGGTGGGCTGAAACAAAAGGAGAGCCGAACAGTTATGGCCAGTAGGATGGCTGTACAATCGCTCAAACAATCTAAAAATATATAACATCGGGGATGAGGGTTACTCAAAAGTTGCTGAGTCTCAATAAGAGAGATCTCAGTAAGCTTACCGGTCTTGCTACAGGACATTGTCCGAGTAAATATCATCTTCGAAATCTCAGTTTCGTACAAGATGATATTTAACCTCGGAACCTTTGCTCTGCAATCGTGGAGCACAAATAGTACCGTCGATTCGGGCGAAATTGATCAGTCGGGTGAAATTGATCACCTTAGACCAACGAGTAAAAAACTCTTTATTCTACGTTTATACTGATTCATAAAGCTGAATATGCACCCATCCATATAAAGATTGAGTTACAGGTCAAAGTCACTTGGCTTTCAGCAAGATTGATCTTGTAAATGGCTTGATTTTTTAAAATTTACTATTTTGATCGAATCGCAATTTTCAACATGCCCGATAAAACTCCTTGCTGTTAACACAAATTTCGTTGCAGAAGGAAATTTTAATAGAACTAGTTCGATTCTCTAATTATCTGGCTGTGCTTTGATAATTTTCATGAATGAAATAATGCGACAGAAATTGTTTAATTTGACCTTTTACGAAATAAAACGATTGATAACATCATGAACTGAGGCAACATAGATTTCTAGATCGCTATGGGTGCGAAATGGAGCTGCCACCTGCGAAAGTTTATTCTTTCTGTGAAGCAGAATGGAGATTTATAAAAGGGTGCAAAAGACAGACAATACTTCGCACAAATTTTACAAACGCTCCATATGGCAGTTGCATGAGAGTGCAAGAGATCGGTTTGTGCTTACATAGCGAAATGCAACTACACATTCAAAGAGACAGTCAAGCTCCCGTATATGAGGAGAATTAAATTATTTGTTTCACTACATTGGTGAAGATTGTATACGTAAATCGTACATTTACACGTATATACAGCAATGTTTAAACAAAAACAAACGATTACGATGCTAAAATTGACTTAATATCTTTTCTATCGTTCTTATTTATATAGCAGATGCATCAACCATGCTAATGTAGAGCTGACTGTTTGATTTTTGTGCTAGTTGCTGTACGCGACATTGTTGCCTACATGCAGGCAATATCTCGATTACGCCAGATTTTATACTGCACGTTATCTTATTGCTGTCAGAGCGTATGGTTTAATAGCAATATCGTCTTGATTTCTACGTGATCAATTTCACCCGTTATTTGTAAATTTTCAATTTCACGATTACATTAAGTTTTATCTAAAATAAAACTATTTATATAAGATATAGATGATACTGTCGTGTAGCCAGCACTACAGTACTTATTTTAAAATTGAATCATCTTCCTTAATATGTTTCTATTCAAAGATATTTAAAAAATACTCGAAAAAGTGATCAATTTCACCCGAATTCACGGTACGCAGACTGCAGTATCTCAAAAAGGGGAGATCTGGTTGGCGTCGCCGATCAGAATACTAGGTTCATAAACCTAGTCATCCCTGACACATGTCTCGCTCCGGCTACCAGCCTGTCATTTCCTCAATAAGTGATAGGTAAGCTTGAAGCGTATAGTAAAATAATAAAACGGGGCATACCACAATAGTTCAAAATAATGGACGCAGTGGTAAGAGTACCCAACAGAGGGGAAGAAGAAATACAAAAGATAGAATAATACTTAATTCAGCAATATTGTGGTTTATAATAAGCTTTACAAATGTTCAATACAAACTTTTTGAAATATTGCTTAGCTGGACCGTTAGCGTCGAATAAGTAAAAACGTTGCACAAAGGACATAACAAGGCTGCGTCTCACAATGTATTTTTGCAAGGCGAGACAAATTATGATGACAGTTTAAATAGTTTTGGAAAACTTAGACTTAAAAGGTTTTTCAGGTACCCACAGTTGAAGAAGAAATCCATGATGTTGAATTTGAACGCTCACCTGGAAGTAAATAGAGAAGAAAAAATGATTAATCGAGGTTAATTATAATATAGCAATTACAGCTAGAATCTGACTAGGTCCTAAAAGAGAAGGATTGATCAAGACTTTATGAAATGTACATACCAGAGCAGCGAAGGTAGGGATAATATGCGAACTTGAAAATTTATCCGTGAGTTTTACTGTCAGATCATTCTGATCGATTTGGCTTATTGCGACCATAATAAAATATCCCATAGAATAATTAATAAATTTTCAGCAATTTCCGTTGGTTTGCAGCATGTGCGCATTTAATTTTATGGTACATATTGATATTGGTGGAGGATAAAATCAACGCGCCATCGAAATTTTGCAATTTTCGAAAACTGGTTGTTTTAACAAAATAAATATACAGTAATGTTCCGATTTTGTCTGCTGCCGATTTTGTCTACCCTCCGATTTAGTCAGTCTATGAATTTTGTTTAACTTTTAAGCTTTTAAACATGATTTATAAAACGTTTCATTCTGGGGAAAGTTTTCGAATAAAATGTTGCCTTCTTGCAAGTAAATCGAGGTAAGTTTATATTAAAAGTTATACAGTTCCTAAACAAGCAGATAGAGGTATACTATATTCACCAATGTTATGTATTTTTACTATTTGTACAACTTTGTAAAACAGGAAAAAGTCATACAACAACTACAAAAAACCACTAAAGTACAAAATCTGATTTTAACAATTTAAAAAAACATCGAAAAAAATCCCGATTTTGTCAATTTCCCCATTTTGTCAGCCCAAAATTCAACATAGGGCTGGCAAAATCGGAACATTACTGTATTCAGGTAGTCAATTTTAATTTCTAGCAAAACCATTTTAGTTGCTTCCCGTGGCAGGAAAACCGATTGATTCTAACCTTCTTTTTGCAAAACACTTTGCTTTAATAGCTCTATAAAACTAACAGATTTATTGCTATTTGACAAGCAACTGCAATAAGATAAATTTTGTAAGTTTATAAGAGATGTTTGACAGCCAATTAGTTCTTTCGTGGTAATATAAGCTACCACAATAAATTTGCTTTAATAACAACTTTATCGTGGTTTTATAGCTAGCTATAAGCGTGTTTTGACTTGTATCCTCTTGTTATTTTGTTTTTTATTTACAGTAATAGCGTAAGATTTTAAATCTTTTAAATTGCTACAAGGCATATATTGCGTCATACCACAATAAAACCAGGGATGATTATTAATATCGCAATAAAACCTCTATAAAATTCAAGTAAAACCAAGTGGGTTTACATTTGTTACTTGGAACTTGGAACAGCGAAAGGTATAGAGAGATTAGAGCTGGGGAGAAAACACCTCATCGTCGAAAAACGGGAATACGAGGAGAGGTGAGGTGCAGGAATTATCGACCTGGCAATTGACTAAACAGCCAGGTGGAGGGAGCACTTTTAGACACTGTTGAATGGAGAGGTAAACAGTAAGCACGGAGTTAGCAGGAGCAGGAAAAGAATTTCGAGCGATGGCCAAGCTGTGGAGTTACCCACACAGAAGGGGCTTAAAAAGGCAATCAGTGAACTGGATAACGATAAGGCTGATGGGAACGATGGTATCCTGGCTGAACTCCTAAAGGCGTGCGAGCCGCTACACGAAGCAATCCACCGGATCATTGTTATGATCTGGACGGAAAGACAAATGCAAATAAAACATCGACTAGAGTGTAAAAACTGTAGAGGCATAATATTACTCAATTCTGCCTATATGATGCTCTCCTGTATCATGTTCTGTCGACTAAGATCGTTAGTGGAGTCCTTCGTCGGTGAGTACTAAACTGGGTCGCTCCACGGTGGTTCAGATGTTTACTCTGCTTCAGTTACTAGTTAAGTTCCGGGAGTACAAAATGCAGATTCATCATCTCCGAATATTTGTGGACTTCAAGGTAGCGTCGGTTTCAGTCAAACGAAATGAGCTGTGGCAAATAGCTAGGTTTGGTTTTCAGACGAAACTAATTAAACTGACTTATGCGACTCTGGATGGGTTAAAATCATGTGTCAAAATAGCGGGTAAAACATCGGCTGCTTTCGTAACATTGGAAAGGAACGGGACTTTCATCATAAGAACTTACATGCTTCGTTTTGCGGATGACGTCGATATCATCGGCATCAAGCATAGAGCACTGGAGAAGGCCTTTTAAATTGGAGGCAGCTACACTGGAATTTGCCATTAACCGCAGAAACGAAATACATAGTTGCTGGCAGGGAACGTGAGAGTCAAAACGGTGTTGGTGCTCTGGTGGAGCTGGATGGGGAACGATGAAGTAGTGGAATTTTGGTCTTAAATGCCATCATAAGAGTGTAATAAAACCCAAATTGTTACTTGGGATATACCTTGGTACATTCGTGACATGTGACAACGATTACGTAGCTAGCTGAAGTGCCGTAGTTTGCAAATTCGCATAAAACTGGCGCACTCAGAACACTAATACTCCCGCTGACCCTTTACGGACTCGAATCATGGACGCTGAAAGAAGCTGATCGACGAGAGCTTGGGGCTTTAATCCTAAAATTCTGCGATCAATACTTGGTGGCAAAATGGAAAATGGAGTATGACGCAGACGCATGAACCACGAACTGTATCAAGTATACAAATATAGTGAAGGTAGTACAATATGAGAGGCTGTGGTAGACTGAGCACGTGGCCAGAATGCCCCATGAAAGAGTAGCTCAAACTAGAGGTGCGGTGCGTGAGCGGCGTTGAAGCATTCAATTTCTGCTGCAAACCGATTCAAATGATAAGATTTGTTCATGGTTCGTTTACTCGCCAACTTGACAGTTCGGTAAATTACGATTTACGAATCAAATTTCTTGATACCTTCGGGTACGTTCAAAGAACCGTGGTTCTTTTTCAACCGTACGTTTGAATATTCTTTTTTTCTAAACTGGTATTTTTGAATGGCTCGTGAACCGTTTGCACATCCCTAGCCAAACATACAAGTACTGGAGGACCATAACACGTTCGGCGCAAGATCAATAACGTACCGTAGCCATTAAAATAAATAAATAAATAAATAAGTAGAGAAGGTTTCGTTTTCGGGCTCTAACTAGCGCTTTCACTATGCCCGGAGCTTCTTGGCAATCCCTAAGAGACAGCAGCCTAGAGTACGGGTGGAAGCAAGCAAGCTGTATTGGGACTAACCGGAAATGTTGCGGATTGAGTTATCGCTGAGGAAATGGCCAGTATCGAACATGAACAAAAACTTATCATGCAACACCTTTACCAATTTACGCCAGAATTTCAAAACTAGATCAATCGAAGTCAAATCAACTACCCAGAACCACGTTGGTTATATCTGGACAAGATCCGGGGACATCCGAGAACACTCAGACAAGTGGCAGTTTCGTTCATGAACAAAAATTTATCGTGCGACACCTTAAATCACACTAGAATTCAATAACTAGATCAATGGAAGCCAAAATCTGCTATCTTGGGTCAGGTTTGGTCATATCTGGACATGTTTGGGGGAACCCGGGAACCCCTAGGGAAGTGAGGAACACCATGTGGTATATGTTTGATAATAAAACCATGTCCGGAATTGGCCATTGTGGTTCTAGGTACTCAAATTGGCTTACATGGAACTACTGTAAAAGTTTTAGTGTGATTTAAGGAGTCGTACCATGAGTTTTTGTTCATGTTCGAAGCTGGTCATTTCCTAGGAGTTCCCGGAGTTTTATGATTTTTATGGCATCAAAAAATCAAAATTTACAATCCAATATTTGATTTTGATATTTTTCTAACAGCATGAAAAAATACAATGCATTGGCTAGTTTATAGTTTTACAATGAAATCATTCCGCACATTCGTCCAGCCAGCACTACTAATTGACATATATTTCGCTAACAGACAGTTTTTTTGTTATCACAAACATCTACGATTCCTAACAGTCATCGCAATCAACACAAAAAGCCGACAAATTGATAATATAGCGTTGTTGAATACATTCGAACGTAAAAAAATAACATAACACACCCAGTTGGGATGAGCACATAACCACATCCGAATTCGAGCACTTCTTTTCCTTTACGATCCCTCCACCAAAGTTCCTAACAGACAACAGCGGCATCATGCGCAATGATTTGTGCGGTAATCAGAAAAAGAAGTCATTAATGTTCGCAGAAATTTTTAGCATCAAAAACAATGCTAGAAAATATAGGAAATACATCATACGTAGCTTGGCACCTCGGGGTGTGATAGCGTACCGTGTGAGGGCATCGCTTCATTTCGCCGCACCGCAGACCGCCGCCAGTTCCAGCAAAACGGACAATATGTAGATATATGACTCGCAAACTCCTGAGAACTTACTTCATCGCGTTCACCATCATCATAAGTGCCTATTATGAGAGAGGGTAAAGCGGCGCGGTAGTGCGAAAGTTTACTGCATGATGTCATCGCCATCGCGCCCGCCGTGCCGGCAATGGCAAAGGCAATGTGTGCCTTTCGCAGTTGTGTTGGTAAGTATACGATGATTTGAATGCCCAACTGCCAACCGCGGTACTTTAACACATCGCACCGCTGAAAGTTCTTCTAAATGCGATGAGACAGACGTCGATTGGCACACACCGGATTCCGGAAGGGTACCCACCATTTGCTGACATCAAAACCAACTGAACTGATTGTGTCATTCGAACATTTCTCTAGTAAAAAATCATTTCGTTTTATTGATATGGTAAACCAGCCAAATATGCATAATACATTTAATTACTTAGGATGAACTAATCAAATTACCAGTAGGCAAACAACATGATGACTTTGTTCCGTTTTATTCAAATTAAAGTGGATAAATATCACATCGCTCGTTAGCAACATTGAAGCTTACGAATGAATAGTTGAATATATCCTATTAAAATGAAAAACAAAAAAGTCACCGCCAGCCCAAGTACTTGAGCTCCAAATTAAAGCTCACTTCTGCAGTGGAGACAACAACTACAAGGTCCCGAAAACCCGTTTCTTTCTATATACCAGAGCGTGATGTTCCAACCGGTACGTAACCATGACAGGCTCTCCAACACTAATTCGAGGCAGCATCACAAAAAAATTCTTGTTTTTTTGTGCTTTTCATACAAGGCACTCTCGCCTTCACGTGCGAAAGTTTAACGAGCTTACCGCCGCCGCCGCCACCACAGATTTCGGGGGCTCTCCTCGCCTTGTACTGAAGAGTCACTTGAGCCACAGGCAGTGAGTGTGGGTCTGAGCAATGTATTTGCTTTTGGGTAGAGTTTAGGGTATTTCCGCGCGCAGGTGAATCATAATATCCTACGTGCTTGTACAAATGCCTATTCTACGATAAATCATCGCGACCAAATGCCGAGCTTGCCAACTGGCAGCTCAATCTAGGATGGCTCAAATTGGCGAACGAGGTGAGGGACAGCAACGACGCCCCTGATGGGTTCTGTAGAACAAGCAATGGCCTGGGTAGGGTAGTAATAATTCTCATAAAAGATTGATGCGGAGAGATACTGTCGTTGCTGTAAAGAAGTTTTGGAGAGATACCACGGCTCGAGGCATAGATGAAACGAAGCAAAATGTTTGCCTTATGTGAATAATCAAGAGGATGAAAATTACTCTTTTATCTAGCCACAATGGACAGCCGGGTGAATGCGCTCTATTGCGAACGATAATAATAGTACTTTTCCGTACCGAGGCTAAGCAGGAAGCATAATTTCTAGGTTATATTTAGTTCTTTTCAGGATTTGTGAACTTCTTGTCAGCTTGCTGTTGCTCAAAGTAATGGTGCTTCTGTGCTGAATATTATTAAATTATCCAATCACCTAAGCTCTACGAAATAAAAAAATAAGTGCTGTTAAATTAGAGTAAGACCTTTGTGGATATTTTAATGCTTGAAGTTGCACCACATTCTAACGGAATGTTTTCTTTTAAACGATCCAATCAAAAAGCTGCATCCAATCACAATGAAATGTACGTCATAACGTTGCCCCTCGCGGAAGTATGCCGCACGTTTGAAATCCAACAATATGCCAACGATGATGGCGGCAAAAACTAGACCATCCACCTTACTCGGAATGTTTTGTTTTGCTGCAAAACTCACATCAGACCGCTCCGTGCAAAGGTTGGTTCGGAGGCAAAACAACGATTCATAATATGCTGCACCATCGGACCATATATTGCTCTATGGCTGGCTGGCTGGCTGGCTGACTGGCTGGTACTGACCGGTACTAACCGTGCCTGGCTCCTCGGTCGGCCATTTTTGCTGACCTTCACAAATTAATGATGAAGCAATGAAGGACTGCCGCTCATTCATATAAGGCATTTCGCCGTGAAGCTCGCCGTTCTCGCTGCTGCCGTTCGTTGTGTGTACGAATCAAGAAATGACATTTTTTCTTTATTACCTTTAGACCTCATAGTCTGACTGTGAGCAGCGCCAGCGCGTTGCAAGCATTCGAATTTTAGTAATTTTAAGTCGTTGAGTGTGGTCACTATCTTCCCAACATAGATTATAATATTATCAATTAACCCCAATTACTGCTGTGAATGTTCAACTGTGCCAGCTGTTTTAAATGCAAATTTTAGATAAAATATTGGTGTACCTATAACTTTATTACAGCCTAGAAATCCATGTTTGCACAATAATCTACTCGCGAAGCTCGGTATTCGAATGCGACTGACTGACAGAAGTCGGTCTCACCAGCTGTAACCCAATACTTAAACCGCAAAGCAAACACACTTCTTTGCTAACAAATGGAGCTCTCCTATAATTATGTGATCGTATATATTTTCAGTTATACAGAAACAGTTTTTTAATTGGAGGTTATACCACATCAAACAAATATGTAAAATAAAATTCTAAATACTTTTGACTTTTGGAGGGCGAACTACTTTCAGTTTTGATTTAAGTCAGCAGATCGCCATCAGGTAACTTTTGTTATTGTCAAAGTACATTGGCGTACGCAGACTGGGGCATACTGAGGCGCAAGCCCTACCTTCTCAATATAAATTAAGGGGACATAAACGACCAAAATTTTTGAAAAAATCATAATTTTTTTATTTCAGATTTTGATTCTGCAGTTTTTTTCGCTTATTTTGATACTAAATTTGTAATGATCCGACCACGGGAAGTGGCCGAAAAACGATCATACACATAAGCATTCCAGTGCGGCGTGGAACAACCTCGGCGGAATAAAACACCGCTCCTGAAAAACCATGATTTTAAAACTTTATGTACCTTTTTCTCAGAAACTACACAACGTATTGGAACAAACTTTTTTTTTGTTTTGTTGGTAGTAGCTTGGTAAAGACTTTTATAACTCTTCAGTTTCGTAAACAAAACATAGCTTGAGAAAAACGAAAAAGAAGAAAAGATTACCAAAAAAATAAAATGTTGTCTTCTTTTTCTTTTTCTAAGATTTTCAAAGTTGTAGTTGTTTATGTCCCCTTGATCGGCCACTATTTTTGTAGACTATTTCTGCGTAAAACGCGACTAAAAGTAAATTTGGACGCCTTTCATGCGTCACCGGACGTCCCGTGTGGTAAACTATTTGAACATATTTTGAAACTATTTGACATATTTTTGTTTACATGTTTATGAAGAACAATTCTCGAGTAATTTTGCAAATAGACCTATGTGACAATGAGAGATTCTCTTCGCGTCTCCTCTCTTGCGCTTTTCACGGCTACATAAATGCATAGAAAAGAAAATTTTCAATACAATTAGCTAACTAGTGACTCCGGCAACCGATTCATGCAAAGCTGATGTGTTAAAATGCATTAGTATCGTCGTAAAAAACGGAAGAGAGGAGACACGAAGATAATCTCCCATTGTCACTTAGGTCTATTTGAAAAAATACCCGAGAATTGGTGCAAGTTTCGTCAAAATAGGGTACGGGAGGATATTCTCGGCCTGTTTCTAAATTCAGATTATCCTTTTGTCTCGCTAATAAAAATACTTTACCGACAGACAATTTTAATATGTGATAACTATTTTCTCAAGACTGTAAGTAATCTGTTTTTTTTTTAAAGAACGTCAAAGTCACCTGTTCTTTCACTAGAACTAGGCCATAGGCCGAAAAAATAGATGCATTCGGTTAATGGGCCGAGAATACGCTCCCATGTCCTATACCACCACGTTGCGGAGCTGAGCAGTACGGAATGAAACTCGAACGACGTAAAAAAAATCTTGTACAAGCACCTGGAAAATCTACAGTGGTATAGATCAAAGTTGACGAAAGTGCTAAAAATACCAAAATCAACAGTGAGCAATGTTCTGAAGGAAGGTTATAAGGGAAACGTATAGGTGTGAAAAGGCAACAAAAAACTCTCAGGAAAACCGGAACCAGGGACCAAAAGCTGAGGGGGAAGATGTTGAGGTGCGTTAAGTCCAATCCTGGCATCTCCATCCGACAAATGGCTAAATGGTACGATGCCAACTACCAAACCACGTGAAATATCCTCGCTCAAGAAGGCTATAGGTCTTACAGTGCCGGTATAAATCCGAATCGGCACTTGAAGCAAAATTTGGTAGCCAAGATGCGTGCTAGGCGTTTGTACGAGCAAGTTTTGTCGAAATTTATTTATTTTTTTGTCAAGATATATGCGCTTTGCCCGTCATCTAATATAAGATACAAATATAAAATATAATACCAAATACAAAATAATATAAAATGCAGAGGCTTTAGTGTACATGTAATTGACCTCTCAGAAATAGCCTAAGTTTTTCCAACGAAACGAAATTCAACGGATGTATTTTAATGAACGACGAAACCTACGTGAAAATGGATTTTAAGCAACTTCCCATTCAAAAATTATGCATTGCAACTGGGCGTGACGATGTGCTAGGCAAGTATAAGTTCGTGTTTGCTGATAAATTAGCAAACAAGGCCATTATTTGGCAAGGAATATGTAGCTGTGGACTGTAGACTGAGTCTTCCAACACTTCCTCAGCAATGACATCAAGTTTATATATTGAAGATTGCTCGAAGAAACATTCCTTCGATTTTGTCATTCATTCGTAAATTAGCTGTCACTACTCTAAAGTGGTGCTAGAGCTAGAGTGGTATTCATATGTTGATGTCTATTTCGTGCTAAAAGAGATGAACGCTTCAAATTGTCCGGAATTTCGACCAATTGAAAAATTTTGTTCAATTGTCAAACAATGACTTCTGCGAAGCCGAGAAACACTGAAAAGTGCTAAGGAAATGCGTTCAAAGTGGAAGAAACATGCTGATTCAGTCGTATCTACAAGTTTACAGGTTATGACGAGTCTTAATAGAAAAAAGTTCAAGATTTTAATCAGAATCAGAGAAATACAATAAGGTCATTACAAATATTTTAAAAAATTGTTGTCCCACCGATGTTGGCCACTGAATTAAAAATACAGAGAATTTTTTAATCGAGCACAAAAAAATATGGATTTTAGGCATTTTTACTTAAAGTTTAAGCGCGAAAACCAAATCTATTCTTGCTTTTAATATAGAGTAGGGCGGGGCATAAGTGCGATGTTTGAAGTTGTCATCAATTTTCGTGAGATATAAAGAAGGACAACAACATAATATATTTTATAGTGATGCAGTAACTCAATGTCTTCACATTCAACTATAAACCATCTGCGGTAATAGTGTTTTGCAAAATAAATTCTTCTTTCTTCTGATCAAGTGCAGATTCGCACTTTTACCCCACAAGCGGGGCAAAAGTGCGAATACCGCAGGGCAAAAGTTCGAAGCTAGAATCCATGAAATTGGCCCAGCAGTAGCTAACAAAACCATATTATCTTCAATCTGCGTTATGTTTCGGTAAGGAATATTCTCAATTTGCACCTTTTCGTTTTTGCGCTGGTGTATTGCAGCCCCAGTTAGATTGAAACTTTTCCAAACGTTTGTTTTTTGTTTCAATATCGGAAACACATTGTTTTTCTTCGGCCAACATCTGTAGAGCACACAGTTTTCTGCAGATCTTTCATTTCTAGTAACTGTAATATAGTGCCTAAAGCTGTATATAATTAGCTATACATTTTTGACTCGTCCATGAATCGCACTTTTGCCCCGTCCGTGAATCGAACTTTCACCCCGCTAGGCGCTTGACGGGATTAGATTAAATTACGGAAAAGCGAAATATATTTTGTAAATTATTTTCGCCGTATTTTCAAAACAGATATGTGAGTGATGTAAAACACTACTACAAATTTTCAAGAAGTAATATCCTCCTGTTGATATCGTATTAGCCGTATAACGAAAAATTACATCAAAACCGCCCTAAAATAACATTTGCACGTAGCTCAGCAACAATGCTTCGTAAGCAACCAAAGTTTACGTTAGATTCAAGCTGTCAAAGTAGTCACCCATCCATGCCAATGTAGAAAATTTACTCGGAATCTGCACCGATAAATCATTGAATCGCACTTTTACCCCTCCTTACTCTATACGTTTTTATTTTTCATGCAAAAATATACGAAAAAAAGACAAAAACTAAAGAAAAATTTTTTGGCCGATTTTCGGAAATTTTACTGTTTGAATTCTCATTTCTATTCGAAGCGTTAGCTCAACTCGTGCACTCATTTTTCGAGTTTTTCAGGCTATAGAGCCCACAGACGATTGTTTTTATAAAAAAAAATTGACTCGTGTCCTACAAATTATTATTTTGTCCCCCGAATTTTCAAGCCAATTTCCAAGGGGGGTGATAAAAACTTTGAAAATGATTTGCAATGGCCTAATGTAACACTGTGAAGCTTAAAACTGAATAAAAATACTGCAATCCAATCAATGATTTACGGGTTTTTCTGCGACACTCCAACCCGAGCTATAGATTGTTCTATGCGTTAAAATTTACTATTACCCAGAAAAGAAAAGAAAAACATGACAAAATGCGAGAGAAACTGCGACATAAAAAGAGAAAAACAGTGGAAAAGAAAAAAACGGAAGAGAAAAAGAGAGTACGCGAGGCAAAAAGGGAGATTGGACAGAAAAAAGAGAGAAGAGAAAAGAAGGCAAACGAGAAAAAAAGAATGAGGAACAATAAAGAAGCCGAGAAAAACGAAAAAGAAAATGAGGACAGTAATTGGACAGAAAATAAGAAAAAACTTGATAGAAAAGCAGAAAAAACAGATTTTACGAGAGCAAAAAAATGGTGAAACAAGAACAGAAAAAGAGGAATAGTACAAGGGCGGGAACGAGATAGAAAGGGGAAAAATGTAGAAAAAATTGAAAACAGAAAAGAAAAACAAAATATGACGGACAGGGAATGAAAACAGTACATAATAAGAGGAACAACGAAACAGACGCAAACGAAAACCTGGATAAAAAAGGAGTGGAAATAAGAAACGAGGAAAACCGTTATCGATAAAAAGACCAAATGAAACAGAAAATAATAATCGGTATTTTTACTGATACAGGAAACGAGAAAACCAGGAAAAAGAGGTCAAACAAGGTATAAAAGGAGAAAGATAGAACACAGTACAGTAAGAAAAGAACAAAAAAAAAAAGAAAATAAAAACAAAAAAGGCAAAACGGGACAGAAAATGATACAAATTGAAAAAAAAAGAAAAACAGGCCAATAAACGAGAGAAAACTGAAACACGAAAAACGGAACCTACAGGGAAAAACAACAGGACTAAAAACGGGACAGGAAAAAAGAGAAACCAGAATGAAAAGGAGGGAAACGGGAAGACAAAAAGAAGGAGAACGGGACAGATAGCAAGAGAAAGGGAAAGGAAATAATAGCGAGGGATTTTTTAAATCTCGGAAACGAGGAAAACGGGAAAAAGAGATCAAACAAGGTATAAAAGGAGAAAGATGGAACACGGCACGTGAACAGGACACAGTAAAAGAAGAATAGAAAAACAAGAAAAATGGAAGATCTAAAGAAAACTAGAAAGACGTAAAGGTAAAGCGGCAGAAAAAGAAAACGAAAAACAGAAGATTAAAATGGAAACCGGAGAGCAAAGGGAAGAAAGGGAGTAAAAACCAGAAACTAGAGACAAAAGAAAAAAGAGGTATCCAAAAAGGGAAAACGGAACAGACAAAGACGGAAAACTAAAAGAAAGGAAAATAAAGAGTTAGCACGAGACAAAAATAAGTAAAAGGAAAGAAATAAGCTGGAAAACAGGAAAGATAATAACAAACAACGAGTAAAAAACAAGAGCCAAAGAGCCTATCCCATCCCATCCCACGAACAAAAACAGAACGATGAAACAGGCAACACGGGACATATAAAAAACAAAAACGATACAGAGAGAAAAAACAACGAAAAGAAAAAGAAGCAAAGTGAGAACGAAAAGGAAGAAAATGGAGAAAAATTAAACAAAAAGTAAAAAATGGACTG
The DNA here is from genome assembly GCF_943734655.1 of Sabethes cyaneus. Lineage (NCBI taxonomy): Eukaryota > Metazoa > Arthropoda > Insecta > Diptera > Culicidae > Sabethes > Sabethes cyaneus. The sequence continues at coordinate 74,577,724 of NC_071355.1, read as the reverse complement.
TAAAAGAGAAAAAACAAAACTGAACAGAGGTAAAACGTGTGAGAGAATAAAATGAAAAATGTCAATCTTAATTTCGAATTTCGAATTAGTTTGAAGCAAAACCTGAAGTTCAAATTAATCTCAATTCAAGTCTTACATAATGTTCAAAAAAGGGGTCAATCCCGGCGTAGTGGTTAGCATTCACGCCTCTCACGCCGAGGACTTGAGTTCAAATCCCAATCCTGCAGAAGCCACGGATGACCTAAGCTGTTAAAGTGACTATAATCAAAAGAAAACAGTACGGGACAAGCCGTTATGGGGGAAAGAGCGCAAAATCAAATAAAGGAGGTTCATTGGGTCCATACCAAATTTGAACTTTAATTTCAAATCCTCTGCGAGTTCAATTCTAAGTCTAATTCAATTGCAATTTCAAGCAAACTTCAAGTCCAATTTCAAATACAATTCAAGGGATTAGTCCCGGTGTAGCGGTTAGCATTCGCGCGGTCGCGCCTCTCAAACCGAGGACCCGGGTTCAAATCTCAACCCCGCAGAAGTCACGAACGACCTAAGCAGAAGTGACTATAATGTAACAAAAAACACTTCAAATTCTGTTTTAAGTATTTTTTCTGTTTTTAAATTACTCCAAAATAAAAACTACTTTTCAATTCAATTTTAAGTTCAATTGGAAGTAAAGCTTCAAGTCCAAATTTGTCGAAATACAAGTCGAATGTAATGACCTATGTAAAATACGATTTCGAGTCCAATTTCAACTCTAATTTCTAGTCCAATTGTAAGTTCAATTTACAGTTCGATTTCAACTACGATTTTGAATCCCGTTGTACCCGAAGGTCCGAAGTTATCAACGGAGTTATCGCCATCTTACAATTACTTGATTTTTCCAGGCCAAAACATTCTCCTGAAAGATCGGATGCCCTACCTTCTGTTAATATCTGGGCACGCTAGTGTCAGCACGTCAACTAACTACTGTACTGAGTACTGAGATATGCTGACCAGGGCTTCGACCGATCCTTTTTTTCTACCGCAGTCCCACCAACGCGCATTCAAGTTCACACCGTCCGTTTAGTGATGGAATACGAACGCTATGCATAACACAACTGGCAGCTTGCTCAGTCAAACGCCGATGGCACGCAGTAGTATGAACGCATTCTAACGCTTTTTAACATTTTCGTTTCGATCAAGTTGCCTTTACCGTTTGGAGCAGCGAATGACTGCAAAACAGTCAAATGACTGGCAGTCACCACGCTTACGAAAAGCAACCGCACAATCGTATGATTCAATACTACAAAAAACAACCACTACATGTGCATGGAAGAAGTCGGTCGGACTCCGCCCAATACAAACGAATATTTTGCTTGCGTCGGACCGACGTCCGGGTGACAAACTATTACTGTGAGCAGCCAATTTGGAGACAAAAAGAGAAACGAAAAAATACGTCACCGTATGCTTCCAGTCCGTTTGCAGTTTATATTCTCAAAGCGCAAAGCAAAACGGGAGATTGACTGTTTGCTTCTGCAGAGATGCCGCATGAATTGTAAGACGATAGCAGCGCAAGCGGCAAATTGACTGAATTCAAAAAACAGTCAAATGATCGTTCAAAAAGCGGAGTTTGAATGCGGAAAGTTCGCATTCACGGCAGTCACATTCAACTTGCGATCCCTTTTCAAGCCCTGATGCTGACAGAAAACCAAATTACTGGTAGACTGCAGTCAATACTATCTCGTCCTAAACATTTGATTGTACTATCATTTTTCGTTGCCAATCAGCAACAAAGAACCAAGCGCCAAAAATATTATTTTGAGCAATTTAAACCTAAACTTCATGGTCTTACCAACTGCTTACAACTGACCTTACAAAAAAAAAATTATCGTTCACATAACATAAACATGTTTACACAAGCTATAATCGGAGCCAATTATAACCGGTTATAATTGGCGCCGATTATAGCTTGTTTCGATCCGCGGATCACTCAGCTTGGGTAAAGAGGACCCAATGAACCTCCTTCGTTTGATTTTCCGCTCTTTCCCCCATCACGGCTTGTCCCGTTCTGTTTTTTTTTTTGTTTGATTATAGTCACTTTAACAGCTTAGGTCATTCGTGACTTCGGCGGGGTTGGGATTTGAACCCGGGTCCTCGGCGTGAGAGGCGTGAATGCTAACCACTACGCCGGGATTGACCCCCTCCGTTCTGTTTGGATCAACACTTTTTTTTCATTACTTTCTTCTACGAAAAGGACCGTCGATTGTAAAAATCTACCTTTATAAATTATGGAACTGGAGTTATCGACTGTTGATGATTCCAAACTTTATGTTTTCGGAAGGACAGTCATACGGCAAAGCGAAACGACACTTATTTATTCTATGCCCGGCGTTTCGATGTATTTGACATCTTTCTCAAGGAGTTCTACCTTTATAAAAAAATAAAAATAAATACCGAAATAAACAGACAGCAATCAAATAATTTTTTTCGGTGAATTGATTTCATTTGAATGAAGCCAAAAAATTAAATTATCCTAATATGTAGGATACTAAATTGTGCAAAAGCAAATAGGAACAATGTTGCAAAGTACGCACTCGTATGCTTTGATGTTCTCACACGCGCGTTTTCGTTCTAATGAACACACTGGCATGAGTATTTCTTTCTGACTGCCTTTTTTATTTTTCCATACTATGCGACGAGTTTTTGCGAGTGAGTATTAAACTATCGCCACCATCATCGCTCCGGCGCGAACGCTCACGTAGGCCCACACTTGCACCCGCGTGTGAAACGAAAGCGTAAGATGAAGAAGAAAAGAATAAGTAAAGCAAAATCTGCAGCCATACAGCTTCTGGTTTCATGAGCGGGCTGCGCAGAACAACGCTACGAGGCTGAGTGCTCGCGAATGTTTCGGTAGCAGAAAGTATGTACTACAGGAATAGCTGTTGTTTGTCGTACGCTTGTGTCAGTGGAGTAAGCGTTGGATGCTATGCTTCTGACACTCGCTTGCATATGGTGACAGCGTTTGCTTCTCGCTAGATTTGCAACATTGATAAACAATAAGAAAAATCCAAATTATGTTTGTGTGAACTCAGAAATGATTTTTTACATAAAATCTTGAACAAATGAGAACAAAAACATTTTGAATACAAATGAAAAATATTTTTTCAATCCCTCTATTCATTTTTTCAAATGAAAAAAAAACATCGCGTGAATTGGATATGTTTTTATTTGGAAAGTCATTAAATTCATTCCTTCTTCAGAAAATAACAGTTCCCTATTTTGACTATCAAAACAGCACAAAACGTGTTCTTATAAATATCAGAAACCAGATATGTATTTCTAGCATATTAAGACCAGCACACTTTTATTAGAACGGAAAGCAAGCTTGGCAGCAGGAAATGATGTCATTGACGTAGTGATTTTTCCTTCTTGATGATGTCATTCACCGTATGCAGCGAAAATAAAATCCATTTTATGCCGGATGCCCGATTAAATTTTATTGCAAACCGGACGGACATGGCTTGTTATCTCAGAATATTTCTATGTAAAATGAAGAAAACTCTATCACTATATGTGGATAGAAATCAGATGAAACTCCAATCAGAAAACATGTAAGCGAACTTAAATTGTGCGTCACTTTCACCGCTTAGTGTGGGAGGCTTCATTCGTTCAAGATTTCCGGTTGCATTACAACACCACGGTGGAACCCTCGATGTCACATTCAAGCGTAGTCTCTAATCAAACGATAACAGAAAGTGTACAATAGTAAAAAAACACACAGCGCAGAAATAAAAGTAATCCTTTCGTTGATAACTTCGATAAAGCGAATAAGTACTACGATTGCCTCTACATAGATAACCAATCATGGGCGGCTATTAGGTACTACCATTACTACCATAGCGACATGGAATCTTACCACTGTATCAAGGTACTGGCTATCACCCATATTTTATAAGATCACGTCACAAACCACACAGCCAACGTTTACACATTTAACGATCAGTTCAAAACTTTTAACCCTTTAGCGCCCTTTTCTAGTTTTACAAAATAAATAATTTATCACAAAAGACTTGTAAGACCTACATTCAACTTTGACCCACGGGCAAGACGTCGATTTCCAAGGCTGTTTCCGCTGGTTCGTACGGGGACTCTAACGGGTTAACAGCCCGTGCCTAACCAGCAGGCCAGCCAACCAGCGAGCGACGGGCACAAGAGGATAGCCGGCTTCGGTTTTATTTATTAAGATTGAAGAATGCGACGAGGACGCCGAAGACGAAGAAGAAGTGTTCGCAGAAGAAGTTTAAACCGAACAAACCGCACCGCACCGCATCGCATCGCATTGGGAATGGCTGGCTATGGAATGTGCAGATAAAACTTTCCGTATTGAGCACTCTGCTGCGCCGCGCACCACAAGCCCACAAGCCAACCGAGCAGCAGCAGCAGTTCGGTTCGCTGTTCCGTCCGGAGGACGCAAGCAAGCCACGGTCGCGGACAGACGGCGGCGCGAGGGAATCGGTCTTCTGTGTCATAAGGTAATGGAATGAAATGGGCACGAATTAAAGTTCAAAGTCCCGGGGATGAAGGGGCGAAATGGACCGGTGCGGTTTGGTTTTCACTCGTATCGTACAGCCTGAAATGGTTTGATTGTGTAGTTTTATTTTTTGCTAGGTTTGTTTATTTTTGTATTTCGGTTGTTGCTAATCGTTAATCATGTTCAGCCCAAATTCGTTTGATCGGAATTGCTCATCATCATCCATTCGATGTGTATGTACTATTTTAAGTATGATACAAATGCTGAATTGTTTGTATAATTCTTTCAGTACCTGTACCTCGAAACATCTCGAAGGCTTTTAGAACTCACTTATCAGCTATCCATGCAATTGTGGTAGGAAGCTCCGAAAAGCTCTGCTATTATTTTGTTCGCTTAGACTGCCATGAAGAGTTCTAGAGTACGATCAAAAAAGTATTACACCCTATAAACTACAATATACCACTACTGGTTGAAATTTATATTATACAGAATTATATTGAACTGATTTGTATCAAAACTGTTGTTGTTGAGTGAATTTACTTTAGGCTTACAAGAATAATATCTACAGTCCAGAAATAAGCAACAGATGGTGCACCCGATCTTTCAGAAGAATATTTTGGCCTGGCAACGCGGAGTAATCGTAGGATAGTGAATCTATTACCTATTATTAATCACAAAAATACTGGCCGATTAGGCTAGAAACTTCGGACTTACGAGTGCAATTTGATTTAAAACCAAATTAAACTTGGAGCTGGGCTAAAAATTAGAGCTGAAATTAGACTTGAAATTGGACCTGACATTAGACTTGAAATTGGACCTGACATTGGACAATAAATTAGAGTTGAATTTGGGCTAATTAGGGTTTGAAACTTTATTTCAAATTAAACTGGAATTTGGACTTAGAATTCGATTTGACGGTCGGACCTAAAACAGAATTTGAAATTTTTATTTGATTGGGGTTTGAATTTGGATATGAAAATAAAGTTGAAATTGGATATGAAATTGGACTTGAAATGAAACTTGAAATTGGATACAAACTTGGAATTGAAATTGGACGTGTATTGGATTCAAATTGAACTTGATATTAGGACTGAAATAACATTTCAATCAGGCGTGAAATTAGAATTCAAGTTTTACTAGAAATTGGACTTGAAATCAAAGTTCATATTTTACCAAAAAAGTGAACTTAAAACTAAAATTTGTTTATTTATTTATTTATTCTATTAATTAATCTGACAATGTCTACATGAATACTAATAGCTAATTTCAAGCTTCTATTACGCAGTCTTTGTACAAACTTATGCGATGGTTGTCCAAGGTCGAACAGGTCTTCCACAGTCGAAAATGTTCTAATGCAAGCAGTTACAGGCTCGGTACAACCAAAAGCAGTGCGATGAAATGGTGCTTGCAGTAATCCGATCGATCTTAGATTACGCTATGAAGCGCGAAAATCCATAGGTATCAAAAGCTGGGGAGAGTCGATTTCCCCGTTTATGACTTTTGCCACGAACACTGCCTGCTGGATTTTACGTCGGTGTTCAAGTGAATCTGAGTTAAGTAGACGGCAACGATCAAAGTACGGTGGGAGTTCCTCTGCATTACGCCACGGTAGATGTCGCAAAGCCATCCGGATAAATTTACTTTGCACTCTCTTGACACGTAAGTTCCACGATACTTGCTGAGGACACCAAACTAAGCAACTAGGGCGAAGCAACGGTCGAACTAGGGCGCAATATAGCGACTTGAGGCAGTGGGGATCCTTGAAATCCCGACAAATTTTTGAAATAAATTCAAGTTGACGGATTGCTTTCAAGATAATTGATTCGCGGTGTGAACTAAATGTGAGCTTAGTGTCCAATAAAATACCAAGGTCAGTAACATGGTCGACTCTGCGCAATTCAGTTCCATCCATACGATAACTAAAAAGAATCGGAGTTTTTAGGCGGTATAAACTCATCACCTCGCATTTCACAACACTTATTGTAAGTCAGTTTTGTTTACACCATATAACAAATACGTTAGGCAAAACTTGAAGGCGGCGACAATCATCCATTTTTTCAACAGCCAAAAGCAATTCCAAGTCATCACCATATACAAGTCTGCAACCAGCACCCAATAGGAAGGTAATATCGTTGACAAACAGCGGGCCCATATTGCTACCTTGCGGAACTTTAGACATGTTGGCAAACTGCGAAGAAATACAGGATCCCAGCTTGACACGCAGCACCCTTCTGTGCAAATATGAGCTTAGGCATTGAATCATCTGTTGAGATGCCCCTGGTGGGAAAGTTTACGCAATAATATGGCATGGTCAATTTTATCAAAACCAGCTGTCAAGTCCGTATAAATTACATCAACTTGCTTCGTGTTGGCCATTTCCGAAATACAAAACGAAGTAAATTCCATCAAATTCGTGCAAACGGAACGACCAAGCATAGAACCATGCTGTGCTGTGGATATATAGCTCTTAGTGCGGGACAAAATCACTCCACTCACGATTATCTCGAACAGTTTTGACGCAGAATAATTAAGTTAGACTTGAAATTGGGCTTATAATTGAACATGTAATCGAACTTAAAATTGAATTTGACATTGGACTTTAAATTATAGGGTAAAGAACCGGTTTTAAGCAGTCTAAGCGGGTCACTGATTGTTTTACGCTATTACAAGCGATGGGTTGACTAAGTGGGGGATATCAGCATTCCAATCTTCTTGCTATCTTTAGTTCTTCAAGCTGTTACCATTGGAAGACACTATTGTTGAGCTAAACTTTTGATTTTTCGCTTTAAAATTTGGAGCGGTGGAACTAATTTTGATCAGACCGAACATATTTTCACCCTCAAGGTGCTTTTTAAGCAATCCTGAAATCTGAATTTTATTACGTCCCCATAAAAAATCCCTCGAACTTTTCCCCTATTCAGTAAGTTCGCGTTCCTATCTGCGACCTACTAATCGGCATCTGATGCGTAATCGGCATAGCGTATCGGCATAGATGCGTAAAATGCCATCTGTCTAAATTGTTTATCGGGGCATACACTCACCGCACCGTTCGGCAAACGGTATTCATCTTCTCTTTTATTCTCTAGTGTTCTTATGGGAAACTGCGAGTTCGACGTCTCACTCGCTGTTCATAAGGATGGTGGGAGAACAAATGAGATAAACATAGCAGTACGCACGGTCCCACTCAGAACAATGTTGTCAAAGCAAATAACATTGAAGAACATCGTTGCTTCATTAAATCACTCAGAAAATCTTCGAAAATTATTGAAAAAGCTGTCTTTTCTGTTATTTTTAATAAAGAAAAATTAATTATGAACATACATTTCTCTTGAAAGTATTGAACCACGTTTCCACCATTGGAGCTTTCAGTTAATTTCAAACCAAATTTCAAAATTCTTATTTCCAGAACCGAAACAGTGTTTTGGCAACACGATATTTCATCAGTTATGCTGCAGCTGCTGCTACTGGTGAACAGGTTCCGTCAATTCAGAATTTGTTTTCAGTTTTGTTAGAAAATAATAAAACTTTCGGCTAGTGACAAAGCCTTAGATAATAGAAAAAAAGAGAGTGAATAATATGGTATGTGACAATTGAGTGCTTGACTTTTAGAGTGGTTGTAATCAGTGCTGAAAAATGTGATGGATTCGTTAGTAGCGAGGTGGCGATTGTCTTCAGCAGCTGAAAAATGTACGTTTTTGGACAACAATATTTAATTCATCATATTTCTTGTCGGAAACCCAGTAAATTGTGTTTGTGTGAATCAAATGTATGGTTAAGTGATTTGTGAACATGATCCTATCAAAAGATTTTGAAAATATGAATAATAAAGTGCATTTTCGTCTCATTTATTTTCAACTGATTAAAATAGGTGACACTGCTTAACTCGTTCCTTACCCTATTTGAATTTGGACCTGGATACGCCATTAGACACGAAGTTTCATTTGAAATTAGAATTGTCATACATATTTCGTCTTACTCCCTTACATGTTTTTCAACTTTTTGTTTAATTTTTTTTGCTATATTTCTGTAGCGTTTTCTTGGTTACTGCTCTTCTCTTCTTTGTCTTCCCGTTCTTCCTCCTTTTCTCTTTTTTATTTCCTGATCCGTATTTTCTGATTCATAGTTCCATTTCACTTTATCTTCTCTCATTTTCTCTTATTTTCAGTTCTCTTTTTCCTCTTGTTTTCACTGTTTTTTGCAATTTTCTTTCCTGTTTTTCATCTTCTCCCTTTTCTTTTTCCTTTTGTCGTTTTCGGGTTTTGTGTTTTACTAACTCTTTTAATCTCCTTTCATTCTCATTTTACGTCTTCTTTTTCTTATCACATTTATTCTACTTTTGGCTCCATTTGTTCCCTGTCCTCTCCAGTTTAGCTTTTTCTTTGGTCCGTTTTTCCTGTTTTTCTTTCCTACTTTTTCTGTCCCATTTTCCTATCTTATTCATATTTTGTCCCGTCTTTCTACTTATATATCCTGTTTCCTCTTTTTCTCGTTTTCTGCGTTTTCCCCCTCAATTTATTTTTCTCTTACTGTTCCTCTTATCCCATTTGATCTCTCTTGTTTTCTGTTTCGTTTTCCCTTTCTTGTCTCGTTCTCCTTCTTTTTTATCCGGATTTTTCCAGCTTTACTGTCACGGTGTTTTTCTTCGTTTGTTTCGTGTTTCCTCTGTTTGTCTCGTTTTTACTCCTATACTCTCTCACTTCTTCTCGTTTGCGTCCGCGGTTTCCTGTTTCTGTTCTTTTTCTGTCTCGTTTTACAGCCGTTTCAGTCCTTTTCTCTTGTTTGTTTGTTTGTTTATTTATTAGAGACACTTTACACCTTTCGGTGCATTCGTGTCTGCCTTTTTCTCTTGTTTTTCTCTTTTCTGATCCTTTTTGTCTTTTTTTCGTTTTTCCTTTTATTCAGGTTTGTTTTTCTTCTTTTGCCCTCTTGTATTCCTTCCCTATTTTGTTATTTTCATTCTTCATGTTAGTATGTACTGCTTTTCATTGTTGTCACGTTTTATTTATCGTTTTAACCCGTTTATCTTCTGTTTTCATTTTTTTCTCTCCATTTTCCTTTTTTTCTGTTTCTCAATTTATTTGCTCTTTTTTTCTCTTTTTCTTTTCCGCCATTAGTATATATTTATATTCCGCTTTTTCTAATTTTCTGTTCAATTTACCCTTTTCACATCACGTTTTCCTCGTTTTCTTCGTCATGTTTCCCCTTTTTCTTTCATTCTTCTTCTGTTCTCTTCCGTTCTTTCTCTTTTTCTGTCCAGACTCGTCTTTTCTTTTTTCTCCCGTTTTCTTCTTTTTCATTCTTTTATCTTTTTACGACCCGTGCTTACTCCCATTTTGTCTCGAGTTTTCTTTTGTTTTTCTTTTTTTTTCATACTAGTTTTTCCTCTTGTCGTATCCCGTTTGTTTAGTTCTTGTCAGTCTCCTGTTTCGTTTTCCAAAAGCAGTCGACTTTTCTTTGAAGTTTTCCGCCATCAATTAGCTCAAAATTGGATTTAAAGTTGGAATTTGGAAATACAGTAGAGATTTCTATAACGCGGATTTTTAGAACGCGGATTTCTATAGCGCGGGTACCATGATATTTCTATAACGCGGTTTTCCGCGTATAACAAATACACGTAGCATATGGATATTGAGTTAATTGAGGATAAACTCGAATTTTGAGCGTTTTTGAACAGATATGACCATGGCGTCTTTTAAGAAGTTGTAGGGCATATAACAGTTGACTCTCTAAGTGATATACGGAAACCACAAAGTAACGGGTTGGCCTGCTGGAGATTCCGGAATATCCGTTGAAATTATCGTATTGGTAAAGTTGGTTAAAATTGGTAAAATATTTTTGAAGTAACTAAAGTCGGGTAATTGATACGAATTAAAAAAACAAAGTAATAAATAAGCGACCTTAGAAAGCCATAAGGTGGTCCTCCGAAAAATTCAGAACATATCGTGAATATTTCGAGTGTAATTTGACTACACTAGAAGTATATTTCGACTATTGGTGACTCAATTTGGCCATTGGATGGTTTACCGGGAGGAAATTCAAAGCTTACCTGAAATTGGTCACTGGAAATGCAATTTTTTTTAATTTGTAACAGATCAAAATGAAATGGAATATCAGCAATCCTCAACTAAATGGCCGCTCACGACACGACTCGACATAGCCGCCAAAATGTTCACTGGAAAATTAGGATTTGCCGTCAAAGTGAACAATAAGTGAAAATTCATGTTGAAGTCCGCGCTACAATTTGAAAAAGATTTGATATAAAATGTTCGCTGACAAATAAACGAGGTTATTTCGTAAGTTTGTTGAAATTACCAATTTTGCTAGTGTAATTTGATAGATGTGGTATAGTAAACTGAACTTCCGGTAACATTTACTATACTTACAAATCTAATAGCAAATATATCAACTTTTGTATAAGCTCTTCACCAAGTATTGTGTACTTCTGGGAAAATTTTAACAGAAATCTAACCATCGTAGTTAGCCATGGCCATTCCGAAATCCGCGTTGACAGTATCTAATATTTTTATGGGTTTTGCCTGAGAAAAAGTGAGAGAGAAGTGTTATTGCTTTTGTTTTCTTCTTTTCCTGGACAATTCAGAATGGGGCTTCTTGTAAGAGCGAACAGGCTACGAAAACTTTGTTGCTTTCGTCAACGCTATAAGCAGTTCGATGCCCTTGATCATCAAATTTAATCATTTAATGTCGGATCTTTTAATGCATTTCATAATGGCCAGGTTTAGTCATAAACCGCTGAATTTATATTCCCATTTCATATTGTTCAATTCGAGGTTGGATAAACATAATTCCGAACTCAAAGAACAATTTTCGCTCGTTGACCACTTTTACGGATGTTCCGTATTTGTCGGAGAATCGCATGTTGGCTTTTCAATAGCACGTATTGTTTACTTTACTTATATTACGCCAAATAATAAGCCATAGGGACTTTAAAAAGAATTTTGAAGCTATGAGAAGACTTCAAAGAAATGAAAATTTACCGGATGTTCCGGAAGCTCTGGAAGACCAAGAGGCGATTTTTTCTGTCTCACCAAGCATCTGTAAGATGGAAAAATATATACTTGACATCTTTCCCAAAGGAACCATGGTCGTGTTGATTCGAAATTTCGTAAAATTCAGGTATAGCCCCAATTAACTCAATTTCCATATGCTACGTGTACTTGTATAACGCGCTTCTTATAACGCGGTCCCAATTACCCGCGTTATACAAATATCGACTGTACATATAAAAAAGCAAAGCTTTGGGCTTAAACATCTTTAAAGACTTGAGCATTCTTTATCGAAAGACACAGCCGGCTGTTAAAGTAAAGCACAATTTTGGGGTTCGTTCACGATCCTACTGTTACATAGAGCTACGGTACTGTGACTTTCGAACATACGACGACAGGCTTGTTTGACAAGTATCGTACCTCGAAGGTAACTGGGAGGTCCCGGAAATGAATATAAACTACCCATTGTAATCGACCACCTCCGATTTCAACCAAATTTGGTATAATCACTCATTCCGACCCCAAATTCAATTTCTCAAAGTTTTGTACGGATTGATCAATCCCCCTTGCAGTGCCGCTTCTCTATTTTTCTCAGATTTTAGTAAAAAGCTCAATTTTCACTGCATATCACTGCAAGGGGGTTGATCAATCTGTACAAAACTATGGGAAATTGAATATGGGGTTGAAATGAGCAATTATACCAAATTTGGTTGAAGTCGGAGGTGGTCGATTACAACGGGTAAGATCACTTGAGAGGAAATGATCCCTACGTAAACTTAAAAATTGAATTTTTCAAAAAACCCAAGATAGAATATTTTAAGACCTTTTTTAAATTAATCGTTTTGACCAATACTAACACCCTGTGAAGAGAAATCTGAGGTGCATGAAAGTTAAATAATAAGTGCCTTCGGACATAGCGTGAGGAGTCTCCCAGGCACTTTTAAAATCGCTAATTGTATTCTCATCTAAGATCTGTGAGAATAGGGCCCTTTTAAAACTGAACAAAGCTAGCGATTGCAAAAATTGGAGTGATTACAAACGACATCTGGCGATAGTCGGGAGGCTACGATGGGTCGGCAATGTCGCAAGGATGACGGATGACTGTGCACCGAAATCTGTTCTTTTCAAAAAAACCGCCGATACCATGAATAGAGAGGCCCAACGACCAGGTTGAAGCCGACTTCGAGAAGCTCAATGAATTGGTGACAAGTAGCCTAGGACCAAGTACAGTGGAGATAAGTTTTTGATACAATACGACCCTCCGGTTGTATGCTGCTAGAGGAGAAGCTTGCAAAATTCAACTTTAAGATGCACAGAATATTCAATGTACTGTTCACCATGCGAAAACGAACCTGCCAGACGCTGAAAATACTTTCTCAGCATGTATCGCTGAAGGACAGGCTGTACTCAGGGTACCGAAAAGCATACTTGTTCTTCAATCCTTGAGTTACATCGAAGCGAATTAATTCTGCAGAGTGTTTTGGTGTACAGGTATAATCGAACTCCTTAAAGCTTGAACAGCTATAGGCGACTGAAGTCCGTTCTAATTTTTCCTTCATGGTCAGCTAACCATATTCATTCCAAAAACTAACGCTCAACAATTTCCTCAATCTCGTTACTGGTGTTAAATCGTTGTAGTAACTCATCCGCTAGCTTTATCAAAATATAGCGCGTAGGTTTAGAAATTATTTTAAAATTGTTATCTTTGATTTTACGGCCGAATGTTAGAAAACATGCATAATTGATCAGTACCGAAAGTACCGGTTTTCTCTTGCGCCAGTACCGGTATTTCGGTACTGGAAAATCAGACGGTAGTACCGGTATTCCCGGTTCCGGTACTCCCGGTATCCCAACCCTAAACACAATACGCATATGAATAGTGTGTGCAAATTTTTTTGCGTGCACATAAATGACAACTGTTTGACACATAAAAATCATTTACTGGGCACATTGCAAAAATCTATATGTGGGACACATAGAAACTATACGAAAAGTGATACGTGATTTCTTTCTAGGGTATGTTGCTGCTTCGTCGTAATTGCCTATTCCCGTCCTATCCAACACAAATTATTAAAAATATCAGCATTTTTATGACACACAATGCAAAACTAGTTATTCTCTAATGTTTTAGTTTGTTGTCTATCATACGCAATCAATCAAAGCGAGCTGAGATCTATTTAAATGCTTTTTATCATTAAAGAAGTCCTACCAGCCAAATTTCCCACGTTTTTTCGTGTGACGAAGAAGAAAATGTCGACTCATCGTTTTAATTTCCGTCATTCATAAATGAAAATGACTCACGCAAGGCATTGCCGTTATACTACAGCCAGGAAAACTTGTCTGACCTGCAGAAATTTTGCAGAATAACATTTGTCATGCCGTCCTACACAAATACATGCGCATTAGATTCGTAAACATTGTTGTGATTTTTAGTTCGGACGATGAAAAACGACGGATGGACGGATTTTAAAATAGTACGACGAATTTAAGAAATAAAGTCAGTTGCGTAATTTCAATAATATGCTTTAATAATCGCTTTTCAGTGATATCAAAGTTCACAGATCGGAAGGTAAGTGTGTTTTAGTAAAATCAGCACAAGAACTTTTGGAGTATTCATTAAATTCATCCAACAAAGGATGAAAATTAGAATGGTTTAATTACTAGGACGGGAATTAGAAATAAACCCTATATCCACTTTTTACGTCCGAAATTTGAATTAACGTCTTCTCGTATTACGTCCAAAACTTGCGTCCGTCCTCTTTTAATGACCGATTTTTTTGATTTCCCCACAATAGAGAACTTAAAACGAGATTTGAGTGTACACGACGTGTAGCCCAGAATGTGTTTTTTTTGTGCAAAACAAACAGAAGCTTTCGTTCTTTACTAAATGCTTGATCGAAATGTTCATGTTTAGAAATCAATTTCTAACAACTCATAATTAGAAATAACTTGGTGAATGACCAATTGGTTAAAATCACATTAAAAATAAAAAAAAATTGCTAGAAATAATTAGACAAAGCAATCGATAGTTTTCGTAAAACGATTTTTCATGGAACGTAATACACCTTTTTTAAAAATAATTTTTAAAAATGACTGACCATAAGTTCCGAATTTTGCAGGACTGCCCTGGATTTTGGTCACAGATGACCAAGTGTCTTGCGAAAGCTACAGGTGAGATAGCTTATTTGTTGTAAATTTCGAAGAACTTTTCACGTTCTCTATGCAGCTGAAAAATTTAACCAATTTGGCAGATAAGCCGTTCAATATGTCCCGCATGCATGCAGAATCAATCTAGTCGCCTAAATCAGGATGATTATGGTATTCGCCAGAATGTTTTTGTTTACATGTTTAGTTCCTGTGGAATACTTTTATATAGGGGTTTGTTTATGTTGTTTCCATTTGATACAATTCGTCACATATCTAAATATGTGGCAGCTAGTGTTATTTATTGTTTATCCAAAATGTTTGTGCGATTAAAATCAAAACTAAGATTTAGTGTTAATCGTAGATCCCTCAGCACTGTCACTTCTTTTCCTTCATTGTGATCTGGAAATCTGCTGACAGCGTTGGTACGGTGTGATCCAGATCCAGTTTCTCCAGTACTGTATTGTAATGTTTTGCGTTCACTTGTAAGCTTGTTTTCAATTTGTGAGCTGTTTATTTTACGTAACAAGCATTGCAGCCTTTTTAATTACGTTGCTGTGGTAATTATCGAGGATAAGATGTTTTATGTTCGAGAACAATTCTCTGTTTGTATTATACTAAATTTATGTTAGCTATTAGAATTTATTTAGTCGGTCGGCCATGAATACAAATGAATCGAAGGCAAGTTTTCAGGTGATTATCTTAGAAAGTATGGTGGGGATTAGCTCTGACTTAAGAGACTGTATCATTACTCAAATCGAAATGATTCAAGAATCGATTTGTTAAGGACTTAATCTACTATTTCAAGGTCAAAGACTAAAAACACGAGTTTGGTTAACTTAACCATGCTTTAATTACTAAGCACCAGTTCTAAGGAACAACATATCAAGGAACGGTAAACGTTGATTGATTAGTTTCGAAATCGTAGTGAACTCTATACTGTATACTAGATGGCTATAAAAAATATAAAGAATTGAGTCTTGTCTGACTTTTCATAACTGACTCTGCTGTATTGTTGGAGACAACAGATTTCCGGGCGTAATAGAGGACCGTTTTGACGAAAAAAATCCTACGCTATATGCGTATCAAAATTCAATCATTACAGAATTAATAAACTTTTTAGTTTTCGGTTCTGTCTGCCCTAAATCACCTTGAATTTGGGATGGTCCGATCACTTAGACTCAATTCATTGATTCATTTGACAGTATCGTCTCAGCCGAGCAAAATTTGACAGTTATATATGGAACTTTTTTAGAACTAGTTATTATCTACAATTTTGCTGAATAAAGTTTTGCTGTATCTTTTGTAGTTACGGAGTTACAATGCTAGTGCCTCGTTAATAATAACTAAATGAACGTTCACTTACTAATGAGGTTCTAGCACTGTAGCTTCGTTGTTCGCGTCAGTTTCAGTTCCATAGATTTATATTATTCGGAATACCCTTATTCAATTTGATTTTTTTGATGACAACACTAGACTGGATCCTCGAAGTATAACTATCGCAGGTTGGTTTAATACAATCGCAGTAAATTGCTCCAACTCTTCGAAGGGATTCACTATTTCGGTTTGATTTTATAAGAAAAAAAGCACTTGCAAAATTTCCTCAGCCTGAAGGGAAGATTGCAGAGCTTTGAAGGCCACCGTGGCTTGCTGAATGTGGAACGTGGTGCTCTTAACCTTCATGGAACTAGGTCACTAGGCTCGTCTCGTTAAGCTTGTCATTAAATATGCGTAAAATTATTTCTACGCGTGTTTATGCGTATTATTTTTTAAATTTTGTTTCAACTAGTTTCATAATTTTAACAATTCAAAAAAATTGCGGTATTTAATTGAGTATGTGACAGGTAGATGTAGAATATCGCATTTGTCGATTAGTCTTAATTATTAGACCTTAACACCTGTTTTCGAAGCCGAGTTCGGGATGATGTCAGCTTGTGAACAATCTTCCTCTGAAGAACATACACCTGAACACACCTTTAACGATGCAACTGGAGAAAGCTCAGGTGTGCAATTCTTCCATTTATCTCTTGCTACTTCACGTCCCCTTTATTATTTAATAGGCACCTATTATCAGTCCTATTGCTGAGAGTAGAACAATACTGGCATGTGAAAGTGGAAAATAAGCAGTGTTATCAGATTTATGCACATGAATATAAAAAATATCACATCGCAAGTCGAGATAACAAGAAAATTATGTGCAAAACAGAGGAGTTGTCACTATAAATCAACAATAATGATCACAGTGACATGTTGTTCCAAACCAGTTAAAAATGCTAATGTCAATCAAAGTTTAAGCTTATACGGATGTTTGTTTAATTACGTAACATGCATTGTAATTAGCACATGCTCCATGAAACCCAATGAAAAGGACTTTTTTCAAAAATCATCGGTTCCACCTTCACGTCCGGGTCAACCCCACACTCCCGCTCGAAATGCGGCCACAGGCCACAGATCCGCCGTTAAACATAATCGAAAAGGTGATGATATCACCTGGTGCTGGCTGGTCATACTGCTGGTGCTTCACCCTCACTTACCTTTCTCTGGGCTTCGGCAGCGAATCCGGATTTTGGGGCACGGTTGGTCGACATGTTGACTTATTATTGGTTGGTTGTAATCGGGGATAACTCGGCACACTGATTGCGGTTGATTCGCGCGGCTGGGGAGAGCTTTACGCTAGCGTATTTTCAACGGCGAACTTCCGAAAGGGAGAAGCAACAAAACAGAACATTTTACCAAAAGTACAAAGAGAGATTGAAACAAATTAATTCCACAAAACTGTACAAAAGTAAAGCAGACATGCGGGCAGATGGAGACAGACAAACCCTTGCATAAGCAGAAATTGTGTCAACAAGTAAAACAATACGACTGACTGACTTGACTAGGGAGGAATGGAATGAATACTCGAATTGATTGAACGGTGGTGCACCACCGCAAAGAAGAGGAAGTCAAAGGGTTGTCGGCCTGAATCTGCCCAGGAATGCGAAATTTCGCGGTTCGTTATCGATGTCGTTGTTCGATTGACAGAACAGGAAAAAACACTTTCGGAAGGTGATGTATAATAGTAAACACTGCACAAAAACAGACCAGCAGAGATAAGAACACTTACAGCTTTACGTCTGAACGCGAGCACGGCACTAGAAGAACTAAATGCGAGAGAGCAAGGAAACTGCGCGGTTGTGAATTGAGTATACATGTGATCAGCAGTGGTTCCAGCTTCATGGATTAATATAAATTTTTGTCCAGTTTCCTAAATTTGTTTCCACGCAATTTAGGCAATAGTTCATAATCAATGTTCTGTGATAGGTTAAGCAAGCAAACCTATCAAGAAGTAATGAAATACTTACGAAATCTACTTTAACGAGAGCCTAGATAACGCCTTTATTTGCTTACGAGTTGTTATGACAGATTTATAAAAAGATTAAAAAGATATTAAATCAATTCTGCTGGTCAATCTTCGATGATGCCTTAAAACACGCATTTATGTTAGTCAAGTTTGACATCACTGCACGGTGAGCGGGAAAAAAGCTCTGTGTAAAGCTTTCTTACAGAAAGCACACCAATAGAAAAACAGTGAAAAAAGGCAATGAATGGTGAAGGTGAAGAGAGCGAAAGATTTGAATTTACAACACAGTGAGTGCAACGAAGCTCACTGAGAAATATGAGACGTGATATCTTATGAACTGGAATAGGGTTTGGTTCTAAATAAAATTTTAGACTTGAGACGGATCAATGAATACTCTTTTTAGATTTATTACTGAATAACTGTCAGGAAAAATAGTAATGATTGCAATACAAAACATAGCGGAAAAGACAACACTTCAAACAAACAACTTTCAAACTAAAACCATAACAATAATGCTAGTAGACATTCACTGGCGTGCCCAGGCTAAGCAACGTGCTCCACCTCCTCTATAAAACTTATTATAAAATAAAATGATTGCTGTAACACAGAATTTTTAATTTAATCTATCACTATTTTGCGATAAGTAAATTAATTGCATAAAAATAGTCCAATCAAGTCCAATTGTAAAATAAATTTCAAGTTTAATTTCAAACCTAATTTAAGCTTAAAGCTCATTCCAAGTTCAATTCTAATTTTATCTCCAATTTCAAAACTGATTTCAAGTCTCATTTTGGGTTCCATTGCAAATACATTTTCAAGTGCAATTGGAATCCAATTTCAATTCCTACCTTAAGTTCAATTACAATTTAAATCCAACTTTAAGTACAATTTCTGGTCCGATTTTATGTCCAATTTTAAATGCTTTCAAGTTCAACTTCAATCCCAATTTTAAACCAATTTATATGTATTTTAATTCCACCAAGCTCCAAAGAAAAAGCGGAAAAATTCTGTCGCTTAGAATTTTTTTTTAAATATTTCTTCTGGTTTGTCAATTTCTATTCTTTAAATGATCATAAAACTTTTATGATAACATTCTTATTGTTCCTAACTTAGCTTAGCTTAGCTTAGACTGATTGCACATAGGGGAATGTCCCCGGTTATGAAACAGGTTTTGTTTTTTGGCCATAGCTTTTGATCGGATCATCCAATTTTAAATCTTTTTGAAGCATTGGAAAGTTTAAACGTATACCTATCTTTTTGCCAAAGGAAGTATATAGGTTTTGTTTAAAAC
This sequence comes from Sabethes cyaneus, assembly GCF_943734655.1. Lineage (NCBI taxonomy): Eukaryota > Metazoa > Arthropoda > Insecta > Diptera > Culicidae > Sabethes > Sabethes cyaneus. Next base: position 74,558,435 of record NC_071355.1, on the reverse strand, counting down.
ACAAAAGTTATAGTAAAATTTCCAAGAATGGTTTTTTGTGGCTAAAAGAAAAGTGTCCACGGTTGTGAAACACCTCGGGAAATCTTTAGAAAAGAAAGGAAAATATAGAAATATCGAAGAAAAACCAAAAATTAAAATCATTTATTCATGGAAAATACTAAAAATACAAAATCATTAATCAATTTCTTCGTTTAATCATCTAAATCTGAATCGCAATGAATGCATGTAAATAGCAAGCAATCATATTGGCGCATTTCAAAAGCACTGGTCTGTAACATGTGTTACAAGGAATTGAGTTTTTGCTAAACCGAAATGAATCCTGCTGCCATAAAAACTCATTATGCCTTAATTGAAGTAATGTACGATCATTGAAGTATAAAATAATTGATTTTCTAGATGTCTCACAACCGGGGAACTCGACTGGCCACATTGCAAAAAAATTATATTATAATTTTTGAGTCAATTAATTCACCTAAAATTTGTCTGTGTGATGAAATAGAGGTCCAGAACTTAGCTTATATACCTTTACCTGAGTTTTTTCATTCCATTTGGTACACAAAATAATCAATTGCAAAACATGCGAAAAAACTTTTTTGGATGTTTTTTCAAACACTTTTCCTACAAAGCATTGTAAATGTTGAAGTTTGACCATTCTTTGCTCAAAAGTTATATTACTATGAGACGAGACGTTGGTAGTAACTTGACTGCACAAGGATAATAAAAACGTTAAAAATTACGGGTGTTTCACAACCGGGGCCGTTTCACAACAGGGGACAATCCCCTATCAATGGTTGCACTCAGTGATTGACCTGAATTAGTGAAATTGCACAATGAATCAAGTGAATAGGGTTGGGAGTGACCGATCATCATCACTGTGCAAAATTCAGTGACTCGATATATAAAGGATCAATAACTGCGCCGGCCACGTCCTTGCAATCAGATGGGATTTGGGAAGAAGTGTTAGTGTAATCTTTACTGTTTTAGGGACCGTGTTAACCTCTGCATCCCCGCAAAGATCACAGGAGGGAGTTCCGTTCGGTTTTCCTAAATAAGTACCTAAAATTCAAAAATTCATATCTGATGAACCAAACAGTACGCTGCACGATCAAACAGTTTCTTATAAAAATGTAGTAAATTGTTGCTGGAGAAAAGAGGCACGTAGGAAAAGATGACAAAAACTGGAATAGAAAAAGAAGAAAAACTCATAAAAAAGAAGAAAAACTGGCATGATACAGAAAACGGGACGCAAAAAGAGAAAAAAGAGAAACAGTAGAAAAGCGTAGATATAGGATAAACGAAGCAAAAGAGAGGAAACTGAACAGAAAAAAGGAAAAACAATAAGAGAAAAAATTAAAAATGAAAGAAAGAAAGGAAAAACAAAAGAAAAAATGAGAAAAACGAGAAAGAAAATGAAGAAAAGGAGAAAAATAGAAACCAAATAAAAAATAAAATAAATAAAATATTAATTAAAAATGAAAACAGTAAAATGTAGATAAAATAAATGAAAACGGGAGACAAACGGGATAAAATTAAAAACAGAATGATACAGTAAATAAAGAAAACCAAGACATAATAATAAGAAGAACAGAACAGAGTAAAACAAAGAAATGGAAAAGGAGTTAACGGGATAGAAATTAAAAAGAGACTGGAAAAGAGGAAAAACGGACCTAAAAATAAAAGAAAAAGACCATAAACGTAACAGAAAGGCAAAAAACAAGAGAAAAATCAGGCCTGAAAAGACGAATGGGATCTTATAAGACGAGAAAGAGGAAACAGCGGGTAGAAAAATGAAAAACGGGAAACAAAAGGGGATATAAAAGGAGGAAAAGAAGAAAAGAAAAAAACAGAAAAAACAGATACCGGATAACAATAGTCTATCTTCTCAGTGGTAGAAGCAGAAAGAGCAATCATATAAAAAATTAATTACCTTCGGCGGGTGGAGCGTGTGTGTGCGTACGAATGGTTAGACTGGAATGATCGAAACTAGATGTGAGACTTTCTAAGATAGGGTGTCGTGTGCTGGTGGCTTAACCGTCAAAACACTCGGGCGTATACCGAGAGAGTAAGGGTTAGAGTCCCACTCAGCAATTGAACTACACATGTTTGAAAGAGTTAGAGAGTTAGATAGACGGAGAAAGGAAAGAGGAAAGACGGAAAATACAAGATAATTACAAAAAAAGAGTGAAAAACCAAAGAAAAAGGAAAAATAAAAGGAAATGCGGCGTTAAAATTAGACGAAAAATTAGACAGGAAAAGAAGGAAAACGGAACAAGGGGACAGAAAACACGAGACAAGGAAAAAGAAAAACGTTTTCTCTCGAAAAACGGAAGGAAAAAGAATAAAAGTGAGATAAAAAAACCAAGAAAATGATACAGAAAAGAAGAAAAAGTGTAAAAACTGAATTAAAAAGGGAAACCCTGATTTAAATCACCTAGTGGTGAAATAGGAACCTTTGTTATACGGTTTTACCTGCCATTTGAGATAGAAATCCACACGTCTTCGGAAAATAATTCATCTATTGGTTAACGTTGCGTTGGTTAACAAAAAAATTTTGGAAACTGAAATATACATTGTGTAGTAAAGGTCTAGTTTATAGATTTTTGAACTATGCATAATTTCCCGTAATGCCATTCTATTTGATTCACATCAATAAAGTTTTCTTGAAAAATTTCATCAATTTTTATTAACCTTCGGTTACACACGCTGTTATATTTTGTACAACACGTGTAGGTTTTTGAATGCTATATTGTTATAAAGTTACAAATCGTTGTGTAACTAATGTATATTCTTCAAAAACTTGTTATGGGCAAAATGGCAGAATTATTTAATGAATTAATACTTCAAATTGTTAGGAAAATAGATCTGCATAAACCGCCATCACAGAAACGAAGCAATCAGCATATGAGGTGTACCGCAATTGACCCCAACTGGAATTTTCTCTCGTTTCTTCATTTGGAAAAATGGTGTCTGTATGCAGCAAAACTATCAGCAAATGTAAAATGTTTAAAATGTATCCGTCTGTTGGCAGTCAAGTAATTCGGGGTCAAAATTAGGGTATTTTTTATAATCAAAGTGCTACAGTTCCTAAACAAGCAAACATAGAGTTATATTATATTTGGCAAAGTTGTATATTTTTACTATTTGTACAACTTTGTGATACATGAAAAAGTTATACAACAAATACAAAAAAAGCTAAAATAGAAAAACTGAGTTTATAAATTCATATACAATAAATAAGATTTTGCTATCTTCGCTAAAGAGATAGAAGGTTATTGTTTTCAACAAAATTTCTTGTAATAATATGCTCTATAACTTTGCAGAACACATCAATGTGTTATATTGAAACTGAAGAAAACTAATTTTTTTATTCCACTTTTAGGGGGATTATCCAAATTTAAATTCCACCAGACGGTAGAGCTTTCAATTTTAAGAAACTCTTCCAAAGGTTGAATAAACCTAAAACCAAGTTTTCCCAGTCAAAACTATAATGCGCACGTTTTTTTTTGGTTTTGGGCAATTGTGCGCACGAGTAAGTCAACAAAAATTGGCGCGAGTGTTCGAGCGTTAATATCTCTTGACCGGTAAAACCAATTCTTCTAAAATTTTGAAGATATTTTTACAGCATTAAAATCCCTAATTTGATGCCAAAATAGTTTAAACTAGATAAATTATCTTAGATGAAATCGTTATAAATTATTGTAAATAACTTGCTCATAACTTTCAAATTAAACATCCAATCAAAAAACAAATCTATAATAATCTATTAGGATATATTACCTTTCAAATGAGACTAATAGCACATAAATCAGTTTGGCTATCTCCGAGAAACAGGTGATACCTTGTCAAAAGAGGTTTTTAAGCATAACTTTTAAACTGCTTGTTTGTTTTCAATAAAAATTCCTGAACAATTTAGCTTTAACAGAAGCTTTAATTTGATAAGATCGTTGAAATCGGTCATGTAGTTCCGGAGAAACCCGTGTCACGTGGTTTTCACATTTTTGCTTGTAACTCTTAAGGGGAAACCGAAAGTGGCTCAAAGATGGCTGGGTAAATGGCTACCATTCGAAGCATGTATTGTTTTGCACCTTAAAAATGCATCTGTATTGGCAGAGTACGCTTTCGCCACGTAATCAGTGCTTCCAGCGCTGTTATAATTTCCTAAAACTTGTAATTCAAGTTATCGATCTGCTATGTATCAATAAACGCTCAGCAAAACATAATTGCTAATGGAAAATAAATTTAACTGATCATATCGATCAAGCGACCAATGTATAATTTGGAATTAGTTAATAGATATTTGGTTGCGCACATATTTCGTTGAACTAGCGATTTCCGAAAAAGCAGCAACACAGTATCAAACTTTCGTCACATCAATGAGCTTTTAAAGAGCTTTCAAGTTTCGCCGCATCGATGAGCGTAGAGTGAGGTAAACAAACAAAACGCAAACGCAGGAATCAAAAACGCAATCCGATGCAAGCGGATTAATTAAACATCCTAGTGATCCTACGCATTATTCAGTTGCTGCTGTTAATTTTGATTGAATCGGAATGCCTTGATAAAGAAAACAAACCCTTTTTCGGGATGTTTGTAGTCAGTGCGGTTGGCTGCGGATCAGCTGTTTATGTTTGCAAGCTCCGCTATTTGACATATATTACCAATACTAATGCAATATTCAAATAAACGTTTAGGTTTTTAACGAACACATGAGCTGTACAGTACAGTGTTTGTCGCACTAACACAATAACGTTAGCCACTTTCGGTTCCGCCTTAAACGAAACGTCGTATCACGAAACAACTCGATAGTGATCAACTAGACAATAATACCTTTCAAACAAAAGTAATAGCGAACGAATCGGTTCAGCCATCTCTGAGAAACAGGCGATAGATAAAATCATTACACACACACACGCATTGCTCAAATCATCGAACCCTATCGATTGATATATGTGACTTGGCCCTCCGGGCCTCGGATCAATTTCGTCTTTTTCGACCAATTTTTAAACCTTTGTTATAGTATAACAAAAGTAAAAATAGTAAAAAACCAAGGAAAAAGCAAAAATTAAGAGATATGCCACTGGAAACACGAAAAATGGGACCGAAAACGAAGGAAAACGGAACAATGAGACTGTAAATATGAGACAGGAAGAAATACGTTTTCTCTCAAAAAATGAAAGAAAAAAGAATGAAAGCGAGATATAAAAACCAGGAAAATGATTCAGAAAAGAAGCAAGAGTGGAAAAACTGGACTGGAAAAAAGCAATTCCACGCCAAATCGTCCAAAAAAAGCAGAAATCTAACCTCTCTGATTTGGATGAAACTTTACCAATTGAAGTAATTTGCAAAAGTTATTCTGAGATGGAGCAACTTTCATGAACGGACTTCGTAGAACAACGACTTTCATGACTTTTTTCCAACTAGGGATTTTTCAAGTAATACACACATGAATTTTTAATACAAATAACAACAACATTTACATTTACAACAAAATTAGTCATAATAATTATTTTCTTATATGCAGCCGTTTTCGAGATATTTCAACCTTTAATTTAAATAGGCTCCGCCTCCGGTTCTCAATGGTTTCAAGTTGGCATATTTGGTTGAGCATTTCTTTAATTGGCCCAGGGGTCTCAATATTTCATGAAACTTTGTACAAGGTGAAAAATTCGAGTTCTCCTATATCTCTAAAACACAAAGAAAAATTTTGCTTATCCTACATTTACCTTTAACTCCTAAAAGTTCATAGCTTTATTACAGCATTATCGTGCCCTGACATAAGCAAAAGGTGCGGCACTCGATATTTCAGAAGAATGTTCTGGAAAATCGATTATTATTTATCACAAAAATATCGTCCGATTAGGTTGAGGTTTCGAATCCGGAGTCCAGAGAGCTCGAAAGTCAGAAAAAGGTGAAGCAAAAGTTTTTGGAAGTCTAAAACTTTGGAAGATCATGACAACGATAGCGTAACGTAAGATAGCGGTAACGTTTGGATGACGAAGAACAGCTGAAGATCAGTCGAGCGCACGAGTGGTACCTACCTGTCTATTTCCAATCTATATTCCTAACAAGCCGGGAAAACTGATGCTGGTCTCGGACGTAGCAGCTACGGTGCAAAGCACCTTCCTGAACTCAGTCCTACTGAAAGAACCCGATCAGCTAGTATCTCTGCTATCTATCCTAATTGAGCTCTGTGCGTTGCAGTTTGAAAAATGTTTCACTAGGTGCGTGCCTGCAAGTTGATGCGGCCATCATGAAGAAGCACTATACGTGGATGGCATGTGCTCACTAGCACAGAAACCGAGAAAGAAGCTGTGAAACGGACTGGCACATGATGCGAAACGCATCCTCACCATAGAAGAATTTAAAATGCGCAAATGGCTCTCAAATTCATCGACTGTCTTGGCATCCTTGTGGGAAGAAGGGACCAACGAAAAGAAGCTAGCTGTCAGGGAAGTAAACATTTCTGAGCAGATATTGTGGCTGCAGACTGCTTCACCTTTAAAATATCTCCATGTTAGGACCACTACCTGTTGTTCGGGCATTGTGGATCCACTGAACATGAGCTACTTCGGATACTCATGGAAATGTCGGTTTCAATTTACATTTCCTGAGGTACTTGAAGGTGCTACGGCAGGAGATTTCGAGGTCTACGATTGGTTAGGTTACCCCCACCGAAGTATCACAGTCCAGAAGTGGGTGATATTGTTGGAGGTTCTACTGGCAGTGAGTAAGTGATTCTCCGGCGCTACGGACTATCCAGTACAAACCAGTAAAACCAATTGAAGCCATTGGGTCTAATAACTAATAACGAAGCCAGGAGTCGACGGTCAAGTGCGATGCAGCTGAGGCACAATTCAGACTGCCAGAGACATCTCCGAACATCCAGCAGGATGAGAATCGGCATATTCCGAGGGGGAAGAGGAGTATTGACCCCGCCACGTCCAGTGCCCAGACGAGCCTTAGCTTTCATACAGCTGTTATCGCCGACATATCAGGAATCGTCGATCTTAAAGCGGCCTACTACTAAAACGTGCTTTATAGAATCATCAGATAATTGTTGACCTGCTAGAGGTGTTGCTCGTTCTAAACAGCCGCGAGTGCCGCTACTCGCATAACAGTTCCAGTGCAATGGTGTGAGTAGCGGCAGTATAGATTAGGATCCTTGGATTCTGGAATAAATTCACATACCTAATTGAAAATTCGGTTTTTACCACACCTAGGTACACGGTTAGTTGAGATAGCAGTTATCCACGTAATAATCAAATAGGTTAACTATTATACTGAAGGCTAAGAAGGAGTGGGTTCGGTAAATACCCAGAAGCGAACGGAGACCGTGGAGTACCAATACACCCTCTCCAGTATTTATGTCAATACTGCATCGTACGGAGCTCTGAAGCCATCTTAAGTCCATTCCATTCTCCAGATACGCGTGGGACTTCAAAATTAAGCTCTCTAATGTAAACATTTTTTGCCAAAAAAATGGCGTTAGAGGACTAGCTACGGATCTGAAACTGGAATACATCTTCAAGCTTCAAGATAGCGATTTGCTTAGTAGAGGACCGTCAACTAAAATGTTTGATGTTCTTAAGCTTACTAAGCTCACCAGTTTCAAGATACTAAGCTCATTAAATGGGAAATAAAGGGCTTCTCAAATCCGGTGGCGCGGCCGAAAGGGCTTTAATGCGGTCGTAAAACAGTTGTTTAGTTTGATTTGCTGAGAAATCCATGAAACTGAATCTTTGTTATTATTGGCCGTTGGCCAACAGCCGCGAAACGTTCAATTGCAGAACAAGCGCGCCAAACGTCGACCAAAAACTGTGTCGCGTATTAGGAGTGCTAAGATTCCGAGAAATAGGTAACCTAGAGTGAGCTATAAGTTTCGTATAGAGATATGGTGGCGGCCTGGACATGAGCCTGTTCAACTGGAAAGCCGACTATTCGCGTTAGTCAGTAGCCTAGATTTTGGTCATAGCTGTCCATCGAATCATTTGATCTACAAGATCTAGAAGAACGCTCACTATATTAGTCACATAATCAGTGCCAGTGAATCCGATAGTTACCTTGTGATCTTTCGAAATAGCTCTAGTGCGGTTCAGTTGCTTAGATAGAGAGATTCCGATATAACAGTCAATCTAAAAAAATGATTGTTAGAAGAAATGGCAATGGAATTGGAGGCTGCGGAAAAACTGCAGTTCGAGGTGCTCAAAGCGGAATATCATCAGAGAACCTTGCATCGTTAAACAACGCTAGCCAAGTCACCTTATTGTTTCTCAAGGCATTTTTCGGGTTCGTAGCAGACTACATCATGCCGCAATCTTATACGATCGAAAGCATACTATATTACTATACCCGCAAGACCTCACCGATCTATAATAGCATGTTACTGCAAAGAAAAGCTATTCTACTGGCCAGTAGATCCTGAAACCTTCTATGACAGGCAGTTCACTCTAATGATATTGCCACACATTTTAAAGAAACATGTCGTAAATTAGCCGAACTGAAACAGCAATTCAACTCACAAAACCATTGCAGCATTCCGTAACAAGCTTATGGCATAGAATTCAAATCAACTAGCCCCCACGCACCCAATTTCAGTGATTTATGGGAGGCGGCCGTGAAATCCTTGCAATTATACCTGAGAGCAACTAAAACGGAAACACAACTTTCACACAAAAAAAAACACATTTACAATACATTTTGTTTAAATATTTTTATTGGTTTTATATATTTTATATATAAAGCATTTATTACAAGCATTAATAGAATTATCAATCTTCTGATTCGCTCACATCGTCATCTTTGTTTTTTTTATTTCAATGATCACTTCCCTATCTCTTTCTCTCTTTCTCATTAGTCATAACTACTAGGTATCTCTCAAAGTCATCTTTTATTCCAATCACTGTGTGTTTAGGTAAGTTACTGCTTCACGTTTTTCTTCTACATCAACATCATGCTCATCAGCTTCTACTTCTAGTGTTGACTCGCAAACACGGGCTCACTTCCAGAATCCTTCCTCGAACAACACTGATGATGGTGTGCTCCTGCCACCACCAAATCAGCGCAAAGTTCAAACTCTCTGGCAAACGCTTAAATACTTCCCGAACCAGAACTGCTTCCCAAGCTCTAGGATTGTGTAGCTATCAAATTTTCAATTTTTGGGTATTACTTCCGTCTAATTCATATACAACACAAATTTATGGGATCGCGCGCTGATTATACATACGTACGACGTTCGCGTGTGGTATGGTGTGGTGTGTTTTTAGCAGGACAAATTTTACAAGCTGTCTCGCAGGAGGGTCCTACTGGTTAGCATCAAGCTAACATCCAAATTTTCTTTTATCCAAAAGTGTATAGAGTAAATATCGCTCTCGATTATATGCTGATTGTTTTGGATTCAATAAGCAAACAAAAAACATTACATAAGCGGAAGTCCACAATTTTCTGATTTTTTAAATTTGAGTGTTGGATAAAAAGGAGAAAAAATGTCGCTTACTTGCGTTCTTCTTTTTTTTTTGGTAATATGATATACAGCAAATATTGCAGCGCAGTAGAATAGAGCACGACCTGTCGCGTCGAACACGGTTCTAAGAAGGAACTGAAAGTAATGCAAGGCCAACGTTACTGTGTTTTTTTTTCAATTTTCGATAGCACTTGTTTAGGTTTTTTCTACTATTTTTAAAAAACAAAACAACGTACGGTTTGTGTGTGTTTCTAAAAAGCACACGAACTGAAACGAAATAATTTAATGTTAATAGTCGTTTGTTTGTTTCTGTTTTAACATTATAGTTTAACTACACTAATGCAGCAAAGGTTTTATCTCTCTGTGCTGTCTTGATTTTAATGACTTTCTTCTTCTGAATCGTTCGTGTAGAGTTTTTCATTCTGTGTTTTACCTTATTTATCTCAAGTGCCTTTTACTTGTGTTGTTTTTCGTGTATAGTGTTAGCAATAATCAAACTACAATTATATGACGGTACAATTTAATTCAGTTTTGCTTTCATTTTGTGTTTTATACATAATGTAACAGATTAGAATACTAGAATTAATTATTCATTTATTTAACCATTCCTATTTTTTCGTTTTAAAGTCACAGCGACAATGCACTGCAGGCTTTGTGTTTTGTTGCTTCGCACGTCTTAAATTATATCATATATAGTCAAACTAAACTCATCGATTTGATTTTCGTTATGGGTTTTTCTTGGTTTGATAGTATATATACGTGAGTGTGTGTGTATTTTTCCTGCACTCAAGCAGCCAAAGCCAGAAGATCTAGGAGCTGGAAAATTGGAGCAATCCAATGATTATAATAATGGGTAATCAATCAGATAGGATTAAGGCTTTTAACGTTATCAACATTGATATATTATGTAATAATATATTACTTATTTGCTTGTTTTCTTGTAATTTCGATAGTTCTCTTTGCATCAGCATTTTTATTTCTTGTATCACCGTGAATTTGACTGTATGGATCTCACATGGAATATTTAAAACGCTGTTTGACGTGAAACGTACACACGTGTGTTGCTTGATATTCACAGTAAGTGTACCGAGATTTACCCAGAATGTGTTTTTATCTCATCTCTAGAAGACTACTGGGTGAATTGTATTCGTACATATCTATTAAGCTTACTCGTTGCGTTTACACTTTCCTTCGTTACAGCAGTGTTTAGCACCTGCACCGGCAACAAAAGCTGCTGAGTTTGAAGCTTTATTTTGTTTTAGTAAATCAAACCTGTGCGATGATGAAAGTTAGTTTATTCGAAAGTCAAGAGGAAACAATGTTTCTAAAATATGAAACTGTATTTACAGACACGTATTGGAACAATCAGCAAACCGTCATTGAACAAATATTTCAAAAAAAATTCAATTAGAACTCTTTTTCACAAAAAATAAAAATAATTGCAGATAGCAAACCAACCAATGTTTATAAAAAAATAAAGCTCGATAGCATGGTGATAATATAGAAGAGCAAAAAAATGATAATAAATATAACTTCCTTTTTGATCAACTAACATATTTGAAACAACGCAAAATTTGCGTAGCAATCAATCAGTAAAACCATACTGAACTGCTCATAATATTCGAACGTTAGTAGAAATTTCAAGAATTTATATTGTTTCGAACTAACCTCGCAGAAGGTTGCTGCATCGCATTATCGGTACGAATAGCATTGCTCTTTGGCTGCTGCCATTACCGCTAATTTTGTTTTCAATAACATGTAATAATCCCATACTAACCGCCTGTTTAGTGTTACTATCATTCTCAGTAGCTGACTGTCTCGCGCTAGAATTAAAGTTGAGTACTTCGTCGCCGGTCCTCGTGTTGGTTTGTTTGTTGGTTTGTTATCGGAAGGAAAGCGATTGCCTTCGCCACTACTTCTTACTCGTTTACAAGAGCGACAAGTCTGCAAAATATACAATAAAACTATTAGAACTATCGTAAATGGTTGGTTGACATTTCAGAAGCAAACCCGTTAACTAAACACCACACCGTGACAGACACGACAGACAGAGACGGTTCACTTCTGTAAACTTAGGTGGTGCATGTTGGTGAGAAAATGTACAACAACAGAAAAAGCATGGTGACGGTAGTTTCCGATGCGGGAAAACCAACACTAACTTGTGTATTTACAGGAAAAATGCGATTAAAATTAGCACTCTGTCTGACTTAACAGTAGGCTTAACAGTGCTTACAGTGGATGATATTTATATGGAGAAGTGAACATAAAAGTAGTACATTGAGTTCCTCAATGTTTTTCTTTTCATGACAATCTATTGTACAAATTTTTTGACAATAAGGGCTTTGTTCCTAAGGCCATTTGAAGTGATGAAAAACTATCCCATTTAACCCCTTTTTCCTTCGGAATCGATTGAGAAGCCAACTCCAAAAAAAAATATTCGATTTTTTTTAAACTTGTTCATTTGTATGAGTTTATGAGAATGAGTATTTATTCCATTTAATTCTACTTTTATCAAAAATTCGCAAAATATTCACTTGGCGAATGATTCGTACACAAAATATCCACTTTGAAGAAGTTCGTAGAACAAATTATTGCGTTTTTATTTATTGTCATTTTTATTTTCAATTCTCATTTATATTTATTTTAGAAAAGTAGTATCTGTGGATACTTTTCTCTCTTACAGTTCTTAGTCACTCTATGATGTCTTGTAACTGAGTAGGGAGATTTATGTATTTTGGGCAGGCGTTACGCGTGCGATATTTTGGACATTTCCATTTGATTTTGCCGTAAATGTCCAAAATAGCGTACGCGTACCGCCTGTCCAAAATACATAAATCCCCCTAATTCTCGTTGATACGGAGCCACTGCTGACACGAGGTCTTCAAATATTGGAACTTTTGTGCACCTAATTGGTTGAATATGGTTGAAAAATAAGAATTACATTTTTAATACCTCGTAATAGTGGACCCCTCGTTCGCCAAGGAGCCTAAGAGTTTAAAAAAAGATGAATTTTCAGCAAACCTCGAGATCTACATCTTGTGATATTTCATAAATTTGCAATAAAACAGCTAACAAATTGCCAGGTTCTATAAAGAGGACGAACAGGGTCAAATGGAGTAAAATTTGTTTGGCAGCTATCTTGGATATGGTCGCCACATTGGATTTTATCAATAAATCGTCGTTTTCGCCATGAGCCCCCAACCGATTTTCGTTTTAAGACCACCATTGGAAAGCTGAGAAAAAATGCTGCAAGAACCATTCACCAAACTAGATGTGACATGGTATTAACGAAATCAAACAATTAGTTTTTTGTAGTAAGATATACCATTATATGATGAGAGTTGCAAACTTCTTAAAAGGAAAATCGGTTGGGGGCTCACGAAAACGGCGATTTATTGAAAAAAACTAATATGGCGACCAAATTCAAGATGGCTCCCAAAAAATTTTACTACATTTTACCCTGTTCTTCTTCTTTACAAAACCGGGTAATTTGTTAGCTGTTTTATTGCATATTTATGAAATATCACAAGATGTAGATCTCAAGGTTTGCTGAAAATTCAACTTTTTTGGAAACTGTTGAGCCGCTTGGCGTACGAGGGGTCCACTATTTCGAGGTATTAAAAATGCAATTCTCATTTTTTAACCATTTTCAACCAATTAAGTGCAAAAGTTCCAATATTTGAAGACCTCGTATCAGTAGTGGCCCCGTTTCAATGAGAATTACTCAACTGCAAGTTTTCTTTAAGACGGAGACCTAAAAAACTGTCACTGTTGTTGTGTTTTTTTTTGACGCAGGACTACGTCTTTCAGGAAGGTAGCTGGTATAGGGGGTAATTCCAAAAACACTTTCTCGAAAAGTGGTCAGGTTTTGAATGCTAATAGCTTAGTGGTTTCCCGAACGATTTTCAGTATTCTTACACCGATCGATTGGCAAATCTTCGAAGAATTGACCCAAATGAAGAAAAGTATGGATTCTTAATGTTGACCTATTGAAAAATTGAAAATAATGAACCTATGTTTTACCATAATTCTCGTTTCGTGATTGGTTGTAGGAAATGACGTCATCAAAGTGGAAATGCGTTTTCACGCATCGGCTTATAATTCAGTCAATGCTCAATAGATTTCCAAGATATTTACACCAATTGATCGGAAAATCGATTTGGAAAATATTGAAAATATAGAAAACTATTGATTTTCAATGCGCGTCATTGAAAAATTGAATGATTTTCATATTTTTGTCTTCCCACGTCAGTGCTTCCTTAGCACGGATGGCAGAAATATATACGCACGGAGCTATGGGTTAAGCTTCCTTATGATTGTATTTAATTTACGCCCTATAGAATCCGATCGAAAATTGTAGAGCTTCAGCTGTTGCTGCTTCCCCGGATAAGGCAACGAAGGCATCCAAATTCACCAACCGAGACGTCAACAAACCGAAGAATCCATCGACTCATCCGCCAGTGAACGATATGGTTAGGTTTTGGCTGCTATGCTTTTCACTGCGCATCGTCAGTCGGTCAGCGGTTTTCGTTGGCGACACATCGCCAAGTAGTTAGCTTGTGACACATCAGATAGGTAGCTTTCTTGTCACATCCGTAGCGTACTTTTAAAGGTTGTATTTGAAACATTGTTTGCCTTACGGTGCACATCGTCGTCAGTTGGTCATGTTCATCGGCTGCTGAGGAAAGGAAAGTATGCTGAGCGTGTTGGAGCTGGAGCACTCGTCTCGCTGCCGTGATGGAATATCTGGCTGCTGAAGTTCTGGAATTGGCAGGAAATATGCTGCTCGCGACAACAAAACGACCAGAATTATACCACGTCACTTGCAGTTGGCCACCTGGACTGGTATTTCATCGTGACTCATGACCGTACACGAACGGCTTCGTCGATTGCGTAGCTGCTGAGGCTTTCCGGCTGGTCCATTGCGACAAGCCGTGCCTGGTTAGCGGTTATCGGTACTCCAACTTACCGAAAAGAGAATTACGTTAGGTGCGTTAGTGCAAGTTTATTGCAAGCTAGAGTTATGATAATCAAACTATCGGTCCTTTTAACGATCACACAACGATTGAAGAGTTTATTATATTTTCTTGCCCAGTTAATGCCATAATAACACAGGCAACGAGGAAAAAGTTAAGCTTTTCGCCATTGCGGACGACCAACAAATGGAGGGAATATGTTTTCTGGTCACGGGCGACATTTTCTGCCACTTTCAAAACGTCTGTAACCTGTAAATGCTTTATTATCAGTGTTATTTTGTAAACTGCAGAAAAGTTTTGCGCAAATTTGCCAGCTTTTTCAAAACTCGTGCGTACCGTCTACCGATTACCAGAGGAAAAGCACTATTCAACGTAGAAACAGATCATGAAAATTTATTTACTGTTTGGTTTCGTGTGACTTCGATTCGTTTTAATAAAATTGATTCATCAATTCATGGATATAACTCCAAAATCGGTTGAGGATTGAACGTATACAATGTTACTACTTTGATAAACGTTGCGTACGTAGGTTGTATAGATGAACAATCGTATTATTACTTACATGGATACATCCTACTATCGCTACAAAGAGATGTACGTAGTCCTACGTCACCTATGCGGTCGTGTATTGTCACAACCCCTCAGATTTTTTTTTAGTTTTAAGCAATTCTGGAATTTTTACTCTTCGACAAATCCTCCAGAAATGACGAGAGTACAACGTGCCCACGCATCATATTTTCGTGGATTTCAGGTCAGCATACGATACAGTTGAACGAGAACAGCTATGGCAGATAATACACGAGACGGGTTTTCCGGACAAACTGACGCGGCTGATTAAAGCTACTCTGGAGCGAGTGATGTGCTACGTGCGCATTTCGGGAACACTCTCGAGTCCTTTCGAATGGCGCATTCGAGGGTTGCGGCAAGGGCATGGAGACTGTCCTGTATGCTTTTCAATATCGCTATTGTTGGTGTGATCCGGCGAGCGGGCATCGAAACGAGAGGAACGATTTTCAGCAAGAGTAGCCATCTGCTAGCCTTCGCAGACGACCTCGACATCATTACTAGAAACCTTGGGACGGCGTAGGCAATCTACGCCAGACTAAAAACGGAGGCTAGGAGTATAGGGTTACAAATCAATGCGTCGAAAACCAAATATATGGTGGGAAGAGGCTCCAGAGAAAGCAACGTTTGCCTCCCACGGACAGTGACTATTGATGGTGATGAGCTGCAGGTGATTGATGAGTTCGTATATTTGGGATTTCTGGTCACCGCCGACAACAATACGAGTAAGGAGATTTAACGACGCATTCAAGCTGGAAATCGAGCCTACTTTTCCCTCCGCAGGATGCTTCGATCTAGGAGCATGCGCCGCCGCACAAAGCTGACGATGTACAAAACGCTAATCAGACCGGTAGTCCTCTACAGACTTGAGACAGTAACTTTGCTTACGGAGGACATACGTGCACTAGCCGTATTTGAACGAAAGGTGTTATAGGCGGACTATTTTTGGCGGAGTACAAACGGAAAGCGGAGAGTGGCTGAGGCGTATGAATCACGAGCTACAGGCACTGCTTGGAGAGATACCCATCATACACCTGACTGGGGAAAGTTGGGAGACTACGGTGGGCCGGCCACGTCGCAAGGATTCCGGACGACTGTGCAGTGAAATCCGTTCTCTTCAAGAACTAGATGGCTCGACCAGATTGAAGCCGACTTGCGTGTGTCGAGACGCGCAACAAATTGGCGACGAGTAGCCCAGGACCGAGTACAATGGATAGAAATTCTTGATACGGCAAGAGCCACCCCGGCGCTCGGCTGCTAAAGTAAGTAAGTAATTCTGGAATTCACTATAAATAGACATCGACAAAAACTATCAAGAGAATTCTTGGGAAATATTCTTCAGGACCTTGTTTAGTGTGCGCCTCTCTAGTTTTAAAAGAGTTTCATGGTCGTCTTATGGCAGTTTTGTACAATTACAAGTTTTATTATCTTTTTGAGGAAGTAAGTGCTGAAAACCTCTTCAAGTGCACCTTAAAAATGAATTTGTTACTTGGGACGCAACGAAAAAGGATTTTGGACCTGAAAAAATCTGAAAGAATTGCAAATGCGGTATCGTAGCGCTGCAGGAGATGCGTTGGACGGAGACAACGGTACATACGTATAGTGATGGTTATACCAGAGCTGGCGCGTAACACAATAGCTGGATACAACTATTTTTGTGACGAGCAAAATGCAAAAATGGGTTGATCGGGTGACGGTCAATCAAGCTCTGAATGTGCAGATTGATTTTTCAACATCCGCATCATCAACGTGGGAACTGTGCACCACTGATAATGACAAAGTCAAATTTTACGTGTAGGACGAACTGGATAAAGCGCTTCTTAAGGCCCGTTAGAGTATCGTGAAAATAACTATTGACACTGCGCTAGTGGAGAACGTCTTAGGTCGTATGGAATGGAATCGATGAAACGAAACGAACAGATTAGCAGATATTGAATGTGAAAAACGTAGCGCGGGTAATAAAGACTGTATTCGCAAAAAGTTAGACATATTGATTACTTTACAGGGTGTTCAATTAATTCGAATACAACTTTTCATCGTTGTGTAAGTGCGCATCATGTGCATTCTGTGTATTGGTATTGGTGTCAGCTTTAGCCTTATATATAGGCTAACCGACGCGCAAGGTGTCGACTTGATGTCATTTGTTATTTGCTTACCGCGCGCGATGAAGGAGTATCGCAACGTCGTCGTAAAGTTGTTTGTGAGAGGTGAGCGACCCGGCGACATATTTCGGCGGTTGAAATCCCACGGGGTGAAGCGGAATTTCATCTATAACACCATCCGTCGGTACCGGGAGACGGGCTCGGCCAAGGACCGTGCTAGATCCGGGCGGCCGCGTTCGGCGAGGACGCCAGCAGCCATCAAGGTGGTGAGGGAGCGGGTTCGTCGACAAATGAGCTGTTCGATCCGCAACACCGCTGTTGACCTGGATGTGCCGATTGGGACTGCCCACACCATCATGGCGAAGGATCTGGGATGCAAGCCGTACAAGAAACGCAAGGTTCACGGGGTAACGGAGGCTACAGCGAAGAAGAGGCAAGACAGAGCAAAACTGATACTTTCGCGGCACGCTGGTCAGGAGTTCGTGTTTTCTGATGAGAAACTCTTCATCTCGCAACAGCCGCATAATGTCCAAAATGATCGGCTGTGAGCGCCGACGTTGGCCAGCATCCCCCGTCTCACACAAACATCCCGCGGTTCCAGAGTGCCGCGTCGGTGATGGTCTAGGGGGTGGAGCGTATCCAAGCGTGGGAAGCGTGGGTGTTTGTCGAGAAAAACGTGAAAATCAACGCCGTGTACTATAAGACCGAGGTACTGGAGAAGGTTGTGGCCCCGGCGCTTCATGAACGTAAAGTGAGCACTACGGCCCAATTTAAGAAGCTCATTTCCAAGATCTGGGACGAGTTTCCCATGGACCAGGTGCGTGCCGCGTGTGATTCTTTTGAGAAACGCCTCAAGCCCGTCTTAAAGCACAAAGGGTGGAAGGTGCTTCCACCAAATATGACGTAAAGGTTCTCAATAAACACTGCTTCAATAAAAATTGACTAAGAAAACAATATCTTGTATTTTTATTTTTTTAAACACATTTTTAAAGTGTATTCGAACTTATACAGGGTGTTCACTGTAGTATTCAGAAGATCATATCAGTAGAATCATATCATTTCGACCTCTGTAATGCCAAAATATACCAGGCGAGCAAAATAATACTCGACTCGACCTGGAGCCCATAACCTTATATCGCAAGACAAGCGTTCGAAATCAATGTGAAAACATTAAAAAAAAATTCCAACGGTGAAAATAAGAGGCTCAACTTTTGATCGCCTTGTGTATCCACTTATTTCCGATGGAACAAAAATCTAAAAAATATCAGATTTGAAGATCGATGCTTCCTTTCCTGCAGTCAAAAAGTTCCTTTTTTTGTTGGCTCAAATCTGCATGTATTGCTGCAATAAAGTTTGAGCGACGTTGGTAGCGTTTTACTTGGTCTTGATTAACGGTTTTGTAATATAGTAAAAGTCGAAATAGATCAAATTACTTTAAAATAAATTTTTGTGGGTGGTTAGTATTTACAGTTTGTCTGTCACATAAAGATATATACACAGGATTCTCGTTAAAACGTTCTAAAATTAATATTACACAAACACTCAGTTCTCTAAACAAAATCTCGTTCATTTTTAGGAGGAGGTAAAATCCTCACAAAGTAGAATACAACAAACAAAAATGAATACATAATAGAACATATGCTAAAGGTCGAATCTGTTCAACAGTTGACAGAATTCGTTAGGACACAATGTATGTACAGTAGAGTGTCCCAAAATAGCACTATGTCAGAAAATCCGGGGGCTCACCCCTCAAATGATAGCTTAGGGTGTCACAATAAAACTTTTATATGACGTCAACATTGGTTGCCGCGATTTAGGGGTCGCACATTTGAGTTTTATGAAAAAATGGCATTTTTCAGGAGTAAATTCAAAATAATATTTTTAGAAATGTTATAATAGATGAAACAAGGTACCTAACTATTTTTTTCACAATCATTGGGATCTCATACATTCATAAAAAAATTATGGTGGCATGTCTGGAGTCATATTTGGTTGCAAAAATTTATGGAATTTGTCAAAAATTTAAAGTTTTCGAAATTTCATTTAAATAAACGTCAAAACAGGGTATCGAACACTATCTCAGAGTAACGTACCTATACTGTATAGATGGGAAATTTTATGACGAACAACTTTGCCGAAGAAAGTATAAACGTATCTTCAAATCTCGCTGAGGTATTCACGTTTTTCTGAAGGCGGGACCAAACATATTTTCGTAATTTTCAAATTTTAGTAGTCAAAAGGTAAATGATAAAACTTGAAGTATGTCTTTCAAACGTTACCTACGTGTTGGATAGGAAGAAATATGCACCTTCCACAGAATTTGGCACCATTTAGGCTCAAGAATCACTTTAAAAAAGGGCGTATTTATTTTAATAGGTACTATGTTTGAAAAATTGTATCTCTCGAAACTAGGGTTGCTGCAAAATGATGCCTAAGCGTGAGTTGTAGAAAATTGATTTTTCAAACTGAAAAAATAAACACTGAAATTATTTTTGACCCTTTTTGTACTATCAGTAGATGGTAGAATCAGCAAGGTGTATTCAGGCAAATATTTCTAGTTGCTAACATGGTAATATAACGCGGATAACATATGAAAACGGCACGTTTATAATAAAAATATAAAATATTTAAACTTTTTTTAAATATCCTAAATACGGCTGCATTTAGAAGCTAATTACAACACAAGTGAACGTGAACGTTTAGAAGCTAATTACGACAACACGTGTTGTCAAGCACATATGAAGTTGTTCTAAAATTCAAATTACATATATGTATAACGAGAAATATAAGAATAGTAATAAGAAATATAATAAAAATCTTAGGTTACAAAATATTCATAAAAGTCGTTGTTCTACAAAATCCTTTGATAAATGTTGCTCCATTTCAGAAAAAGTCTCAAAATGTATCAAATCACCACTATTTTTCCAAAAATAAATCGAGGTTACCATTTCCTGAATATTTTAATTTTACATTTTTTCCTGACTTTGGAGCATAGTGCATTTTTTTTCAGTCTTTATTTTTTCATGTTTAAAATTCATTTTTCAAAACCTCACGCTTAGGCTTCATTATGGAGCAAACCTAGTTTCAGGAGATACAATTTCTCAAACATAGCACCTATTAAAATAAATACGCCCTTTTTAGAAGTGATACTTGAGCCTAAATGGTGCCAAATTTTTTGGAAGGTGCATGTTTCCTCTTATCAAAAACGTAAGTGACGTTTAGAGTAAACAGTTCAAGTTTTTTCATTTACCTCTTGCACCTGAAACTGCTAAAATTTGAAAATTACAGAAATGTGATTTGTTCCGCCTTCAGAAAACGGTGAATATCTCAGCGAGATTTAAAGATACATCCTTACTTTCTTCGGCAAAGTTGTTCGTCATAAAATTTCCCATCTATACAGTATAGCTACGTTGCTCTAAGACACTGTTTGATACCCTGTTTTGACGTTTAATTAAATAAAATTTCGAAAATTTTAAATTTTTGCCAAATTCAATAAATTTTTGTAACCAAATATGACTCCACACATGCCACCATAACTTTTTTATGGATGTATTAGGTCCCAATGATTGTGAAAAAAATAGTTAGGTACCTTGTTTCATCTATTATAACATTTCTAAAAATATTTTTTTGAATTTACTCCTGAAAAATGCCATTTTTCCATAAAATTCCAATGTGCGACCCCTAAATCGCGGCAACCAATGTTGACGTCATATAAAAGTTTTGTTGTGACACCCTAAGCTATCATTTGAGGGGTGAGCCCCCGTGTTTTCTGACATAGTGCTATTTTGGGACACTCTAATGTACAGTCAGTTCGCAATCATGGGTCACACACAATTGTGGGTCATTTTAATATTAGCTGCCGATTTCCGTTTAAACATCACCCAATGATTGATCAAATTATTAGTGCTACTTATGAGTAACAATTTTATCATTCAATTAGTATAATATGCACGTATTAATCGGCAGATAAAGCTAAAACCCATAATTCGGTGTGACCCATGATTGTGGACTGACTGTATACTGAATCATACGCCAGGCAGACATTCATAAAGGGTGTCCCACATCAAATTGCATCACGGAAGAAACGCTGTAGAAAATTACCCATTGGGTATTTTCTCTCGAAAATTTGAGTAGAAGTAGTTTAGAGTGTATTGCTTACACTCTATTCTTATCATGGTCAGTTGGTCAGTTGAAAATTGGAAAAAATGGCGTCACCCGAAAAATAACGTCGCAAATTTATTTTGCGCAAGCACCTGAAAAATCCTCAACTCTCTCATCATGAATGATGAGATTTGCCTCAAGGCGGACTTCCGGCAGCTTCCGGGGCTACTGTACTTCACCGCCCAGGCCAAGAAATATATCATGTGGCAAACGGAGTGCGCCATTTGTGACTACCGGGACTGTAAACGGGCAGATCTACCTCAAGGAGTGTCTACAGAAGCACCTGCTTCCTCTGTCGAAGCAACATGAGGGCCCTACCTATTTTCTAGCCGGATCTACATTCGTGCCAATATACAAAGGATGTATTGGAGTGGTACGAGGTCAAAGGATTCACTTTCGTACCCAAGGACATGAACGCTACGACCGCACCGGAACTAAGGCCCATCGAAAAATACTAGGCTATTACGAAGGAGGCACTACGGAAGCATCCCAAGGAGGTCTAGTCTGAGGAAGACGTGAAGAAAAAGTGAATTTGCGGACAGATGAAGCTGCACCTAGGTTGTGCAAAACTTTTTGAGTGGAGTTAAGCGCAAGGTGCGAGCATACGGTTATGATATTGGTAGCTTACTAATGGGTTATATTTTGTTGTCTGAAAGTTTGAAAAGGATCGGTCAATTAGGTAATTTTCTACAGCGTTTTTTCCGTGGTGTAATTTGATGTGGGACACCCTTTAGGCGGGGTAGGTTGTGTAATTTACATTACTGGTCAAAAAATTGAGTTCCACATTATGTATCATAAAAATCAGCAGGTTATTATAAACCCAAAGTACATCTACCGTATATAACACGGTATATTGCATTCGTATCAGACACCACACACCGTCAAATTTTTGCAGGACAAACCGTAAGAGTGCATTGCTTACTACTAACCAATTTGCCAACGACACGGTAAGAGCACCGCTGGCTGGAACTTCAGAACTTATCCTAAAATCATTCGGCTGCACGGATGGCGGCCAGCAGGCAACCATAAATAAATGCGATGACATACAGCAACAGTGCCGATTGTTTGTAGACGAGATCTTTCGTAGGTGCGGAAGTGTATAGGTGGTGGTGGTGTATGCAGGATGAGGTGTACAGAGCAGTGTTCGTGATTACAGATTGAGAAAGGCGTAGAGTAGGGACAGAAAAGCGGTAGCAGTATTTCGTAGTATTGCGTGGTTTGGTGTTGGAATTGAAGAAGCAGTAAAGGGACAAAAGAAAGATGAATGAAAATAAACTGTTTACCAATGTGCTAGAGGAGGAAAAAGTTCTTGTAATTCTAGAACAAATAAAGCAGCGCGTGGTCAAAACTTAAAATTCTGGTACTACGAAATAAACCTTCTAAGAGAAGCTCGTGTCTGTTTCAACTTAAACTTCAGATTTTTTACTAAAAGCTATGGTACAACACGGAACTAAAGTAGTTCACACAATCAACACTGAGAAAAAACACGCCAGCATTTTTTCTCAGTGTTTGCTCTAGTACTAGACCAAGATGCGCCTCAACAGAAAAGAATCAAGCAAACTTAGATCGATTTACCTCGGTTATCTTGACTGTCGGATGCTGCGACTAGCCTCGCAGTATTATTGTTTAGGAAATTACTACTACTGATCAGATTGGTATCGCCGCTGGTGAACAGGGAGGGGGAAGTTGAGGTACCGTTGCTACTGCTGTCGATCAGCAGGTGATCACTACTGCTAAAATTATCGTTGTTGTTGTTGTTATTGTTCAAATTAAACGAATCGTCTCCGGTGAGGACGGTCGTATTCTGTGACACTTGAGGTACTTCATCGACCAGCGAGCTCTGAAAACTACCGAAATCGATCAACTGGCCAGTAGTGGCAGTAGTCGTTGTCGCATTGGTAAAGTTTGACGAATCCAGTGGATTGTGATTTGCGCTGTCCTGTTCGGCGACAACATCGGCTGCTGACGAAAGCGTAAAATCGACTGCAGTTGCAGTAACGTTAGGGCTACTGGTGTCGAATGTCACTAGGAATGGTTTCGTGGCATCGTCAACAGCCGCTAGATCTTGTGTACTAGAATCGTATTGGGAGAAGATAGAAGAAAACGGGAATAAAACGGTGGGTTAATGGAGCTGGATTCATTTCGGGGTGATGCCTTTGCTAGATTAAGCCTGAACACGTAACAAAAACAATAATTAAGTACTTTGCAATGGAAGCTCCAGCACAAAGTCTATTACTAGTAACTGTAACACGTGTGAATGAATCAATAACGAAAAATTGTAGTAACAGATCATCGGTTAGTCAGTGACGTGGTTTAAGATTGTGTCCGCAATCTAGTACTATGAAGCTTTTCTTCACAAACTATCAAAATTAATCTTAATTTTTTGAAGCAATGATTAAGAGAAACAATAAACGTCCACAAAACAGATTGCAGTGCGTATTCGCATAATTTCGATTTCAATGATCGCTTTATTTATGGTTACACAAGCCCACACAAAAACCAACATTGGCATGGTTTGATGATCAATAACACTAACGAAGCATTTGACAAATTTTACAAACTATAAGTTAAGTACCTAACTATCGCCTTCGGTTTGAAATTTCAGTTTTGTACTGTGCATTTATATATTACGTTTCAATTTATCTTATTGTTTTCGGTATGGATAATATTCTACTCGCCCTCAAATACACATGGCATCTAGTACTTTAAATATCCGCCACACGTAATCTAGAAAAAAATCGGACAATGTGGACCTGTTAGATTTTTTCCTTTCGGTAGTAATGAATGGAACTGCACAAAAGAGATCAGACGGCAACACAAAATTACAAAAGGATGTTTGGAGTTTTTTTTAACACATCGAACGCAGTTCAAGGGTTCTGAAGGAAAAATAAACATTGACTTATTTCTGTTGAGCAACGTGAACTGTGGAGCATAAAAATGTTGCATCAAACGCAAACAGCTATGTTGGCTGTAATTGAAATGAATGCGTAAGCCAAAAGCAAGTTTGTTGTTCAATCAGCTATCAATTAGTGATATTAACTTGCAACATAGTAAGACGCTGTAATAGGTACTTCACAACACGAAAATTGGAAGCAGATCAGGACAAGACAATGGAACAAATGGAAAATAATATGGCAACAAAGCTACTTACAACACATTATCAATACTGCCATTCTTGTGGCCATTCGTCTGACCGCTCATGATCGCATCTTCGATAATCAGCTCGGTCGTCTCGGCGATCGTCGTCGCAGCGGACGTCGATTTGCCGTTGGTGGTGGCTCCTCCTACGGGTGTCGAACCGGATTCCAGTGACGAAGGTTGCTGACTACTGCCGATCCCACTGCCACCGTTGCTGTTCACATTATTGTTAAAGCTGCCTAGGAGGAAATTTTCCTTCTCCGTCACCGAGCGTTCGTAGTCGGCACTGCTGTTGCTCTTACTGGAGTTTGAAACGGCTGCACTGCCATCGTTTCCATCCGTGTTGTTGTTGTGATTATTGTTTAAACTACTGCTGTTGTTATTGTTGTTGTTGTTGTTATTATTAGTTTGCTGATTGACTTCGCCTGCCTCATCGACAAGCGACAGCGACTGCACATCTTGAACCAACTGCTCCACCTTATCGCTGGCTGCTTCCAGCGCAGCTGGAGCCGCAGAGTCCACTTCCGGCTGCTGGAGATCCGTCGAACCCAACATTGATTCGGTCATCGACATTGTTGGATCCAGCAGTGCGGCGGGCGTGTCGGAGGTGACAATCTGACTTTTGCTCATGGCATCCTCTTTGTTTTCATCGGATTGCTAGAAAGAATGAAAACAAATAAATTATTACATGGAAGAACAAATACAAAACTAGAAAAATAAGATTCATTTGACTTTAACCTAGATTATGTTTGAGGTTTGTAGGTTATGTACCATCAAGGGTACTAAACGTACCATCATTTGACCCTTGCTTTTTTGTTTAAATTTCACAGCCCAAGAAAACCATAAACATGAACATAAGATGTGAATAACCCATTTATTAGCGTTTCTGGCATTCTGCACGATATTGTATACTGCCCAGGTAACCAATAAGCATTAGTATAAGCAGTAAATCAATCGTTTATTAGCATCCCTGGCGTTTTATACTGCAGGTTGCTGTTTATTAGCCCTTTGACTGCATAACTGTTGTAAATTGGCATCCACAATTCTATTTAACTTCTTCTTGTCGGTAACTAGCTACAAATAAGCATTGTCAGCACTATAAGAGGGTTAGCTGTAAAGTAGCCGCATATTTTGCCAAAATAGCATTTAAGGTAACTTAAATGCTTATTGGCTTGCATTTAAATTGCATTGGAAATGATTATTGGTGACCTGCGTAACTTTTCAACTTCGTAGCCGTTGTAAATTGGCAACCAAAATTCTATTCTATTGTTTCTTGTCAGTAATGAGCTGCAAATAAGTATTATCAGCACTATAAGAGAAGATTAGCAGTAATGTAGCCCTATATTTTGCCAAAATACTTTTTAAGTCGCACTTGTAGAGTAGGAGAATGGGAACCCCTTTGCATACTTAGCCGCTACCGATTTTTCGAAGGTACCGAAGATAAGCATATGGATGTTACGCATAATGGATGATAGGCATTTGCTTTCCTATAAATAGGCACTTGAACCAATCATTACTTCGTCACAAATTTCATAGATGATTCGTAGGTCACGTGTATTTCCGGTCACCCGCCGCCATCGGAAGCGCGGGTCATTGCGGAGAGGCAGCTTCAAAATCAAGCGTGTCTAGATAAATTCATTTTCCTAGGTCTACTGTGTGTCGAAGACTAAATACGCGAAGTAAGAGGTTCAAAGGAGCCAAACACACACCTCCTACGGACGATAACCATTGCCGGTAACGAACTAGAAGTGGTAGATGAGTTTATACATTTGGGATCGCTGTTGTCAGCAATCGAAAACACTAGTATGAAGATCTTGCGACGCTTTCAAGCAGAAAATCGTGCCAGCTTTGCCCTTTGCGAACGACTAAGATCAAAAAGCATACGCTGCCTTACGAAGCTGACATTGTACAGAAACCTCATTAGACCAATAGTTTCTTATGGACTTGAAGGTGTAACGCTGTCCAAGGAGGACATAGGCGCCCTTGCCGTGTTCGAATGGAAGGTACTGTGACGGTTTACCAACTGAAAGCGGAGAGTAGCGGAGGCGTATGAACCGCGAACTACAGATACTGCTTCCACATATTTCCATCGTACATCTGACGAAAGTCGCGGCATGTCGTAAGGATGTCGGGCGACGGTGCGGTGAAAACGGTTCCCGTCAGTAACCCTACCGGCGCGGCGTCGGAAATAAAGGGGCTCAACGTGCGAGGTGGCTCGACTAAAAACGACTTGCAACTTCTGAGACACATGGGAAATCGGCGACTAGTATCTCAAGATCGAGTTGAATGGAGACGACTGCTTGAAACAACATCGTTGACGACGACGATGACAATTGGGCCTCTTGCAAGCCAACAGCAGATAGTTGGTGCATTGTCCTAATATATTTATTCATAACGTCCATTATGCCTACCATCCCTATGCCTATCGACCATGTACGACCTATACGAGAACGGGCAAGTTCAGAACTAAGAAAAATAATGAAGCTTCCATGGGCAACTTGTAATAAGCCGGTGCACTTCCTGGCTCTAGAGAGTGAGATTGGTTGGAAAAAGTAAAAGACATAGAACAGAAAGGGCATGCAAAACATCACCGCAAGCTCTCAAACATGGATAAAAAGCAGTTCGCTCAATCCATAGCAATGCTAACAAAGTGCGGAATACAGCAAAATACATCTGGACATTATCACCACAATAGGTCAAAATCACAGCGACCAGAGTGATAATGTCCATACAAAAAAAAAAAGTACCATTTAAAGTGATAAAAATACTTATTGGTTTAAAATTGAATTGCATTGGTAAAGCTCATTGGTTACCTGGCGGGTATTGAAAGTTGAAAATCGAACAAATTTAAATTGAAAGAAGCGGCCGGCTAATCAATATTTGACAATAAAATGTCTACAATATGGACTTCTTAGAATGGGGGTTGCTATTAGAAGTCAAAACTCGATACTCGGCGTAATGAAATCATAAACGGCAAGTGATTCTTCAAAATTCTGCATAAAAACTGTCAGGGTGAGGAGCCTCCTATTTCAAGTAGTTTAGTCATATCACTGATTGTTGTACCTTGAGTTATTATAAGCGATGATGGACTAAGCGGACGATATCAGCTTACGGCCAAGTTGTTTTTTACACGATTTGTTTTTTCGATTATTAAGAACAGGGCAACTTAGGGACCATTAATTTCTTTTTCAATACCTCTGGGGACCGGCCGGGGACGTAGTTTGTAAATGGTTCCTAAGTTGCACCGCTGTTGAGTAATTAGGAAAAAACCCGATTTAGTCCACCTAGTGGTGAAAGGAACCTTTGTTATACGGTCTTACTTGCTATTTGAGATAGAAACCGACACGTCTTCGGAGTATAATCCATCTATTGGTTAACGTTGCGTAGTGCGTTGGCTTACATAAAATTTTTGAAAATTGAATACGTTTACAAAATTTGAACAAAATATGACCACTTATAAATTTTGATAGATCCTTTTTTCATGAAATTGCTGAATAAGGATAAGTAAGTTGTTAATAATTTGAGTAAGTGCAAGTAAAAGTAGGTTGTAAGAGCAAATATTATTCTTTAACATATACATTGCGTAGTAAAGGTCTAGTTTATAGATTTTTGAACTATGCATAATTTCCTGTAATGCCTATTTGATTCACACCAATAATGTTTTCTAGAATAAATTTCATCAATTTTTATTAACCTTCGGTTACTCACGCTGTTGTATTTTATATAACACGTGTAGGTTTTTGAACGCCATATTGTTATAAAGTTACAAATTGTTGTGTAACTAACGTATATTCTTCAATAAACTTGTTATGAGCAAAATGTCATAATTATTCAATGCATTAATGCTTTAAATTGTTGGGAAAATTGATCAGCATAAACTGACATCACAGAAATGAAGCAATCAGCATATGAGGTGTACCGGAATTGGCCTGGAATTTTCTCTCGTTTCTTCATATGGAAAAATGGTGTCTGTATGCATCAAAGCAATCAGCAATAATGTAAAATGTTTAAAATGTATCCGTCTGTTGGTAGTCGAGTAATTCGGGGTCAAAATTAGGGTATTTTTTATAATCAAAGTTCTACAGTTCCTAAACAAGCAAACATAGAGGTATACTATATTCAGCAAAGTTGTGTATTTTTCCTATTTGTGCAACTTTGTGATACATGAAAAAGTCATACAACAATTACGAAAAGAGCTAAAATAAAAAACTGATTTCACTAATTCATATACAATAAATAATATTTTTCTATCTTCGCTGAAGAGATAGGGGGTTACTGTCTTCAGCAAAATTTCTTGTAATAATATACTCTGAAACTTTGCAGAATACATCAATGTGTTATATTGAAACTGAAGAAAAATAATTTTTTTATTCCACTTTTAGGGGGATTAATCAAAATTTAAATTGCACCAGACGATAGAACTTTCAATTTTAAGAAATTCTTCTAAAGGTTCCATAAACCTAAAACCAAGTTTTCCCAGTCAAAACTCTAGTGCGCATGTCTCTTTGGCTTTGGGCCATTGTGCGCGCGAATAACCCGTATTACAAAAGTTGGCGCGAGTGTTGGAGGGTTAATATCTTTTGATCGGCAAAACCAATTCTACTGAAATTTTGCAGATATATTTGCAGCATTAAAATCTCTAATCTGATGTCAAAATAATTCAAACTAGATAAAGCATCTTAGATGAAATGGTTATAAATTATTATAAATTTTAATGTGTTGTATTCAATTGCTCGTAACTTTCAAATTGAACGTCCAATCAAAAAACAAATCAATAGTGATCTATTAGGCTATGTTACTTTTCAAATGAGACTAATAGCGCCTAAGTCGGTTTAGCCATCTCTAAGAAACAGGCGATAATTATTACCTTGTCAAAACAGGTTTTTTTAGGATAACTTTTAAACTACTTGTTTGTTTTCAATAAAATTTACCCGAAAAATTTAGCGTTAACAAGAGCTTTCATTCGATACCAAGATCGTTGAAATCGGTCACTTGGTTCCGGAGAAAATCGTGTCACGTAATTTTCACGTTTTTACTTATAACTTTTAAACGAAATGTCGGACCTCGAACTAATTCAATAGTGATATACTAGGCAATAATACCTTTCAAACAAAAGTAATAGCGAACAAATCGGTTCAGCCATCTCCGAGAAACAGGCGATAGAAAAGTTGCGCCCCGCACATACATACACACATACACACACACACACAGACATTGCTCAGTTCGTCGAACCCTGTCGATTGGTATATGTGGCTCGGCCCTCCGGGCCTCGGATCAATTTCGTGTTTTTCGACCAATTCCTAAACCTTTGTTATAGTATAACAAAGGTAAAACAAACTGTGTAAAAAAGACCTTGGTACACTGAATCTTCTTGTTAACCTTAATTCTTCAAGCTGTTAACACTGAAAGTCATTATTATTAAGCTAAACTTCTGATATTATACATTACAAATTGAGGCCCTGGGACGCATTTTAATCACCAAAGTCCCAAGTAACCGAGAGTTCGAATAATGGCGTCTAACGAGGGTTAAACAGCTTTATGTATAATTATAATCTATAACTTGCTAAGCAGCGTCACTTTTAAGTAATTAACTTTCAAGCTGTCTTGGGTTCGCTGCATAGAACGCTAAGTAGCTTCGAAATAAACTGTCAAAACTAAGAAAAAACTAAAATTCAGCAGCACTTCTATGTTCTATTTTTATACTTCTACCTAACTTCTATATTTGTTGAATTTGCCTGCTGTTGGGTTTGAACCCGGGTATCCCGCGTTGTAAACATATCCCGATCTACTGCGTCACCTATGTCGTATACGAGCGATGTGAATTTTGCCAATGAGTTGTTCTTAAGTAAAAGTTCGTTTTAGAACTTGCAGCAGCTTTTGGCAGCGCGAGTTAATTATAGAACATAAAGTTTGGAGCCAGGTAATTAACTAGTAGTGAGATACCGACAGCATATGCTACACAACATAACACAATAATGAAGAGCATTGCATTCTAATTGATATTTGTAATTAGAAAAGTGCGAGGATTAAATTATTTCAAATAGTTTTAGGATCTGCTGATTTGATCACCAGAAATGTAAACAAAAAGCAGCACGCAGAACTTGTTAGCAACTAAAGTTACTTCAGAACTTCATGTAGCATCCTAATAGCTTTGAAGTATCTATGAAGTACTCACAGCACTTCTCAATGCATTTAGTTCCACGTATACTTGATATACACTGCTAATCAGCAATAAAGTTCCACGGAACTGAATTTGAACTAATTGTGAACTTTCGAGTTCGCGTGTCAAGTAATATTCGAACTTCTGGTTGCTTGGGGTACTTTCTTAAGCAGTCCTGAATGTTACTGGCTTGTCCCAAATTATCACTGTTATAAGCTTGTGACCATGGCATCAAATGACGCAAGTGCTCACATTTGTACTACAATATGGTTGTTAAAATTGAGTGCTTGACTGTTAGAAATGCTGTGATTATTGCTCAAAGTAGCGAGGTGGCGATTCGCTTCAGCAACCGAAAAAATGAAGTTTTTTGAAACAATTTTGAATTCATCGGCGAAAGCACAGCAAATTGTGTTTATATGAATTAGATCTATGGTTAAGGTTAAGTGATTCAAGATAATGTTACAATCAAAAGAATCTAAATATATGAATAAAATACTGTATTTTAAGCTCATTGATATTCAATTGATTTAAATCGGCGACCCTCGATTAACCCATTGCTTATCCTATAATGTGACTTTTCTAGATAAGGTATAGTTGTAAAAAGTCCGAAACTGCTGTTTGACGTCATTTTAAACCCAAGATGGCGGATGGATAGCGGTTACTATGCATGAAGACCGATACAATATGATTTTTTTTGTACCGGGCGTGAGTGTCTACCATAAGTCAAATCTTGATGCAATTAAAAAATTCAGCATTTTAAATGTTTCTTATCGTCGTTTTTCTAGAACCGCTTTTTTGTGAGTTTTTCTTGTTTTGGGTCTATGTAACACATCTACGCGTGCAGAGCGCTATATCTCTGCATAATAGTGTTAATAGGAGAAAGTGCTTATCAACTTAGGGACTATGTTGGCACGTTTCATTGTGCCTGAATTGTAATTTCAGGTATAATAAATTTAAATCTGTCACTAGGTTTTCGAGCCACCGTAAATCTCGATTGTGCATAATATTTCTCGATATAAATTTTCAAACTATGGTTCATTATGATAGTACCATTACCATTATAGTTTATTAACAAAAACCCGATTTAATCCACCTAGTGGTGAAAGTAACCTTTGTTATACGGTCTTACTTGCTATTTGAGATAGAAATCGACACGTTTTCGGAACATAATTCATCTATTGGTTAACGTTGCGTAATGCGTTGGTTTACATAAAATTTTTGAAAATTGAATACGTTTACAAAATTTGAACAAAATAGAAACACTTTTAAATTTTGATAGATCCTTTTTTCATGAAATTGCTGAGTAAGGATGAGTAAGTTGTTATTAATCTGAGAAGTGAAAATAAAAGTAAGTTGTAAGAGGAAATCTTATTCTTTAACATATACATTGCCTTGTAAAGGTCTAGTGTATAGGTTTTTGAACTATAAATAATTTCCTGTAATGCCATTCTATTTGATTCACATCAACAGAGTTTTCTTGAATAATTTTCGTCAATTTTTATTAACCTTCGGTTACTCACGCTGTTGTATTTTGTACAACACGTGTAGGTTTTCCAACGCCATATTGCTATAAGATTTCAAATCGTTGTTTAACTAACGTATATTGTTCAATAAACTTATTCTGAGCAAAATATCATAATTATTCAATGCATTAATAATTTAAATTGTTGGGAAAATAGATCAGCATAAACCGACATCACAGAATCGAAGCAGAATCAGCATGCGAGGTGTACCGCAATTGACCCCAACTGGAATTTTCTCTCGTTTCTTCATACGGAAAAATGGTGTCTGTATGCAGCAAAACTAGCCAATGTAAAATGTTTAAAATGTATCCGTCTGCTGGTAGTCGAGTAATTCGTAGTCAAAATTAAGGTAATTTGTATAATCAAAGTTCTACAGTTCCTAAACAAGCAAACATAGAGGTATACTATATTCAGCAAAGTTGTTTATTTTTATCATTTGTACAACTTTGTAATACATGAAAAAGTCATACAACAATTACAAAAAGAGCAAAAATATAAAAACTGATTTTACATATTCATATACAATAAATAACATTTTTCTATCTTCACTGCAGAGATAGAAGGTTACAGTCTTTAGTAAAATTTCTTGTAATAATATGCTCTATAACTTTGCAGAACACATCAATGTGTTATATTGACAGTGAAGAAAAATAAATTTATTTATTTCACTTCCTAAAACCAAGTTTTCCCAGTCAAAACTCTAGTACGCACGTTTTCTTTGGTTTGAGGCTATTGTGCGCGCGAGTAACTGTGTTACAAAAGTTGGCGCGAGTGTTCGAGGGTTAATATCTTTTGACCGGTAGCACCAATTCTTATGAAATTTTGCATACATATTCGTAGTGTCAAAACCTCTCGTTTGACATTAAAATAATTGAAATTAGGTAAATTATCTTGGTTAAAACCATTATAAATTATTGTTAATTTTGGTGTGGTGTATTCAAATACTCATAACTTTCAAATTAAACATCCAATCAAAAAACCATTCAATAGTGATCTATCCGGCTATATTACCTGCCAAATGAAACTAGTAGCGGGTAAATCGGTTTGGCCATCTCTGAGAAACAGGTGATAATTATTACCTTGTCAAAACAGATTTTTTAAGCATAACTTTTAAACTACTTGTTTGTTTTCAATTAAAAAATCCAGAATAATTTAGCTTTAATAAGGGCTTTCATTTGATGCTAAGATCGTTGTAATCGGTCGTGTAGTTCTGGAGAAACCCGTGTCACGTATTTTTCACATTTTTGTCTATAACTTTTAAACGAAACGTCGTGTCACGAAACAACTCAATAGTGATCTACTAGACAATAATACCTTTCAAACAAAAGTAATAGCGAACGATTCGGTTCAGCCATCTCTGAGAAACAGGCGATAGAAAAAATCATTACATACATACACACACACACACACACACACACACAGACATTGCTCAAATCGTCGAACCCTATCGATTGGTATATGTGACTTGGCCCTCCGGGCCTCGGATCCATTTCGTGTTTTTCGACCAATTTTTAAACCTTTGTTATAGTATAACAAAGGTAAAAAGGTGTATTTTTAATCTTAATTTTCTTAATTACTGGCTTTACAAGAAAATTTCCGAATATCCAGGTTCGTCTCACACAACCGGTGCTTACATACTGAGAATCATTCCGTATGGTAATTTAGCATCGTATGCTTTCGTGTCTCGCTCGTTGCATTTTTCCGACAGCGGTTGTTTTAGAAGGTCATTTTGAATTCCTTTGAGCACACTTAGCAATGGTGCGTTTACAAACCGGAACTTTTATTGAAATCTCATCAAAGTGCATTTTAATCGTGAAATTATCGGCTACCTAGGAACATCGCGCGTTATTTCTATCATATGATTATCAAATATCCAAAAAGTATCTCGGGTGCCAAAAGGTATCTCGCGCAGTCAATGTTTTTGATGAATTGCCAAATAAACACGTTTGTCTCAGGACAGCTTTCGTGCGTAGCAACAAATGTCTATCGGTATTTAATAACTGACCGCGCGCGATTTCGAACGAATCGGTACGGTAAACTGATTTCTCATAGTTTTTTCTTATATCGGTATATCGGATCTCCACTACCTGTTTCGCAATGATCATGTGACTAAAAACGTCCTCAAATCGTACGCGAGCTCGAATGACAGTGATCGCACCGTCTGCCTCGGTGGATCCAGATCAATTCCTTTCCACTAACAATAATTCCTTCCTGTGACACTTGTGGATGATGCAGAGGATTCCTCGGTCTCTAGTAGTAGCAAGTGTCAGACTAACGTTCCTTTCCTTCCAAATTGACCTGCATGGGCGTGACCAGCTTTGCTGTTGATCATCACAAAGAATTAGATCACCAGAAAATGCACACTGAGAATGATCTGCTACTCTCAAGCATCATTCTGATGGTTCTTTGTGCAATCTCAGCTGATCTAGATCAATCGCGGGCAACTCACGGGTAACTCACGGACGGTCAAACTATACTATACTACTATACTTTTGGGTATGTAACACATCTAAAGATTGTTCTCGAAAAAAATGCAACACTTTCTTTTGTGATAAAACTTTTTATTGTATGAGTAAAAATTGATAAAATTTTGGGTAAAACTAACTTAGAGTGTAATGTTTTCATGTGCAAAATTTCGTCCTAATCTGTCAAGTGGTTATCGAAATGGCTTCCAAGCAATAAGTGCTTGGACAAAAAATTATGGGCGCGGTCTTGAAAAATCTAGGCCAGTACCATAGTTGGATCACAAAACAGTTGTGAATCGACCATTCAAGGAAATCTAGACAACCCAGTGGCAGAGAAGCCAAGTCGACCGAAGGTAAAGAAGGTGAGGGATTACTTCAAGCACAATCCAAAGCCTTTGGGTTTACACCGTCTTTAGACATTAATCTTCTTTATCGACAGACTTCGCAGCCGGCTGTTGGAGTACAGGAAAATTACGGGGCCAATGCAACGATCCTACTGACTCTATCTAGCAAGCAGCGCCTAGCCGAGAGTCGAACATACGACGACTGGCTTGTTAGACCAGTATCGTACCTCGAAGCTAACTGAGCGGGTACAATCCGGACCTTTTGATTCGGGTCGTGGACAAGAAGGTCAATACTTCCGTCTGGTTCGTCCAGCAGACAATGAAGCGGGCCAGAATTCATGTCTTCAAGGTAAGGAAGGCGCCTAACCGAACCGATAAACAGAATACGGCGGCCAAATCTCGCAACAGGAAGCGAATGGTTGTTGCACCATATCTGCCAAATATGGAAAATGCCTCCAGAAGCGCTTGCTCCTCTTCCTCTGGTTTCCCAGGTGAAGGGGACACTCTAATTTGGCCGAATCTGGCATCGTGCGCATGCTATCACGTGAAACCAGCGATAGACAGGTACGAAGCCAACAAGGATGTTGTTTTTGTGCCGAAGGGGCAAATCCAACAAACGCGCTAAAATTCTGGGTTATTATGAAAAGCAAGCTTCGGAAAACAGGGAAGGTCTTCATAAACTAGGATTTGACAAAAAGAGTGGGAAAGTATGTAACAAAGATGGCGCTGCGCAAGTAATTCACAAGGTTTGATGGATAGCGTTAAGCCCAAAGTGCGGGTATTTAGTCTAAAAGACGAGGTTGAAAAAACTAACATTGCAAAAACATTTTTTTTCGAGTACGGTCTTTGAGAAGTCGTGTTGTTAGTTTCAGTACTGCTTGAGAATTTTAGGAAATGAGCGCGAGGTGGTCGAAAGGTGAAAGTTCTTCGCATAATACCTTAATGACGAGAAAATTTGCCTGGAAATCGAATTTTATTGGATAAGTTCTAAAATATGTTTGTCCAGGCTACAAATTAGGGAATCGGCTGAATTACTGTAATTAACGCAGCATTATGCAGGTCAACGCTGCTACAAGGTGATCTTCCCAATTCGGTTACTTCGTTTATTCTCAATTGCGACAGAATTCGTAAGGCGGTATCGTAGGTCAAAATCCTTCAGAAATGTCGGGAGTACAATGTGCCTTGGCTGCGGTTGCGAAGTCTGGCGATAGAAAAGCTAATGTTTAAAAACGGTTACACCCAAGGCTTTTACAATAAGCCTACACATCAGATTTTCGTGGATTTTAAGGCAGATGACTTTGACGTTATCACTAGACACCTTACATCGACGGAAACAATCTACGAGAGACTATAAGAGGAGTATAAATAAAAAAAGGGGGGAGGCTAGGAGGATCGGGCTAGGAATCAACGAGTAGAAAACTAAATATATGATAAATGCATCAGATGCTCAAGAGAAGACTACGTGCGCCTCCCACAGACAGTAAATAATGACGGCACTGAATTCAAAGTAGTTGATGAGTATATATGATTGGGACGTAAAACATTTCGGATCAAGGAAGCTAAGCCGCATCATGAAACGGGCGTTGTACGGAACGTTAATCCCGATAATCCTTTGTGGACTTGAAACTGTAATGCAAAGCCAGGAATACCGCTGGCGCATCAACCATGAGCTGCAGGCACTTCTTAGAGACATATCTTCCATACTCCAGGCAAAGGAATTATATGGTGGGCCGGGTATTTCGCGAGGATGCCGGACGACAGTGCGCCGAAATCTGTTGCTGGTGATTTTCGCAACTTTAAAGGAAT
Source organism: Sabethes cyaneus (assembly GCF_943734655.1). Classification (NCBI taxonomy): domain Eukaryota; kingdom Metazoa; phylum Arthropoda; class Insecta; order Diptera; family Culicidae; genus Sabethes; species Sabethes cyaneus. The sequence continues at coordinate 74,521,739 of NC_071355.1, read as the reverse complement.
TGGCGACGATCAGCCCAGGACCGAGTGGAGTGGAGAGTAGTTCTACAACACGAGCCATCCCAGCTCTAAACTGCTCAATAAGATCAAAGATTATTCTCAGACGACATTACATTCAATGATGCCGATTGAATAGGATCTTAGCACTAACCCCACAATTGTCCTGTACACTAACAGCTGGCTACGAATACTGTTGCATAAAAACAAAAGGTCCCTTTACTTTTTCGCTAACAGTATTATAACATGTCACTGATGCATCAAGTTAAGCAGCACCTGCAGGGCTGCAACGTTCAGTGCACGCTACCTCGAGTAACAATTTGCCATTCTAACGAAGGCAATATTATCTCAACCGTTATCCTGACGCTTGAGATGAAATCATCCAGGGTGTCAAAAGCATGTTCAATCATTGTACGCTATAAGTAATTTCGTATACTACATGGAAGTCCATAGGCAGATGAAGGAACTGCAAATTGAATCCTCAAAATTTGCCAAGGTTCTGTTAGAAGGTGAACATTGCAGCTATTGTGCAGCTGAGGAAACAAAATGCATTAGCCCGCAAAAGATTCCTCTGGAGATGAAACAAGATATTGGCGAGAATTAAGTTCGCCGAGTTGAGGAGGGATATACCTCGATGATTGTTTCTCTCGAGTTGATGGCTCTTCTGATAGATCCTTCCAACCAGGTCGCTGGTGGTCCCTCCTCGGACCATATCTATAGTATGCCCCGATGAATTTTATAATTACACTATCCCAACCGCTTTTACATCTATTTTCGTTCCGGAAGTTACCGTAATGAAAATGTAAAGCCGTTTTCTACATTCTGATGTACCTCCCGTATTTATTAACAAACCTCACTCCTCTTTAATGATTAAATAATATTTGTCATCAACGTTTTGGAAATACTTTCATGAAAAACTCTAAAAATGTTAGTAAGCAATTTTCGCGATATGCATTTTTGAAAGATTTATTTCATTAAAAAGACAATATCATAGGTTTTTAAATTATGAAGGATGATTTTCAGTATTTCAACAAAATGTCCAAGCCGGGATGAAACGTCTCACAGTGGATGAGAACAGGTTTACCATAGTACTTTTTCGAATTGTGCTTCTTGAGGCACTAGCAGAATAACTACTCTAGTATTTAAAAAATAATACGATAATTGGTTTCTTGTATTCTTTACATGAGAATAATTATTCTGCTAGCCTTCGAGAAAGCTTCATCTGCCAAGTACGATCATGGACCTGCTTATGACCGTTTTACGTTGATGGTAGAAGCTATATAAATTTAAAACAAAACAAAAATCTGTAAAGTCACACAACACTTTTCTTGCAAAACTTTTTTATAACGGTAGTTTTTTACAATTGACAGAGAGAACGGTAGAAGAAAGTAATTAAACGAAGATGTTGATAGTAAAGGTGAAGACGTGAAGCGGAAAGAGTGGATAATACTTTGTTCTGCCGTTTCCTCCGTCGATTGTAACAAACTACCGTTATAAAAAATTAATTAAATGCCTGACCTCATTACTAAGGTCAAAACAAAAATACGAAGTTGGCCAAAACTTTCTAATAGTAGAGAAAATAATTTCAATTCAACTCACCTTAGTAGGCGTATTGTTGGCACTACCCTTGGCGCGTGTTCTGGACATGATTGCTTCCACACGCTTTCGTCGCTCCTCGCGTTCCTTCTCCTCCTTCTTAAGTCTTTCGGCCATTTCGACACGTTGCCGTTCGGCTTCTTCACGAGCCTTGCGTTCCGTTTCCTCTCGTTCGGCCTTCTGGCGGGCTTCCTCTTCACGACGCTGCCGTTCCTCCTCGTCACGCTTTTTGGCATCCTCTATGGCCTGCTGGAGACGCTCTTCGTCGAGGCGACGTTGCTCCTCTGCCAGACGAATCGTTTCTTCCTCGAGCTTGCGTAGACGTTCCTCTTCCTCCAGCTGGCGCTGGTGTTCCGCTTCTTCCTCAGCGGCTACACGCTGACGCTCGAGCTCAGCCTGGCGCTCGGCTTCTTCGCGAGCTTGGCGGCGGCGTTCAGCCAGCGCTGCTTTAGCTTCCTCTTCCGTAGTGATGCGTTTAGCGATCATCGATGCCGTCATTAAGTCAACCGCAGAACCATCTCCGTTTTGGTCCGGTTCCAAACCGTTGGCTTCCTTTGTTTCGTCTTGCTTTTCTTCGTGATGGCTGATTTCCAAGCTCTTCGGCTGTGGCTGTGGTTCTTCCTGTGCCGGTTCAACGAGCACTTCTTCTGTTTTAATCTCAGTTACTATGATCTGCTGCTGATCGACTGTTTCAACCAGCGTAGTTGAAATAGTTTCCGACTGTACCAAAACTTGCTGCTCCGGCTTTTGTTGCACGATCTCAACCTTTTCTTCAGCACTTTTAACGCTGACCGAAGACCCTTGTTTGACTAAGCTTTGCTGTTGCTCCTGTTGCTGAACTACCACCAATGGTGGTTGCTCGTCCGCTTTCGGTTGTTTCTTCTGTGCTTTCTGCTGCAGCGAATCTTGCAAGGTTCGGTTAGCCTTATCCGGGCCAGGTGACTGCAGAGGAGTAGACGACGCTTTCGGAGTACCGCGGGCGCTGCTGACGCGAACCTTTTCAGCCGACGTATGCTTCTTGGCAGCGCTGTCCGCCGGTGCCGGTGCCACTCTGGCCGGTGTGCTGGAACCACTTTGCGAACGCTTGCGCTCCAATGAAGTGGCGCCACTGGCGGCGGATGTTTTCGGAAGCGGGGGTTTCTCTGGAAGATGGATAATATGTTAGAGAATGGACGATGTATCGTGCATTTAGATGATTTTAACTATATTGGTGTTGAATTAACTGAATACGTTCGAGTGGTTTTGTTGCGACAACTAATTACCAAAAAGAGTTTGAAATTATTGGCTGCTTTAATAGTGTACTTACCAACCACATCAGACTAGCAACCACGCAAAACCACCCGAACACATTCGTTTCATGGTTCAACCATACTTAAATACTAATAAAATTGTGTTAGTGATCTTGCATCGAGTCAAACGTGCAATTTTTCCCGTTTTCCAATATTTTAATATCTGTGATATAGTTTTTTCACTGGCGCTTTTAAATTAAATACAAATACAATGGAACTAAGTATACACTGGGTAAGGTATCCAGTCATAGCGAGTATACCGGAACCCAACAAAATAAAGTAAATAAAACTTTTGTTAAAACATAAAAAACTTAGTCTACAACGCGTCAAAAAAAACTAAAGAAAGAAACTAAAATATTACACTAACGAGGGGCTGCATTCCCATAACTTGCAGGTCCATTCAGAATAGATCTTACTTTATACAGAAGATACAAAATGCTTACACCTTCTAGCCAAATTCGTGGTTTGTATCGAGTGAGAAGTAATAGATCGTACTTGAGGAGTAGAGATCTACTACTTCCTTGTCAGTTAGTGAATGTGTTAGCTTATTGTCTAGAATAGGAGTCGTGCGAACGGCGTTCAGTGATTGGAAAGGTGATCGGAGTGTGATGACCGAATTCTAGGAGATTTTGAGGACAGTAAAGGAACGGGGTGCAGAACGGAGAGGACGGAGTTTTGCGCGAAGTTTCCCGCTGGTGGTGATTTCACGGTGAAGTGGGTGAAGAAGGAAGAAAAAGAAAGGGTGATGAACGTCGCAGAAACAAACGGGAACAAACCTTCTTTCGGACCGGCTGAAACTCCCGTCACGGCAATGGAGAACGGGCGCGGCTTACGGGGATGACTGGTGGCCGTTGGCATCGAGCGTCGGTACACGACACCGGAAGCGGTCGTTGAGCTGGACATTGCACTGCCCGGACGGGACGCTGTCAGACTGTTGGGCGTTATTTCACCTGAGCGCAAACCTGCGAGATGACGATATATAGAAGTTGGAAGTGTAGATGATGACATTATGCGGTGGGGTACAGCATGAGAAAGGGAGGAGAGAGAAATGATGAGACAACTGGATGGATAGTACCGGGAAGGATGTGGGAAATGATCATATTTGGAAAAGCGAAAAAAATTCAAGTTTGCTCGCTTGAATTAACGGAGTTGACACGGAATGGATGGAATCACGGAAAATGGAACATTTGGATTTTGGTTTGATTTTTTTTGCGTTGGAAAAATATAGTGGTTTGTAGAAAAGTTTTTGTGTTTGTAATGATGCTTGTTAAGCTTACTTATGGTATTTGTAATGGAATGCATTCTAAACAAAGCTCAAAGATAATAATTAGAAGACAAACTATACTAAATTGAAGCAAAAGAATAATTGCATAACTACAGCATACAAACTATTAACCACTTTTACGTTCAGCATTTTAACAGCACTCTATAATAGGATAGATTACGAAAACTATTGCGGAAAGCAATCAAGCAGAAGGTAAGCAGCCCTCATTTGTCCGTATAAGTCATTCGTTTCGGATTCCAAATCAATATTTAAGTCGTTGTTATCAATAAACCGCAACCAAATTACCCTATTTCACTTAATACCTAAAACAGTAAAACGTTAGTAACCGTTCACCACATAAAATACCGGCCCACGAATATAAAACAAGTAAACGTATAATTAGAACAACTAGAAATTAAACAGAAATGCAGCCTTCAACGAAGGCAACACAATCAATCGAACTAACCAACCAGTGAGTTGCTAGTTTTTGGTCCAATAATTTTGGCTAATAACAATTGCACCGATGAAGTGCGTCTAGTGGAAACCCCAATCGTTGTTGTACCGAGTGGAATCAAGACTACCACAGTAGCCCATCACCTACTCAAGCCCGATTTTCGGGATTTGTTTTGTTTTGTTTGGTGTAAATTTTCAAAGCGTGCATATCCGCAAATAACTGATCTAGACGTGGCGAACCCAAAAACCTCGAATGTTTAATAGCCTACTTTCGTTAGGCAATTAATCCGGATGGATGTTGGAAAGTGTAAAAATTGGGTGGAACTTTAAAGCCATTCCATTAGACACTACTAACTGGAACTGCATTGCAGATGCTGTATTTCTACAGATGGTCGGTGTTAAGTCAGACCGAACCAAGTCACAAAAATCTAATTTCAAGAAAAACGAAGTCAAATTTTGCTACTCTGTGTTGTTTAATGCTATCAACCGTTCGAAATGAGTTCATATCTCTGGCTATTTGTAACAATTATATAATCTGATTAGAGTAAAATGTAGTTTAGGAAGTTCTAAATCGTTTGCTGTCATTAATTAATTTTTTTAAATTTTGCGACTTGGTCCGGTCTGACTTAATACTGACCAGATATCTGACAGATATCGGGGTCAGATATCTGACCCCGAAAGAAACAAAAAACTGTTTTCTCTTAGAACAATTAAAATCAAACTATTTGCTCTGTATGTTAAAGAGAATGCAAGTTAAGCATTGTACCGAGTGAGAAAATACGCTCAATGACGAGTACTCACTCCTCTCACTCGAGAGGAAAAAAATCAACGCTTCAAGTGCAAAGCAGCAAAAGACTGCAAAACAAAAAATGCTCTTCGCTTATTGGAAATAGCAACCGTAAATCGATTTCTCTTCTGTGCTTTACAGTAAAACGTTGGCTAAACGGCTTAAACCTCAGTAAGGTACTCTCGAGTGAAGCGAAGATACAGTACTTTGAGATCCAATACTAGCGAGTTGTACGAATCACGTATGACAGTCTAACTTTTAAAAATAATAAACTTCGATGGAACATTGATTTAAGAAAGGATCGGGCCTTCGCCAGGGCCGCCTCAATGTCACGCTACGGCTCTGGCACCAACTCCAAAAACTGGATCTATAATGTGATTCAAAATCTGATAAAAAATGTGGTCCAAAACATGGCCCACAACCTAGTTCGAATCTGGAACGAAATTTGATAAAAAAAAGTGGACTACAATATAGTCCAGGTCCAAAATCTGATTGTTGGTTTGAAATCTAAAAAAATTGTGACCCAACGTCTGCTCCAGGCCCAAGTCTGATCAAAAATGTGGTCTAGAATCTAGTCCAGGTCGAAGATCTTGTTCCCCAAAAGATTATTCAATACATGGTCATCTAGTTCAGGTCCAGAATCTGGTCCTGAATCCAGTCCAAATCTGTTTTTAAATTTGTTATAAAGTTTGACAAAACATATAGTTCGCAATCTGCTCCAAAATACGGTCCAGAATCTGGTTCCAACCCTAATCCAAATCTGATCAAAGCTTAGAATCTGATCAAAATTTTGGCCCAAAACCTGGTTCAAACTCTGGTCTAGTTCCAGAATCTTGACTCAAATTTGATTCAAAATCTGATAAAAAATGTGGTTCAGATTCGGGGTAAAATTGGATAAAAAAAATGTTGTCCGAAATCTAATCGAAAATCTGTCACAATCTTCTAGTCCATGCACAACATCTGGTCTTTGTCCAGAATGTGGTTTAAAATCTGGTCCTACATCTAATCTAAATCTGTTAATAAATGTGGTCAAAAATTTTCTCCAAAATCTGGTCTGAAATCTGGCCCAGAATTTGATGGAGGATCAACATCCGGTTCAGGTCCATAATCTAGTCCAAAATATGGCCGAAATCTAATCTAAAATGTAATCCATAATCTGGTCCAGAATCTAGCTTAAATCTGTTACACATTTGTTACAAAATTTGATAAAAAAATATGGTTCGCAATCTAATCCACGTCCAGAATACGGTCCAGGTTCAGTTCAAACCCTGATTCAAAAACTGTTTGGGGATTTAAAGTCTGATAAAAAATGGGGTTTAAAGTCTGATAAAAACATATGGTCTAAATCCAGGGTCAAGAATCTGGTTCAAAATTGGATAAAATAGTTTTAAATTTGATTCAGAATATAACCAAAATCTGTTTTCAAACTCCGAAACATAAGTTGATGATAGATGTTGGTTTAAAAACTGATCAAAACCCCTGGGGCTTAAAAAACTGATCAAAAATCTGGTCCAAAATCTGTTGAAAAAAATGTGGACCAAAATCTGGTCCAGAATCTAGTTTAAATTTGTTCCCAAATTTGTAACAAAAACTGATGAAAAATGTGGTCCATAATTTAGTGCAAGTTCAGAATCTGGATGGTGGTTTATAAAAAATAATAACCTGGAACTTGGAAGGAACTCTGATGTAAGAAACGGTTGAGCACTAAGTCAGCTCTTCGCCAACGGCGTCACAATGTCACGCTACGGCATTCTCAGAAGTCACTATAAATAGAAATCGATAATACTAATACAAGTTTTATGATGACCTTAGGAAATATTCTGTAGTGTTGGCCTTTGCACAGTTTTATAAAAGTTTTATGGCCAGTTGTATCACAGTTTTGTAAAAAATTTAAGAGTTTTAGACTCGCTTTTTTATTTGGCGTTTAGGATGCGTTTCTGAGATAGAAAAAAATCATTATTTTGCCCTAAGATTTTTTTCAATTTAGAACTTTTGAGCCAGGGCGTTTTACAAAATAATCGTACAAAATGGATCGAGGGGTCTCAGAATTTTATTATATTTTGCGTACGAGCATAGCTTATGGACTTATTGAACCGTATTGAAAAAATCTCCAATTTTGTCGGACATCGTAAACAATTCGTCAAGTGTCGCAGAACAAAATTTATGTTAGGATAATGTAAGAAAATTTTCTCAGCAACCTAGAAAAAAATATTAGTTGGAATAAATTTTTCATGGGATTTTCCACGATTATTTTTCGTGATTTCTAATAAAGATTTTCTAAGAGAACAACAAACGATTCTGGCCGGACTCCGTTTGAGAATAAAATTACATTAAATATAAATTTAACAATAGCTTTTACAACGGATATTGAAGTATATGGTATACTATTGGTATTGCAAAATTGTCATAAATTCGAATTATATTCGTATTTTCTTCCTTTCCATAAAGTAGGCCAATTTCATCACAAATCTACTGTACTTCTGATTACATTTGGGTGAAAAAATTACTATAACGCGACTACAACATTTCCTGTGAATTAACACAGTAAATGTTAACAGCAAATGATGGGGTTTTAACATAGTTTTATGTTTTACTGTTACAATAAAACTTATCTTCGTGTAATGATTTTTTTTTCGGGAAAATATAATCAGATTAAGCCGGGAAAAGCCCATCGCCTACTCGTATTAAAGTTCAGCCAGCAAGCCATGGCTAATGTATATTAAGATTGAGCCGGGCAAACCCATGGTCAATTCATAATAAAGTTGAGCCGGCGAGAGGGCTATGGCCAACATGTATTAAGATTGAGTCGAAAAAAGTCCATAGCCAATTCGAATTAAAGTGGAGCCGGCGACAGGAGCGTGACCGATGTATATTAAGATTGAGCCGGGAAAACCCATGGCCAATTGGTAATAAAGTTGAGCCAACGATAAGACCTTGGCCAACGTATATTAAGATTGAGCCGGAAAAAGCCCATGGCCAATTCGTATTACAGTTGAGCCGACGACAGCGCCATGGCCGATGTATATTAATATTGAGTCGGAAAAACCCATGGCTAATTGAATTCGTATTAAAGATGAGTCGGTGAGAGGGCCATGGCCAACGTATATTAAGATTGAGCCGGAAAAAGCCTATGGCCAATTCGTATTACAGTTGAGCCGACGACAGGGCTAAGGTCAATGTATATTAAGATTGAGTCGGGAAAAGCCCATGACCAACTCGTATTGAAGTTGAGCCGGTGAGAGGGCCTTGGCAAACGCATATTAAGATTGAACCGGAAAAACCCATGACTAATTCGTATTACAGTTGAGCCAACTAAATGGCCATAACCAACATATACTAAGATTGAGCCAGAAAAAGCACACGGTCAATGTATATTGGGATTGAACCGGCAAAAGGTCATGGTGAACGCGTAATAAAGATGAGCTGGAAAAAGGTCTCGGCTAACTCAAATTAGGATTGAGAGAGGAAAATGCCATGGCCAAACCATATTAAGGTTAAGTCGGAAAAAGTCCATAGCCAAAGTATGTCGAGGTTACGTTTGAAAAACATTGGTTAGGGTTGAGTCGGAAAAAGCCCAAGACCAACACATGTGAACATTGAGTCAAGATAAGTCTAAAGCAACTGTTTAGAAACCGGTAAAACTACAGAAAGATAGAGTATCATGAGTCATGACAATTGACTTCTTGACTTGTGTACCACTGGGTACTGGATATCAATGATACTGTATATCAATGACAAGGTATGGTAAATGCTATGATTTTTATGCGTGTCCCAAAAAAGTAAGTAAGTAAGCTATGTATGATAGTTAACGCATTTCATAATAAGAAACAAAAATTATTTGAAGAACTGCACCGGCAATGTTAATAATTTATAATTGACCTGCAATAATAACATTATTGAATTGTTCAATTTTTGCAAGGGAGGATGTGGCATCCTTTATAGCATGTTAGAGGATTTGCCTGGAAAGTGTAATGTGTGTTAATGACACATTATTTGGGTAGTTATTTGAATTAAGAAATATAAAAATATTTGATTTAAGCTTAAATTTTAACTTATTTGTATATCTTCGGTCATTCCACCAAAAAATAAGAAAATAAAGGTAAAAAGAATATTTTCAATATTTCTGCAATTATATTTTTTTTGTTTCAATCCAATATTTTTCCTAAAAAACTCATTAAAACCTTTCATTTGACTAATTCAAAGGAAGGTAATATTTTTTATAGAATTGCTGATTTTAGAGAAATCTTCTCTTGGAAGACTTCAACTTTAGACAAGTACAAATCAAAACGAGTTGTGTTTCTTGATGATTGGTTCGAATCCTTGTATTGCGCATATTCCAACACATAACATATCGTTTTTCCGACGTTTCGACCCTAATTGGAATCCCCTCATAAAGCTAGGGGGTGCAATATTTTTTTTTTAATTTTTCCATTTCTGTTTTGCTGGAAATCAAACAAAAACAACTTTTTGGTCTTCAAACTAGCTGTTCTACATTCTACGTTGTCGCCAAAATGTTCAAAATTTATATGTCAGTAGTACGCTTCTGAAACAGAACCCACCGAAAACCGAAATGATCCGGGTTAAAGGACTACACTAGCCTGTAGGGGTGTTTTTGTTCAGTGTAGTACGAAAGAGGTGAAGAAAGGTGAAATGAGCTATTAGAGTAATACAGTACTGCCGCACTAGTGAAAGAATTTAGTACCACCGCACGCACCGACCGGACGCCCGAGGAGGGTGCGATAGGTTATTGCTAGCACCGAGGAGTTAGCCAAATGTTTTCCACTGCTACCGTTTATGGGTCAGAGATTATTTACGTTATACAATAAAAGAATCTCGGGAAAAACGAAAGTGTTTTTACTCTCGCACCTGTTACCGCCATGGAACCGTTCAGCTGTTCGCGAACCTGCTGCCGGAGCCGTTCCGCCTTGTTGATCCGTGGGACACGTCCGGCCGTGTTCAGCTGGGACATACTCTTGGACGTGTCGGAACGGCTCATCAGATGCTCGCCCAGCAGCGACGAATTGAAGGAGGACTTGCGCGCTGCGGAACGACCCGAGTGCGAGTCCTGCGACGTGTTTCGATACTTGGCCGAGCCGCTACTCGCCAACTGGGACATGCTGCGAGACATGCGCTTGCTGGCGGAACCACCGTCGGCCGTCGGCGACGAACGGGACGAGGAGAGCGACAGGCGGGTCAAGTTCTCCAGCTCCAGAGCTTGACGGCGCTCGCGCTCTATGATTGCACTGATGTGTTCGCCATTGCGACGACGTGGTTGGGCCAGCTGGTCTAGACGTGTCATCGAGAAGGCTCGACCTATATTTGACGGGGGGTTTTGGGGAGGGATTTCAAGGTTCGGTTTTTTGCGTATTTCACAGGCGAGCGAGCGAATCGTTTGTTGTAGTGTAGTCGTTGCAACAGGTAAGCAAAATCACGTTTACAAAAAAATCAAAAAAATATGGAACCGTGAGTATCATTCATGCACAATGTTTTTTAAAGCAGGGAATCAAATGTCTACGAAAAATTTATTATAGTACTAATTCTAAAAGTAGGGACAAAACTGAGACTAAGGACACGTTCATGCAGTAGTGGGTTTCTTTGAATTAAGCAATCATTGCAAGCAACAGCGAGGCACAAGACATTGAGACAACACTTAAACAATTTTCAGCCTCACGTTATACTAACGAAACACAATAAGACAGGACTATCAATAGCAAATTATTCTAATAGCTGTCGGAACAATATATTTGCTACCTCTACGGGATGAGTTTTAAACTGTAGCTTAGTATGATTTCTTGTTCTATGCGGGTGAGTATTATCAAAATCGATTGTTAGAAGTTATAAACTAAGAAACAAAATTAAAAAGAATGAAACAAATAAAAGAATACTACCTGGTGTTCTGGGAGTGTGAGTGCCGAAAGATGATCTAGAGCTATCGCGAGGACTAGGAATGGTGGGCATAAGATCGGTTTTGCGTCGATTGACGGTACGCTGGTAGCTCATGTCAGCCGAATCGTCTGAACACGCGGGCGAGCGGGCACGCACACACCGACACATTGATTTGGTTGGTCGAATAGAAGAACGCGTGAAGATTCGAAATCACACACATGTCGAAAGCGATATATATAGAAAAATACACACACGCACGCACATTTATGGGTAAAAACCAAACAAAACCGGGCGGCGACGATCGTTGGCAAGTGATTGTGTGTGTGGGTATTTTTTTGTTCGTTGTACAAAGAAAAAGAGAAGAGAAAAAGAAGAAAACATGTATTTATTTGAATTTTGGTTGAATCAAAACATTAGTTCTCTTTCCATTGGGACAAAACAACAAAACGGGACAGACAAAATTTTAGTTTTCAACTTCAGATGAAAAAACAGATTAGAACAAATATGGTTAGAGAAAATCATTGAAAAATACCAATTTTTGAGAAATGAGGAATAATACATGTGAAAACATATACGAAGGGTAATAATTACTGTAAAGGCACAGTACATGGAACTGACTAAACGAAACAAAGTGAAACGGGAATGCGTTTTCAGCAAAATTTAAGTCTCGGATAATATATTTACATGCAAAACATTTCTAGAGACTTAAACTTTCGCACAGTGGAAATGGATAACCTTTGATAGAATAATCTCAATTTAATTTACTGGTATTGAATTTAAAGAAGAAAAAATATAAGAGCACATGACATCTGAAAAAAATAACAGAAGCGATTTAAAACACATGCACTGAGACTAACTAATATAAAAACAAGACGTCTGTAGAAATTAAAAACTCAACCTGAAACATATATTAGGGCGAAACAAAGCAAAGCAAAATAAGCAGAAAATAAGGTAAACTAGAAAAATCGCTGCAAAAAGCGAATCTGTCACACACACAGAAGAAGTTTGAAGGATGCACCATCACAAGTAAACAAAAGTAAAGCGTTAATGATCGATGTGGAGCGTAGAATCTTTAGATAACGTAGAAACGAGAGACAAGATAACTCGCAAATCCATTCCGTAGCTTACAACATAGTTGAATAATATACAAAAATGGGAATCAAAACTAATTTTCCAATACAAAAAAAAATGGCTCATACCAGCAGTTGAAAAAACAATTGAAAAAATATCTCACTAACAAATACAAACAGTAAGTTAGTAAAATTAAGTTCAAATTAAACAAAATGTGAACAAGACAAAACAAAACAACGTTTCAAAATGTTGTATATCAATACTGGCGGTGATAGTAGTGGTAGTAGTAGTAGTAGTAGTAGTAGTAATTTAAGGCAAACACGACACGGGCGACGGCGACGCGTCGTCTTCCGTCGGAAACCGCGGAAAAACATTTACCCCTTCTTGCGCTCATGGCGGCCGCTCGCTCCGCACTGGACGGCGGTTCGTCAATGTTGATACCGGCGCCGGCCAGCGAGAGGGTCAACTTTTTCGGACATTCGCTCGTCTGGGCCCAGTTGAAGACCTCGTACATGGAACTGGACATTCGTCTCATGTCTACTAACCACGGGATATAGTGGGCGACGGGCGAGTGTTGTGTAGTAGTAGTAGTAGTAGTTTTGGTGGTGGTAGTGGTAGTAGTAGATTGAGTGAATTGATATTCGGTGCCGTAGTAGCAGTGTTTGTTTCGAATCGAATTCGAACCGAATCGCGATTTATTAACGACAGCACGTTACACGACAGGTAAATTAGCACACAAAGAAGAGGGAAGAGAAGAAGAAAAAGAGCCAATGGATGAGAACGGGGTAATTTTGAATGTAGTTTATTTTTCGGATAACAGGCGAGGAATGACAACAAACACACACACGGATTGGTACAGTTAGAGGAACAATCACACAACTTGGGGGGAGGTTTGGGAGGCGATTATCGACTAGTTAATTACGAATGTGCTATCGTTTTAGGGTACGAATGATACTACTAATGATAAACTCATCCTAGGAGAGCAAATTCTAACTGATTCATCTGATTTAATATTGTCATTCCTATCGAGAACTTTGGTCTTCACAAATGTTTCGAGTTCGTTCGATCGAAAATGACGGATTCAGGGTTTCATTAGCAACTTAACTATTAGCAGATTTCGCGCCAATTCCGATTGAATTTTGAAGTACATCTGTTGTCAGCAGCTGCTGATGTTCTATAAAACGGAACGAGTGAGTGTTAATCTCTGCTCATGGTAGCACAATGCAGAATGCAGAACAAAATTTTTCGCACTCCTTTACCAGGTCTGCTGCTGGTATTTGAAGTTTCATTTGAAAATTTAGTTAAACTTTAGTTTAGCACGAAATCCATCGATGAATAATTTTTGTCAAAACAAGACGCATACTGTCTTACTTTTTTGTACAATCGAACGAAGTCAAAATATAAGTGAACCGAGATGTGTAGAATTTGGGAAGCAGGCAGCAAACCGGAAACAGATCTAATGAACAGTTACGTTGATGTACGGTTTACTCTACGAAGTGTTTCATTCCTTCTATCACTAAAAATCTGTCTGTATCTTAGAGAAACATGACAACTTCAATTACCCTAAATCAACTGTATTAAGAAGGGGCAACTAACCTACTAGTACAGGTTTTACTATATGATAAGGACTATAAGGAAAACATATCGTAAAACTGACGTAAAACAAAAAATAAACATCATAAATAAAATATTTAACTAATAAACTAGAAGCCAGGTTTATCTCCCCCGGCGAACCAAAGAACCTCTGGAGGATGAAGGACAAAAAATAGGTTATCTCCTGCAACACAAACCGTTCAGCGGTCGGTGGTGTAAACACCGAGCATCCGAAACAGTTGCGCGAGTTTGCAACGTCGCTTGGGGAGTCAACTTTTTAGCGCAACGCAGCAGTTCGAGCATACGAGGACAACGGACGCGAATAAAATACACCTACAAACACGATTATACAAACAAACGCATACACAAAACAGACAACCTACCGTCGGTCGATCTATCTAAACCACTAGCGGAGGTAGCACGTTTCTTGGAGCTTCCGTCGGGTAGTTCCCGCTCGGAGCTGCGACGCGTAAGTGGTACCCCGGTGTACGCTACATTCGTGATGGATGTTGCCCTGTGAAAGAAATCGAGATTAGTAAATTATCAAGTAGAACAAAAAACAAAACACAACAGTTTTCGCTAATTATGACGCTAATCGGAACGCTATCTCACCGCCGGTTGGTCCAGAACGAGCTGCTCATGCCACTGTCGCCGGTGTCGATCATACGCGGGGTCGACGACCCGAACGCGAACCCGATCGAGCTGCGCTCGTTGCGTCGTTTGATCTCCATCCGCTGTTCCCGTTCCTGGTTCTTCTGCAGTATGTACTGTCGTCGTTCGTTGTCCGCTTCCTGTATCGCGCGCCGTCGCTCCTCCACCTGTGAGCGTCGGTCGTTTTCGCGTCGCCGCAGGTCCTCCATTCGGCGTCGGCGTTCCTCTTCCTTTTGTTCGCGAAATTTCTGTGCCGCCAGTGCTTGTGCCTTCAGTTCCTCTAGCTTTCGCTGCCGTTCCTCATTCTGGCGTTCCTTGATCTGTTTTATTCGCTCTTCGCGTTCCTTTTGTTGTTCTTCTTGAAGGTTGAACGATGCGGGAAAAAAGAAAAGGAAAAGAAAAAATAAATTAATATCAACGCTTTGTTTAAAAATGTTACAATCACGAAAAGCAAAAGAAACAATTGTTAGAGCAATAATCTCACTCAACTCAAGTTATCACAAAACGTCGACCTTGGCTATTGTCACGGTTCACCAAAACGAAACCGCAACTTAAAGTCCATATTTCAATCACGTTCCACAAACGGTTTGGTGTGTGATTGGTCACCGCACCGGCACGGGTTACGGGTTTAAAGTGGCAAGGCCGAATTAAAAGGTAAAACGAACAATAAATCCAAAGCAATAAATTCTCATGCCATATTGAGCAAATTGGCACACTCAACAACGGGTACTAATAAGCTGTCTTTTTATTTCAAGTGCACTTAGTAGTGACTAAACGTGGCACTGTTTGGTAGTTGAATAGGTTAGATTGCAAGGTGATTCGTAAGGATTTGGTGAGTTATTTAACGTGTTAGTTACGAGTGGCAAATTAAAACCATCAACAGTAAAGCAAACCAATCATCGAGACCGATGAAAAAATTTACCACATATGGTATACAGAGTACTTGGTCTATTTGACAATGCGAATAACTATCTAAGACCGACTCTATAAGCGGAAAATAAACATAAACCATCGAAGTCGTTACAATGCGAAAAACTGCTTTGTACACTAGGTTGGATCGCAAGAAGTTGATTGCTAAATTTCAAAACCGTAGTTGGCAAATTCAATCAATACAATTACCTTAAACTATTAACAGTCGTCGCCTTGAGAATGTTATATGTAATATAATATAATAAACGACTAAAATTTTGAAACAAAACACTTTTTTTATTTTAAATTTCGAATTTACAGACATTCTCGGTTATTTGATACTGATTTTGTAATGATTCTATCACGGAAAGTGGATGAAAAAGTTTGACCGTTTTAAGTACATAAGTATTTTTTTATAAACGTGCAATACTAAACTGAGCAGATTTAAGCCTACCTACTGTATCTCCTCTATTTAGGGCTAGAAGTTGCTCAAGCTAAACGACTAAAATGATCGGTTTAAATTTTATTAGGTTATAGTAACAGAGATGGCGTAATAATAGAGTATTAGAGAGGGGACAACAAATTCCACAACTTACATAAGAAATTAATGAAATAAGGCATTGAAGTTGCTTTTATCGATCAACTTTTCTTCTTATACTTCTGATCTTACGTTCCCAAGTAACAATGTGAGTTTTATTGTAGGTACTACAATTGCGGGTTTCGTGACCAATTTTGGTCATAAAATCTATCATAAGTGTGTAATAAAACCTAGATTGTTACTTGGGTTCTGTATTAACGACATGCTTACGTTTTTCAGTCCGATCTCTTCATCCTCAGATCAAAACGAACGAAAGAAAAACTGTTTGTTTCAGCACGCATTTCAAAGGGGCGAATCTAGATTTTGAATTTAGGGATTTAGGGATTTAGAAACCACTAAAGGTTGAACAGGAAGAAGTCCAGACACGAGAAATGCGACTTTTTGTTTATTTTATGAGTATTTTTTTCTTATTTTTACTAACTAAATTGCTTTAAGAGTGTATAGAATCGCAGTAAATATTTGCTAGATTAGTACACTCAAAAGAATCGGCACGTTAAACTCACGTAAAAATATACGTGATTCTCATCTACCATTCTTTTCATGTAACGTTCAAACGAATTCTTAGTAGTTCGCACCAGGGATGGAAAATCAGTGAGTTTGGTCAAATCTGTGAGTAATCGTCACACATCCAGATCATAATCTGTACACTCATACAAATTCGTTTACGTGCAACTCCAGTAAATCTCATCAACTTTTTCACTAACTAAGAACAGAAGTCCGTGTCAGCTACTGTATGTTTTCACGTAGAATGGACGTGGCGATTTTATATAGTGTACAATAAGTTCATTTGTTTACATCATGGCATCCAAACAAGCGCAGCGCAAATCAAACCAGCACGCCGTTCGCAATGAAAATCCCGGACTATCCACACGCGAGTCCTGTGAACTGTTGAATCATCACAAACCCATGAAATGGTCTAGAGCAATGCTGCAAATCGAGCGAGAAGCAAACGATGCCTAATCTCACGCGAGCAGGTACCTATGAGAAGCATAGTATCCAACGCTCACTTCACTGACGCAAGCGTGTGACAAACAGTCGCCTTTACTATGTGCAGACTTTCTGCTACCTACACGTTCCCAGACGCACAACCTCGTAGCGGATTTCTGCATAGCACTCTCACGAGGCAAACAACTCGTGAGCAGCCAGCTGCCGGCACTCGCAAAAACTCATCGCAGTGCATGAATAAATAAAAGCGAGAGTCTAAAAGGGAATGAATAAGTGTGTGACAAAATTAGACCACACGAGTGATTTAGAGAACGTCTAGCCGTCGGCAGAAAACTTGCGGAAAACTCATTCGTTGGCGCTTATAAAACGAAACCCGAAGCTGTCACCGAGAGATGCAGCGAAAATGGCAGAAATTTCGCAATTCTATATCTAAAAAGAAAAGAGGAGTACTGTTTCGAGAAATTTCAAGGTAAAAGTTGTACTGTACCGTTACGCGAACAAAAAAAAAATTCCAAGTGAATTTACCGAAAAAATATGAATGTTGTAAAAATGTACGAGTATTGTAAGGCCCTATTCGGCAACATCATTCTAAGACTGCATAATAAAAAAATGTCGAAGCTCCTAAAAAAGTTGTTCGTCTGAAGTTACACTTATTACTATATTACATTATTATGATGGCTTTTATGGCCAGAATTCATAAGCCATAAGAAAGCACAATAAGATTACAAAAACATTCAAACTTGGATTATTAGGTTGACTTCAAAGCCGCATATGATACCATCGACCGGAAAGAGCTATGAAAAATCATGGCCGAGAAAAGCTTCCTCAGGAAGCTCATCAAACTTATTAAATCTACGATGGATGGTACTGCAGCTATTGGCTGAAAAGCGACTCCATCGTAACTTCAGGGACCTGCAGAAGAGTGCTGCCTTTTCTGGTCCAAGTAGTTACTATTTAGATTTGACGAAAGAGTAGTACAATGACATTGGTATCACTGTCATTCCCAAAAAATGAACTTTAGCCAGTACTACAGAGTTAAGACAGATTAAGGAATATTAGTTGACTGTGAAGAACTTACCAAAGAAGAAGGATAGAATTGCAATCGACGAGAATTTTTCTTATGATTCGTCGATATTGTGTAACCCTTTGGACCAGTGTTGCGAAGCCCACGCTTGTGTGGTCTAATTTTCTCACACACGCGTACTCATTCTAACGAACACGCCGGCATAAGCATCCCTTTCGGACTCCCGCTCTTATTTCTTCATGCACTGCAACGAGTTGTTGCGAGTGAGTGTTTAGCTAACAGCTACAGTCGTCGCTCGCCGTTCGTCGTTGCAGCCTGATCCGTTGATACCGATTACTCGCGACGGCTCGCCCGTGAGTAGAATCGAGGGAGAAGATGAAGAAGCAAAGAAAAGGTAATGCAAAATTTGTATCCCAGTGCGCCACCAGCCTCACGGGCAGCTGATTCCTTATGAGTTTTTTGACTCACGAACAGTGGCGACTCGTGGTGGTTTAGCTTACCTGTTCAACCAGCGAAAAATACAAATTAATTCGCAGCTTTTTTATTATCGAAATTCTATATGTTATTCATAAAACAAACATTAGGGGTATTCACGTAGCGCTTGCTATGTTGCGTAAACGGTGTATTTCGTGTATATGCTGCCGCAATTCGCATAGCAGTTCCGGTTTCTATGGAAGCGGCAGTATAAATACCCAATACTCCGTATACGCAACATAACAAGCGCTACGTGAATACCCCTATTATTTAAATAACAACGGAATACGGCGGTTTACTTTACCAGCAAACTCGTCTCTGAATTTTAACTATGAACCTAAGACTTTCCGTTCAATTTACCTATTGAACCAAATTCAAGAATAACCACCACACGCACCACAAGCAATATGCGTAAGTTGTTCAATGCTAAAGATGAACGAGTTAATGAGAAAATTTGGCGAATAATGCATGCCATCCCCTTTGTACCAATACATTGTTCCTGGTCCTAATCTCTAAAGCAAACGTTCAAGCGTCGTATTGAACGTTTTGCTCATTAGCTTCGTGACTAGATAAAATGGAATCAAAGCGCAGGCCATAGGGATATGTGGTAGTAAGTTGTTCAATGCTGAAGATGAACGAGTAATGAGACAATAATGCGCCCGCGCTTTCGAGTAAAAGCTGTTTCACATTCTCTTTTTATCTCCTTCGTACCCAGAATCAACACCAGGAATAATGTGTTGGTATATGCTTGTGCATTGAGATCAAAGCAACGTTCAAACATCGTGTTGAACGGTTTGCTCAGCAGCTTCGTAAACTAAACTAATAATTTACCGAATTATTCGTATTGCATATGCGTCGGTTCAAACGAAATCATGAACTAGTGATGAAAAAAAAATTTGTCGGGTTGAATTTTGTTGCCTGTCCTATGAACAGGTTGAACATGCGGACGAGTCGCCACTGCTCACGAATAAGCTATGCGGCAAGACGATGTGAGGATGTGCGTGCGCGAGTGCGCGAGTGCGTGGGTAGCAGAATGTCTGCACACAGCACCGGCGGCTGTTTTTTTCTACGCTTGCGTGTGCGACGTAAGCGTTGAATGATATGTTTCTCTTACTCTTTCCGGTGTGAGTTGGCATGGTTGACTTTTCGCTCGATTCGCAACATTACCTTGGACCACATGACGACTGGTCATATGAGGGTTACGCAACCTACCTTTGGAGAACCAAAGGGGCCTAATTGGAGACTCTGGGTCCGAATCTGCTATAAATGATTAATCTTTTAAAAATAGATGACTCTAGTTGAGTGATCGGAATTAGGAGCTGATCGGAATTACCTACGTTTATGGCACTTTCCGATAGAGAGTGTTGCTTGTGGTGAGTTTCATCTCTTTTATAACCAACTACGAAGCATAGAATCACATAGAATTTAGAGAAGAAGAAACTACCGGAGCAGTGGATGGAAGGTGTGATTTGTCTCATTTATACGATTTACTCGAATACTGTAATTACTGCGACATTACGCTGCTCAATGCCACCTCAAGGTGTTCTCCCAGATCGGCTATCCCCAACAGCAACTACTATGGATCAAATTTTTGTACTCCAACAAATTCTTCAGAAACGTCGATGGTACAACATGCCCACACGACATATTTTCGTGAATATCAGAGCAGCATATGATACAGTCGAGCGCGAAAAGCTATGGCACATAATGCACGAGAACGATTTTCCAGACAAACTGACGCGGTTGTTCAAAGCGCTACCCTCAAGTGATGTGCTACGTGCTTGTTTCGATGGCACTCCTGAGTCCCTTCGAATCGCGTAGAGGGTGATGGTAAGGGGATGGACTGTCCTGTGTTATTCAACATCGTTATTGAAGGTGTAAACCGATGAACGGGCATCGACACGAGAGGAACGATCTTCAGCAAATGTGCCCCACTCCTAGCCTTCGCAGCCGACCTCGACATCATTATTAGAAACCTCCAATCCACGCAAGAATAATGATGGAAGACTGAGTTACAATTCAACACGTCAAAAACCAAACAAATGGCAGAAAAGGTTTCAGATAAAATAACATTCGCCTTCCACGGACAGTGACTATCGTTGGCGATAAACTGGAAGTGGTTAATTAGTTAATATATTTGGGATTTCTAGTCACAACCGCGGCGACAGTCACACGGTTAAGGAGATTCAACGATACTTAATATCGGACGACTGTACACAGTGAATTCCGTGCTCTTCAAGTAGGGGAGTGTCGTCGTGGTTGGACCACGTTTTGGGATTCGCCCATAACTTTCGTTTCAAAAGGAATTTTGGAAATCTAAATACATCGTTGCAAAGGTCTAAGGATAAGGTATATTTCCGGAAAGTTTTGAACTGATTGTTCGAAAAATAAAAAACTTATAGGCATTGTTGTCATAGTCGGGTCGTGTTGTACAGGTTGGGCCACCGCAGAAAATCTAAGACATACGTATTAAAATCCTACATAGAGACATGAAAAGAATGAATTCCGTAAACAACGGCTCATATAGGTACAAATAGCTTATTTTTAATTACATTTTTGCGAAATTTTGGCGATCTTGTAAAAACAATATTGCTACAATCGCCTTTTCCGAAATGTACAACTATTATGAAAAAACAGCAAAAATATAGTTTTTTATCGTATTAATTTTGCTTTATTTCATCATATTTTACGTGACTGACATTCTCTAGCGATTATTGTGCTTCTGCGCTTAAAATTATGGTGGCCCAATCATGACTACTCAAGTGGCCCGATCTTTACAAATAGTACACTCAAATAAATCGACAGGTCGCATCCACGTGAAAAATCATGTAAACTTCTGTACAGCAACTTACGTGAACTTCATGTACTAGTTAATGGGAAAATTGATAAAATTTACTGGGATCGCACGTACACTGGTTAGTATGAGCGCGAGTTACCAACAATTCACGTGAATGTTACATGAAAAGTTTGATGGATGAGAATTACCTATGTTTTCACGTAAACTTGACGTGCTGATTTTTTTGAGTGTACTTTTCTAGTATTTCACCTTAGCCTTCCCAAACACCTTACTGCAGGGGATTTTTCTATAGTCTTCGTGTGCAGCACAACACACTTCATTTATACATTCATACATTCATACATTTTCAAAATTTATCTCGATAATTGCATTTCATGAATCATTTCTTGAAGAAAAGTTCATTGCGCCTGGAAATTTTTTTTTGTAAGATTTAGTCACCGAATTCAGTATGGGTGTTTTGAATACACAATTGAAACTCACAATATTGTGAAAAGTTAGCTATCACAGCATAGATAACATGAGTTACTAAAACTGTAAAATCGTGATGGCCCGACCATAACAGTGGCCCAACGATAACGACAATACCCTACTCCATCGGCACCAGGAATAGAAGAGCCCAACTCAACAAACGGCTCGGTTAGGTTGAAGCCGGATTGCGTGTGTCGAAATGCTCAACAAAGTGGCGGCGTGTAGCTGAGGACCAAGTACAAGAGGAACCAAGAGACCAAGGACCAAGAGGAATTCTTGATACAGTAAGGGCCCCCGGTTCTGTGCTGCTAGGACTTAACCGTGGTTACGGTTACGTATTTAAGACGTAAATGAATACAAAATACGCCTCACTGGATACCCCTTGCGCACACGCGATTTGTAATAGGTGTTGGTGGGTTTCCCACTGTGCTGTTGTCGAGTTTTTCAAACCAGGGGCAAACAAACCACTAATACAATCACAAATTAGTAGTCTCTATCAACAAGTCAAAAGAGAGTGCTTGCATATAAACATCGAATGCTGTGCGTACTGTTGTTTGAAATAGACGGGAGCACTGGGGTTTTAACCAGGCTACTGTAAATTGTAGTATCACGAATCGTTAACACCAATTTTGTACTCCTTCTTTTCCGGAAGTGTTCATAAGGTGCTTACGCCAGCTATAGTTTAGGTGGTTCATGTATTAGTTGTAGCTGTGTACAGGGGAATGTAGAGAGTGATTCTTACCCCGAAAATATGGCATCCTGTCAGGGGATTGGTTTTGGTTACAGACAAAGCACTTATATATTAGATTTTACCAATAAATAAGGCAAACCTTATGCAGGTATTAGGTATCAGTACTTGTTGTTGTGGCTTTAGTAGCACGTTCTCGTTATTTATTGTAAAACCCTTATGCAGACTTGGAAGATTAACAAATTTGCCACTCGTTGATATGATTATTAGGTTTGTATGAAGTTGCATCGCGGATAGAAATATAAAATAATTATGTTTGCTTCTTTCCTGATTTTTATAAGTTGCAGTATTTCTCACGCGCTTCACACGTCACGCATCACAAACTTATAAAATTAATAACTGCAATAGTTCAAAGTGTTTTCGCGTCAAAAAACACACGAAAAGTACAAAATATTTATTGGCGTAAAAAGGTAATAAACATCTAGCGGAGTGCGCAGTGATTGAAGGGAAATTTCCAGATCGATTAAAAAAAAGCACACGTTACACTCATTTTTCAGAAAGGTATTACGTCTAATGTAGAAAATTATAGAAATCAATTCAATTCAATAACGAGTTTGGATTTCCGCCTCTTTTATACATCAGAAGAGCTACAGTTGGTTTAGTCAATGAGATTCAGACAATATGTTAATACTTAAACTGGAACTAGGAATCAAATAGTTCGAATAGACAGCCGCAGTAGTCATAAATATGGGATAAAAGAACATGTGTGACTTCAGTCACTTTTCCGTCAATTATATTTCACATTGCATGCGTTATTGGATTGAAAATTTACGAGTTGATTTATTATTAACCCGAGCATGATACATTGTTTAAATGTACGAACTATGTAAATTTCGATTCAATTCGATCATGATTATATAACACCTTTTCTTCAATGTTTCTTTGTAAATGCCAACCTTACGGAACCAAGGCACTAAAGTTGATCACCATAGATTTACTAAGTGTTGATGACTTATTTAGTCATAAATAGTAACATAAATAGTAACCAGCTCAAAATAAAAAAAAAACACTAGTGTTCCTCAATTGTATCAATCAAAGGTTAAAAAAAAGCTGTATCAAAGGCTTTTAACTCATTTGAGAGGTCGTCTGTTTAAACTCATTTGCCTTTGGTGTACGTGCAATAAAGATTCATTTTCCTCGTACATCGATGTGATGCAACCAGGAAAGTACTGGTACTGACCCATGAAATTCCTCCATCAATTTTTCACGCGAAATTTAATTCATTCCAAACATATATACGTGTTACACATGTTTGTATGAACAAAGCGTATGAGTCAACATAAATCTACTCTAAAAATGTCCTTATTACTGGTTCGATGTACGTGCCATCGGACATTTCCTGTGATATTATTTTAAATAGTATCTAAATTGCTAATAAAATCGGAAACGACTGATACTATTAAAGGTGGTAGTATCAACTTCATGTTTTTAGCATGACTTGTAATAACGTCAGGTATTAATATTTTTTAACGGTAGTCTTCCCAATAGATGAAGGAAATGGTAGAATAAATTTGTGAAACCGGACATGTTTTTAGTAGTTCTATTGCGGAACAAGACCTGAAGATATGAAAAATGAAAATGATATTTGATTTAAATCGACACTTTCGTCAATTATATGTAATATTGCATGCGTTATGTAAATTTCGATTCAATTCGATAATGGTTATAATAACCTTTCTTTAACGTTTTTTTTTTGTAATTGGCAGTGTTACGAAATCTAGGCACTAAAGTTGTTTATCACAGATTTATTACATTGTTAATGACTTATTTAGTCATAGTATCAAGTATGTTAAATTTACATCCAAATCAAAATAAACAACTGGAGCTTCACGATGATATAATAAAGGTATTTAACTCATTTGAGACGTCTTTTGCTTGAACTCATTTGCCCCCGGTGCAATTAAGATTCCTTTTACGGTTGTGTAGATTAATGTTTATGAAGATGATCGAAAAGTTGTCCCTGCTCAAAGTCGCTTGATAATTTATATCATTAGTATAGGATAAAACCACACTATTTCATGCTCATTAGTTTTGACTGTACAATTAAACAAACGGTTAATCTTTATGCATGCACTCATGAATGCACTCAGGGCATTTCGACACAAGCTTTTGCAGTTTAGTGTGTGCACACGTTTAACACAACACAGCGAAGAACCACACTTGCCGACCGGTACCTTCATCATTGAACCCATTAATATCGATATCCTCGCCCACGCAGGCAAACCAATGTAAGGTATGTGCTACAGAATGTGGACGGCGGCTGCCTGTGTAGAGTGAAACAGGCAGTAATTTGTACAGAAGCAGATGTTCAAGAAAAAAACTTTTTCGTAAAAAACTAGTACAAAGAATGATGATAACTAGCGGTATTTTCGTGAGATAAATGATTATTCAAATTATTCCAAAAGATCAATATGGAAATCAAAAATACCGTTTTTTATCTGAATAATTATAGGGAATAGAAGCAATATAAACGTTTGATAACACCTACCTTTATTAGCTGAAGATGGCCTGGTCTGTTTCTGCAAATTTGCGTCCCTGTTGCCAGCTGGAAGAAAAAATGAAAAAATGTAATGAGTAAACAATTATGCTTTAGGATGGGGCATTTAGTATAAAATTTATTCTTGATTAAATCAGAATGTTCTGCAAACTACTGAAGTAACGCTAGACGCTCAAACTCAAGATCTTCTGTTTTTTGAGTATAAAAAATAAACGAGTTTATGATGTATACAATCAAGAAGAACGGCTGGAACTAAACTACCTGTTCTGAAAAATTCCACAAAAAAACACAAATGAAATATGGCGAAAAGTTTGAATTGCCTTATATTTTTTTTTTCACGATTTCCTAACGACACGCACTTATACGAACTGGGCACTTCCGACGATTTTTTCCAGAATACATCAGCGAACGATTTGTTGGACGCTTAAAAGGCAGCTTTCATTTTCCGATTCACGTTATCGCAGCTGCAACAATCTCGGAAAAGGTACAACAAAACACGATAGAACCGCACCCGATAAGACAAAATTAAGCAGTGATAGTCAGATGCGGAACAGATATTGCTGGCCAGTTGATTCACTTGAGCTACCGATCAGTGCAGGCAAACGAATTTAATATATAACGTTACCTAGACTAATGTGTACCCTTGTTGGTGCTTACTTAACTAAAAAAAATCGGCACATCAAGTTTACATGAAAACATATAAGTAATTCTCATCCATCGCACTTTTCACGTACACGTGAATTATTGGTAACCTGCACTCATACTAACCAGTTTACGTGTGATTCCGGTAAATTTTATAAACTTTCCCATTAACTAGCACCTGAAGTTCATGTAAATTGCTATACAGAACTTTACATGATTTTTCACGTGAATTCGACGTGTCGATTTTTTAGAGTGTACTTCAGGTAAGTGTGTAAAGGTTAAACACGAAAAAAATCGGACTCGAAAATGTTGCTAGAGCCTTTACTCACGCTTTTTATTTACGTGGTTTGCTTTTTATTACACAAATGCTACAATGGGATAATTCTTTTCTTAAAAAAAGTCGTTTTTATCATATTTCTTCTTTTTAATTTATACGTATTTTTACATTTTGAGAAAAATTACCTTAGAAAGCCTTCAAAATGTATTAATTTTAGAGGAAGAGCTACCAAATATTTTTTCTTCAGATTTTCCTTTTTGCATTTTTATCCCAACTTCCAACGCCATAATGTTTCTCGTTTTCTTTTCTTTTTACAAGGTATTTTGGGAAAATAACTTAATTTTTTATGTGGAATCAAGAGAAAAATTTGAGTGCCTCATTGGTTCATGGGTGGCGAGCTACGCTACGTGAAAAAATTAAGAGAAAAATTTTATCTTGTTGAAACACTGAGACTCTATGCAGTGCACAGTGGGCAGAATCGACAAACAAAACGGAACTTTTTATTGCCTCTGTTTTTAAGGGGTAAAAAGTGAGTTTTCTCGGTAAAAAATCACGAAAAATCAATTGGTGATGGTCTCAACGCGCGGAAATGACGAGAAGTAGCCGATTGTGCCCCATTTACCCCTATTTTCTAATAGTTTTGAAAGAATTTTGCGCAAACTCTCTCTTGAGATTCTATGGTAAGAAAAGTAGAAGAACTTTAGGAAAAAGTTATATGAACAATTTATTTTAATATAACATAACACTGAATCTAGAAGTTTGATTTACTCTATTTTACTCAAGGATTTTGTATTACATGCAAATGTCAATTCAATGCTTTTACCAGAGATTTTGAAGAAGGCTTGCCTGCTATGCAGGTTTAAAAAATCAGAAGATCGAAAGACGATCAAGATTTTCACTGAAATGTCGCGTAAGGGAATATTTTGCCTTGTTTTACCCGACAACTTGTACTGAAAACCTGAGAATGTATTAATAGGAAAAGGAGCAACTGTAAAAGTGCTCCGATTTTGTTCAAATTTGGTGTGTTTGTTGCTAGTCGAAAATTTTTGGACCCATATTTTTTACTAGACTTTTCTTTTACTTTTCTGAGTTAGAGTGGCCACAAAAATCGTCATGCTTTCCGAGTTTACTTCATAACTCTTGAACCACTGAACCGATATCAATGATTTCGGTTACAAATAAAAAGTATTTGAATCAGCTGTTCAGAAAATATACTCGTCTGTAGCTCAAAGCCTTACGGATTACAAAAACATTGAAACTTTGAAGAAAGAAAAAATGGCAAACTATATATGGACTACTTTTTTCTCCGCATCTTGGCTTACTTGGCGACATTTTATGACAGGAGAAACCGTAGAATTCGGCACTCCCGACTTTTTACCGATGGCACGATGTGATAGATTATTATCTTCGATGTACTCGTGCAGAATTTTTTCGCGAACGAGCTGTTATTTCGACGCCATTTTGCTAAGTTTTAAACAATGCAAGCCGACCTTCCTCCACTCAAAATTTCAAATAATTTTATCCTACGGTTCAAAAACCAGAGCAATTTGAATGTGTTGCAATTTTATCGTGGACACCCTCACCAACCAACTAATCAGGTATGTTTATGTCGTCCCAGTCAGTGTTGCTTATCATTGTAACAATGCTGGTAACGCTGCATTTCTTTAATCTTCTACTACTAGATAAAGATGATTTAATGTGCAATAAAAACAATCTCCCTTTTCCAGCACCTCATAAACTAAGTAACGAAACTTCCCAAGTAACAATTTATTTTACACTTATGATGGTTTTTATTACCGAAATTGGCCAAAAAAAATTACGAGAAAAGTGTAATAAGACTCGCATTGTTATTAGGGTTACGTCTGCGTTTTCTCACATAATGAAGGAACGAGGAAGATATGCATAAAATTCTGAGATCTTTAATGGTTTCTGGGATTATCTTTAATGGTATATGAAATTAAATGTCAAAATATGAATTGGAGATCAAGAACTATTTTATTTGATTATAATACTAATTCATTGGATAATTTCTAGGATTTGGGAGGAGGAGAAACTACCGGAGGAGTGGATGGAAGGTGTAGTCTGTGCCATCTACAAAAAAGCGACCGGCTAGATTGCTGTAATTACTGCGGCATCATGTTGGTCAACGCCGCCTATACGGTGCTCTTCCAGATTTTGTTACGTCGTCTATCCCCAACAGCAAGAGAATTCGTAGGACAGTATCAGGCGGGCTTTATGTGGGCCCGTGATACTACGGGTCCAATTTTTACTCTCCGATAAATCCTCCAGAAGTGTCGAGAATACAACATGCCCACGCATCATATTTTCGTGGATTTCAAGGCAGCATACGATGCAGTTGAACGAGAACAGCTATGGCAGATAATGTACGGTTTCCCGGACAAACTGACGCGGTTGAGCAAAGTTACCCTGGAGGGAGTGATTTGCTACGTGTGCGTTTCGGGGACACTCTCGAGTCCTTTCGAATCGCGCAGGGGGTTGCGGCAAGGGAATGGACTGTCCTGTATGTTATTCAATATCGCTATTGAAGGTGTGATCCGGCGAGCGGACACAGAAACGAGAGGAACGATCTTCAGTAAGAACCCTAGAACCTAGAAACCTTGGACGGCGGAGGCAAACTACGTCGGACGAAAAACTAGGAGAGCTAGGAGGATAGGGTTGCAAATCAATGCGTCGAAAACCAAATATGTGGTACGAAGAGGCTCCAGAGAAAGCAACGTTTGCTTTCCCACGGCCAGTGACTATTGACAACGAAGAACTGGTTGATGAGTTCGTATATTTGAGATCTCTGGTCACCGCCGACAACAATACGAGTAAGGAGATCCAACGACGCATTCAAGCTGGAAATCTTGCCTACTTCTCCCTCCGCAAGATGCTTCGATCTGGGAGCATATGCCGCCGCACAAAGGTGACGATGTACAAAACGCTAATCAGACCGGTAGTCTTCTACGGATTTGAGACAGTAACTTTGCTTACGGAAGACGCAAAAAGGGAACTTGTGATAAATCTGGGATATTTTAAAGATGCAGAAGCCACTCGGAATAAATGAAAGGTTAATCTTTCGTACCATCAAGCGATACAAGGAAACCGGTTCTTGGAAAATACTCCCCAAACCTGGCCGTAAACACACTGGAAAGGCACCGGAAACCGTCAATCGAGTAAGACAGCGAATTCGACGGAAACCAGATCAGTCTGGACGTAAGATGGCCAAGGAACGAGGAATTTCACAGTCCACCATGAAGAATATTTTGAAACATAATCTTCGATTGATTCCATACAAAAAATAACGGGTACACGGGTTGACTGAAAACGGAAGGTTGCAAGGAAGGGTCAATACAGGTCGGCAGCTTCTCAAGCGGCACGGTGATTGTGAAATACTGTTTTCAGACAAAAAAATGTACCTGCTACCACCACAACCAACAAAAATGATCAAATATGTAGAGCACATCTTTCTGACAATCCTTAGGACAAACTGGCTGTTCAAAGGTTCCAGAATGTTTCTCCATTGCTGATCATGGAACCTACTGTTAAAATCAGCACTGACTAAATATTACCTACATCGCTAATGTTTTAAAGAACCATTGCTTCGTCAAAATCGTCAAAAAGTGCTTCCAACAAGATTCTGCCCCATCTCACCAGGCGAAAGCTACACAAGCTTGGTGTAAGGATAATTTTGCGGATTTAATTTCATCGAAAGAGTAGTCTGCCTCTTCGTCTGATTTGAATCCTCTCGACTTGTACACATGGGGTTATATGCTAGGCAAACTAGCAACGTTTGGAGAAGATTTGAGATGAAATGCCTCGGGTTATCACGCGCATGCCAGTTGCAACGCTTTTCAACAACGATTGTGACTGGTAATTAAAGCAAAAGGAGAAAGATTCGAATTAGACTAATATAAGACAAATGTTATGGATATATACACTTATGGATATATACACGCGCAATACACTCAAAATTAAAGTTTATGCGAACGTCTTATTTTTTTACCATTAACTTCACTGACAGTTATTACTACTCACCCTGTAAGCATACGGAAGCTTACAGTAGCAAAAGGGTATCCGTGCTCCGTTGATTTGGCTAGAGTAGAGATTGCTAATTTGTGGTTGTGTTAGTGGTTAGTTTTCCCCCAGTTTGAACAACTCTACAACCGAAGAGTGAGAAATGCACCAACAGTAACAACAAATCGCGTGTGCGCAAGAGGTTTCCAGTACGGTGTATAATTGCGTAGCAATTATAGATTACTTCCGTAATCATTTACGTCTTAAATCAATACAATAATCAATGATAATCTTTAGTAACAATTGGTAATCAGTAAATTTTAGTAACCCCAAAAGCAAGTTTACCAAAAATAAATGGTAATCAGAAGTAATCAGTAAAGAAATCAAAGGTAACTTTTTTCAAAGGTGCGTTGTAGTCATAGCTATTGGAGGCTCCTTGCGCGTATATAAATACGGAAAATTATGCGTATAATAACTGTCTGCACGACCTTACTTCTTAGACGATTATCGGTGGTTGGTTTACATGGATTTAGAAGATTGAATAATTAAAGACAAACAGACGAAACACTGGCATTATTCCATCGTCCATGCATGGGCAGCTAATTTTTTTATTTTTAATAATCACTATCTGGTAGTTTAAAGATACGTTTGATTATACTGTGGATCAATTTCTGCAGTGTTGTCAGCTCGATTTCTTCTTATGGCTGAGGAATAGCATATTAATATGCTACCGAATATTTGTTGAAAATTGACGCTTATCAGCATAGATCTGTCGAACCATTATTCCGCAGATGTTCTTAAACGGATGTGAATCCGGTGAACAAGCCGCCCGGTCCAAAACGACAATCTTTCCAGATTTCAACCATGCCAGCCACTTCAAGTTTTCAAGTAAAATAACCTCTATAAATGTTACTACTGTATCATAGACTACAAATTTTAACGTAAAGCATAGCTCAGTTGTTTATTTATGAATAAAACTGTCCGTCGAATACGAAAAGCAAACAAGTACTGTGTTTACACTGTTTAAATTGACTGCCATGTTAGGCGAACCGATCGAACAGCTATCATCAATGGCATCCTGTCCGTTGCCATCGTCACCATCACGCCTCGTCGTGAGTGAGACTCTGCACTAGAAGAAGCTTGTTGGCTGACGTGGATAGAGCGGTGCTAAGTAATAGCTTGATTTAGCGATGATTTAATCCCACACCATAACCGTCATTCACCGCTGTACATCTCAAACATTGACCGTGAAATATATTTTCCGAAAAACCATGGTTTCTAACAGAGCTCAAACAGATGACTCCCACGCAAGCAAAGCTGATAATAATTATCCAGTTTACTAGGTGATGCAATAATCGAATTTCCATAAAATACCCCGCAAACTGAACGTTGAAATTCCTAGAATCACTGAAATTCACACACCACAAACTAACCAAGGACAAGATTAATGTTTTACGGATTTTTATCGTTAACATATGCTGAGTATGTAGGCGATCCCGCTTTACTGGGGCCGCTGCGCTGCTGCAACTTGATCGCACCGCATGGTTTAGCCTTTTAATATGCTACCGAATGGCGCCGATTTACTGCCCACACTGCTGCCTGTCCTGTCAGGCAGGCCACAGGCTCGACTGAACCCCTTGCATTTGCAGATGCCTGCCCGATCTCGGACAGCCGGACAGCCGGACGGCCGCACAGCGACAGCCAGCGGCGGGCAGTTTAGATAAATTTCGCTGACAAGAAACGGATTGCGCGACAGAGTCGTAATCGATGGCAATAAGCATTATTACCGGTTGTCAATTTACAGTCAACGGGAGAGAAGGAAAGAAAAAAACATACAAACGAGCCACTTCAAACCTATGTCGTGATTGCATATTTCGCCTTACTGGTCAGAGCAATAAGGCGCTCAATTGCATCTATAACTGGCCGAGGAAACTATCGGTATGATGGTTAGTGCAATACGGTTGGTAATAATGGAATGATAATGGTAGCGGGTGAAAGGTGAAACAAAAAATCTCCTGAATGATTGAAAGTAATAACATATATCGGTTGCATAGCAACATGTGTGGAAAGGTAACATATGGTTCTTTTGAATACTGTTAAATTTTAATGTTCCAATAAACGCACACAAAATTGAAAACAATAATTCATTCGAGCTCTGCAGGTTGCTTATCGCAATTCAGGATTTTATGCATCGTTTATTTGAACAGCTGTGCCTCAAGTTTCAATCTTGGGACCAGTTCACAATACCTCTCCACTGTGAAATGCATTTCAATAAATAACTTACTAACAAAGTCCATATTAAGGAAACACGTCTAAAATAAACTATCTTACAACGATCGCATTAAGGAGATATTAAATTCTGTCTTAAATAGGAAATCCAAACCATATTTTAATAATGCACATACACTGATTTTCAGTTTACAAACAAATGTTATTACGACCAGGTTTCTACTTGATCCTCTTTGTAGTTCCTTTTAGTGCTTTGCTTTAGCGTCTCAGAGCTTTCTGTTTTCTTTGCAACAATTGTCCCAGATTTCATGAAAAAACTAATATTTGAATGGATTTTCATTCTCTCCGAACAAAAACTATTGTTCGCCTCTATCGATGACGATGCACCTGTTGGCTTTTGCTTTCATCAACTGACGATAAATATCAAAATTCGTTCAAAAATAGCACTTTCATCGCTGAATATTACCAACTTAAAGGAAATAGCGGACGGTCAGACGGTGTCAACAACAGCATCAGCATGAGGAAAGAATAGTTTTTAGAGCAGTGTTGGTTACCTATGAAGTTTTTACTGTGCCTTTTCTGACCTTTTCAGTCTGTTGCGGAAATTAAAACTGGCTTTTCCAATTCGCTCCGACGTTTCGACTATTTATTTTAAACCATTTAAAACAGACACTGATGAAGCCCCAGCAACACAATTTTGATGACACAACCTATTTATAACCAGAATTTGCCATATAAGAATATCCATAACAACTTTATAACAACTGTGTTAGTAGGGGGGCGAAATACATATCTAAAATTAAACCTGGACACCCCTCGTGCGTCATCGGTACACCACTTGTGGTAGGAGCCGGAACCATTTGACATAACTTTGTTTACAAGTTTATGAAGAACAACTGGTGCAAGTTTCGTCAAAATATTGCACCCCGTAGCGGAGCAGGACAGAATGGAACTCGAACGACGTGAAAAAAATCTTGGACAAACACCTGAGTAATTCTCGCTGAAACGGGGCCACTACTGACACGAGGTCTTCAAATATTGAAACTTTTGTGCTTAATTGGTTGAAAATGGTTAAAAAATAAGAATTACACTTTTGATACCTCGAAATAGTGGACCCCTCGTTCGCCAAGGGGCCTAACAGGTAAAAATGTTGAATTTTGAGCAAACCTTAAGATCTATCATGTGATATTTCATAAATTTGCCATGAAACAACTAAAAAACGGCCCGGTTTTGTAAAGAAGAACAGGACTTTCAGATGGAGTAAAACATTTTTGGCGGTCATCTTGGATTTGGTCGCCATATTGGATTTTATCAATAAATCGCCGTTTTCACCATGAACCCCCCAACCGATTTTCATTTTAAGACCACCATTGGAAAGCTGAGAAAAAATGCTACAAGAAACATTCAAACATTCATTCTTAAAATGAAAATCAGTTGGGGGGTTCATGGCGAGTAGATGAGTAGATTGGTACAGGTGAAGAATCGTATCGAGAACCTAACTTTGAAGTTCCACGTTCCTGCCTTAATGGATAAGACCAATCTTCAGTTTTGAGCGTACTTTACTTAAGATCGACAGTGAGTTCAGCGACACTCTTTACTTCAAAGTACTCTATCGTTTTACTATCTATCTATTGAAACTTCTATTGTTCTCGTTCCACTAACAAATTACCCAGCTAGCATTTTCATATGTATAAAAAAGGTAAAAATCAGCATTACGTACAGGTATGCATGCTAAATAAATCGTATTTCATGCGCAAAATTGGCATATCCGTACATGGCATATTCTGAAGGCGATATACGTGATTACGAATAATTTTGAGCGTTACGACTGTATAAGTATTTATATACGATAATATCCGATTAAGCGCGAGTAGCTCCGTAATACTCTACGATTTTGTGCTGAAAATCGTATGTATGTCAGTCATTATCATTATATACGACAAAAAACCAACTTGATCCCACTTTATCCAGCTTTAGTTACGATTTCGAGTTTGTTAGGAGATATTTACGATAGTTATCGTACATTGATATACGAGTTGGTGCTAGCTGGGTATTCTTTTTTTATAGGAGCCTGAACCACTGCGAATTCTTGCGCTCGACAATATTCGCAGGTTCGCAACAAGTTAATTTTTAGGTGTTCACCGAGTGCATCACTCATACAGTGGAGAGTTCTCGTTTAAGTTAATTGCACCAGCCGTACTAATGGAAATACGGCATTCCAGTGATCGATATTCGATTAGATTTCACAAAGCAAGGTCAGTATTTGTAAATTTACATCTGCTTAGTAGCAGATTTACCAGTGAAGCTAGGCCGATGTGTACGATTCACCACAGCGCAGTAATATACATCCGGCTTTTGGATTCACGATTCGCACAAGACCACAGAGCTGTACAGCATGAAGACTTGCAGCATTCGAGATATTCAATAAAGATGGCCGGGTTTCATATTTTCCAAACCCGAACCCGACCCGGGCCCGATTTTTTTTATTTATTCCAGCAAGGGATTAGTCGAAAGATAACTCTGCATCATCCTAGTGTTCTATACTTGTCCTTGAACATGATTCAAACAATTTCAATTCACTGAAGTAATGCACCAGAGACAGCGAAGGAATTCCAATCATTTCGCGTTATTTTGAAAGGACGCAAGGTCCAGTTATAACACTCTGGTCCGCGCCATTTCGCTTCTAATGTTTGCAATCTCGAGCCCAGGTTCAATAGGCATGGCTTAGGTCTAATGGGCATTACAATTAAAATTTGAACAAACAATAATGCATAAAAGTTTATTCATTCAATTTTCTATTGAAATATCAATTTTTTTTCTTTGTAAGGTTCAGCCACAGACATAACTCTTGGAAGAAAAATCAACAAAAATTATCGTACCTTACATTTGTCCTGAATACTAGCACCATCTATGATCGACATTCCCAAATATCAAATAGCAACATGGGTATCCCTCGAAGGAGCAAGTATTTTTATGGGGAATTCCCCTTCTTTCGTCAAAAAGCGCCACTTTGACCAAAACGGAGACATTCCCAACTAAGCCCAAATTTGAAATGAAGGTTTAATCGGTACGAAGAATGGAAAACGAGTGTTATGTCTGTTTGTCTGTGGGTCAGCTCTAATAGGCAGAACTGTAACGTGTTAGGAGGGCTCTTGTCCTTGGGCACCACTTGCACGTTGTTCGCGGCAGAACACTCCACGAGCTTCGTAATGGCAGAATGGCAAATCCGGCCAAAACAGCACGGACCAATTGTGTTATTTTAAGAAAATCTGCGGGTGCTTTTTCAAACATTTGCTCACGAAAATTTCCAGCTTAATGGTTCCGGTTGCAATAAATATGTCACCTTTCAAGCCACAGATAGAGATAGCATGCCAAACCAGATATTTATAAGGAAATTTCGAATGCTTGAAACACCTCCCCAGTTGCCATAATAAAATTCTGCTTAGCAAGCTGTTTAAAGTCTGCATTGTGCATCACTGCGAAAACGAATTTCGTCAGCATCATCGTGGACAGCGTCTGAGATCGTGTAGTGACCATCTTATTTTATATATTGTCGTCATTTGGGGTCACTAGTTTTCATCATATAAGACTAAAGTCCGATTTGTTTTCTAGTTCAATGCCTGGTTATAGACAACACTTCCATTTTGTTAGTGACATCTTGGATGGAGAGGCTGGTTAAAAATGGATATTATTAGCATATTTTCAACGCATATTTTGAAATTGCCTAGATATTTTCATTATTAAATTATCGATCTTAGAGCTATGTTATGTTTCGCAAGTGCTTTAATTGAAAAAGTAACGGCAAAAAAGTGAAAATATAATGCTGAATTTTAATTGAGAACAAATCTCAGTATTCAGTGAAATTTTTGACTCAGAGTGTAATACAACTTATAGAATGCAATATAATTCTCAGATGCAAAACCTTCTTATTTAGGCTAGTTAAGCTAATTTTCATTTTATTTGTGATGGTTTTCTGAGGCGGTGGGAGTATGTTGGTAAACGGAAAAAAGAAGGAAAGAGAGATATTGCGTGCCATACTGACTGCCATAAATGTACTCTGACAAGCTTATTGTTATGCTACGTACTCTCGATTCAATCATCGTTCATTCATTAAGCGCATCTGGAAATATTCGGTTTTGGGGGGGTCCATTTTGCCAAGGTCTCTCAAAGTTATCGAGCAAATCCTTTTTAGAAATGCAATTATAATTTACAGATTGCTGTACGAGACTACTTTGGTATTATATGAATCTGTCGAGTTACTTGACTGAATATACCACAATAGATCTCTATTATTGGTCGCAGTGGTTCATTCTCCTACAAAAAAACATGACCGAATGGACTGCTTGTAAGCTAGTGATTTTACTGTCAGTAAATGTCTAGTCAATTCGTTTTGTTTTTAGCCGTGCACTGAGCTGTTGTGTGTTCCATTTTTCAAGTTTTTATTACAATATTTTTTGAATAAAATCGACTCCCCGATAGTGACATCGAACGGCTAAGTTGATAAAAATAAGGTAATGATATGATCAGGCGATTATGTAGAGTAGGTTCTAGTAAAGCCGATGTAAAGGCGAAGCCTTTCAGTATTTTAAATTTCACTCCTTCACTCCTCTAGTGGTTTTTATGACCAATTTCATAAAACCGCTAGGAAAACTATGAGCACCACTAGAACTTTCTGATGATCGCTATAAAACTGCTTTCCGGCCAAGTAATCCACTCTTTAGAAGGTTTTTATAGCCGTTTCAAGAATCAGGCTATACTCTCAAGTAGTCTTGTAGCGCTCTGCTGAAAGCAGCAATACAACCATTTTTGCTTTTCGCTACTTGACCTTAAGCGTCATAACTTAATGAAGATTTTCCCTTCGTTCTGGCTGCCCAGTTAGCTTCGAGGTTCGATGCTGGTCTGACAAGCCAGTCACCGTATGTTCGAATCTCGGCTAGGCGGTGCTGCCAGATATATGTAGAGTCAGTAGGATTTTTGCACTAGCCCCGTAACTGTGCTGTACTCTAATAGCTGGCCGCCAAGTCGGTCGATAAAGTAGGGTCAAGTCTTAGAAAGACGTTCAAGCCCACAGCTTTGCTTTTTTCCCTTTATTCTACAAAGCAATAAAGCATAAAGCATGCTCTGATAAAAAGCTAGATCAGTCCAGCAGCTTTGTTAACTTGAAAATATATATCAATGAGCAGAAAAAATTTACTGTCATACCACCCTGATCGATTTGGTTTATAGCGACTCAAAAAAAATATCCGATAGAATAAATAATGCAAATAAATAATTCAACCATTTACGTAGTTGTGCAGCATATGCGCATTAAATTTGTTCGCGCATATTGGTATGACAATCGCATAAAACCAACGCGTCATTGAAATTTTGCAATTTTTGAAAACCAGTTGTTAAAACAAAACAAATAAGGTGCCCCGAGACAAGTGGGAATGGAGATCATAAATCGCTTCAACATGATTTTCTCCAACTGAACCTTTCTAGAAATGAAAGATATCACTCCATTTTCAAGAAAGATACATTCCAACATTTTCAGTTCGATTACATAATATTTATAGCTTTAAAATAAAACCGAAAAGTACTAAACCAAGAGGACCCAAAAAGGCTCTTCTGAATAAATTGTTCCAATCGGCAAATTGTGAACCTTTGCTCTTTTTTTCTACACAGAGACATGGTGAGTTCTTGCGCGTCATTCAGTGAGAGCATTTGCTCAGCAACCATTTTGGCCGATTCTACCTGAGATGAGTTGTTGCACGAGAAAGCTAACTTTCCCCGAAAAAAATATGCATTAAATCTCGTTGTGGAAATAATGCACACACAAAAGCTTTTATTGTGAACAATTAAATTACAATAAGACACAGAAAATAATTGAAATATCATTAATAAATCATAGTTAATCAAGCAAAGTATCATTTATTTTCTTTGTCCTTGCCTACCAGGCATAATAAGAAAATTAGAAAGAAATCATGCAATAAAACGTTGGCTTTAATTGGTCGCCCAGTCATTAAGAACCGCGAAAGGAAACCACGGCGGTGACATACCTATTCACAATTAACAATCGCAAAACATAAATATGGATAAATGTCATTCGTGTTTTCAATAAATCATTAAATGTCTTAATTTGTTGTAATAAACAATTTCCTGGGCCTTTCATTTTTTTTGTTGTTGTCACCTGGTTGCCTGCTTGATTTGTATGTTTACTTTTCGGTGAAAAAGAGAAGAATTATTGTTTTAGTCTTCTTTTTTTTTGATAAATTCATTCTTTTCATTGAGTTATAACAATATTTTATTACACCTATAAAAGTGTTAATAAAGGTAAAAGTTTACTTCTATATAATGAGTTTCGCGTTCAAACTAATATATTTGAACGTAAATCTCGTCAGCGTAATACACATTTCCATACGTGTTGTTTTATGCTCCAATAAACCTTACAATTATGTTTCTTACCAACTTTGAACGACACGTGACGTTCCTTCCGATTTGCCAGCAGCTGTTGATCGGTCAGACTTAAATTCTCTCGTGACAACGATTTGACTAGTATGCCCCGCAGTGCAGCCAGTGTGGTGCTGGGGATTCGCTCCAGCTCATCGACAATACCCATATCAATGCCCATTTTGTCGCCTTTACTACCACTTTTTACAATTTCTTTCAATATTCGCTGTTCATTCGCCGCCTAGCGCCGAACTTTGCTTCACTGCCCGTGCACAGATCTTAACGATTTAACAACACCTGACCTGGATTCACGATCAACTGATTTCTTCGACTAATTTACATTCCACCTCCACACCATTTACCAATTGGGCCGATCCCTTTGATCAGCTCTTGACAACCAAGGCGTTAATTTCACGGTAACTGATCATGCTGCTGCAGTGTCGCGATCCTCCAGTTGACACTCAATTAGGTTTCCGTTATAAATTCACAACCACAATCAGATCACAGAACTGCATCAACTTCAGTTTTCAGTTTGCTGTAGGGTAAAGTTGTACTTCCTGATACAAAGCTTCAATATGATTAATGTATCCCATTCACTGCTGAAAATAGTTGACTGGCTTCGTCATGCTTTACGTCAGCTTCGTTGTAGGAATGCGGTAGGCCTCTTCATTCTAAATGTCCTTGAGTGCTAATCAACAACTGTTTTCACTGTATATCATATCATTCGCAAAAGAATCACTATGCGTTCGAGACTTGAGTAAACCGTCCACTAATCGTAAGAGACGAGCGTAAATCATAACACAAACGGCATTACACATGTCACTATTCTACGTGACGATCTTCAATAAACCACCCGGCATAGTAAATATCTTGTGCTCAACTAACAACTGAACAGGCGGGTGAGAACTTGGCAAACCAAGACATCTTTTGCGATGTAACTCGAAATGACAGCGACACTATCTCACAGCACAACACAACACACAACACACACAATACACCCTCCCCGGAGGCGAGAATACCACAGGCAGACACCTAGCGGGGAGGACAGCAAAACGAAAACTGAACAAATATGACGTGGCGAGTGAACGAACACAGCAGCGCCAGGCAGCGGCCGTCACCGCCGATGCTAACTAATGGATAATTGAACGAACCCGACAAAACCGTGCCTCCCGTCAAGACATGCAGGCTGATCCTCACTCAGTTCGGTCGTGAGTGGTTCTGCCTGCCTGCCTCGCCGGCCCGCTTAGTTAGTCCATCGAATACAAAGTTGACGGTACGGCGGCGGTAGAATAAACGAACAAATGACTGCTCGAGTCAACTTAGCGTTACGTCACTCTGCCCCCAAGATAGATAGGGTACGGTTCAGTTGAGTGTGACAGCTTTGCACTCTTTGCGAGCAGGCAGGCATGCAGGCGTTCTTTCGAGCGAATGAGCAAGCACATAGGCATAGGCAGGAGAGGCTGAGGCTGAGGCTGTCCACACAGCAGAACATGAGCTGTTCAAATATGTTGTTTACAACCTGCAACGCGCGTTTACTTCACAGCTTTACCTTTACAATAGATCGCGCTGCGAAACAGGTGAGTGATAACGCGCTAAAAACACCTTCGACTTTTTGCTGGTCAGCGCGCGCGTTGACGGTTTTCGGACATATTCTGTCAACCCTAATCGGACGAGGAGGGGCACAACGCACGTTGCGTTGAGTCAGTGCGATGAAACATATGTTTGCGATTTTACCGCATGTGAAGAACGGAGGTTTTATTTTCCCATATGCGAAGAACGGAATCTTTAATGGTCTACTGCATTGCAGGAAGCAGCAGCTTGCAAATTATTTAACATTTGTCAATCTGAAGTGTTCATAATTTGCCTAAAAAGGTTCACTTGTTTCGGCCTATATCGGACATATAAATCTTGCCGAACTATTCATTGAATACACCGAATGAGGAAGACCGTACAGAAGCTCTTTATTCAGACTTCAGTAAGGCCATTACAAAGAATATTCACTCCTAAAAAAATGGGACTCCTGAAATAATTTGATTCGTCTTTGACCAATCGTCAAAGACTAAATAATTTAACAGAAACCTTTCGAACCCAATCTAAGTAATCACTTCAGGTGTGCCTCAAGGCCCTATTTTGGGACTTTTCTTTTCATTTTGTACTGACGTAAATGACATTTTATTTTCTCTCAAAAATCAGAAATGGCTTATTTATCCCGACGATATGAAGGTCTTTTTGGAAATAAATAAAAAAAATGCGTCAATCTCTTCCGCATTTAAATACATATCCTTAAATGGAAATTTTCCATTTTTTTGGGCATCGCATATTTCTAAAATTCATAACTCTTGAACAATAATCGAAAAACGAAAATTTTTCAACCACCTCCGTGTTTTTGGCTTGACCTTTGTAATGAGATCAGGCATTTAACTAATTTTTTTATAACGGAGGGAACGGTAGAAGAAAATAACGAAACAAAGGTGTTTATAGAATCTCAGGGGAGACAAGGCGTGGTCATTGAAATCGGGCCTACTTTGGCCTTCGTAAAACGCTACGATCAGTAAGCATACGCCGCCGCACGAAGCTAACAATGTACAAAACGGAGGACATACGCGCCATTGCCGTGTACGAGCGGAAAGCGGAGAATGGCGGAGGCGTATGAATCACGAGCTACAGGCACTGCTTGGGAAGACTCCTATCGTACATCTAGCGAAAGTTAGCAGGCTACGGTGGGCCGGACACGTCATAAGGGTACCGGACGACAGTGCGACGAAAATAGTCCTCTTCAACAATCCCACCAGTACCAGGAACAGGGGGGTCCAACGTACACGATGGCTCGACCAGGTCAAAAGCGATTTGTGACTTCTGAGACGACTAGGAAATTGACGAGTGGCCCAAGACCGAGTTGAATGGAGACGAGTGCTTGAAACAGCACGAGCCACCCCGGCTCTATGCTGAAGAAGAAAGAAGAATGGTCATTGAAGCAACGCTTATAAAGTTTGTATAACGTTCTTCTTTAACCAAGCTCGAGAATCTACAGAACGGACCCAGCTGTAATGGGAACTTCTCTCCCAGACCCTGTGGAATGCAAATATTGGTGAACGTTTGAACGTTCGAGTGCACGAAATGATTGGTTTGAAGGAGAATGCCAACTAGCGATAGAGAGGAAAGAAAGGGCTCGGAAAAACTATCTTAGCATATCCACGAGAGAGAATTTGGCCAAGTATCGACGAGCGCGGAATGAGTTGACCACAATCCTGAGAAGGCAAAAGAGCCAGAAAGTGGACAGAGATCATGGGGACCTGGAATGACTATTCCGGGCTAATGACACGCGCAAGTTTTACGAGAAAGTGGACCAAACTCGTAAGCGCTACACATTAAACCTGACATGTGTAGGGACGAGGGAGGGGATTTAATCACAAACGAGTGCGAGGTGGTCGACAAGTGGAAGCAGTATTTCGATGAGCACCTCAACGGCGATATAGCAGCAGGAGACGCAATGGAAGTTAACCTCGCAGTGCCAAGAGGTTTGGCGAGAAAATTCGTTAGCTGAAGAATAGCAGAGCAGCCGGAAAGGACAGACTTCCGGCAGAGCTCTACAAAAATGGCCTAGAACCGCTAGCAACGGCACTTCATTGGATAATTTCTAGGATTTCGGAGGAGGAGAAACTACCGGAGGAGTGGATGGAAGGTGTAGTCTGTCCCATCTACAAAAAGAGCAACCGGCTAGATTGCTGTAATTACCACGGCATCACGTTGGTCAACGCCGCCTACAAGGCTGGGCTCCCAGATTTGGTTACGTCGTCTATCCCCAATAGCAAGAGAATTGGTAGGGCAGTTCAGGCGGGTTTTATGGGGACCCGTGCTAGAACTACACAATCAAATTTTTACTCTCCAACAAATCCTCCAGGAACGTCGAGAGTACAACGTGTCCACGCATCATATATTCGTGGATTTCAGAGCAGCATACGATGCAGTTGAACGAGAACTGCTATGGCAGATCTCACCGCAGAAACTGACGCGGTTTACCAAAGCTACTTTGGAGCGAGTGATGTGCTACGTGCGTGTTTCGGGGACACTCTCAAGTTCTTTCGAATCGTGCAGAGGGTTGCGGCAAGGGAATGGACTGTGCTGTATGGTATTCAATATCGCTATTGAAGGTGTGATCCGGCGAGCGGGAATCGAAACGAGAGAAACGATCTATAGCAAGAGTAACCAACTACTAGCCATCGCAGACGACCTCGACATCATTACTAGAAACCTTGGGACGGCGGAGGCAATCTTCGTCAGACTAAAAACGGAGGCTAGGAGGATAGGGTTTCAAATCAATGCGTCGATATGGTAGGAAGAGGCTCCAGAGAAAGCAACGTTTGCCTCCCACGGACAGTGACTATTGATGGTGATGAACTGGAAGTGTTTGATGAGTTCGTATATTTGGGATCTCTGGTCACCGCCGACAACAATACGAGTAAGGAGATTTGACGACGCATTCAAGGTGGAAATCGATCCTACTTGTCCCTCCGCAAGATGCTTCGATCTGGAAGCATAAGCCGCCGCACAAAGCTGATGATGTACAAAACGCTAATCAGACTAATCGGTAGTCTTCTACGGACTTGAGACGGAGGAGAGTGGCAGTGGCGTATGAATCATGAGCTACAGGCCTTACTTGAAGAGATTACCATCGTACACCTGGTGAAAGTTGGGAGACTACGGTGGGCCGACCACGTCGCAAGAATGCCGGACGACTGTGCAGTGAAATCCGTTCTCTTCAAGAGACCCACCGACACCAGGAATAGAGGGACCCAACGTGCTAGAAAGCTCGACCAGGTTGAAGCCGACTTGCGTGTGTCGAGACGCGCAACGAATTGGCGACGAGCAGCCTAAGACCGAATTCAATGGAGAAGAATTTTTGATACGCCAAGAGCCACCCCGGCTCTCGGCTGCTAAAGTAAGTAAGTAAGATGAATGCCATTATGGTACAGTAGGAAAATGTATGGATCTAAATGACTTCCTTGTGGCACGTCAAATGTGACCGAAAAGTCAAAGAAATAGTATTTTCAATTTTGACGGGCATAGTTCTACCGGTAAAGTATGATTCAAACCAGTTTAGTACATTACCGCGTATTCCAAGTTACTGAAGTTTCGAGACTGCGATCTGAATATTCATTTTGTTGAAAGCCGCTAATAAGTCCGTACATATTGCGTCGATTTGAAAATGGTTCTGCAAAGAAGGATGTTATGAAATCAGCTTACTACAAGTTGACCGTTTGGATACAAAACAACAACCAGCTCGAAAAGATTTTCAAAGGTGCAGAGTGGTGCTATTGCACGATAGTTTGATACGTTTATTACCATAACGCAGTAAGATATTGATAAGATACTCTTTTGGTATGGGCTCCTGCTCGGGTAGTCCTGCAATTGTCTTGCCGATGGAACGCACGTTGGGAAACAATTTTAGATCGTCAGCATAGATAGATAATATGAACTGCAAGAGATCATATTGCTTCCTTGAGGAACTCCAGACTTATTTGTAAACACAGATGAAATAGTAGATTCTACCATGACTTGCAAGACTCTATCGCGTAAATATAATTCAAGCCAAGCCAATTGGTGCTCAGAGGCTCCCAAACGATGCAGTTTCCGTAGAAGAATGCGATGATCGTTGCGGTCAAATGCAGCTTTTCTGGCAATGTAAACTACGTCAACTTGTTCTTTTTGTTTAAGTTGCGTAATGCAAAAGGAGGTAAAATCGAGTAGGTAAGTGGAAACCGATCGGCCAGGCATGAACCCGTGTGCTGGTAGGCTGATATATAGCTTTTGGTTGAGAATGGCAGTGCCAAACATAATTTCAAAAAGCTTGGCAGCTACAGACAAGCTTGTAATGCTTCTGTAGTTTCTAACATTCCCACGATCGCCACTCTTATAAACGGGAGAAGTAAAAGATCGTTTCCAAATGCTAGGAAATTTGCCTTGAGCAAAGGACTTGTTGGAAATACAACAGGGTAGTACAGATAACTCAAATGCGCAGCAACAAAAAAATTGCGGCTGGAATTCCATCAGACCCGGGGGAAAATGATAGCTTCAATCTACGAGCTGCTTCAACAATCATCACTGGAGTAATTTCGAAAGTGTCGAGGTCGACAAGTCCTTCGGGAACGTTCA
The DNA here is from genome assembly GCF_943734655.1 of Sabethes cyaneus. Lineage (NCBI taxonomy): Eukaryota > Metazoa > Arthropoda > Insecta > Diptera > Culicidae > Sabethes > Sabethes cyaneus. The sequence goes on along the minus strand of NC_071355.1, from coordinate 74,476,948 downwards.
TTGCAGCCAATTTAGCTTCTGCGTCGGAGGCGAACTCATTTGCGAATACCGAGGAGAAAAAGGATGCAAACATTTCACAGTATGCATACGTCCTAGTGTTCCGCTTGCCCTCGCGACCTGTTGGCATTGGCTTGTTTGGTGAGCGGGCTGTGCAGAAACACGGTACGAGGCTCTGCTCTCGTGAGTGTGTAGGTAGCAGAGTGTATCTACACAAGACCAGCGGTTGTTTGTGGTAAGCTTTCGTCAGCAGAGCAAGCGTTGGATGCTATGCTTATCACACTTGCCCGCGTAGGAGTGGGCTTTGTTTGCTTCTCGCTCAATATTTGCAACATTTTTTTCCATGATTTCTCAACTTCACAAGTACGACTTAACTGTGTACGGTTTGACTACTGTAAAGCAATTTTTGTGCATTGATCGTTGCAGCTCAGGAAATAGGACAAAATGTGTTCAGATGGAACGGAACAACATAGGATAGTCGGGAAGCTGTTTACTTTTTGATCAATGTTAGTGCAATGCAGAAAAAGGTGCACTTAATAAAGAATGCACTTTGCTCACTTAGTTTCTTATTTAGTTCGAATCTTTTCTTTAAAATTTCCTCCACGACTTCTCAACTTCCCAAGCACAGACTATATATATCATTCAAAGTATTTTTACTAAAAGTAAATCATATTTACAATGTTAAAGTTTTGCGAAAATCTAACTGAAAGCTCTTATTTTTAAGATATTTCAGTAAACATATTTTTTCCTGAAGTTTTTGGACTGAAGTTTTTTACTGAACTACACATAGTAGAATTAAATTGGATAAGTTTTCTTATTTTTTATTTTTTTTTTATTTTTTTTTTATTTTTAGATTTTTAGATATTTTTTCCAGCAAAAATTTCGAAAATCATTCCTCTGAAAGCGCCACAAGTCAAGCTACCTACCTAGAAATTGCACCGAGAGAGTGAGAAAACGTTATGACAAAAGCGCAAGCAAAGTAAAGCAAACAAATACCTAAATGCCTCATCCTACGCTTGCCATCCGTGACATCGTCCGTCATCAAGGTTAAGTGCTACTTTGAAGTGCAAACTTTCAGAGTGAATGAATGGTTGTTTTTTTTTTGTTTTTCAACGGAACAGAAAACGATGATGTCAGAAGAAAGCAAACGACGAGAAAGTCATTTTGCAAAAAGTATCACAAACGAAGAAAACAAGAGCGAATAAGGATTGTAAAACCTTATCACCTCCTTATTACTGATAAGCGGAAGGGCAGGGTTAAACTTGGTTTATACAAACGAGTTTGATAGCGAAGATTGCCGTTTACCTCGAATTGATGATTCGACGATTATTGTTATTTTGCAGAATTCAAATGGGTTTAAAACTATTCTATTTATGTTGATGACTGATGTTTCGGGGCATTGCGAGTGTGCGAAGAGTGGTGTAAAACTAAACACTTCCACTGAATGTTTACATAAAAGAAAGCAAACCAAACGAGGCTAGTGCAATTTAAATCGCTTTAAAAGTCGTACGGCATTATTAACAAATTGTTGTTACTGCACAGGTCCCGCTGTAAATTTTCTGCGTAATTGTGAAGGCCGTTCCGAGCTGATTTGCAAATATTCATGGAATGACTCATTAGCAATTCAGTAGTAAAATAAAACATTCGAACTGAATACAGGTTCAGATTACTTCAAATAAGCATGTGCGACAGAGATTTCGAAACTGTGAAGAACAAAAAAAACTGGTTACCCTTCGAATGGCATCAATGTTCCAATTCTTGTAATCGTGCAGCTTGAATCAGCTGTGGCTGGGGCTCGTGCGAACTGAAAATACAACATAATTAGCCACTGTCTGTAGTAGAAGCCTGTGCAGACCTTACTCGGCTCTGGCATTCCCTCTAATATTGAGGGCTATAATTTTTGGCTACTTAAAAGCTAGTTCAAATAAAATGTGCATGTGTAAGAGTCTGTTAAATGGTAGTTTGATGGCAAGGCAACACCGATAGATCGACATCGAACCGAACCGAGCTGAATTGGACTGTGAAAGAGTTATGGCCCAAGGCACTTAGCGTCGTCTGGGTTAGGATTCTGAATCATGTTAGTGTAAAACATTTTTTTCTAGACCACCCGACATTAATTATGTTTGTCCGCTCAAGCTGGAATCGAAAGCGTTCAAAAATATATGTTTCAATAAATTGGATAGATTAGGGAAAACCGGTAAGCAGTATAAAATTTGTTAAAGTTCCCAAGAAATGACGCAGGGAGAGTGAATTGTAATCAGTTTGTGTCTAGTCGCTGTTAAGTAATCATCAATTTAATACACCCAGTGTGTATTAGCACGCAAAGGATTAGTAAACTCTCTGCGACGACGGCTGACAAATCATCTACCACCCACCAGCAAGCTTCGATATGGCACATGTTGATGCGACGGATCGCCTTACATAACCTCACCAGAAATCAAACACCAAACCGAAATGTGATCTGGTTTCTAATGAATGAACTTACTTCAGAGTGACGGCGGTTCATTTGCTTGTAACTGCATAGCAAAAACAGAAGAAGGAAATGGGATCCGCAACGCAGTTTAAAGCAACGGTTGATTGACCACCTTCGACTATAGTTGTAGGAGTCTCCGTTTTGTTTATAAATTCAACACCTCCGGCAGTTTTTTTTTTCTTCCATCATTCGGTGACTACAATGCAATGTGTGTCAAATTCTGATCCGCGCTTTGAATGTCTTGTCAACCATCTAAGGACGCGTGTTGCTCATTTATCTTGGCACCTGACGAGTGGTTGATGCGTTGTAGACAGAGACTACAACAGCTAGCTGAAGCCAAGCAGCAGAAACACGATTCTCAGCCAACCGAACCGAACAGGCGGCGGTACTGGTTAATTATAATTTTAATGACTATTTGAAGCTACATGCGACGTGATTGGAATAATTTACCAGTGGGAAGGAGAAATTGCGAGGCGTTTTGCTTCGCGATGGTAGGCGATATTGATTTAACCACCGTGGATGTTGTTTTTTTTCTCGCTTCGTTGGCTTGAATATCAATAGGTATATCTTCCGATCGTACTGCAAAAGCGCTGTACTGTGTCGTTACATACGAAGAAGAAAACTAGATTCGGATGGATTCAATAATCCAAAACAAAGAAATGCCAGTAGATATTTTCTTTTAAAAAAAGTATTTCAGTTTCCGTTACGCGCGTGTTGGTTGCTTATGCTTGGTGAAGTCTTGCTAGCCAATTATTTATTCTGTAATTATTGTAAATTCATACATATACAGTTTTGAGTTACACAAAAGTTTAATTTGGTGACCAAAATTTGATAGGACAAAATGATCAATTATTGTTCAAAGAAAAACATCTAGTCACAAATTTTTTTTGGGGGTAACTTCCTTTTTAGTTTTGGGTTTGATCATCAAACAACTATGCATATATGCCAGTCGAATCAGATGTGTATAGAATTTTTCTCATGGGACTTGCGTGATAATGCCAAAAAGAGACCATAAATATGAAAGCTATATCTGCAGTTGTTTAAATAAGCGGTAGAATGAAAAATTTTGCTCTCCGTTTTCTGAAAGACGCAGAAATTCAAAATTACTGTCCAGGATTGAGCCGAAGAGTTCCAGAATCAGTTTTTACACAAATTTGTATTTCATTAATACTTTTTTCGTGGATTAACAGCCATTCCACCATTGTCGGTATGAATGAAATTTTTCAAATAACCAGAAAAATAAATAGAAGAGAACCTAAACGGATGCCTTGCAGGACTCCACCAGTAAATTTCACGATATTCTTTTAAATTTAATTATTTAGTAGGCCTGATTTCCCGCTTGAAGGCGCCACTGGAATTTCATACTAGTGTTGTTGTCCGCGGTCACCAGCTATTCAAAATACACGAATTCATCTACCACTTCCAGTACCAGTTTGTCGCCGTCAACGGTTACCGCCCAGTTAGCATTTTCATATGTATAATTAGATTGCAACTAAAAGTTACGTATTGATATGTATCCAACAAAATCGTATTCGACGCGCAAAAGCCGCTTATCCGTACCGTATCGTATCGTATCCGAAATCGTATTTTTGTCAGCTACTAGCATTATAAACGATAGAATATCAACTTGTGCGTGCTTTATTAGGCTTTATTTGAGTAATTCTCGCTGAAACGGGGCCACTACTGACACGAGGTCTTCCAATATTGGAACTTTTGTGCTTAATTGGTTGAAAATGGTTAAAAAAATAAGAATTACACCTTTAAACTGTTAGGCCCCTTGGCGAACGAGGGGTCCACTATTTCGAGGTATCAAAAGTACAATTCTTATGTTTTAACCATTTTCAACCAATTAAGCGCAAAAGTTCCAATATTTGAAGACCTCGTGTCAGTAATGGCCCCGTTTCAGCGAGAATTACTCATTTTTCGAATCCGAATTGGTTAAGAGATATTTACGATAATTTTCGTACATTGATATACGAGTTGGTGCTGGCTGGGCGTCCGTGAAAGGCGCACGTTAGTTTCCTTCAAGCATCTTACTTTCATGTATTTGATCTTCGACGCATTTATTTTAGGCCAAATCCTCCTGGACGTCGCTTTCAGCCTGACGTAGATTGCCTTGGCCGTCGCAAAGTTCCTGGCCATGGCATCAAAGTCATCTGCAAAGCCTACGAGTTGGCTACTCTTGGTAAAAATTGTGCCTCTCCTTTCGATGCCCGCTCGTCGGATTACCCGCTCGAGAGCGATGTTGAACAGCATGCAGAATAAGTCATCACCTTGTCTCAACATTCGCCGCGTCTCAAAGAGACTCGAGATGCACACGAAATACATAATTCGATCCAGTATAGCTCTGATCAGTCGCGTCACTATATCTCGATCTCGATCGACTGTATCGTTTGCTGCTTTGAAATCAATGAAGATACGTTACGTGGGCACGTTGAACTCCCGACTTTCCTGCAAGATCTGTCGCATGGTAAAAATTTGGTCTGCAGTGGTGCGAGTCCCTATGAAGCCGGCCTGATAATTCCCTATGAACCCTTGTGCTATGAGTGACAGCAGGCGTAACAGGATCTGGGAGAGTACCTTAAAGGCGGCGTTTACCAGCGTTATGCCATTGTTGTACATGAGACAAACCACACCTTCGATATTTTGCTCCAATAGCTCCTCTTTCTTCAAAATCTTGGAAATAATCCAGTGTAGAGCCGTTGCCAGTGTTTCTCGGCCATGTTGATAAAGCTCTGTCAATAGGCGGCCCTAATCAGCGGCTTTGTTGGTCTTCAGTCGATTTTCGTTTGACTTCTTGAAGATCAAGTGCTGGGACATTACTATCTTCCATGGGCACTTTTAGGTTAACTTCCGTCCCACCTTCTGCAGCTTGGGGGTTTCACCGAAGATCTATTTCCACCTGTCGACCGACCACCTCGCACTCGTTTGTGATAAAATTTCCTCCTTCGTCCTCACACATGTCAGGTTTCGGTGTGCAGCCGTTACGAGTTTGGTTCGTCTTCTCGTAAATCGTGATCGTGGTCAACTGGTTCCTTGCTCATCGGTATTTGGCCAAGTTTTCCCTAGTGGCAATGGTCAGATAATTTTTCCAAGCAATTTTTTTCTCTGCACTGCTTATTAGCATTTTCCATCAAACTAATCAATTTGTATACTGGCTTCACACCTAGTGCTCGATAGCCCATTCAACTCTCCGATGGCCGAGCGTATTCTGCCATAACCGTCTTCCAGGTTTGAAGCACCCAACTCCTCGGAAGAAGGCAAAGCCAAACAATATTGCGAGTCGAGCGAGAAGTCAACCATGCCTACTCACACGCGAAAGAGTATGAGAAACATAGCATTCAACACTGACGCTGCACACGCAGGCGCAAAAGAAACAGCCGCCGGTGCTGTGTGCAGACATTCTGCAACCCACACACTGTGCGTGGGTCTTCCTGCGTAGCTTATCGGGGAATCAGGAGCCCGCGAGGCTGGTGGCGCACTCTACCGCTGGTGCACGAGCGACGACAGTAACTGTTAGCTAAACACACACTCGCAAAAATACGTACCAGTGCATGAAGAAATAAGAGCGGGAGGTTTAAAGGGATGCTTATGCCGACGTGCTCTTTGAGTCCGCGTGTGTGAGAAAATTAGACCACACGAGTGTGGGCTTCGCAACACTGGAGCCACATCCAGTAACGATAACATGTAACGGTCATCTATAACAACGTGGTCAATCTGGCTGTTTGTACGTTGGTCAGCTGACCTCCAGCTGGATTTGTGGATATCTTTGCGTAGAAAAAGGTGCTCCGGATCATCAGGGCTCGGAAAGCTGCGAAGTTTATAGTCAGGCTTCGTTTTGGTTTTTTTGCTCAGTAGATGCTCATTTGACTACTGCGCCTCAACGATACAGAATTCGAAAAAGTAGTGTAGAAGACAATTGTAGAGTCAATTATTATCTACAATATTGTTGAAGAAAGTATAGTTATATCTTTTGTATTTACGGCGCTATGGAGCTGTTACCCCGTTGGTAGCAAAAGGTGGCTCTTTTGGATACCAACGGGGTAGCAACCCTATAACGCCGTAAATACAAAAGATAAATCTATACTTTCTTCAACAATATTGTGGATAATCATTGACTCTACAATTGTCCTTTACACTGCTTGTTCGAATACTGTTTCGCTGAGGCGCTGCAATCAAATGAGCATCTACTGAGAAAAAAACCGAAAATGAAGCCTGGTTTATACATATCAAATTAATATCAATTTAAAAATTCAAGGTAAGTTAAGCATCAACGTCGTACAAATTTGGGCCGAAACGAAAGGTTTCAGAATTTTGTGTAGTCTTGGAAAGAAAAAACAGCTTTTTGTAAATTTCTGAAAGATCAAAAACTGACAAACAAATTTTTCTGAAAATTCTTTACAACTTTACAACATAGTTTTCCCGATTTTTTATTGCGGTTTTTCATCACGGTGTAAAAAGGGTTTTCCAGAATACATTGTTTCTGGATAGCTCAGAAAATAACTTCAAATCGTCGGTATATATTAGCATTTTCTGACTCTTGAGAGTAAATAAAATAACAGTTACGTATGAAACTGTCGAACAGAAACGGACCTAAACAAGAGCCTTGAGGCATACCAGAAGTGACCTACTTGGGTTCATGCACTCAGCGGTTCCAATTTTTTTAGGAGTTAATTTTGTTAGCAATTTAAAAAATAGAATTGAAATGTCGATGTATAAAATGCCTTTTTTCCTTGTTGGGGACCTTGAACCACTGGGACCAGTTTTTTGATCTATTGTAGTGTGTCCTCTTTTGCTGCATGCCTTTACTTATGAACAACTACTGTCATTTAGTAATTGTTATTTTAATTAAAGGCATCATCCCAACACGGTAGTATGTTGAGAATGAATTTTACTACTTTTTGAGGAGAACTAGCCCATATTTCCGAAGGCTCCAACAGCCCTTCATCATTTGCGCCTTTTATTGAATAATGTCGTACATTCGCACGGTACATGATGAGCACTTTCACACTCTAGATTGCAGAAACGACATCTATCATTATTAAGATTTCCTATTACCTTTAGAAGATATTTACTTGGACAAAGGCCAGTAGCCATTCCGCTCAAAAGTACTCAAATTTTTCATTGAAACATTCAATAGTTTTTGCGTGATTGAGGCGTTTGACTATTTTAATAAACCGTTTCGCATAACGGGCTGAGAGAGTATTATTCCAGTTCAATATGACCTGATTTTCTTCCAATTTTTTCAGTTCCATTTTGCACGTACTATTGGATACCCCACAAAAAGGTCATGGGCCTACAAATTCCATAGCAGATCCAGATCTGGTTAACTGCTCTTTCATTACCTTCTATATCACAGTGCCCGGGAACCCAAAAAAAGGTTTACATAGTAAAAAAGCAAAGCCATGGGTTTAAACGTCCTGTTGAGAACGTAACCCTTCTTTATCGACAGACTTCGCAGCCGGTTATTAGAGTACAGGACAATTACGGGGCTACTGCAACGATTCTACAGACTCTATAGCAGCACCTCCGAGGAGAGATTCGAACATACGACGACTGGCTTGTTAGTTATTTTCTCTTCAAGCAGATTGAAGTACATTCTAGAATGGCATATATTTCGATTTGAAAGACCGTTGGCCATTTGCCCATTGCCACTGACCTATTCAGTCCAGGACCAGTAATACCAGCCGAGTAATACTCGGCCTGCCAATTTCGAACCACCAGTGTAAAAAATTATTGAACCAACTCTGACAAAGGGCCCCCTCGTTCCCATTCACTACAATCTGGTTCATGGATGCTAAATAAATGGTCAAAATCGTATTTTTTCTTCATTAGATCTTCAGTTTAAAAAATAAGAGAATTAATTTCACATTCCTTTAAGATACTTATATGGCCTTTTAGATCACCACTGAAAAGATCTTTAGTGATAAAATGCCTTACTAAAGTCCATATAAAGAGCTTTTATGCGGTTTCCCTTATTCGTTGCATTCAGTGAATAGCTCGGTAAGATTTGTATGTCAGGCGTCGTCCGACACAAGTGAACGTTTTACTAGCGTCGCTTGTATAATTCGAGTAAATTTTGATTAAGAAGAATATTTTTTGTTGACAATTAATTGCCTCAAAATGTTTTAGAAGCTTTTTGAGAATTTCCCAGATTTCAGTAAAATGGTAAATAGCTAAACCAATGGAACAGTGAGTTTCACCGTTAGGTCCAGGATCTTTGAGCTTTTCTTAAAACCTGGCACATTGGTTAACACATATCAATATCTCTCGAAGACTACGTCTCATTACGAGATTTTAAACTTACGTTAGTCTTACAAAGTTATGAGATCAAAATTACGTTTCATTACGCTCCTTGAGCCAGTACCACACTGCATTTTAGCTCCGGATAGAAGCTTCATCGTCGGTAAAGTAGGGTTGAGCACAAATGAAAGACGTAGAGAAGCTTGACAAAACGTCCAAAACAATTATATTTACGTATGTGTATGTTTTTAATTTGTAGTATAAAGTAGTTCTAAATTGGATTCCGTCAGCGTTAGTAATACGATTTTTGATTCATCTCGACGATCATTGCTGTCGGTTCATGCGGCTACACAATTAAGTGTTGGATATCAGCTATCTTGGAATGCAAATTAATTGAAATTGAATAATAATTCAGACCTTCGCACGATAGGAATAAATTAATGAATTTCAAATTTGCCTCATAGCAACAATCCCCAGTTTCTTTTCAAGCTTGGTTGAAATGTTTGATACTGAAAATAAAACAAGTGAGATGAGAGAGAAACTCAGATTCAATTATTTGTTTCGGCAATGTTGGACCCCCTATCTATAACAAAAGCCAATTTGTTCTTTTGTCCCAGTTGAGGTCAAGCTTTTACATAATATCTAACATAGATAAATCGTCCAGCTTCAATCATTTGAGCATTTGACCCTTTTTCATCACCGACATCATCATCATTAAAACCTCACATTGCATCATGAAATTGTCTAAAGCACACTTAACACCGCAGGTAAATTTGGACCACAAGATGACAAGTCTAGACAAGCTCAGAGCTTCAACCAATCTAGGTATCTCACAAAGTACGAAAGTGAAAAAGATGCGATTAACATCACTTCACCGGGAGACAGGTAAATGCGACAAAAATTCATGAAGCATAAATCATGCAGCCTATCCAAGTCATCTTTTGGCCACCCAGCACGCCATGTCGCGTGGTCTGGTCGATCGATGGGCAGGCACCGGTCGGTCCGAGCACTGCACTGCACAGGTACAACAACAATAAACACGCTAAACGCCGAAGTAAACCTCAGCAGCCAGACACACTCTGAATCCTCCAGTTTCTGGTTGAATCATTCGATCTCAAACTGTCAGGAAGTGTCTTCGAGAGCAGGAAAAAACAGCAAAATGTGTGCCATGGATGGAAGGTTGACTGAAATCCATAAAAATGGGTGATAAATGCCGGGAGAATGATTTGTAAACAAACGAGCAAAAGTCCCAAAAGCGTGAGCCGTGCAATTAACCTCGCACCTTGTGCCGTGTCTTGAAACAACAGTATAAAGTTAAATTGTTGTTGTTGTTGAGATGTGATATAACAATTATGATCTTTGACTTGTGACTTTTGTGCTCTGTCTTTGTAACTGCCAAGGTGATCGCCATGTTGATTTTACTACTGCTTCTGGCTGATCGTGTCTCGGCAACATTGGACGGAAAATGAGTTTTCCGCTCTCCATTTAAGGATCCGAATTCTTGAATAACTCAACTATGTACGAACTCAGCCGGGTCGGCGTGGTTGGGGCGTCATGAGCTACAAGCTCAGCCCATAAGTGGTGCATGACCGATGACTGATAGGCAATTAGTCAGCCACACTTATACGTTTGAAAATTGTTAACTCAAAAGGCCGGCAGGTTTCCATCTAGGGCCTGCTGCTGTTTGCAATAGTATTCATCGGAATGAACCAATACTTCATGAATGACAAGAAGCTCACGACGCGGTGGATCGGCCGTGGGCGATCCGCTGATTGTTGGTTTAGCGAATCGATGACGCGACGGGAGTAAGCCGAAAGTAGCGCGGCAGGCAGGCCAAGCACGTCAGGGATGTAGAGGTATACATATTTGCATCAAACTGAGCGCAATCGCGTATAGTTGAAAACGATACGATGGAATTTGTGGGGGCTGAAGAACTTTGGCTTAGTATCAAGATTATCAAGCCACCTTCACAGCACAGCTGGTGTTGCCTTTACAATGGGTTGCTCGTACAACGAACGACCTTGAGCTAAGTTGGATTCTTCCTAGGTTTGTCCGGTTTGTCGGGTCTACAGTTCAAAGTTGTCTGATTTTGCTTGTGTGTTGTTGACATCACTTATAATAAAAACATTCAGTTGCAATCGATCATATCAAATCTTTCGCAATTAACAGAATTGCTTTAGCCTGGCTCAACAATAAATTTATTTTTTCACCGATCATCGCCAACGTTTTAATTCTTATCTTATCAACTGACTAACACAACCGTTTCACTGCAATAGCTGGACAGTTCAAAGAGTAAAAAGTAACGCTTGGTATTTTATGAACTAACACCGGAAATACACAATCCATCACATCTAGGTATTTCTAATTTCAAACAAACTTTTCGAATTTACTAAACCGGATCTAAACGATTGGTTTTCACGCACACGAACTGTATGTATACTTATTTTTCACGCACGTGTACCGGTTTCACAGGCGGAACCAAAACACAAAAGCAAACAAAAATGACGTGAATCGTCCGACTTCGACGACGACGCAGCGCGCTGAACGTAGTTTAGTTGCCCTGAACAACGTTCCGTTCGTTTCTGAACGGTCCGTCGCTTTGCGTAGTACTGACTCCGCCCGGCGGCGTCCGGCTTGTGCTTGTGGTATGAGAATCTCTCGATTCGGTAGACGCGACCGGCTTGCAGGAAAAAAGTTTCACGCCTTACTTACTTTACTAATACACTTGAGGACGACGACTGCTGCGTAGCGTGTAGTCTTAGTGGGAACGAACATAGTTGAGCTGTTTGTCGCTGTAAGACGAAATTAGTCGCAGCTGTGCACTGTGTGCAGTTGAGTACTAACAAAGACTACACTTGGTGGATGGAATGCAGATAAGCAAAAGTGGCGTAAATGCGGCATTCCGATAATTTTTCAGTAATGTTTGTAACACAGTAATTGGGTGGTTTGTAAACAGTTCTCTAATATTTCAATTAGCATCCTTCACGGATCTTGGCACAACTATGTAAATTGGATTCCATTTTTAGTAGATGAATAACGGAAATGCATTGACATAGTTAATGCGTCTATTTCGCTCGAAGAAAATTATTACTTATGCAACTTCTCTGCATACTTATTTGCAGCATTCTCGGCAAATTGTTTGCTAATCTCGTTTACGGTAATTTGCCAATTATTGTACGTTTCATAGTGTTTGCACCTCTTCTCGACGGTTTATTATGTTAAATGTAATTTGACAACTTCGGCTATACAATTTCAGTATATATCAAATGTAATGCTTTTTTTTCTTTAAATCAACGTGATTTTTAAAGCGTAATAATAAATTTTCTTTCTTGGGTATGAAATGGAGAGTTACCTGGAAGGAGCGTCAAACATAGCTCTGGCTCTCTCAAGCTCCCACCTGGCGCCTCCACGCAGATCTAAGTCAAATGATGAGGGTCGATGGCCTTACCCGGAAATGCTTCATGTACTTACTGAAACAGCTAAGCTAGGAGGTGCGAATTAGAGCGTCTGTTCTCCAGATGAGGGGCGGCTCACACAGTGTCTCGAAACGGGCGGCTGGATATGAAATGCTGTATCCCGCAAGCTATACCTAAGATGGCAGACCCATCAGCGAAATGTAGGTATCGCGACCCCGGTGAGGTAGTATACCGAAAACTCAATTACCACGAACAACGAACAAAGAAATTCAGGACGGAACAATCGGTATAGGACACGGCAAGGGATAAGGAAACGATTAAGGGATAACGATTGGAAACTTGGTACCTGGAATGTCCGAACTCTCCATGAACCGGCACGGGCAGGCTTGCTTGCTCGAGAGCTGCATCAACTCGGAGTGAAGATCGCTGCTATTCGGGAAGTACGGTGGCCAAATTCCGGAGAAAAGGAGTTCCGTACAGTAGACCCAATTGCAGTCACTTCTTTCAAGTACCCATCTACTACAGTGGCAGTAAAAAAGCAGAACATGGAGTCGGTTCCGTAGTGTTGGGAAAACAAAAGCAACGAGTTATTATCCCGTGGAGGCCCGTAGATGACCGTATATTCGTGTTGAAGATTAAGGGCAAATTCTTCAACTATAGCTTAATCAACTTATACGCACCGACAAATGATAAATCCGATGATGCTAAGGACGAGTTTTACGACAGGCTTGAGAGGACCTATGGAGAGTGCCCGAAACTCAACGTGAAAATCATCATCCAAATTCAATCCAAATTTTGCATGCTTCTTCGACAAAGATCAGCAAATATTTTAAAATAAAAAAACGAGAAAAAAAAAGTTCCAACTTAGAAAAAATTGCAATTGTTTATGAAAATGCACTATTTAACTTTTGTACAAACAATCGAGAGGAGGTACGGTATACCAATTTAGAAAGCTTGTGGAATAGTGAACACATCTGGTAGAAAGTCATTTTTTGATATTACAAACTATGTTTACAATCAGCATTTAAAACATAGTGATTTTTTCAGACTACAATACTTTAAAAAATCATATCTTGCGAATTCCAACAGTAGCATCGAAATAAAAAAATACGTGTCGATTTTTTTTTGAACAAAGAACGTAAAAAAATATTCCGAAGAAAAAAAAATTTCGACTGTAAATTTACCGTGGAATGATCCATATGTAAGTGGCTTTATCCACAAGTAAAACAACTTGGCAATAATGCCAATGATAATATAATGAAGAAAAGTCAAAACAAAAGCTGTGCAACAATTGGGCATGAGGTGTGCAATAATAAGATTTGAACGTTATGTTGGTGTTTAATAATTGGGTGCAGAGTTTCTATGCAAAAAACATGTTTACATGTTTTGTACGTAACGTCTTTGTTTACTATACTGCCACTGGGTAGCACTTTGTGAAAACGAAAATAGAAGTGTAACGTTTGAATGAAAGATTTCAAATGGTAATAACTGCTAAACTACTGAACGAAACTGAACAATTTATATATCGTTGGGTAGATAAAATGACCAGCAATTTTATGAAGGGGGTAAAAGGGCAATTTTATGGAGGGCGTAGGAGACCCCTTTCCCTTCTAAGAGGGGCAGAAGCCTCCCATACAAATAATATACAAATTTCCTCATAACTCGAGAACTAATCAAACAAATAGAACCAAATTTGGCATGTGGAGGTTTTTGGAGGCATGAATTTGTTTTATGACGGTTTGATACCCCTCACCGCTGTGGTAGGAGGATAAGGACTCTCATGCACATAAAACAGACCTTTTTGGCGTATGTGCCATATTTTCTACTATGTAACAAGCGGTAAGCTGTGAAAGTAAAACTAGTATAACCTTCTCGGAGCAAGAGACAGTGAATCGACACCGCTAATTTACGTGCCTGTTGCCACTCATGTCAAAGAGAAGAACATTCGAATGGCACGTCATATTTGCGATGAACGTGCTTTGGTTTTAATGTTATTTGTAACCAATGGCCCTTTTAAAGTCCACAAGCGAGTTAAAGTAAGATTATTGAAATATGTCAAGCTACGCATAATCATATTTAATACAATAATCTGTAGACTGATCATTCATCACAAGAAATTTCTATGTCTCAATGGTTGCAGGCGTTGGACTTATGAACTCCCGTCAACGAATTTTCAAAGCCATCATTGCATTCAATGAAGAATTGAATCTGAATATTTCGCTCTTCTCTTTTAAACATTTACTTAAACAATGGCACTCACAGGTTCTGATAAATATACTTATGCCAAAAATGCAGTTTAGATTAGTCTTTGATCTAATGATCTGATATAGTCCTACGTCACCCTTTCGTACAACCCTTAGGGCTGTATACCTTGTAGTTTTTTTTAATTTCAGGCAATTTCTGGCAAAGCAACAACTTTGATAGGAATGTGCTATAAATATTTTGTCTGCAAACAAAAACAAATTTCCGTAAGGAAAGGATCTATGAAGCATCCTCGATAAAAATTAATTGAAAAGTGTGCTACTTTTTGATAGAATATTTAATAACTCAATAAATATGCATCTTAGTGAAAAAGCGTCTTCACAGAAAATGTGTACTTTAGCATACTGAATAACTTTGTAGAACATTTGAAAGCAATACATAAATCGTATGAAAAGTTATTGAGTGCAATTGATTTTTAAACGCTCTTTTTAAATATATCATTATATATCGCAACCAGTGAGACATACATAGTTACTATATACAGCAAAGTAGCTTATTTCAGTATATTCTGCAACTTTTTGGATGAAATTTTTTTTAACTAGGCCATTAACAATAATTTAAAAAGATTTGGTCCTTCCGGTGTTGGGCCACTGAAGGGGGGGTCGAAAAAAAAACAAAGTGAATTTTTAATCGAACAAAAATATAATGGGTTTTAAGCATTTTTATTTTTATAAGTCTAAACATGAAACCCAAATTTATTCATAACATATTTTTTAATTCATCATTTTTTATTTAGCTGAAACTTTGCATGGCAGTTCTCCTTAAAAAATGGTGTCGTTTTTTAGTTTTATTTTCTTTTTGTTTTTTCAATAACAAAATTTTTTTTACAGTGCACATATTTTTTTAGAAACGCAATTTTATTATCCACAACTTTGCAAAAGACACTATTTCGATCAAATAAACCATTTTTCCAATATAAAATATTTAATGGATTAGCACCATTTTTGGTAAGGCCCTTTTGAAAAAGCAGTCGACATCTTAAAAAAATATTTGATATGATCAAATGACACCATTTTTTAAGGAGAACAGCTACGCAAAGTTTTAGCTAAATCAAAAATAATGAATTAAAAATATGTTATTTTTTCGTCACTTGGCGTGGATTCCCAAGTAACAATTTCAATTTTAAGGTGCACTTGAAGAGGTTTCCAGCATTTGCTGCTTAAAACCGATCTCCAAATTAGTAATTCTACAAAACTGCGATAAAACAGTCATAAAACCCTTATAAGGCGAGGGAGGCCCACACTAAAGAAGGTTCTCAAGAAAATTTCCAAAGATCCTTTTAAAACTTGTAATTCTTATCGATATCTATTTATAATGACTTCCAAGAGTCGCTTGAAACAAAAAGAAAACCGCCACAAGTGTTGATGATTTTATGGTTGTCTCTTCAAAGAACACTTGCAAGACATCATACACTTTTCATAGCCTTGAATGTTTTAAATTGACCAAGAGCTATAAGCTATAAGCATTCACAGATATTGCTATTTCGAAATCGGTATAAATGAAAATTGAAAATAAAAATGGTGACAAAAGCAGCTGCTTTGTTGCTCATAAATGAGAAATTTTTCATGACAGGCTCGGTTTGTCGATGTTTTGTGACATGAAAGTTAGAAAATTTTAACGCGCCAGTTATTTTTGCTAGATTACTGAAAAATCAAATTAATTAAAAAAAATTAATGATTTCATGAAGAAGTTGATAGCTACTAAATTTTTAACTAATTGTGGCAAAAAGGCTTTTATATGTCTAAACATTTATTTAAAAAGATAAGATCACTAATGGTATTGCATAATATCATATTTATAAGCGCCCATATGCAATTGACTACAATTTCAAAAGTAATCAAAATAGCCCTGTTCGCCATTTTTTCAATGGTTTTATCCAAATCAACCCGAAAGCGCTTATTAGACTAACATTTCTTGGACAAGACAAAGAAAATTTTTCCAAGAGCGCGATAAGTTCATCAATACTTATTGTATTCTTGAAGAAGACAAGTTGCGCTTGAATAAGAATTGTTTGAATTACTTGAGGGCACCAAGTTTTTGCAAGATAACCATTCTAGTATAAACAAACAAAACATCACGAAGTATTGACGTAACGTGTTGTTTGTGCGGTTTGGACTGCACAACAGCTCCAAGCGTTTAATTTGCAATTGGTACAACTGTTTTTAAAAATTATGCTTCAACTTCTTCAGTGCCTTCAAACATTTTCCATGTAAAGACATCTGATTTATGACCTCTATATTTAGTTTAAAAATACGAAAAGCTCTAGAGGAAACCCACACCGCCTCTGGCAAATGCATCATTACCGGCACTGTCCTTCCCCAGTTCAGTTAGTCCTGAGATCTTTATTGTTTTGTGACTTCGCTGATTGTTCATATCAAAGAGTTTTCAAAATATTACACAGATTTTCGCTTAATTTTCGTTTAAAAGATCTATATTCTTCAATTTTCTCCAGGTTTAGACGCCCATTTTGACAGATTAGTTGTTTACGTTAGAATGTTCTCATTCAAAAGTATAATTTCTCTTTCAAGAATATACGATTTTAAGAGAGTTTTATGGCAGTATTGTTAAGATAAATGAATCTTGCAGAAGAATGTCATAAGTTTTTGTCAAAACTATTGTTAAGTTTTAAGGAGCGCCGTTTTTAAGCAAAAATGAAGTATCCTTTAAAACCCCTTATAAGGTAAATTACACTTATTGATAATTTAGTTTTATGGGTGATTCTTCAAGTCTCCTTCAGCCATACTTCAGAAATGTTAGTCAAATAAGATAAAATTCACTTGAGGAGAAGCATTATAAAACCTAACAGACTTTGAAGTGCTCTGATAAAACTACTATAAGAAATGAATAAGACCAATTTGCTATTGGATTGTTACTTGGGTTCCCTCATATATTAAAAGCAATAGATTTGGTTAAAAAGTTAAATATCTAAAAATGTGCGTTTTTTAAAATTTTATTTTTTGGAATGTTAAAGGTAACAATATACACTACTTTTTCTGAAAGTTTCATTGCTGGCGAATGAAGGGCAAACAAGTTAAACTAGCTTGGCAATCCCTCCACCATGCTTTCCAATCCACTATTAGGCAACGCAAAACAAATGGGACTTCGTTGATTGGGTTAACAACCATCAATTGAAGGCAAATTACCGGAAACAGGACATTAGTATTTGGTCTAAATCTTTGTATCTGCAGGCAGAGTCAGGTTATCGTGGAGCAACTGAATGCACTCATCGCAAAAATCGCTTAACGGATAAATCGAGAAATCTTGGGGCGTGAGTAGACCAGCAGATAATGGTTTCTTATTCCTTTCGAACCTCGAAAGAATTTAGATAGAATTCAACTGTGGGTCGCAATCGAGTCTGTAGAAAGAGAATTAAATTCGATTCAGGAATCTGACTGCAAATATAATATTGCTCAGCTCTTTCAGAATAGGATAAACAATCTGGCAGAAGGTACGCTGCGCTTACAAATATTTGTTGTAACTGACATGCAGATGCAATGAAATTAGCCAAAATTATGTCTTTGGTGGACACTAAATGAAATAAGTAAGATTTCATACCGCGCATTTCAATTGAATGAAAAATTGCTCATTTCATTTCATTTCGGAATAGCTTCGGAATGCTAAATAGCTAAAGTAAATCACAATACGCGAAAAGACAATTAAAATTTAGATCACTATCATCGCAATGTTTTTAACAAAACATCAGTTCTGAACATAAAACAATAGCAGATCGAAAAATCGATCGAAGAGGGAGTTTTGTTGCACATTGTCCGAAACCGGTTTACTTTCAGGACATCATATTAGTTGAGGGTCAAGTGACATTCGTAGATAGATAGTCCCCGTTCTGTTGGAACGGGGCGGTCTGATCGGTTTTTATTGTGAAAGGAAATAACTGAAACTCCAGTAGGTAGGATGTATGTCTAATTGTCGTCCACCGACCACGGACCAGCAAATTTATTAGGGCTCAAAATCTTTCACTATTTCGTGATGCTCGCCTGAATCAAAATTTTCATAATGATAAATTTCTCTTGGTATCTAGCAATTAAATATTTATTCACCTGAAGCATACAAACGTATTATAAATGCAACATCTCTGAATTTGTGAGTATTGATAAATCATAATTCGACGACAAGACCGACAAGAGAAAAACGATGATAATGAAAGCGATTGGTAATACAAGTATAAAATTTCACAAAGCAAGAGTTGGATCGTTAAATTGAACAATTGAAAATGGTTATCTATCTATAACTAAAGGTTAGATTGAATTTTTATGAGAGGATTTCCACTTTTTACGAGAGCATGACCGTGCATCTCATTTGGCAGATTAGTCACTAATGCCTATTGTGAGCTTTTCTAGTTGCATCAATACTGGCAGCAGACAAGCAGCTTTAACCGTCCAGCTACCTTGCTAGTTTCATTTTGTTTTGCTCACAAAGTTTGCCCACAAAGTTCGACGAAAGGGCGATCTTCTCCCAACTTAGATCGGAATGTGACGAAAAACGACATTCAAGATACGACGATACCGACGAGACGACGTGTGCGAACAGAACAGAAAATATGATCTCACACGCATAGGAATTCCAACGGACGAACGAACGAACGATGGATGGCGCATTTGACTGCACTGCAGGCAGGGTAACTAACATCAACATGTACTCAGGTGTTGTCCGCTAAATAACGTTAGGTACGCCACAGTGGCAATCCAATAGCAATTAAGAATAATCGGTTTCGTGCAGTGAATAAAATAAGTACGTAGTTTATCAGAGCGGTTAGCGAACGTCAGAGCTTATTTCCAAAATGATAGATTTATGAGTATGCGGTTTGCAATGAATTGAATTGTAATGAATTGTCGTGAGGATGACATTTTCTTCTTTGTTGGTTTTCAATACATCAATACATTACCGACAGAGCAGGTAAACCAGTTAATTGGAAACTTACCTGTAAATAAAAAAGAAGAAAAAAATATTAGAGCATAATACTTAATCAATTTAATTTTTTGTGAATTAATGAACTGAGAATACAGATAAAATTAGGTTTCGACGCAGAAATCATAGCTAATGGGAAACGCCTTTGGTTAGACAACCAACAGGGCATGTCACTTCGAATGTTTTGACTGACGCAGGCATGCATCGCTTTCGACAAATATACGACGATGGAAATGTAATCATGCCACCGTTTACGGTTGTTCGTGGAAACATGGTGACTACGTAGCACATTTTCTCAAATTTGTTTTGCAAATAGTAGCAGCAAACGGAAACGATGACATCATTGACACTGAAAGTACCTACAAATCTATACGGAAGACATTAAGAGTTGTTTGCAAACCGAATGAAACAGGAGCAAAAAATCATTTCGTCAAAACAATCTGCCAAACCGCAAAATAAGAAAGTAAACCAAACAATCACGGGTCTGTTTGACGTTTGTTTGGTTTTCCCTTGCTTTGTTACTTATTGTTAGCAGAATAGAGCTATGCTGCAGGAGCGCGCTCGCATACGATTGACTATAGTAGGTATTTACAAACCATAATGGCCTATCCTCACGGTGTAAAACGCATTATTCGTTTGATTCCCATTGGGTAAGCAAATATTACTTAACAGTAGGGGAAAGTAGTCAACAGTGAAACTGCAGGAACAGTAAGAGAACGGCAATATGAAACTACACCACGTGATGCAGTTTGAGAAAAAATTAAATTTTTCAATAAAAATCATTTTCCATTGATTTTCAGCAACTAGTATAGACAAAAACACGAGGTTAATCTATCGCATAGGAACGGAGCCTTCAATCCGAAGATCCGCGTTGAGAATCGCGGCTAACAAGCTAACGGACAAACAACGTCACGTGCAGTGCATTGTAAGTCGCAAGTGCCTGTACTGTTTCGTCGTCCCGTGAGTAGAATGAGCTAGATTAAAACTTCTCAATTCGGTGATTCGATTACAATAGATCCAGGAAGAGGCACAATTTATGTTTATAAATAACCCAACCCAGCAGATGGTGGCGTTTGAAGATATGTCGCGCGCTTAATAAGGGGGTTGTGCAGCCTTCTTTTGTCCAGCGGCTCTATGGTTCAAAAGTACATTAGTACCAGCGAGTCACATGCCCTGGTGGGTGCTGTGGGTACTAATCCGGTTATAATCTCAGATTGTACTTTGGTTCGACCCATGCACCTTCCAGCATTGGACAAAAGGTAGAAGTTACAACAACTACTTATTTCCTCCTCTTCTGTTGGGTACTCTTACCACTGCGTCCATTATTTTGAACTATTGTGGTAACCGACTACTTATTTAGCGTAACTACTAATAACCTCTTACCTTTCCGGTCAATATCAGTCAAGAGCAAAAAAAATTGATGGGCAGGTTAGTCCAGCAATCATTCAGCACTACAATTCATGAATGAATTATTTTGAAGGGTCGAAAAACTGAGATAGACAAACACTGTCAGCAGTTTAGGAGTCATGTCCATGGGCTGACTCACCAAAAAAATGCCACCAGGGGTAAAACTGTATACGCTGAAAGCGTTTTATATTCGCCTTCATGTCGTTCTGTTCTGTTGCTTTCAAATGGATCGAAGAACTCGTTGGTAGGTATCATAAAAAAAATTTAAATTTTTGGGGAAAAGTGTCTCACTGTAGAAGTCTTTCCCCTATAGTGCTGGTGTACGTTCCATGTTGGCAATACAAACTATACCACTTCTAAACATAACATAAAAAAAATACTCAGATATTGTTAGCGGTGATAAAATTTTGATTAATTGTATGGTGTTATTCGTAGCAAACTATTGCGAATAGATGGATGGAGAGTAGTTCAGGTAGAAAGTATCAGATGTTAAACAGTTTAGCAGTGATAGCTGAAATACATTATTATTACTTGCAATACACCGTGAATTATGGCAAACTATAAAAAATAATTGCTTCAATGAGTGTAACCTGTGGTTTCGTTGTTCAATCATTTTATATCTTCCTTTGAAACTTCTGATCCTAACTTTTCCACCGGATTACGACAGAAAGCAGTCCAATCAAAGTACGAATAGATTTATTTCCTGATCGATACCACAGTCCATGTCTTTGTTTGTGGCAAGTGCTGGCTAAGACATCACCACCACCGGTGTGTGCGGTTGGCTGTGGTTGCCGGTGGCAATAATGTAACATTGCTTAGGGAAACCTCTTTCGAAAACTGATTGACCAACTGCATTATCGAGCTAAGCGAATCCATAGGATACACCACAGCACAGCGGGATCGAGTGAAATCATTAGCAGAGGGAGATAATTTGCTCGAAAATGCAATAATGTATTGCATTGTTGATAATCGGTGACTTCTGATGATTGATGCCAATTCGCATGTAATAGCGATGCAAAATACATGTCCACATACGGGAGCTCTGAGGGGGAGAGTTTAATTGAGCAATCATCAGCGAGGTGATTGAGGTGAAATCTCGTCTCGGGCGAGCAAGACGCTGATTATTCTGTTCGGTTGGAAGATCGATTCGCGTTTTATTGATTTATTATTTGATTATTAAATTCTAATCGATTTCCATTGCCCTGGTCAATCTTTGCTCAGCTTGCCTTAGGATGTAAGCGATAGGCCCAACAGTGCTAAATGATTTTGATAATGATAGAAATGTATGTGCGAAGGATCACTTCTATTTTATGTCACTTTGCTTGAAGTCAAATATGTGAATCGCCAAAGCACGGAGATGTTTGTTCGTTAGTGCCTTTAAATGATTGCTTGTAGTTTTCTGTAAAAAAAGTATAATTCGGCGAATTCTGCTCCGGAAGAGCGCAAGAATAGGCGTGACATGTTCCCGTGAGCTCCGATACTACCATTACAGCTATAATACTATTGACGAACCGCACGTCACGAATGCTCACGTGTTGACATGGAATGGATATGGAGCAGCAAAATTTTAGTATCTAAAAAATTTCCATACATTTTCACGACTTCTAGATTTCCCAAACACGGACGACACATGCATGTAAGAACTAGCTATTGTTCGTACATAGAATGGTCAGCACTCTACAAGAGAGCAAACAATAAAACTTTTATAACGATAGTCTTTCAAATAGACGAAAAAACAGCAGCAGAGGAAAGCAGTGAAACATAGGCACGTGAACGGGAAAGAGCGGAAAATTAGAAAAGCCGCGTGTCACTGAAGGTCATTAAATTCCTTAAGTACCAAATTAGAAAAAGAATCCAAGAACCGTGGCAGATCAATGCAGTCCGCAGCAGTTTGTCAAGAAATAATTTTAAATCTTCAGCATAAATGAGTTTACAAACTCAGGCGGGATACTGAAGCAAGCATCGTTGAAATATAAGCAAAACAGTAGCGATCCAAGATTACTCCCCTGAGGAACACCAGACAAGCTAAAACGAAGCTGTATGACACAAGGCTTGCTATTTTGACACTGAATGAACGGTCAACCGGATAAGCTTTTAACCAATCGGCAAAAAGAATAGAAACTCCAATACGTTCGATTTTAGCTAAAACGATAGGGTGATCATCGCGATCAAACGCAGCTTTCAAATCAGTGTAAATAGTGTCCACTTGCATATCACTTCCCATGTTTACAATGCAGTGGGATAGAAACTGAAGGAAATTTGACGTTGTTAACAACCAGGAAATATTCTTTGCGACAAAGATTGGTTGAATATCATACTTAGCGGAACAGTCGGAAAACTGAAGCTACTCCTCAGGTTTGTCACATTTCATGAGCCGTCACGAAGGGCATTTGCCACCTGTGTCTATAACTAGCCGGATTCAGGTTGAACATATTCGAAAAATGTTTTGCAAACCAAATGCAGTTGTAGAATAATTTGATACTGTGATGGTGGAATTTTGCCAGGGTACTGACATCTGGCCTCACCGTTGGCGTTGGCCTCGAGGTATGAAGGTGGCTTAATAAGCCAGTCGTCGTATGTTCGAATCCCGACTGGGAGAGGCTGTTAATAGAATCGTAGCAACTGACCCTGCAATTCTCCTGCACTCTAACAGTTGGCTGCGAAGTCTGTCGTATAAAAAACAGAAGGTCAAGTTTCGATAACGGAATGTTGCACCTAGGCTTTGCTTTGCTTTACTGACATGTGTATATCGTTGCTTGTAACATAAGCACTAAGAATTACATTTCAACTGTTCAACAAGCTTTTGTGCTTGGTCGATCCGTCTGTAGGCTGATTTGCTGCAGTATACTACGATGTGTGTTACGCAAATGGAAGACAATCAGAAAGCGGTTTTTGATAGAATTGACATTGGGATACTTTTGCGGAAACTGTTTCGTCATACCTCAGCGGTAGAGTACTATGTGTGTAACTCAGAACCGGTATTTTCTCGATATTTGCCAAAAAAAAATCTGAAACACCTCAAGGTAGCAACATGGGGCCTTTGTTTTTTTGTTGCTCTTCAACGATGTTGCCAAGTTTTCTATTCTTGCATTTCGCACAGCATGAAATGTATGGGATTTTAATTTTCTGATGGTTTGACAACATTTGAAAGCTGTTTGAGTTCATTTTACGGGTGACAATGAAGTTTCTATAGCATTTAATTCGCTATTATTATGATTTTTGGGGATAATAGGGCAAAATGGACCACTTCATCCGAAGTCTGCACAAGATGGGACCATCACCAATCGATTCCTTGCATTTTGACGTAGGACTTTGTTTACTATACTGGGACTGGGTAGCACTTTGTGAAAACGAAAATAGAAGTGTAACGTTTGAATGAAAGATTTCAAATGCTAATAACTACTAAACTGCTGAACGAAACTAAACAATTTATATGTCGTTGGATAGATAAAATAATTAGCAATTTTACAGAGGGGATAAGAGAGTAATTTTATGGAGGGCGTAAGAGGGGGGGCTCCCATACAAATGAAACACAAATTTTCTCAATACTCGAGAACTAATCAAGCGAATGGAACCAAATTTAGTATGTGGGGGTTTTAGAAGGCAGGATTTTTTTCTGTGGTATACTGAGACCCCTTCCCGTTCTATGAGGGGGGGCTCCCAAACAAATGAAATGCAAATTTCCTCATAAAACTCGAACTAATCAAGCAAATGGAACAAAATTTGGCATGTTGGGGTTTCAGAAGGCAAGAATTTTTTCTATGGTGAATTGAGACCCCTTCTCACTTTAGAAGGGAAGGCTCCCATAAAAATAATATACAAATTTCTTCACAACTCGAGAACTAATCAAGCAAAAGGAACCAAATTTGGCATGTGGGGGTTTTAGGAGGTAAGTATTTTTTCCACAGTGTACTGAGACCCCTTCCCCTTCTGAGGGGGGGGGACTGCCGTACAAATGAAATTTAAATTTCTTCATAACTCTATAACTAATCAAGCAAATGTAACCAAATTTGGCATGTGGGGGTTTTAGAAGGCAGGATTTTTTTCTATGGTATACTGAGACCCCTTCCCCTTCTATGAGGGGGGGCTCCCATCCAAATCTATACCTATAAAGAAGGATTTCTGTCTGTCTGTCTGTCTGTCTGTCTGTCTGTCCGTATGTTCCTTATAGAATCGAAGACTACTGAACCAAAAGGCATGAAAATATGCATTTAGAGGTTTTTTGGGGCCAGGAAAGGTTTTAGTGATGGTTAGAAATCCCTCCCCCCACTAAGAGGGGGGGCTCCCATACAAATGAAACACAAATTTCTGCATAACTCGACAACTAATCAAGCAAATAGAACAAAATTTGGCATGTGGGTGTTTTCCGTGACAAGAATTTATTCTATGGTAAATTGAGACCCCTCCCCTCTTTATAAGGGGAATTATAACTCCTCTCCTCTTTAAAAGGGGGGGCTTCCATACAAATTTCCTCATAACTCGAGAACTAATCAAGCAAATGGAACCAAATTTGGCATGTGAAGGTTTTCGAGGGCAAGAATATTTTCTATAGTAAATTAGGACCCCTCCCCACTTTAAGAGGGGGGGCTCCTGTATCAAAGAAACACAATTTTTCTCATAACTCGAGAAGTAATTAAGCAAATGGAACCAAATTTGGCATGTGGGTGTTTTTGGAGACAAAATTTTTTTCTATGATGAATTGGGACCCCTCCCCGTTTAAGGAGGGGGGGATCCTATACACATGAAATACAAATTTCCTCATAACTGAAGAACCAATCAAGCAAATGGAACAAAATTTGGCATGTGAAAGTTTTCGAGGGCAAGAATATTTTCTATGGTGAATAAGGAGCCCTCCCCACTTTAAGAGGGGGGGCTCCTATACAAACGAAATACAAATTTCCTCATAACTCGAGAACTAATCAAGCAAATGGAACCAAATTTGACACGTGGGTGTTTTTGGAGACAAAAATTTTTTCTATGATGAACTGGGACCCCTCCTCACTTTAGGAGGGGGGGGGGCTCCTATGCAAATGAAATACAAATTTCCTCATAACTCGAGAGCTAATCAAGCAAATGAAACCAAATTTGGCATGCGAAAGTTTTCGAGGGCAAAAATATTTTCTATGGTGAATTAGGACCCCTCCCAACTTTAAGAGGGGGGGCTCCTATACAAACGAAATTCAAATTTCCTCATAACTCGAGAAGTAATCAAGCAAATGGAACCAAATTTGGCACCTGGGTGTTTTTGGAGACAAAAATTTTTTCTATGATGAATTGGGACCCCTACCCACTTTAGGAGGGGGGGCTCCTATACAAATGAAATTCAAATTTCCTCATAACTCGAGAACTAATCAAGTAAATAGAACCAAATTTGGCATGTGGAGGTTTCTGGAGGCAAAAATATTTTCTATGGTGAATTAGGACCCCTCCCAACTTTAAGAGGGGGTGTTTCTACACAAATGAAATACAAATTTCCTCATAATTCGAGAACTAATCAAGCAAATGGAACCATATTTGGCATGTGGGTGTTTTTGGAGGCAACCATTTTTTCTATGATGAATTAGGACCCCTTACCTTTTTAAGAGGGGGGCTCTCATACAAACGAAATACAAATTTCATCATAACTCTAGAATTAATCAAGCAAATGGAACCAAATTTATCATGTGGGTGTTTTTGTAGGCAAGAATATTTTCTATGGTATATTTTCTATGGATTTCCTCACTTTAAGAGGGGGGGGGGCTTCTATACAAATGAAAAACAAATTTCCTCATAACTCGAGAACTAATCAAGCAAATAGAACCAAATTTGACATGTAAGTGGTTTTGGACGCAAGATTTTTTCTATGGTGAATTGAGACCCCTCTCTTCTTTACAAAGTTATGGCCCATCTCCCCTTTAAGAGGGTGGGCTTCCATACAAATGAAATGCAAATTTCCTCTTATCTCGAGAACTAATCAATCAACTGGAACCAAATTTGGCATGTGGGAGTTTTAGATGGCAGAATTTTTTTCTATGGTGAATTACGACCTCTTCCCCTTTTAAGAGGGGAGCTCCCATACAAATGAAATTCAAATTTCCTTATAACTTGAGAACTAATCAAGCAAATGGAACCAAATTTGGCATGTGGGAGATTTTGGAGTCTTGAATTTATTTTACGATAGTTAGAAACCTCTCACCCCTGTGGTAGGGGGATATGGACGCTCACACAAATAAAACAGAATTTTTACAGAAACTCAAAAACTAATCGAACTCGAGAAATTCGAGACTCTTCCATAAAACATTAGTCAATACAAGACCACAAAAACTATCTATAGTAACACTAGATCATTCAGGACGAGACGGTCGCGAGTTGCCGGTGACCCGCCGTCAGAAGCGCCACGCATTGGGGGGCTTGCAAAACTCGAGATTGTGACAAAGATCATCCGAGATTCATGATTTATGTACAACACAGGTTAATTTGTGGCAATACGAAGTTTGTCGGGTCAGCTAGTGAAATATAAATTTCCTCATAGAACTCGAAGTAATCAAGCAAATGGAACAAAATTTGGCAAGTGGGGATTCCAGAAGGCAAGAACTTTTTCTTTGGTGAATTGAGACCCCTCCCCTCTTTAGGAAGGGGGGCTCTCATACAAATAATATACAAATTTCCTCATAACTGGAGAACTAATCAAGCAAAAGAAACTGAATTTGGCATGTGGGGTTTTAGGAGGTAAGCATTTTTCTATAGTGTACTGAAACCCCTTCCCCTTCTAAGAGGGGGTGGGGCTGCCGTACAAATGAAATTTAAATTTCTTCATAACTTTATATAGCAAATGGAACCAAATTTGGCATGTGGGGGTTTTAGAAGGCAGAATTTTTTTCTATGGTGTACTGAGACCCATAGGTCGTTTAACAGAGAGGGCTCCTATACAAATGAAACACAAATATCCTCATAACTCGAGCACTAGTTAAGCAAATTTCAGCATATTTTCTGCTATGTACAAGCGGTAAGCTGTGAAAGTAAACTAGTAAAACCTCCACGTATTTTCAAAGCCACCATTGTATTCAATGAAGAATTCAATATGAATATTTCGCTCTTCTCTTTTAAACATTCACTTAAACAATGGCACTCACAGATTCTTATAAACATACATATGCCAGAAATGCAGTATGCATTGGTCTTTGATCTAATGATCTGATATAGTACTTCGTCACCCTTTCGTAAAACGCTTAGGGCTGTATACCTTGTAGTTTTTTACATAGGAATAGGTATATCGTAAGATTCCAAACTAGCGGCTTCTAATTATTAGGATTACGAGCTTGTTTTTGCCTATTGTGCGTTGTGTTATTTTTGGCATAACATCGTTATTTTCCCGTAAATAAACGAGTAAATTCAAGGGACAGCTTCCTTTTATGTTTACTAATTTAGTTATTTTAAGCTGAATTGTGTTGTGTGTGCCTTTTGACGTTTACAAACAGCGCTTTCATTTTATACACTACTTAAGCTGGAAAGGCTGTGAATAACACTAATTCACACATTAGAGCTAATTGGCCGTAAGATGTATGGAAAATTGAAAGCTCGTTTAGTCACTCCGTTGCTTGTTCACTTGAGCCAATGGAATTGCTTTTAAATGTCTTCGTGTTGCCAAATAAACGATGTTGCCGGGTGTTGATGTTCGCAGAAATAGAAATGGGAAATAGAAGAAAGAAAATTAATAGTTTCATAGTTTGTTGGGCAATATAAAATATGAAGACATTTTTGTTAACGTTCTTTGTATAGAGACGCTAGTGCTTTTGAGCGAGCGATGTTAATGCCACAGAACAATAAAATGTTTAAAGGGAAAAAATAGAGACTACAAAAAACGTTGCATTCACAAGAATTTAGTTTCATTTCGTGCTGGAGCGATGCACAACATAGATGAAATAAAATATGCTCGAATGTTCAAACAAGCACTAAAAGTTATGTGCAAATCTACCAGCAAAAAGAAATCACTGATAAAACATTTACGGTGGCTGAATGCTTCAGAAATCAATTTTCAGCATGCGCCAACCGACCTTAACCTTCCATAGCCTTTTATCGTTTTATTGCCAGTATAAACATTTTACCGTCTGGAGGTTCCTCCGCACGATGCACCCCGCGAGATAAAATCGATTCTTTGCTTATCCCAGACAGCATCATTTTATATATATTTTTTTTGTCTGCAGACAAGATCGGCTCAAGTAAAAAGTCACGCCGAGCTCATCCCCCTACGCAAACTGACTAACTAAGGGGGTTTTCCCACGTGGGCGCATAGGTGGATCATCGAAGTCAGTCGCTTTTTCGCTTCCTGCAGCCGCTCGCTCGCTGAATCCGTCAGGAATGAAAAATAAAAAGGTTTTATGGCACCAGACACTGTCAGATAACCAAAAAACGGTATCCACTTTACCACCATCTTCCGCTTCACTCGCTCCCCACCCACCGCCCGCAAGCATTGTTGAGAAAGTTTCACTCGACAGTACAGACAGTCCTTACTGATGAATAATGCAAACTTCTTCTTTTCCCAGTGGTATGATTTTTTATTACATATATATGAGACAGCGGTTGAGTCTTGGCAAGCGTTTATTCTTCTCACATAAACCGAAATGACGAGTCCCTTTTTAAGCGAACGTAGAAATTCAACGAGAGACTCATTAACGCCTCCGCTTCGGGCAAAGGTATGTATAGCGTCGTACATGCACACAGGCTCCGAGCAATCGAGGAGCTTCAATTAAATTGTCATTAAACGCTAGGAACTCGTTGAAGGTGAACCGCGAACGACCGGCGACGCGCCGCGATGACGACGGTGTGAATGAACTGTTCCATATCTGGCCGTGCCGGAGCCGTGTGTACTCAATCTCAAAGACTTGAAGAACATCAGCAGCCCGAAACCGTTTAGTCTTCTCTTCATTACCGTTTGGGGTTCATTTGTTGTCTGCTTGAGTGAGTGGCGAGAAAGAGCGTACTGTACGGTATTTTACGAAGCGGCGAGTACTCTTCCAGTCAATTTGCATATGGTACTAGAGGTTTCGAGTATTTCGCAAATAAATGTTAAAATGTTAAATGTTAAAAGAAAAAAGAAAAACATTTCTCGAAGAGGGACGGGTTCGTTCAACGTAAATTTTAGTTAAAATGAAGTGTTTATTAAATAACGTTGAAATCCGCCTTAAAATCAGATTGAATAATCAGATCTCGCTCACGTAATCGAGAAAAGTTTTTAAACGGTGACAACTTTTCATAGTTTCGCTGAAACCAGATGGCCATAATTGGTATCTGGTCATCGCAATAATCAGCAAGAATGCAAATTACCGTGCCACGGCGGCATTTGCCATGCCCAACTCATAATTAACCTAGTCTCGATGATGGTCTCTGGTCGGAGACTCTCTCCAATAATAAATGTCTATAATTTTCATTAATTCCATCAACACATTCGCTGAGCATCGCCGCGTCCTCGTCGTCGTCGGCGGCGGCACGGCGGCAGGCGATTCACTTTCAATATTGGAAGAAAAATTACCCCCTTCGGACGAGTCACTGATCAACTGCAAATGGACTCTGGGCGCTGCTGGTACCTTCCTTTGCTCGTTCTCTATCTGTCCGCCTCCTCCCTGTTCGGCGTCCTGTCCGGTGGAGAAATTATGCAACACAGCGAGATTTGTACTGCCAGCATAATAGCAATGCATTGCAGGAAATGGAAAATTTTACATCACGTCGTCGGATTGTCGATTCTTCACGCAATTGATTGAATCCCATTCAGGGATTCGGAGTGAGGGTTCCTGCTTCGATGGCTGCTTAGCAGGGCATCACTGAAGTTGTGAGGCTGTTACTGTCAAATTTACCAAAGAGTTTTTTCTTGAATAAAAAATTCCTTAAAAAACGTTTGAAGATTGCTTTTATGAAACGATCATTGAAACTCTACAATTTTAAATATTTCTGTTCAATAGTTGAATAACAGCTGAACAAAAGAAAAACGAAGCTACTGCTCGTGAGCGCTGGTCATCTAAACTTTTCTCTATCGTAAGGAAGACGCCATCAAGATATGTTAATTATTCAATTTTGAAGGCTATGTGGATACACGAATTTGTAATCACTATGTGAGAGGATAAACTTTTATCAGTTCTCTTTCGGAGACGAAAAAACACAGGTTACTCTATTGAAATTACCAGGCAATCAAACAGCAAGAGAAAAAATGAAACAGCTGAGTTTATGTATTTAGTCGTTGTAATGGTTTCGCCATAAATCGAGTTTCGCTCCAATACTAGCTACGATTTATTTCTAATTTATCATGCTTCAGTGAAAGAGGAACAACTCTCTTTGTTGAGCAGAAAAATATTCATCACAAAATTACAAAATATCACAAGTCTCCTGGGGTTCGCGGACCACGTCGATATTATTGATATCAACCGTAGAGCTATGGAAGAGGCATACGCTCATCTTAAGGAGGAAGCGGCGAGGATTTGGATTATCATAAATTCTACCAAAACAAAGTAGAGTAAATTGCCTTACACAGCTAAGCACTCGTCTACAACAATTTGATGATTTGGAAAAATGAAAGCAGTTTTTTTTGACAAAACCGCTTACTATGCTGTAAGACTAATTTAAAAAAGGTTCCCATAGCCATCAGTGTGGAATTCCTTACAAAAACCGTGTAAAATACGTTTTTTTGGATAGCAACTGTGCACCCAATTATTGCACACCAAAATTACCTTCAAATCTTATTATTGCACACCTCACGCCCAATTGTTGCACAGCTTTTGTTTAGACATTGTCTCATTATTACATTGGCTTTATTGCCAAGTTGTTTTGCTTGAGAGTTTGCCACTTACAAATATGTATATATACATACTGTAGGATTACCTTAGCATCAATGATGGACCTGGAAATCACGCAATAAACTATGAGAAAAAGAGAAAAAACGCGATAAGGAATACTACGGCTCCCACCGCTTGCGATGATGAGCAAAAAGCAATACCGCAGAGAAGTGAACTGTCAAATGCGCATTGCAGAAATACAGGGGTTAAGACAAGAAAAACAGGTGTGCAATAAAATTGGAAGGAATGTCGTACGTTGTTTCAATTATTGAACTCACGAATTTATTGACAATTTGTGTTATAAAGACCCAATTTTATTCAGTTATTGAGTAGAGTAAGTTTCTTTCAGTGCTACGAAACCCACAGAACATGTTTATTTGCATGTTACGTTCGGTGAAAGCTTACTTTGTAAATCAACTTACTTCATAATTTTGACAAGAAAATCGTTTGATGAAGGCGAAATTGGGACACATGTAAGAAAATTTATTACTACGCTTGAAAAAAATCACGTTGATTTACAGGAAAAAATCGTACCATTCGATGGATAATGAAACTGTATAGCTGATGTTGCCGTCAAATTACATTCAACAGAATAAACAGTTGAGAAAAGGTGCAAACGCAACG
The DNA here is from genome assembly GCF_943734655.1 of Sabethes cyaneus. Classification (NCBI taxonomy): domain Eukaryota; kingdom Metazoa; phylum Arthropoda; class Insecta; order Diptera; family Culicidae; genus Sabethes; species Sabethes cyaneus. Next base: position 74,444,801 of record NC_071355.1, on the reverse strand, counting down.
AAGTGCGCAATAATTGGCAAATTACCCTATATAGTAAGTGGTAAAGAGCATGGTAGCCCTTCGAATGTTGTAACTGCGCTGCGTGGTGATAGACGGAGAAACTTTTGAAGTGGTTGATGAATTTATTTACCTTGGTACGTTAGTTACATGCGACAGCGTTGTGCAACTCGGCACCAAATTGGCGCTCTATAAGATGCTAATTCTCCGGTGGTACTCTACGAGCACAAAACATGAAACAAACGACCAACGAATTCTTGGCGTTTTTGAACTAAAGATCCTGCGATCAACTCTTGTCGACGTATTGGAAGACAGAGTGCGACGCAGGTGCATGAACCACGAAAAGATCATAACCAAGTATGATGCTGATATTATAAAGCGACTTAAACACGGCAGCCTACAATGGGCTGACCACCTAGCACGAATGCCGGATGAGAGACCAGTGAAAACCATATGCAGCAGAAAACCCGTCAGAGACCAACGACTTCGAGGCAGACCCTCCTGTTGAATGAGCGCTGTAGACGAGGATGGTAGGACAGCGGGCGTGGGGCGGGGCGAGTGAAGAATGGCAATCCAAGACCGACAAACGTGAAGACGATTCCTAAACTGGCACTGATTATATAAATCGGTATCTAATATTTGAATATAGACATACATGAACGTGAATATGTATGTATGTATGTTCTGCCATAACTCCGGAAAACATGAACCGTTCTCCATCAAACTTGACATACATATTCCTTCACACAAAAAATCAATGCGTGGGGGCAACAAAAGGGGAGCGTTGTTTGTAGCCCCGCCCGTTTAACTTCGTGGAACGATGCTGAGCATATAAGGCAGTTGTCGCATGTTTGAATCTCAATAACAGAAGGGGTCTGAAACGGACTTAAGTACTTAAGTACGAGTACATGACAATTGCGGGGCTAGTGCAAAGATCTCATCCCATAATTTAGAGCAATATTTTTATCACAATGATTTAGAATCGTTTTACTGAAGATGATAAAAATGAAAAAAAAAACATTGATCAATGATTTCTATAATATGAAACACGAGCCGGTTAGAAATCAATTTTTTTGATGAGCTGAGGTACTAGCAGCAAAAAAGTTTTTTTAAGAACTTGAAACTGAAGTCTCACGCGAAAAGACATTTTGAAAAAAATTGAGAATACCGATTTCAAAATGAATAAAATGCACAGATTTCGTATTATAACACATAGGCTATGAGTAAAGTTGATCCTCGTTGATGGCCCTGGTGAAGTTGACTTTTAGTACATTTTAGGACCTATCATACGCTTGGTCAGCTGCTAAAAATCAGCTAAACCGATGGTAGAAGAGTATTGGCCCTGATGGCAATCCAGCCATTATACTAAACAACTGTATCTTGCATCTTGCATTAATAATCAACTGCACATTAGTTACTGGCATTTTTCCTAGTTGCTGGAAAAATTCTTACATTTCAAATTGCGAGCGTTCCGTATCCAATTATCGTGGAATTACTGCCTTGTATGCGTCGTCGAAGCTTTTTGATCTACTTGTTCTTGAATTTTTGACGCAGAAATGCTCACCATACATCTCACCAGATCAACATGGTTACGTCCCAAAGCGATAAATGACCGCCAACCTGACCTGTCGGCTATATACGATAAAACTGATCACGAAATCATACTGGTTAAATTCGAGAGATTGACAATTTATTTAGAGCAGCCTATACTCCTGGCTGCATTCGTACCTGAGCGGTAGACATGGTCGGGTAGCGGAAAATTTGTCGAAACCCGCACCCGTACCCGTACCCGCCGGGTTCGGGTCGGGTTCGGGTATTGAAAAAAAAAATAATTTGCGGGTTTGGGTCGGGTACGGGTTCTTAATTTTAGTTTTTGAAACCGGGTACGGGTCGGGTCGGGCATCTCTATTGACCACATTTAACACTAAAGATGGTCGGGTGCCCGGGCCCGTCCCGTACCCGTCGGATTGCGGTCGGGTTCGGGTATCAAAAATAATAAACATGCGGGTTCGGGTCGGGTACGGGTTTTCAATATTTTTCTTGATCGGGTACGGGTCAGGTTCGGGTATTCAAATTTTCATACTCGACCATCTCTTCTGAGCGGCGGGACGGAATATGTCCGTTAACATAAACATACGTATCAACCAGAATGCATCACGATAACAAAATAATAGGACAAATGAATGTCCCTTCATACCAGTGAGAAGGACAACTTTTTTTGAGAATATATTTTGATACACACTCGCTCTCACAAGCGCTTGTTGTTGGTGATGCAGATATACGATAAAATATGTGTTTGTCGGAAGTCGGCTGGATAAAGACAATACAGGGTGCTCCACCTTTTATGTCGGTATGTAAACGCTGTATAACTTTCACATTTACCAACCGATTTCTTTCATTAGATAAGTTTTGGAAACGCCATTTCAGTACAATTTTCGCCATGTAACGCTTTACACCGAAAGAACCGGAAAATAACTGTGTGGGCCGGGATTTGCGCCAAAACCACCATTGGTCCATATTTTTTCAAAGAAAATGAAACTGTCGATGGAAATCGATATCGGTGGATGTTGGCTCATTATGTCTGCCCACGAATGCGCGAAAAAATGTCTAGAAGGTTACTGGTTTCAATAGGACGGTGCACCATGCCACACTGCGAATTCAACAATTCAATTTCTGCAACGAAAATTTCCGGTACGTCTGGTGTCAAAAAGAGGCGATATTGACTGGCCACCCAGATCACCTGATTTAACCCCCCCAGACTTCTTTTTGTGGGGTTATCTGAAAAGCTTTACGCCAACCAGCCATAAACGATTGACGAGCTCAAGGCAAATATTCGTACGGAAATCGACGCTATAACACCCGAGGTAATGGAAAACGCGGAAAAAAGGAGTCAATTTGTAATTTCTAATAAAGGTGGTTACTTAATTGATATTGTTTTCAAAAACTAAACCAAAGTTACTTTGGTAACTACCAAACACTGCCGCTACTGACACAGTGTGACATGATTAGGATTGCTTATGTTGCGTACAATACGTATTGTATACAGCAGTGTGTCTTTTTCGCAAGCAACAACATGGTTGTCATAAAACATCTGTATCCACGATAAACCGCTATGATAACTTGTTTTTGTCCTAACTTCCATGCAATAGTGACAAACTTTCATCATACATTGTCGCAACATTTTGAAGTAGGGACAATATCTTTGTCTATTGTGCGTTCGTGATTCTTGATTCCCTGAACAAGAACAACTAGTGGTGTTTGCAACTTGGGGCAAGATAAATAGTAAGGTTTAAAACGCTGCCCAATGTAATGTCATTTCTCTTAGACGCATCGTAAAAGATCTTGATGTGCTTCTTTGATTTCTCACTTTTATTCAAAGATCAAGAGTCATATGTTGCTTTTTAAGGTTTCGTCCCAATTGGGATTCATTTTGCAGTTTGGTAAATATTCGCAGGATATCTATTGCCTCAAAGTCTTATACCGTGCCTTAGTGCGTTCAACGCTGCAATATTCCATCTGTCGTATGGAGGCCGTTTTATCAAAATTGGATCATCAAAATTAGGGGTTGTACACTACGTTACCTGCCATGGAACGGCCGAACCAGGAACCTGCCTTGTTATGCTGATCGTTGCAACTTGCAAGCTAATCCAGCTGGAATCACTCAGTGTTAGCAGTGATGGTGCTAAGCAGCCCGCTGTCACCAGTACACTCTCACATACGAATTGAATTTGACAGTACCGCCATACTGGTGGCACCCTCGATGCTGGGTCCTAAACATCAATGGTCGCTTCATAGAATTTCTATGAAGTGATTTCCCGCCCACTGCTTTTGACGTTTAGATTTCAGCCACAGAAAAATGGCGATGTGCCGGAGGGACGGTGTTGAGGTATGCTGCATCAGCGCCCAACTGACATCTTACATTGACTTTTTTTCCATGTGTGGACTCACCACTGCAACCAGTAGAGTTGATCTATTGTGATGTCGCCCGGGTGTTTGCTGTAATGACCTGCACTGCATTTCTTTTTGCTATAATCGCTACTGAATGAGCGATATGCTTATTAAATTTTATGCGTGCTTGTGTGTATTGGGGTTTACCCTTCCTTCAAAGTTTGATCTACTGTACCCACTTATTCCTCGCTGCCAGCACTATCCCATATTATAGCCGTCCCTGGCGAGGACTCATTCGTACCTCTGACCAGTACACTTAAACTATAGGAGGCACATTTGCACTGTCAAGAGGCTTCAGAGGGTAAATATAGAATTCAGCATGAAGGAAGGGTAAATGAAGGGCCTCAGCCCATGCTAAAGTCACTTGACATCGAATGGCTTGATTCTACTAAGATTCGAAGGCACGACCATTTTCTTGTCAAAGCAGACTCGATAACCTTGCGGCTACGGAGCCCCCATTGACTTGCATTGAGGCCCACCTAACACCGAACGAGCCTATTTTCAAGACAGACTAGTAACTAGTAACACTATTTTAGTATGATTTTCTTATGAATTCTGCTCAGATAGGGTTTCAAAACTTTTCTTTTAATTTCAAACAATTAGGTAGTTCACCATTTCGCTAACCACTTAGTAGGATTGACGGATGATAACATTCAGCATCAAATCCAACCTAGAGGCATACTACGTGAATGAGCGCCGCCTACGAAAATGCACGAATAGCGAGTTTCGGATCGATTAGGGAGATTAGGGCAAAATTAGGATTCGGCAAAGAACCGATGATTCGGCTCTGCATCATAAAAGTAAACAAAGTAAGACTGCACTGAATGTAGCGGTTTATTTTGCGATAAAACTGTTTTTATAATGTTTTCTAAATACTTTCTAAAGCGCGGTTTCATCTCTAACACAAAATATTTAAAAAATTATAGATAAAAATATGGATTGCTTTCTGGATCCTGTATCTCAAGTTCCATATGAAGGATGAATATGAGGTTCAAGTTGCATCTCTTTAAAATATTATTCTTATCTCTAAATTAAACTAAATAGTAATTAAGCTAAATAGGTGTACATATCTTTCTGCTCCGAGTTCCGCTCGATATATTCCCTTTCTATGAGAATGTCAATAGATTTCTTAATCATTGTAACCTGAGGTTTGAATCTAGCCGATACCTGGTTCAGCACTTCACCGATCAACTGTGTATGACCAAATGTTTTGCGCATCTTCATAATCCTTACGATTGCTGCCTGTATCAAATGCTTTCGATCCTCCTCAATATGCTTATGTGTGGCTTCTTGCTCTACCTTCTGTTCAGCTTTGAGCGGGAAGTTTACGTTGACTCGAAGTTTCTTATTTTTATACTCAGTATTCAGTTCAACGCACGAGCAAAGCTGCAGATTAGTTTCACCGTCAGAACAGGTAAGCAACTTTGCTTTCAAGAGCATCTGAAGCACCTGAATTAAAGTATCGTGTTTGATACCTGTATTTTCACCCAACTGCTGAATCGTCCATTTTGTTTGCTCATTATACTGTGATAAAACAGCCATTTGGAACGTGCTGGTCTGAAAAGTGTATCGCAATCGAAAACAATTTGTAACAAGCTCCCCACGACTCAGGTTGTACAGCCAGTTTAGTTTTCGTCCGGAATGTTGTTTCACGTAGAATTCATTGAATCGATTGACAGACTGCTCCAACTCAAATGGCAACGAAAACGAAACACTTTGATTGAACGGCCAATGGTTAGTCGTTAGTACAAGAATACTGAAATCAATATCATGTCCAGTAAACTGGGACACTTCACGCAATTCTTTCACATGCTGCCTATACTTTTCATTAAGACCCTTTGAAACTGCTACGTCTTGGAACATTCGCTGTAACTTACTAGTGTACTCGAAGCCGCACGCCTGTTTAAGCTTGGAAATCATTGACGCTTCGGCATCATCACTAGCAGACGAGTGTTGAACGAGACGCTTGGCGAGCATTTTACCGTAGAACGTTTGGAATACATCCTTATCTTCGATAAATTTGAAAACGAACATCACTTGGTTAAGGGCATCTTCAAGCTCACCTTCATCTGGATTCTTGCTGGATTTTTTCAAGAGCTGGTCACAGTACTTTGCAAGCATTTCGGGACTTTTAGCACTACCTTTGCTTCCACTTGCATCCGTAACTGCATTCCTGTTTATGAATTTTCCACATGCTATATCTAAAACCGCCACAAAACCACTATCGTTATTGAATGCGGTAAGTACTAATCCGTTGTATTTCCTATGAACGTCCCAAATCGTCTGGACGTAAATTTTCTGGTCACTTAAAGCCGCTTCGGCGCACTTAGCGATTGCCGCCAGTCCCTGGTTATGAATATGTGTTTCAAGAATAGTCTTCAGTCCAACCAAACCATCGGGGAAGCGTGCGACCAGTAAATACATTCTTTGTATATCGGAGTTCTTGTCGGAATCGAGCATAATTTGAAATTCTTCCAGAAACTGCTCTAGGTGCTTCTGAATCAAAACACGCTCACATGTCTCCGCCAGTGGTCCTTGAGTGCTTTCATGTAAATAAACTTGCACACGCTTTTGTTCTTCGTTCAGGCGTTGTTCCACACGCTTCATGTACTCCGTAATGGGATTAGTCCGCATGAATTCCGCGCTCTCTCGGGCATAGAACAGTTCAGTTTCCTCCAGAAATATATTTTCGAAGCCTTCTTTATACACCGACAGGTTTTGCCCTTCAGCGTACAGATCATTTTCGTTTACACCGAGCTCCACATAACAACTTACAACGCTGGATATCAATCTTGAATTAATTGTTTCTCCGTTACGCTCACACTCGATCAACGTTAGCATTGCAGTTGTAACTTGTTTGTTAAGTTGTTTATAAAGATGTTCACGCCACGCTACTAACGCCGTTTCATAGAGTTCATTTGCTTCTTTGCGACCTTCTTCCCACTCGCGTTGCACAAAGTAACGATTCAGATAGGAACATATGGCATGTAGGACATTACTAGAGAACTGATATTGTTCCCAGCGTTTCGCGTAAAAATGGAGTATTTCCACGTCTACGAGATCCTCCTCCGCGGACTCATGTAGGGTGATTACATGGTGCTGAAGAAACTCCTTCAATCGTGCGTGCAACTCGTATCCTACAAGTCGAGTATCGTCTACCCCTTTATACACGGCAACGAAAGCGTTTTCTCCATGAACCATAGTGCAGTAGTTGTAGACAAGCGAATAGAGCAACATATAACGGGCTGGTAGAATATTTTCTTCCTGCTTGTAGATTTGATTTACACCAGCTTCCAGTTCCGTCCAGATCTCTTCCATTTTCTTGTTTACAGACGTTCTCCAACCTATGGTTTCACGATTAATAGATAAAGATAGATAAAAAACACTCTTGTGCTGAGTTGCTAAAATGCTAGGTTTGTGCAATCGCAGGAGATTATATGCAGGAATGCAGGGTGCTTACCTCCATTTACTAAATTCCCATTTCCACCGGTTCTTCCGTGCATAATTGAAGAATTAATTATCTACTAAAGACTAAATTATCTGGATTATCTGGACTAAAGTCATAGATAAATCTGAACGCACTACCATTTTGTTAATCCAACTTAGGTACAGTGTAACCAGATTGGCAGATTTGTCTGTAAATTGCAAGTTTTCGGAATCGACTTGCAGATCACATTAATTAATTTGCAGATATTTGCAGTTTTTAGGCCTTTTATTGCTTTGGTGCAGTTTTTTGTTCGAAGTTCTTTTAAATCTCTCAGACTTCCTGAAAATGTGTGCAGATTTTTTCTCAAACAGAAAATTCGAATAGGCGGATTTCGAGCTGTTTTTCCGGTTTTCGAGCAGTGGCAGATACTTTTCAGCAAAATGTGGCATCCCTGCTTAAGTAAAGCTTTACTTGGTTATATTCGGTCGTTCGGTATGTATGGAACGGTAAATAATCTAACCTTTAAAACTTTTAAAGGGTGTACCAAAAAATTTGTCCGGCGATTTTTTTAAATTTGGCTTGCTTAGAGGCGTAGGATGGGAATACAGATCAACTGGCATTTGCCGTTTCGATACCGCATTTTCTTTTGTAATAACGGTCATTGAAACACGGTGATGGATGCATACTAGGTACTATCGTCTATAATCAGAACTAGCAATCGTAGTCCATTGAATCTGCCTAACATGACCTAGCATGATACCAGGAATGTTTAGGCATCTGCTTTCAAACACTAGATCGAATGAGTCAATCGTTAAGTATGCACAATTAATGTACCGTGAACGTACCATATTCTGCGCAGTTAAGACATTTTTATGATTCTTCCGCTATTCTAAGTATTCTAGATTCCAATTAACAACGTGGATAGCAGCAACGTGTAGTGCTACGGTCTATAATATCTGGTAAAAAATATGGGAATTATAAGTCGACCAACAATTGAGTATATTTTTTGTTTTGTGAACTTATCCACGGTGCCTAATTCTGCGCACTCTCTTGTCCATGTTCCTAATTCTGCGCACCCAAAAAGTGAAAATAAATACTCCTAACATGCTGTTTATGTCTTTATACGCTGAAAGCACACCAAAAAATCCGGCATTAGCCATTACCATAATTAGATCCATCATCCGGCCTTCATGTGCTGTTCGGGTGGCAAAGGAATATTGTTATCATTTTGATTGCCTCATTTTAAATATTTTATTCTCGATAACGTGAAGGGCGAATTGATTCGGGTTTTCTGCATATTGAACATTACACTTTAGATTAAAACTAAAAATTGTGTTTTCATATAGAAACCACTTCCCCACGCTCTGACAGCCCCATGAGGTTGGACATTGAAAAAAATAGAAGACATGGTTTCATTAATTGGCGCTCGTAGGTTCGGACCCCGACCCACAGCACAGGATTCCAATAAATGCAAGTTAAAGATTCTACTTGAATTTTCATGCCTCTATACCTCAGCCATTTGGGTGAGGTTGCGTATTCTTTCGCCATTTCTTCGTAGGATACATTACTGCGCATAATTTGGAACATGAATAAAAAATCTGTGCCTAAATCTGCGCATTATTGCATCGCATTTTTCAATGCATGCAATCACTCTTTTTGTCTAAAACGTGACTAAAATTAATTATTCTTTCTAATTATGCTGGGTAATTTGATGATTGCAAAGATTTTCGATCATAAATTTGTTAATTTTCTAGAAGGACAATCTTAGCATTGGTGCTAACGACGATGTTTTCTGCCATATAAAATACTATCAGTTTGACGTTAAATTATTTCGCTCTCAAATATTATGGCCCGTTTGTGAATAATGACGTAATATTCAACAGACATTTATAAAAAAATAACGCAATGATCATAGTTATGTTATGTTAAAAAATACTTATATAAAGAAAAATGCGCAGAATTAGGAGCTGCGCAGAATTAGGAGCGGTCACGGTAGAATGACGATTATTGTTCAGCAAAAATATACATTTTTATTTTTTAAAGTTTCAGTACCTCCGTTTTTTAGAAAGCTATGTTTTTCTTTGCATGGAGGTCACCTGTTTTAATTAGTTAGACATAAATGAGCTTAAAATGCAGTATTCTGTTCAGATTCTTCAGAATCTTTTGATAAGAATATCATCTTGAAACACTTACCTATAGATGTAATTCATACAAACACGATTTACTATATTTTTAACAAGAAATATAATGTAATAAATGCATTCCGACTGATTAAAATTATGTCCAGCGCCTCAATTTTTAATGTAAAAAATCAAAAATTTAGCTTAATAATAGTGACTTTTAGTGCCCAGGTAACAATGTGAGTTTTTTGCACTCCTATAGTGGTTGTCATGCCCAATTTTCGTTATGAAAACCATCATAAGAGTGTGACACAACTTAAATCGTTGCTTGGGTGGTAACAGCTTGAAGAATAAGAACTAGTCAGAAGATTGGTACGTTGATATCCTCCACTTAGTCAGCGCATCGTTTATAATAAGGTAAAACAATCAGTGATACGACTAGATTGCTAAAAATAAGTGCCTTACCCTACGTTTCAGCAACTGCTTTCTCAACTTTCTAGAAAAAATACGAAACATAAGATTTCTCTGGCCTTCTGCGGGAACCCTAGGAAATGACCAGTTTCGAACATGAACTAAAATTCATCATTCGACACGTTAAATCACACTAAAACTATTAAAAGAGATTCTTGCCCTAGTCCCTAGGGCCACACTTACCATTTCTGGACACGATTTTATTATGAAAATATAGCACATTGTGTTATTGTACTTTCCTGACAATTCTTGGAATCCTCCAAGCAAGTCCAGATATGACCAGCATGTCCCAAGATAGTAGATTTGGCTTCCATTGATCTAGTTTTTCAATTCTAGTATGATTCACGGTGTCGCACGATAAGTTTTTGTTCAAGGATGAAACTGGCCACTTATCTATCACTTATTTAATTCTTAATAACAGTTTATTGAACACCGTGAACCTAATTTTTCCCACAGGGCCTGTGAATCGCAGATATTGGTGAACTATAGATAAAGCTTAAACCAAAGTAAAGAAAAAGGTTCACCTTCAGGTTCTTGAAACGGTAATATCCTACAACCCATAATAGACAAAAAGTTAATAAGAACAGTAGTAAAAAAAAGTAATAAGAACATTCGAGTAGGCAAACAGAAAATTCGAGTAGGCTATTTTTTAACTGTCGAATCAACAAAGGCGGCTGAATGGTTTAGTTATACTATACTTCAATAGCTTTGAAAAACAAAACAACAAAATTGGTTCCGTTATGCTAGCGGCCTTGACGGCCAAGCAAGGAAGAAAGAAGAAGCTCAATTAACTTTATTGCTGCTTTCAGCGGAGCGTAATAAGTTTACTCGTGCGTCTTACAAAACTTTTATTAGAGTAATGAAAATCTTCTGAAGAATACAGCATCTACTTTTCGATAGATTAGGTGTAGGTTTTCAAATTTGCTTCAAAAAGCTGAAGAGGTTAAATTTAATACTCATTTATTAAAATAGTTTTATAAGACCAGTGTGAGTCCGTCAGGTTTTATAATAGCTTTTCTTGAGTAAATTTTGTCTTATTTAATAAAAATTGCCGAAAATAGAAAATAAGAAAATTTTCATCATTTTCCGTAGTTGTGCAGCATATGCGCATTGAATTTTTTCGTTCATATTGGATTGGTGGTAGGAGGCTAAACTGAACGCGCCATTGCGCTGTAGTCCAGAAAGCCAAATTAGGTGGAATAAATTGTTTACTCAGCAGTCGTTGATTTTGGACTATTTACGTGTTAGCAACCGCTTTTTCTGGCACGTGCTATTTTAGGGTGACCCTTAAATTTACCAAGATCCAGAAATTATCTTTAAAACGAAACAAGATAGAGGAATATTCATTTCGACAATTTTATAGCTTGAAGTATTTTGAGTAATATTGCAGAGGACGGAATCCCTCTATCTCAAATCGTTTCCATATTAGGGCGTTTTTCCTGAATTAAGTTAAAAGACTTTGCTATTTTGCGATATTTGTATGTAACTTTTCTATTTCGCATTTCTAGCAAAACACTACTTCAGATAACTTTTGAAGCTTGATGTAAGACGCAACTTTTGGTGAAAGAAGAAACTGGCTATCTACTGCAAGCAAAATAGAAATCGGTTGATTACGTATGAAAGAAAGTAGTTTTCTGTGCATAATATTAAAAAATTGGAGAGAAGATTTTTGTCTATCTCAAATAAATCAACTTTGAATATGTAGGGTTTTAACATATTTAAGTATATAAAAGCGAACGTGTTGCGCCATAACTCCGGAACGCCATGACTGTCCTGTCTCAAACTTGCGTAAATGTGCCTTGACATAAGAGAATCAGCGCAGTCGGTTGACAAAAGGGGGGTCGTCGCTGAAAAGAGGGGGAGGTTCAAATAAGTAAGAGTAGCTGCGATCATCTTGCATTTGGACCGTTAGAAGTTGTGTGAGTTGTCCAAATCTAAAAGAGAATGTATAAACTCATCCTCATGTTTTTTGAGTTGACCGTAATAATGAGGTTAGGTATTATTTTTTAAAACGGTAATCTTTCCTATAAACGGAAGAAATGGTAGATGAAAGTAATGAAATCAAATGTGTTTCATAGTACCCTAGAGTGGAATAAGACGTGATGGGGAAAGAGCGGAAAATTAGGTTCGTAAATTAGGTAAACAAATGTCACAAGAAAAACAGTCAAATATATTTAAGTTAAACGTCGGCTCGGCATACCTCTCAACATCCTGTCAGAAGATTTGTCAAACAGAAGCAAATTGGAGATCTATTTTATATAGCACTGGAAGAGACTGTTAGAGTCAATCGGATCATAACACTAGCCCCGCAAGCTACCTGTACGCTAACAGTCAACCTGGTTCCATGCCGATTATCCGGTTGTAGTTCCTTTCCTGAATTTCTCCTAGCGAAAGTTGTTTAAACACACTGCCTTGCTGGGGCTGCGATGCCTAGTCTCGCGGACAGGGCTGCTGTCTTGTATATAGCTGGCGAGACACAGCGTTTCATAAGTCAGCCGTCCGCTCCGGATCAGTCGCTGTTGTATGCCGCCCCTAACCTGGGATACAGCCGCATACCTGGTACGGAAACGGCGATTCACTGTGCAGTGGAATCATCGTCGCGAGCCGCACTAACAATTAGACCAACCTCATACTTGGTTGTTTTGACCTTTATAATGAGGCCAGGAGTTAATTATTTTTTTATAATGGTAGTCTTTTTTTCTGTTTTACATGTCTTTGACACTATCGCGGTCCAACGTAAATCATTTTTTTATTGAAGGTGGAAGAGCGTTTGATGAGGAAAACTGGAAGACTGGATGATATTACGAAACTTCGATTTGCGGCTAAAAATATATTGCGTAGTTCAATTACCCAGTGGGACTCTTAGACTTGGGCGCAAACCGAGAGAGTGTGGGTTAAAGTCCCACTCAGCAATTGAACCTCTACCTACCTACCTACTCTACCTTTAATTAACAAATGGTAGTCATTCCGATAGACGGAGAATAGGCACGGTAGAAGACAGTAGCGAAAGTAAAGGTGATAATAGTAGTATCCAAGCAGAGTGGGACAAGACGTGATGGGATAAGTGCGGAACATTAGATAGGAGAGGGAAGATGCACAATTTGTGACTAAACATAACTCAACCCGAACGGTCTACGAACCCAGTAAGCGTTGCTTCCATGGATCTACCTATCCTTATTTTCTGCTCTTTCCCCTTGACGCCTTGTCCCACCCAGTTTCGGTAGGGCAATAGCACTATAATTTGACCTCTGAAACCAACGCAAGACTAACAAATCGCAATATATCATTAAACTAGCATTGTTTTTTTTTTTTCGAAAATATGATATAATAGTAGAAAGGGATGTATATTCAGTTAACATTTAATAGGAAATAAGTGTACGATGTATATTTTTTACTCATTTTTTCGTTTCAAATCAATAGACTGAAGGATGGCAACAGTCAGCATCCAATCCGACCTAGAGGTGAATGTGCGCTGCCTACGAAAATGCTCGATTAGCGAATGTTCGGATCAATTAGGGCGATTAGGGTAAAATTAGGATTCGACAAAGAACCGATAATTCGGCTGTGCATCATCATAAAAGTAGAAAAAGTAAGTATGAACTGAATGTAGCTGTTTATTTTATAATCAAACTGTTGTTATAATGCTTCCTAAAGAGCGAATTCATCCCTAATACAAAATTCTTAAAATATTATGGATAAAAATATGGATTGCTTTGCGGATCCTGTTTCTCAAATTCCATATGAAGGATGAATATGAGATTCAAGTTGCATTTCTTCAAAATATTATTCTTATCTCTAAATTAAACTAAATAGTAATTAAGCTAAATAGGTGTACATATCTTTCTGCTCCGAGCTTCGCTCGATATATTCCTTATCTATGAGAATGTCAACACATTTCTTAATCATTATAACCTGAGGTTTGAATCTTGCCGATACCTGGTTCAGCACTTCACCGATCAGCTGTGTATGACTAAGTGTTTTGCGCATCTTCATAATCCTTACGATTGCTGCCTGTACCATCATCTTTCGATCCTCCTTAATGTATCTGTCTGTGGTTTCTTGCTCTACCTTCTGTTCTACTTTGAGCGGGAAGTTTATGTTAACTCGAAGTTTCTTATTTTTATACTCAGTATTCAGTTCAATGCACGAGCCAAGCTGGAGATTAGTTTCGCCGTCAGAACAGATGAGCAACTTTGCTTTCAAGAGTAGCTGAAGCACCTGGATTAAAGTATCGTGTTTGATACCTGTATTTTCACCCAACTGTTGAATCGTCCATGTTGTTTGCTCATTATACTGTAATAAAACAGCAATTTGGAACGTGCTGGTCTGAAAAGTGTATCGCAATCGAAAACAGTTTGTAACAAGCTCCCCGCGACTCAGGTTGTACAGCCAGTTTAGTTTTCGTCCGGAATGTTGTTTCACGTAGAATTCATTGAATCGATTGACAGACTGCTCCAACTCAAATGGCAACGAAAACGTAGCACTTTGATTGAACGGGCAAGAGTTAGTCGTTAGTACAAGAATACTGAAATCAATATCATTTCCAGTAGATTGGGACGCTTGCTGAAATTCTTTCACATGCTGCTTATACTTTTCAGTGAGACCTTTTGAAACTGCTACGTCTTGGATCATTCGCTGTAATTTAGTAGTGTACCCAAAGCCGCACGTCAGTTTAAGCTTGGAAATCATTGACGCTTCGGCATCATCACTAGCAGACGTGTGTTGGACAAGACGCTTGGCGAGCATTTTACTGTAGAACTTTTCAAACACATCCTTATCTTCGATGAACTTAAAAACGACCATCACTCGATTAAGGGCATCTTCAAGCTCATCTTCTTCTGGATTCTTGCTGGATTTTTTCAACAACTGGTTACAATACTTTGCAAGCATTTCGGGACTTTTACCGCTTCCATTTGCATCTGTAACTGCATTCCTGTTAATGAATTTTCCACATGCCATGTCTAAAATGGTCCTAAAACCATTATCGTTATTGAATGCGGCAAGTACTAAATCGTTATATTTCTTGTGAACGTCCGAAATCGTCTGGACGTAAATTTTCGGGTCACCTAAAGCCGCTTCGGCGCACTTAGCGATTGCCGCCAGTCCCTGGTTATGAATATGTGTTTCAAGAATAGGCTTCAGTCCAACCAAACCATCGGGGACGCGTGCGACCAGTGAATACATTCTTTGTATATCGGAGTCCTTGTCGGAATCTAGCATAATTTGAAATTCCACCTGAAACTGCTCTAGGTGCTTCTGAATCAAAACACGCTCACATGTCTCCGTCAGCCGTCCCCGTGTGCTTTTATGTAAATAAACTTGCACACGCTTTTGTTCTTCGTTCAGGCGTTGTTCCACATGCTTCATGTACTCCGTAATGGGATTAGTCCGCATGAATGCCGCACTCTCTCGGGCATAGAACACTTCAGTGTCCTCCAGAAATATATTTTCGAAGCCTTCTTTATACACCGGCAGGTTTTGCTCTTCATCATCATCATCATCATCATCACAAGCACAATTTTTGTCCAGACCGAGCGCCACGTAACAATTTACAACACCGGATATCAATCTTGAATTAATTGTTCCTCCGTTACGCTCACACTCGATCAACCTCAGCACTACAGTTGTAACTTTTTTGTTAAGCTGTTTATAGAGATGTTCGTGCCATGTTACTAACGCCGTTTGATAAAGTCCATACACGTCTTTGAGACCATCAAACTTTGCTAGTCTCAGAAACTTACAATTCAGATAGCCACATGCAGCATGTAGGACTTTACTAGAGAACTGATATTGTTCCCAGCGTTTCGTGTAAAAATGGAGTAATTCCACGTCTACGAGATCTTTCGCGGACTCCTGTAGGGTGATTACATGGTGCTGAAGAAACTCCTTCAATCGTGCGTACAACTCGCATCCTATAAGTATGTCACATTTTGGCGCTACCATATCAACTGGAACGCTTATTTGCCGAATCGAGCAGTAGTTGTAGACATGCGAATAGAGCAGCATATAACGGGATGCTGGAATATTTTTTTCCTGCTTGTAGATTTGATTTAAACCATCTTTCAGTTCCGTCCAGATCTCTTCCTGTTCGAAGCTTTTAAACCCGGTTAATTCGGACGCACTCCAACCTATGGTTTCACGATTAATAGATAAAGATAGATAAAAAACACTCGTGTGCTGAGTTGCTAAAATACTAGGTTTGTGCAGTCGCAGGGGACTATATACAGGGATGCAGGGTCCTTACCTGCATTCATTAAATTCTTATTCACAACGGTTCTTCTGTGCATAATTGAAGAATTAATTATCTACTAAAGACTAAATTAACTGGATTATCTGGACTAAAGTCATAGATAAATCTGAACGCTCTACCATTTTGTTAATCCAACTTAGGTACAGTGTAACCAGATTGGCAGATTTGTCTGTAAATTGCAAGTTTTCGGAATCGACTTGCAGATCACATTAATTAATTTGCAGATATTTGCAGTTTTTAGGCCTTTTATTGCTTTGGTGCAGTTTTTTGTTCGAAGCTCTTTTATATCTCTCAGACTTCCTGAAAATGTGTGCAGATTTTTTCTCAAACAGAAAATTCGAATTGGCGGATTTCGAGCTGTTTTTTCCGGTTTTCGAGCAGTGGCAGATACTTTTCAGAAAAATATGGCATCCCTGCTTTAGCTTTACTTGGTTATATTCGGTCGTTCGGTATGTATGGAACGGTAAATAATCTAACCTTTAAAACTTTTAAAGGGTGTACCAAAAAATTTGTCCGACGATTTTTTTTAATTTGGCTTGCTTAGAGGCGTAGGATGGGAATACAGATCAATTGGCATTTGCCTTTTCGAAACCTCATTTTCTTTTGTAATAACGGTCATTGAAACACGGTGAGGGATGCATACTAGGTACTATCGTCTATAATCAGAACTAGCAATCGTAGTCCATTGAATCTGCCTAACATGACCTAGCATGATACCAGGAATGTTTAGGAATCTGCTTTCAAATACTAGATCAAATGAGTCAAACGTTAAGTATGCACAATTAATGCGGAATGACGATTATTGTTAAGCAAAAATATACATTTTTATTTTTTGAAGTTTTAGGACCTCCGTGTTTTAGAAAGCTATGATTTTTTTTGGATGGAGGTAAATGAGCTTAAAATGCAGTATTCTGTTCATATCTTCATAATCTTTTAATAAGAATATCATCTTGAATCACTTAACTATAGATGTAATTCATGCAAACACGATTTACCATGTTTTAATAAGAAATATGATGTAATAAATGCATTCCGACTGATTAAAATTATGTCCAGCGCCTCAATTTTTAATGTAACAAATCAAAAATTTAGCTTAATAATAGTGACTTTTAGTGTCCAAGTAACAATGTGAGTTTTTTGCACTCCTATAGTGGTTGTCATGCTCAATTTTCGTTATGAAAACCATCATAAGAGTGTGATACAACTTAAATCGTTGCTTGGGTGGTAACAGCTTGAAGAATAAGAGCTAGTCAGAAGATTGGTACGTTGATATCCTCCACTTAGTCAGCGCATCGTTTTTAATAAGGTAAAACAATCAGTGATACGACTAGATTGCTAAAAATAAGTGCCTTACCCTACGTTTCAGCAACTGCTTTCTCAACTTTCTAGAAAAAATACGAAACATAGGATTTCTCTGGCCTTCTGCGGGAACCCTAGGAAATGACCAGTTTCGAACATGAACTAAAATTCATCATACGACACGTTGAATCACACTAAAACTATTAAAATAAATTCTTGCAAGCCAAATTAAATCCCTAAGGCCACACTTGCCATTTCATTATAAAAAATATAGCACATTGTGTTATTTACTTCCCTGAGCGTTCTTGGAGTACCCCCAAACAAATCCAGATATGACCAACATGACCCTAGATAGAAGATTTGGCTTCCATTGATCTAGTTTTTGAATTCTGGTATAGCTTGAGGCGTCACATGGTAAGTGTTTGTACACATTCGATATTGGCCATTTCTTCTAGCGGTAACCTAATCCGGAACATTTCCGGTTAATCCCAAAACAGCGCAAAGCTCCTAAAATAGTCATCAATGGGCACATGTTGCGTGAAAAATAAATACCGGCTGCGATTTACGTCCATTGTGGAAGTGAACGTGCCGTTGCACTGTGGTTTAGAAAGCCAAATTAGGTGGAATAAATTGTTTACTAAGTAGTCGTTAATTTACGTGTTAGTTAGCAGCAAAATCGGCATAAGTCTAGACATGAAACAAAAAAAATCCTGTCAGAAGATTTGTCAGTTTGGCCAAATGACCAAACTGACGGGAAGAGACTGTTAGAGTCAATCGGATCGTAACACTAGCCCCGCAATCATCCTGTACACTAACAGTCAGACCAACCTCATGTTTTGTTGTGTTGACCTTTATAATGAGGTCAGGAATTAGTTATTTTTTATAATGGTAGACTTTTTTTCTATTTTACATGTCTTTGACTCTGTCGCGGTGCAACGTAAATCATTTTTTATTGAAGATGGAAGAGCGTTTGATGAAGAAGAATGGTAGACTGGATGATATTGCGAAACTTCGATGTGCGGCTAAAAATATATCGGGTACCGCCATCCGGGGTGACATTGTGCCACGGAGGTGAGATGGTGCCAAAAACCAAAAATGTTTATTTGTAAAAATTTATTAAATCTATAGAAACTGGTGACCTTAATCCGAAATGATGATGCACATAACATATTTATTCATAACTTAGAATGGAACACAGATAATATTAGCAAACTATTTAGCCTAAACAGGGTTTCAAAGTACGCGATCAAAAATACTCGGAAATAACGCTTGTAAAAAATGTCCCGCATAAACCAACCCAAACAAGAAATCGCATCAACTTCCTATTTTGAAAGTATGTAAACTAATCATTTACAATGTATTGAAAGGTTATTATGCATTGGTTAAGTTTTGATTACGAAAATAATATTTTTCGAAACATTGTACTCTTCGAGCTTCACGGGGGTGAGATTGTACCAAGCTATTATGATCGATCCAATTTGTGGATTTCACATTCACAACAAAAATACGTCAGTATACACCAGTACACTTACATTCTTTACTATTGAGCACAATATTTTGACAGATTAGATTGCATCATCCATTTTGAAGCAAACAGCATCATAGGTCTGCTAAATAATTTAAACTAATGTTTACTTTTTCTCTGGAAATTTCAGATGCTTTGAATAAACACTCTAATATAAGACAAATATATAATTATAACCCTGTATAAACTGCCAGCACCTGCCAGTTTTAAGGAGAGGGAGGGGGTGGGATGGGCCACATGTTATGCGGCCGCGGGTTCTCGAACGAAGTAATGGTTACTTGTGTTAAATGATCAAATAGATATGCCCCCTTAGGATACACACCCTCCATATATCTCCTCCTTGTTAACCCCAGAAACGCTACTGGCTATATAAAGGCTGTACATTGACTACGAACTCATTTTTAGTTATTTCAGACCTACCCGGGTTATTTTCGTTCATACTTTTTGTATCATGTGTTATTTTTGGACGACCCCCTGTCCCTAATAGTCCATTTGGTTCATGGACGGCCCCATATGAACTACGGGGCCGTCCATGAACTAAGTATACTGAACTACTGATATTTATGTGTATTGTTCATAAACATGCAAACACTGTTTAGGTATTTACCTTAACTTTATGTTTTTGGCACAATGTCACCCACTAGAAGGGGTGAGATTGTGCCAAAGTTCATGCACTTTCAGTAAAATTAGGTTTCATTGTAACTAAACCATCTCTACGGTAGTTGTTAATTGAACAATTTAGTATATATTGACAGGTTTTAAATCAACTTAGTTCCTAAATTGTGTACACACTGAGCTTAAGAACAAAAACATGTGATTTTTTGGCACAATCTCGCTCCGGATGATGGTAGTTCAATTACTGCATGGGACTCTTAGACTTGGGCGCAAACCGAGAGAGTGTGGTTTTTTAGAGTCCCACTCAGTAATTGAACTAAGCAATATATTTTTGGCCGCACATTGAAATTTTGCAATAACATGCAGTCGACCATTCTTCGTCATCAAACGCTCCTCTACCTTTAATTAAAATAATGGTAGTCATTCCGATAGACGGAGAACAAGCAAAGTAGAATAAAGTAGTGAAATCAGAGGTGATAATAGTAGTATCCAAGCAGAGTGGGACAAGACGTGATGGGATAAGTGCGGAAAATTAGATAAGAGAGGGAAGACGCACAATTTGTGAATAAACATAACTCAACCCGAACGGTCTTCAAACCCAGGAAGCGTTGCTTCCATGGATCTTCCTTTCCTTATTTTCTGCTCTTTCCCCGTCACGCGTTGTCCCACCCAGTTTCGGTAGGGCAAAGGCACTATACCCAAGTAACACACAAAACAAGTTCTTCAAAGAAAGTAGTCGTTTAAGGGTACTATTAACGTACTTTGAAAACATGTGTCGTTATTATTAAGGTTTTGAAATGTTTTGTGATAACATGAATTTATTTGACAGCTCATATCAAATGAATAATGTTTGTTTTTGTCAACATGTCAAAACAAAGTTTTTATTATATCTCCATTACTAAATCTCAACTACTGGAAGAACAAGTTGTAGGTTATGCTATAATAACGTTTTAAAATGGAATGAAATAACCTGATACATACTTCTTTCAATTGTTGTTTGATTAGACTTCAATTTTTTGCGCTTTTCTGGTAATAGAGAAGTTCTGATGTATGTAATGTTATATTATTCTATAACAAGCTGTGTTGCTTGGGTAATTCGACTTATGAAACCAACGCATGATTAACAAATCGCAATATATCATTAAACTAGCATTGTTTTTTTTTCTCGAAAATATGATATAATAGTAGAAAGGGATGTATATTCAGTTAATTTTTAATAGGAAATAAGTGTACGATGTATATTTTTTACTCATTTTCTCGTTTCAATTCAATAGACTGAAGGATGGCAACGGTCAGCATCCAATCCGACCTAGAGGTGAATGTGCGCTGCCTACGAAAATGCTCGATTAGCGAATGTTCGGATCGATTAGGGGAATTAGGGTAAAATTAGGATTCGACAAAGAACCGATAATTCGGCTATGTATCATAAAAGTAGACAAAGCAAGTATGAACTGAATGTAGCTGTTTATTTTATAATTAAACTGTTTTTATAATGCTTTCTAAAGAGCGAATTCATCCCTAATACAAAATACTTAAAATATTGTAGATAAAAATATGGATTGCTTTCTAGATCCTGTTTCTCAAATTGCATATGAAGGATGAATATGAGATTCACGTTGCATTTCTTCAAAATATTATTCTTATCTCTAAATTAAACTAAATAGTAATTAAGCTAAATAGGTGTACATATCTTTCTGCTCCGAGCTCCGCGCGATATATTCTTTTTCTATGAGAATGTCAACACATTTCTTAATCATTGTAACCTGAGGTATGAATCTTGTCGATACCTGATTCACCACTTCACCGATCAACTGTGTATGAGTAAATGTTTTGCGCATCTTCATAATCCTTACGATTGCTGCCTGTATCAAATGCTTTCGATCCTCCTCAATATGCTTATGTGTGGCTTCTTGCTCTACCTTCTGTTCGGCTTTGAGCGGGAAGTTTATGTTAACTCGAAGTTTCTTATTTTTATACTCAGTATTCAGTTCAATGCACGAGCATAGCTGGAGATTAGTTTCGCCATCAGAACAGGTGAGCAACTTTGCTTTCAAGAGCATCTGAAGCACCTGAATTAAAGTATCGTGTGTGATACCTGTATTTTCACCCAACTGCTGAATCGTCCATGTTGTTTGCTCATTATACTGTAATAAAACAGCCATTTGGAACGTGCTGGTCTGAAAAGTGTATCGCAATCGAAAACAATTTGTAACAAGCTCCCCACGACTCAGGTTGTACAGCCAGTTTAGTTTTCGTCCGGAATGTTGTTTCACGTAGAATTCATTGAATCGATTGACAGACTGCTCCAACTCAAATGGCAACGAAAACGTAACACTTTGATTGAACGGCCAATGGTTAGTCGTTAGTACAAGAATACTGAAATCAATATCATTTCCAGTAGATTGGGACACTTCACACAATTCTTTCACGTGCTGCCTATACTTTTCATTAAGACCCTTTGAAACTCCGACGTCTTGGATCATTCGCTGTAACTTAGTAGTGTACCCAAAGCCGCACGTCAGTTTAAGCTTGGAAATCATTGACGCTTCGGCATCATCACTAGCAGACGTGTGTTGGACGAGACGCTTGGCGAGCATTTTACTGTAAAACTTTTGAAATACATCCTTATCTTCGATGAATTTGAAAACGATTATCGCTTGGTTAAGGGCATCTTCAAGCTCACCTTCCTCTGGGTTCTTGTTGGATTTTTTCAAGAGCTGATCACAATACTTTGCAAGCATTTCGGGACTTTTACCACTACCTTTGCTTCCACTTGCATCCGTAACTGCATTCCTGTTTATGAATTTTCCACATGCTATATCTAAAACGGCCACAAAACCACTATCGTTATTGAATGCGGTAAGTACTAATCCGTTGTATTTCTTATAGACCTTCAAAATCGTCTGGACGTAAATTTTCGGGTCACTCAAAGCTGCTTCGGCGCACTTAGCAATTGCCGCCAGTCCCTGGTTATGAATATGTGTTTTAAGAATAGTCTTCATTCCAACCAAACCATCGGGGATGCGTGCCACCAGTGAATACATTCTTTGTATATCGGAGTTCTTGTCGGAATCGAGCAGAGTTTGAAATTCCACTTGAAACTGCTCTAGGTACTTCTGAATCAAGGCACGCTCACATGTTTCCGCAAGCCTTCCTTGAGTGCTTTCATGTAAATAAACTTGCACACGCTTTTGTTCTTCGTTCAGGCGTTGTTCCACATGCTTCATGTACTCCGTAATGGGATTAGTCCGCATGAATTCCGCGCTCTCTCGGGCATAGAACACTTCAGTTTCCTCCAGAAATATATTTTCGAAGCCTTCTTTATACACCGACAGGTTTTGCTCTTCATCATCATCATCATCATCATCATCAGCACCATTTTCCTCCAGACCGAGCTCCACGTAACAATTTACAACGCTGGATATCAACCTTGAATTAATTGTTCCTCCGTTACGCTCACACTGGATCAACCTCAGCAGTGCAGTTATAACTTGTTTGTTAAGCTGTTTATAAAGATGTTCACGCCATGCTACTAACGCCGTTTGATAAAGTTCATACACGTCGTTGCGATCATCATACCAATTTCGTTTCAGAAAGTAACGATTCAGATAGGAACATATGGCATGTAGGACTTTACTAGAGAACTGATATTGTTCCCAGCGTTTCGTGTAAAAATGGAGTATTTCCACGTCTACGAGATCTTTCGCGGACTCCTGTAGGGTGATTACATGGTGCTGAAGAAACTCCTTCAATCGTGCGTGCAACTCGTATCCTACAAGTCGAGCACCGTGTCCATTAGGCGTTACATTGGGACCGCTCTGTTCATCAACGCTACTGCAGTAGTTGTAGACATGCGAATAGAGCCACATATAACGGTATGATGAAATATTGTCTTGATGCTTGTAGATTTGATTTACACCAGCTTCCAGCTCCGTCCAGATCTCTTCCTTTTTCATGGTTTCAAATCCGGTTGGGTTTGACATTTTTGAACCTTCACGATTAATGCAAAAAAAGTAATATGGATAGTTAAAAACACTCTTGTGTTGAGTTGCTAAAATAGCTAAACTACTAGGTTTGTTTTATCAAGACTGGATAGAACTGCTTGTACACAACAATCGCAGGAGATTATATACAGGACTGCAGGGTAGTTACCTATAATTTCTAAATTCATACCTACATCGGTACTACCGAGCAGAATTAATTGCCTGCATCTGGACTAAAGTCATAGGCAAAATAAGTCGACTAAAATCACAGGTAAAGTAAGTCGACTCGCCAGATCTCCCTCTTCGTCTTGTTCCTACCGGATTTGATGCGAAAACCATTTTTGCAGAATAGTTGTCTGGCATTCTAGCAACATATGAGCCGTTCCGAATTATAGTGGTCTATTGCCGATTTTTGTCAAAAATGAGATTTTTGCATAAATCGCATCTTTTTGGATAGATGTAGGTACTATATAAACACTAAAAATTACAAAATAGTAGGTTTCCAACCTGATTTTTTTCATGCTGAATTTTTGGTCCGGAATAGAATGACCATTCAATTCCGCTAATTTTCTTTTGCTTATATCTCCGGAAATATCAAGCCGGAAATATCATTTTCAAAGAAAATTGCGCAAAGAATTCGAAAAAAGTGGTATTTTTTAGCACCAGTGCTGCCAAATATTTTGTATTTCGATTTGAAAACTAAAGTTCTATTTTTCTCTCAATGAATACA
This sequence comes from Sabethes cyaneus, assembly GCF_943734655.1. Lineage (NCBI taxonomy): Eukaryota > Metazoa > Arthropoda > Insecta > Diptera > Culicidae > Sabethes > Sabethes cyaneus. Next base: position 74,420,436 of record NC_071355.1, on the reverse strand, counting down.
TTTTAATCTCAAAAGTTCCGACTCTTTCGTATTCCACAGATTTTTTTACATTAGAATTACTAATCGTCACGAAGTATTCCTTGCCAATCCAGAGACAACGTTTTGAAGCAAGTGGCCTCCAATTTCTCATGTAAAACCAAGAGCAAACTATTTTTTTTCATGAAGCAGTGAGTCTCTATGCCCTGTTGTGAACGCATGTATACAGTTGTAGTACATTTTCCTGAGCAGTGTTCCCAGCTTTTTAATTTAAATTTTGGAATTTGGCAACACTGTCAAATTTTTTTTTTGATTTTTATATAAAAAATCTGGGAAATTCATTCATTGGGAGAAAAATAGAAATTTAGTTTTTAAATCGAATCGAAAAATATTTGGCAGCATTGACTAAAAAATGCTTTTTTTTTCAAATTCATTGGGCAATTTTTTTTTGAAAATAGCGGCTCATATACTGCCCAACGTATCCGTCCAGCTTTAACTACAATCTGAATACTGGTTTCGCCGTAGAGACGTGCGAGTTCGTCGTTCATTCTTCGCCTTCGTACACCGTTTTCTTACACGCCGCCAAAGATGGTTCTTAGCACCTCGCGGGCGCTCGTACTTCCGCCCGTGAGTAAAATCGGGGTCGAAGATGAGGAAGAAAAGAAAAGGTAATGCAAAACCTCTATCCCAGTGCGCCTCTATGCAATGCCTCACGGGCAGCTGATTTCTTAAGAGTTATTTGACTCGGGAATAAGCTATGCAGGAAGACGATGTGAGGATGTGCGTGCGCGAGTGTGTAGGTAGCAGAATCTGCACACAGCAACGGTGGCTGTTTGTTTCATGCTTGCGTGTAAGCGCGTAAGCGTTGAATGCTGTGTTTCTCATACTCACTCGCGTGTGAGCCGTCAACTTTGACTTCTCGCTCGATTCTTTCGTCAATAAGAATACTTTGCCGACATACAATTTCAATATGTTATAATTATTTTCTCAAAACTCCCCTAAATTTCCCCGTTCACGGCCAGTCCGGAGCGAAAGAAGAGCGACCTTGACAGTCCCTTCTCGCTGATTGTCAGCCACAGCAGCACCTTCTTGGGGAACTTGCAGTGTGAAATGAACTTCACCTCGGAGCTCACTTCCTTTGTGGGGAAGTAAAATACGAAGTGTCCTGTCAGCCGTTGCCATCCAGGGTGAGATAGGGCTCATCGTCCATCACCACCGCCACGTCGCGATTCGCCGGGAAAATCGTCTTGACCATCTTATTCAGCCGCTGCTACTGTGCCATTGCCTGCAGCTACGAGACCAGTGGACTGGACTACTGCTTGCTGACATGTAGTCCATTCACGCCAGGTACTTTTTCACTGTTTGGCCGGTACACGCAGCGATGCAACCACTTTTCCCTCGATCTTCCTCTTCAGTATCCTTTGGAGCTTTTTGTCGCTCAGGACCGTCGGCCGGCCGGAACCGGGCTTTCTTTCGAAGCTCTGATTGTTGTCCAATAGTGCCAAGATGTTTTAGGTGCCGGAACGGTCGTGCCTTTTTGCAAGTAAGCTAATATAATTGCCTTCCATGGGAAATTTATCAAGCTCAATTAGCTGTCTTAGTTTTTACCTTTGTTATACTATAACAAAGGTATGGAAATTGGTCGAAAAACACGAAACTGATCCGTATTTAGGTAAACTTTGCTAATATGAATCAAATAGAATACACAGCGGGCCAAACCTCAGAGAACGTCTTTCGAAAAGTTAATTAAGCGCATATTTTTGTATTATTAGGGTGACCGAGAATCCACCTAATAGGGTGGCACAAATTTTCGTTTTTTTAAGTGCATCCAAAAAAGAAAGTGTCTTAACAAAAGTTGAAGAACATAGTACAATAAGCAACTTTGCTGAATATAGTGAACTGTCTTAATGGTTGCGAAACATGTTGATTTGTCAAAAAAGCACTTAAGGGGGACTCTACTCTGTAAGGTCGTCAAAAAATGGATTTTTTAGATGTTGGAATTAAAGTTAAGTGTTGGGGTAGTGTGTTGTGTTTGAATATATTTTGCATTTTTTTTGGAAGCAAAATTAGTGATTATTATACTGTTGGCAATTTGGCTCGTGAATGCTGATTAGAAAACACTCACTTTGTGACGGTACGTGCCGCTGACGGAAGCCAACAGAGCATCGGAGAATTCAAATTCATTCATGATGATTTCGAAACATAAGGTCAATACATAAATTTTTTCGTAACGATTATTGAAAATTCGAAAAATTATCAAAATGACGACCATTTAAAAAAAATCGGTTTGTTTCAACTTTTCAGAGCAGGGTTCCTCCTTAATTAATAACTGCTCAACAACTTTGCACACATTTTTTATTGCTTTCGTTAGAAAACCACATTTTCCTCTAAACTATTCAATATATTGAATACGTATTGATAATATCTAACACAACGTTAACATTAAAATCTCTTTAATCAATAAAAAAACAACGTTAACAAGAGTTGAATTATGTTCCGAGGAGTTGTCGATTTCTAACTCAAATGTCAAATAAGATGGTATAACAAAGGTTCCTTTCACCAATAGGTGGATTTAATCGGGTTTTTTATCACCATCCCAAAAAAGTCCATTTTTATACATACGTTATTTTATTATAGCGATGTTCTTGTCGTTAGAGAACCATGTTTGTGAGTGTTTCAGGAGTACGTGTAATTCTGTAGATGTAAAGGAATATTCTATAGTCATGAAGCACTGATACAGGAAAAATGATTTATTGGCTTTTGTGGGATACCGCGCGAACGGGTTTTCCGCTCTGCGAAGAAAGCCAAATAATCGGCTTGAGTGCCACCTCTGTAGAGGTCCAATTATCGTGTTTTTCCCGGTAAAGGTTCGGGATTCCCGAGCAATCCTAACTCGGAGTAAAAACAGAATATAAACGTTAACTGGACGAACGGGAACGTGGAGAATCCGTTGGACCTAATTAATGTGCTGATTTAGACTACTTAGTCAAATCTCATCTCTGAAGTTAGTGTCATTTGTACTACTAAGTGAGTGAAGCAGTGAACCAGAGCATTTATACGATTTTGGTGAAGTATACGGATCATACAACAAAATAGACTGTAATACTGTACCGTAATACTAAATTACTAAGAAGTTTATTAAAAAATTATATTTATACCATTTACATATTTAAGAATTGTGACCATGTTACTCTTTTTCCAGTTAAAGTTCAGATCTGGATGATAGAAAAGATAGTTTGAAGATCAAACGAAGAACTTTGCTGTACAAAATTTGCAGCTTTCAGATCAAGGTTTTAGGCGCTGAACCCCACTTGATACAAGATATTGAAATTTGGAGTGAAAGTGAGCGTAATAAATTTTAAATAGGACAGTTGGCGGTATGCATTTTGAGAACTTGTATAGAATTGCACATAGCGGCGCTAGTTTTTGGAGAAGGAATTCTATGTGGGCTCGCCAACATAATGTTTGTTCTAGTACAAGCTTTAAATATTTGTACTCGCATACTTTTTCAATAGTTGCCATTTATAGTTAAATTTATGCACATAGCTTTAATTTTCCTTTTAGTTTTAATTTTCTTATATCGTTTATATATAACAAGAATAATAGGGGTCCCAAGATACTCCCTTGGGAACCCCGACAGTTACAGGTTTATCCGAACCGTGTAAATAGGATCTCAACAAGTCGTTTGCTACGCCTCGAAATCCTAAGAAATTAGGTTTTTTTTGAGAAGAATATCGTAATCTAGCGTATCAAATATTTTTTTGCAAATCTATATATAAGTTAGCGACGATATTTTTTGAGTCAAGTGCATTACTAATGTCGTCTATCACTTCAATGCATGCTGCTTCCGTGCTTGCACCTTCTCTAAAACCAAATTGATGACTAAAAAGTAGGTTATTTGTGTTAATGAACTGGTTGATTCCTACAGTGATAAGCTACTAAATACCGATATAGTGGAAATAGGCCTGTATTTTTCTAACAGTTGAAAATCCCCACCATTAAAAACAGGGACAACGTGTGAAATGTTAAGACAATCGGGAATAACACAACAGTCAGCATCAAATCCGAGTCCGACCTAGAGGCAATCTAAGTGAAGGTGCGCTGCCTACGCAAATGCTCGAGTAGCGAATGTTCGGATCGATTGTGGAGATTAGGGTAAAATTAGGATTCGACAAAGAACCGATAATTCGGTTCTGTATCATAAAAGTAGACAAAGAAAGTATGAATTGAATGTATCTGTTTATTTTGTAATCAAACTGTTTTTATAATGTTTTCTAAACACTTTTTAAAGAGCAGCTTTATCCCCAATACAAAATTCTTAAAAGATAATAGGTAAAAAATATGGATTGCTTTCTGGATCCTGCTTCTCAAGTTGTATATGAAGGATGAATATGAGGTTCAAGTTGCATCTCTTTAAAATATTATTCTTATCTCTAAATTAAACTAAATAGTAATTAAGCTAAATAGGTGTACATATCTTTCTGCTCCGAGCTCCGCTCGATATATTCCTTTTCTATGAGAATGTCAATAGATTTCTTAATCATTGTAACCTGAGGTTTGAATCTAGCCGATACCTGGTTCAGCACTTCACCGATCAACTGTGTATGAGCAAATGTTTTGCGCATCTTCATAATCCTTACGATTGCTGCCTGTATCAAATGCTTTCGATCCTCCTCAATATGCTTATGTGTGGCTTCTTGCTCTACCTTCTGTTCAGCTTTGAGCGGGAAGTTTACGTTGACTCGAAGTTTCTTATTTTTATACTCAGTATTCAGTTCAACGCACGAGCCAAGCTGGAGATTAGTTTCGCCGTCAGAACAGGTAAGCAACTTTGCTTTCAAGAGCATCTGAAGCACCTGAATTAAAGTATCGTGTGTGATACCTGTATTTTCACCCAACTGCTGAATCGTCCATTTTGTTTGCTCATTATACTGTAATAAAACAGCCATTTGGAACGTGCTGGTCTGAAAAGTGTATCGCAATCGAAAACAATTTGTAACAAGCTCCCCACGACTCAGGTTGTACAGCCAGTTTAGCTTTCGTCCGGAATGTTGTTTCACGTAGAATTCATTGAATCGATTAACAGACTGCTCCAACTCAAATGGCAACGAAAACGTAACACTTTGATTGAACGGCCAATAGTTAGTCGATAGTACAAGAATACTGAAATCAATATCATGTCCAGTAAACTGGGACACTTCACGCAATTCTTTCACATGCTGCCTATACTTTTCATTAAGGCCCTTTGAAACTGCTACGTCTTGGAACATTCGCTGTAACTTACTAGTGTACTCGAAGCCGCACGCCTGTTTAAGCTTGGAAATCATTGACGCTTCGGCATCATCACTAGCAGACATATGTTGGACGAGACGCTTGGCGAGCATTTTACCGTAGAACTTTTGGAATACATCCTTATCTTCGATAAATTTGAAAACGATCATCACTTGGTTAAGGGCATCTTCAAGCTCACCTTCATCTGGATTCTTGCTGGATTTTTTCAAGAGCTGATCACAATACTTTGCAAGCATTTCGGGACTTTTAGCACAACCTTTGCTTCCACTTGCAACCGTAACTGCATTCCTGTTTATGAATTTTCCACATGCTATATCTAAAGCGGCCACAAAACTATTATCGTTATTGAATGCGGTAAGTACTAATCCGTTGTATTTCTTATAGACCTTTAAAATCGTCTGGACGTAAATTTTCGGGTCACTCAAAGCTGCTTCGGCGCACTTTGCAATTGCCGCCAGTCCCTGGTTATGAATATGTGTTTCAAGAATAGTCTTCAGTCCAACCAAACCATCGGGAACGCGTGCGACCAGTGAATACATTCTTTGTATATCGTAGTTCTTATCGGAATCGAGCATTATTTGAAATTCCACCTGAAACTGCTCTAGGTGCTTCTGAATCAAAACACGCTCACATGTCTCCGCCAGTGGTCCTTGAGTGCTTTCATGTAAATAAACTTGCACACGCTTTTGTTCTTCGTTCAGGCGTTGTTCCACACGCTTCATGTACTCCGTAATGGGATTAGTCCGCATGAATTCCGCGCTCTCTCGGGCATAGAACACTTCAGTTTCCTCCAGAAATATATTTTGGAAGCCTTCTTTATACACCGACAGGTTTTGCCCTTCAGCGTATGGATCATTTTCGTTTACACCGAGCTCCACATAACAACTTACAACGCCGGATATCAATCTTGAATTAATTGTTCCTCCGTTACGCTCACACTGGATCAACCTCAGCATTGCAGTTGTAACTTGTTTGTTAAGTTGTTTATAAAGATGTTCACGCCACACCACTAACGCCGTTTGATAGAGTTCATTTACTTCTTTACGACCTTCTTCCCACTCGCGTTTCACAAAGTAACGATTCAGATAGGAACATATGGCATGTAGGACATTACTAGAGAACTGATATTGTTCCCAGCGTTTCGCGTAAAAATGGAGTATTTCCACGTTCGCGAGATCATTCGCGGACTTCTGTATGGTGATTACATGGTACTGAAGAAACTCCTTCAACCGTGCGTGCAACTTGTATCCTTGAAGTTGCGAACCGATTTCCCCTTTATGCGCGACAACAGAAGCGTTTTTTCGATGAACGCTAGTGCAGTAGTTGTAGACATACGAATAGAGCAGCATATAACGAGCTGGTAGAATATTTTCTTCCTGCCTGTAGATTTGATTTACACCAGCTTCCAGGTCCGTCCAGATCTCTTCCAGTTCGAGCCCGGTTGTTTTCGACATCCTTGAACCAATGATTTCACGATTATTGCAAAGAAAGATAGATAAAAACACTCTTGAGCTGAGCTGTTAAAATGTTAGAAATGTTTTTCCAAGACTGGAGGTAACACCACAATCGCAGGAGATTATATGCAGGCCTGCAGGGTACTTACCTACATTTGATTTGATTGAAGAAGAATTGATTACCTACTTCTGGACTAAGGTAGAACTCAACCACAGACAAATAGACATAACTCTTGGACGAAAAATCAACAAAAATTATCGCAGCTCACCTTTTCTTAAAAAATTAATAACTTTTGATTCACTCGATAGATTTTAATAATTTTTAGAGCAAATGGAAGATATGATGATGAACTTTTAAGAATAATTGTAACCTAAATGAGCTTTCTGTGAAAAAATTTTCACAATCGGATCACTCTTTATAGTGGAACTAGCTGACCCGACAAACGTCCTATTGCCACAAATTAAACTGCCTTGTACATAAATCGTGAATCTCGGATGACCTTAGACACAATCTCGAGTTTTGCAAGTTACTGAGGAGTTCATGGGTGTTTTAATGTACAAATTTTCCTCACAGTAAAGTAGAAAACAACTCCCCCCCCATTGCTTAGCCTGATAAAATAAAACGGATAGCATTTAAATATTCGCCATCATTACAAACCATTTCGCCGAATACCATTTTGCGGAACACCAATTCTCGGTTGACCATAACGCGGAATATAGAGTTTCGCATAATACCATTTCGCGAAAAACCTTACGCGGGATGTACCATTTCACGAAAAATGTTTTCGTAGAAAGTACCATTTCGCAGGGGTGACCCAACTGCAGAAAAGTAATAGAGGTCAGTAGATCTAAGAAAATAAATATACCTAGATAGAGGTGATCTCTACGGGAGGCTGCCTCCCCACAGCGGCCGGCGCTTCCGACGGCAACACTCGAGGCCTGTGTCCATCTCGCCCTGAATCATCTAGTGTTACTATTGATAGTTTCTGGTGGTCTTGTTATTGATTAATGTTTTATGAAAGAGTCTAAAATTTCTCGAGTTCGATTAGTTTTTGAGTTACGCAAAAATTTCTGTTTTATTTGTATGAGAGTCCTTATCCCCCTACCACAGGGGTGAGGGGTCTCAAACCATCATTAAAAAAATTCCTACCTCCAATTTGCTTGATTAGTTCTCTAGTTATGAGGATATTTGTATTTCATTTGTATAGGAGCCCCTCCCACTATTGAAGAGGGGAGGGGTCATAATTCCCCTCCTAAAGAGGGGAGGGGTCTCAATTCACGATAGAAAAAAAATGCCTACAAAAACACCCACCTGCCAAATTTTGTTCTATTTGCTTGATTAGTTCTCGAGTTATGCAGAAATTTGTGTTTCATTTGTATGGAAGCATCCCCTCTTAGCGGGGGAGGGGTTTGTAACCATCATAAGAACCTTCCCTGGCCCCAAAAACCTCTACATAAAAATTTTCACGCCGATTGGTTTAGTAGTTTTCGATTGTATAAGGAACATCCCGACAGACAGACAGAAATCCATTTTTATAGGTGTAGATTGCTAAGTGGGTACACCTGTACCCGGTTGATCAAAATTTAGACTTTGACGGTCCAAAACTCAAAATTGTTTTTCAACATGTTTCTAAATAAATGATTGAATTTATTCAAATTCATCTAAATAGCGAGGACCAGGAGCCCTTGGGCATTATTTCAAAAAGAACATACCGAAATCGTAGTATAAAATATGAAAAGGGTACAGGTGTACCCTGTTGATCAATTGAGGGTTAACCTGATTAGGATCAGGGATGTCAGGTGATTTTTTGAGAAGTCTTCACGAATCAAGGAAAAGTGTCTTCATTTGTCTTCTTCCGGCTTTCCAGAATTTTTTGCCCATTTGAATGGCAAAAAAATGGTAAAATAGAAGTCTTCTTTGTAACAAAAATGTCTTCAAAATGAAGACATGTCTTCACTTCTGGCTAGCATCTCTGACTAGAATCCTCCGTATACTTGGTTGTTCGGTAGGTATAGACAGGGTGGTCCAATGACCGTTATTAAAAAAGAAAATAAGGCATCAAAACGAAAAATAATCTACCCTTGTAACTTGTACTCAAAAATTTATCCGACGAGGTACTACCTACGAGGTACAATTTACTGTGTTTTTGACAAGAAATATAATAAATTAAAGTTTTTCTTTTTTTGTGGTTATCCAGCTGGTCGCTTAATAGCGTATAAAACTCTGCACCGGGCCCTTTTGTGAGGTCAACAAAATGTCAGGGAGACCTCAAACATCAGTTCTACCTGACGAGACAGGCAGTGTCGACCGCTAAAACACAGGTAGAGCCCCAAGCATAGCCGAAACGTCTATGCCCGCAGGCATAGGAAGCAACCAAAATAAATTTGGTAGACATTGAGGTAGATTAACTGAAATATTTATTTTGATACCACCACCAGTTTTCGAAAATTGTAAAATTTCGATGCCGCGTTGATTTTATCCACCTATTATATCAATATGCACGATAAAATTTAATGTGCATATGATGCAAACCAACAGAGGCTGCTGAAAATCTATTACTTATTCTATGGGATAATTTACTATGGTCGCTATAAACAAAATCGATCAGGATGATCTGACTGTAAACTTTATCTTTTCTGTTCACGGCTATATTTTCAAGTTAACAAAGATGGAGGTCTGTACGCTTTATAGATTTGTAGCGAAAAGCTACACTAAATTATGGTGGTAGTTGTCAAGCAGCGTAACGCATAATCAGTTTTATTGCT